>NC_064929.1:100163750-100811250 GCF_023897955.1 Schistocerca gregaria | reverse complement strand
TCTGATGGCATTCTGTAATCTGTGGACTATCAGAGTGTTGATGAAACACAGAAATTGCATCGGGATTGAATACAACAGTCACCATGCGCACTTTCCTCCATGGGAGTAAGGTCTCAAACAGTCCACGATTTGATCGTTCCCTGGAAGACCAGTAGTAGTTTCCGATGCACAGCTGGTGGTATTTTGTAATCTGTATACTATCAGAGTGTTGATGAAACACAGAAATTGCATCGGGATTGAATACAACAATCACCATATGCACTTTCCTAAATGGAAGGTATGTCGCAAACAGTCTACGCTTTGATCGTTCCCTAGAAGACCAGTAGTGGTTTCCGATGCACAACTGGTGGCATTCTGTAATCTGTGGACTATCAGAGTGTTGAAACACAGAAAATGCATCGGCATTGAATACAAGAGTCACCATGCGCACATTCCTCCACGGGAGTGATATCTCAAACAGTCTACGCTTTGATCGTTCCCTGGAATACCAGTAGTAGTTTCCGATCCACATCTGGTGGCATTCTGTAAAGTGTGGACTATCAGAGTGTTGATGAAACACAGAAATTGCATCGGGATTGAATACAACAGTCACCATGCGCATTTTCCTCCAAATGAGTAGTGTCTCAAACAGTCTATGCTTTGATCGTTCCCTGAAATACCAGTAGTACTCTCCGATGCACATCTGGTGGCATTCTGTAATCTGTGGACTAACAGAGTGTTGATGAAACACAGAAATTGCATCGGGATTCAATACAACAGTCAATACTCCCACGTTCCTCCATGGGAGTAATGTCTCAAACAGTCTACGATTTGATCGTTCCCTGGAAGAGCAGTAGTAGCTTACGTTGCACATCTGGAGGCCTTCTGTAATCTGTGGACTATCAGAGTGTTGATGAAAAACAGAAATAGCATCGGGATTGAATACAACAGTCACCATGCGCACTTCCCCCATGGGAGTAATGTCTCAGACAGTCTACGCTTTGATCTTTCTCTGGAAGACCAGTAGTAGTTTCCGATGCACATCTGATGGCATTCTGTAATCTGTGGACTATCAGAGTGTTGATGAAACACAGAAAATTCATCGGGATTGAATACAACAGTCACCATGCGCACTTTCCTCCATGGGAGTAATGTCTCAAACAGTCTCCGATTTGATCGTTCCCTGGAAGACCAGTAGTAGTTTCCGATGCACATCTGGTGGTATTTTGTAATCTGTGGACTATCAGAGTGTTGATGAAACACAGAAATTGCATCGGGATTGATTACAACAGTCACCATGCGCACTTTGCTCCATGGGAGTAATGTCTCAAACAGTCTACGCTTTGATCGTTCCCTAGAAGGCAGTAGTGGTTTCCTATGCACAACTGGTTTCATTATGTAATCTGTGGACTATCAGAGTGTTGATGAAACACAGAAATTGCATCGGGATTGAATACAACAGTCACCATGCGCATTTTCCTCCATATGAGTAATGTCTCAAACAGTCTACGCTTTGATCGTTCCCTGGAAGACCAGTAGTAATTTCCGATGCACATCTAGGGGCATTCTGTAATCTGTGGACTATCAGAGTGTTGATGAAACACAGAAATTGCATCGGGATTGAATACAACAGTCACCATCCGCACTTTCCCCCGTAGGAGTAATTCTCAAACATTCTACGCTTTGATCGTTCCCTGGAAGACCAGTAGTAGTCTCCGATGCACATCTTTTGGCATTCTGTAATCTGTGGACTATCAGAGTGTTGATGAAACACAGAAATTGCATCGGGATTGAATACAACAGACACCATGTGCACTTTCCTCATCGGGAGTAATATCTCATACAGTCTACGCTTTGATCGTTCCCTGGAAGACCAGTAGTAGTTTCCAATGCACATCTGGTGGCATTCTGTAATCTGTGGACTATCAGAGTGTTGATGAGGCACAGAAATTGCATCGGGATTGAATACAACAGTCACCATGCGCACTTTTTTCCATGGGAGTAATGTCTCTAAAGGTCTACGCTTTGATCGTTCCCTGGAAGACCAGTAGTAGTTTCCGATGCGCATCTGGTGGCATTCTATGATTTGTGGACTATCAGAGCGTTGATGAAACACAGAAATTGCATCGGGATTGAATACAAAGTCACCATGCGCACTTTCCTCCATGGGAGTAATGTCTGAAACAATCTGCGCTTTGATCGTTCCCTGGAAGACCAGTAGTAGTTTCCGATGTGCATCTGGAGGCATTCTGTAATCTGTATACCTTCAAAGTGTTGATGAAACACAGAAATTGCATCGGGATTGAATACAACAGTTACCACGCGCACTTTCCCTCCACGGGAGTAATGTCTCAAACAGTCTACGCTTTGACCGTTCCCTGGAATACCAGTAGTAGTTTCTGATGCACATCTGGTGGCATTCTGTAATCTGTGGACTATCAGAGTGTTGATGAAACACAGAACTTGCTTCGAGATTGAATACATTAGTCACAATGCGCACTTTCCTCCACGAGAGTAATGTCTCAAACAGTCTACGCTTTGATCGTTCCCTGGAAGACCAGTAGTAGTTCCCGATGTACATCTGGTGGCATTCTGTAATCTGTGGACTATCAGAGTGTTGATGAAACACAGAAATTGCATCGGGATTGAATACAACAGTCACCATGCGCACTTTCCTCCACGGGAGTAATGTCTCAAACAGTCTACGCTTTGATCGTGCCCTGGAAGACCAGTAGTAGTTTACGATGCACATCTGGTGGCATTCTGTAATCTGTGGACTATCAGAGTGTTGATGAGAAACAGAAATAGCATCGGGATTGAATACAACAGTCACCATGCGCACACCTCCATGGGGGTAATGTCTCAGACAGTGTACGCTTTGATCGTTCTCTGGAAGACCAGTAGTAGTTTCCGATGCACATCTGATGGCATTCTGTAATCTGTGGACTATCAGAGTGTTGATGAAGCACAGAAATTGCATCGGGATTGAATACAACAGTCACCATGCGCACTTCCCCCATGGGGGTAATGTCTCAGACAGTGTACGCTTTGATCGTTCTCTGGAAGACCAGTTTTAGTTTCCGATGCACATCTGATAACATTCTGTAATCTGTGGACTATCAGAGTGTTAATGAAACACAGAAATGGCATCGGGATTGAATACAACAGTCACCATGCGCACTTTCCTCCATGGGAGTAATGTCGCAAACAGTCTAGGCTTTGATCGTTCCCTAGAAGACCAGTAGTGGTTTCCGATGCACAACTGGTGGCATTCTGTAATCTGTGGACTATCAGAGTGTTGATGAAACACAGAAAATGCATCGGCATTGAATACAAGAGTCACCATGCACACATTCCTCCACGGGAGTGATATCTCAAACAGTCTACGCTTTGATCGTTCCCTGGAAGAGCAGTAGTAGTTTCCGATGCACATCTGGAGGCATTCTGTAATCTGTGGATTATCTGAGTGTTGATGGAACACAGAAATTGCATCGGGATTGAATACAACAGTCACCATGCGCACTTTGCTCCATGGGAGTAATGTATCAAACAGTCTACGCTTTGATCGTTCCCTAGAAGACCAGTAGTGGTTTCCTATGCACAACTGGTGGCAATCTGTAATCTGTGGACTATCAGAGTGTTGATGAAACACAGAAATTGCATCGGGATTGAATACAACAGTCACCATGCGCATTTTCCTCCATATGAGTAATGTCTCAAACAGTCTACGCTTTGATCGTTCCCTGGAAAACCAGTTGTACTCTCCGATGCATATCTGGTGGCATTCTCTAATCTGTGGACTAACAGAGTGTTGATGAAACACAGAAATTGCATCGGGATTTAATACAACAGTCAATATTCCCACATTCGTCCATTGGAGTAATGTTTCAAACAGTCTACGCTTTGATCGTTTCCTGGAAGACCAGTAGTAATTTCCGATGCACATCTGGAGGCATTCTGTAATCTGTGGACTATCATAGTGTTGATGAAACACAGAAATTGCATCGGGATTGAATACAACAGTCACCATCCGCACTTTCCCCCGTGGGAGTAATTCTCAAACATTCTACGCTTTGATCGTTCCCTGGAAGACCAGTAGTAGTTCCGATGCACATCTGGTGGCATTCTGTAATCTGTGGTCTATCAGAGTGTTGGTGAAACACAGAAATAGCATCGGGTTTGAATTCAACAGTCACCATGCGCACTTTCCTCCACGGGAGTAATGTCTCAAACAGTCTACGATTTGATCGTTCCCTGGAAGACCAGTAGTAGTTTCCGATGCACATCTGGAGGCATTCTGTAATCTGTGGATTATCTGAGTGTTGATGGAACACAGAAATTGCATAGGGATTGAATACAACAGTCACCATGCGGACTTACCTCCATGAAAGTAATGTCTCAAACGGTCTACGCTTTGATCGTTCCCTGGAAGACCAGTAGTAATTTCCGATGCACATCTGGAGGCATTCTGTAATCTGTGGACTATCAGAGTGTTGATAAAACACAGAAATTGCATCAGGATTGAATACAACAATCACCATGCGCACTTTCCTCCATGGGAGTAATGTCTCAAACAGTCTACGCTCTGATCGTTCCCTGAAAGACCAGTAGCAGTTTCCGAGGCACATCTGGAGGCATTCTGCAATCTGTGGACTATCAGAGTGTTGATGAAACACAGAAATTGCATCGGGATTGAATACAACAGTCACCATACGCACTTTCCTCCATGGGAGTAATGTCTCAAGGAGTCTACGCTTTGATCGCTCCCTGGAATACCGGTAGTAGTTTCCGATGCACATCTGGTGGCATTCTGTAATCTGTGGACTGTCAGAGTGTTGATGAAACACAGAAATGGCATCGGGATTTGATACAAAATACACCATGCGCACTTTCCTCCATGGGAGTAATGACTCAAACAGTCTACGCTTTGATCGTTCCCTGGAAGACCAGTAGTAGTTTCCGATGCACATCTGGTGGCATTCTGTAATCTGTGGACTATCAGAGTGTTGATGAGAAACAGAAATAGCATCGGGATTGAATACAACAGTCACCATGCGCACCTCCCCCATGGGAGTAATGTCTCAGACAGTCTCCGCTTTGATCGTTCTCTTGAAGACCAGTAGTAGTTTCCGATGCACATCTGATGGCATTCTGTAATCTGTGGACTATCAGAGTGTTGATGAAACACAGAAATTGCATCGGGATTGAATACAACAGTCACCATGCGCACTTTCCTCCATGGGAGTAATGTCTCAAACAGTCCACGATTTGATCGTTCCCTGGAAGACCAGTAGTAGTTTCCGATGCACATCTGGTGTTATTTTGTAATCTGTATACTATCAGAGTGTTGATGAAACACAGAAATTGCATCGGGATTGAATACAACAGTCACCATATGCACTTTCCTAAATGGAAGGTATGTCGCAAACAGTCTACGCTTTGATCGTTCCCTAGAAGACCAGTAGTGGTTTCCGATGCACAACTGGTGGCATTCTGTAATCTGTGGACTATCAGAGTGTTGAAACACAGAAAATGCATCGGCATTGAATACAAGAGTCACCATGCGCACATTCCTCCACGGGAGTGATATCTCAAACAGTCTACGCTATGATCGTTCCCTGGAATACCAGTAGTAGTTTCCGATCCACATCTGGTGGCATTCTGTAATCTGTGGACTATCAGAGAGTTGATGAAACACAGAAATCGCATCGGGATTGAATACAACAGTCACCATGCGCATTTTCCTTCATATGAGTAATGTCTCAAACAGTCTACGCTTTGATCGTTCCCTGGAAAACCAGTTGTACTCTCCGATGCATATCTGGTGGCATTCTCTAATCTGTGGACTAACAGAGTGTTGATGAAACACAGAAATTGCATCGGGATTTAATACAACAGTCAATATTCCCACATTCGTCCATGGGAGTAATGTCTCGAACAGTCTACGCTTTGATCGTTTCCTGGAAGACCAGTAGTAATTTCCGATGCACATCTGGAGGCATTCTGTAATCTGTGGACTATCAGAGTGTTGATGAAACACAGAAATTGCATCGAGATTGAATACAACAGTCACCATCCGCACTTTCCCCCGTGGGAGTAATTCTCAAACAGTCTACGCTTTGATCGTTCCTTGGAAGACCAGTAGTAGTTTCCGATGCACATCTGGTGGCATTCTGTAACCTGTGGACTATCAGAGTGTTGATGAAACACAGAAATTCCATTGGGATTGAATACAACAGCAACCATGCGCACTTTCCTCCATGGGAGTAATTCTCAAACATTCTACGCTTTGATCGTTCCCTGGAAGACCAGTAGTAGTTTCTGATGCACACCTGGTGGCATTCTGTAATCTGTGGACTATCAGAGTGTTGATGAAACACACAAGTTGCATCGGGATTGATTACAACAGTCACCATGCGCACTTTGCTCCATGGGAGTAATTTCTCAATCAGTCTACGCTTTGATCGTTCCCTAGAAGAGCAGTAGTGGTTTCCTATGCACAACTGGTGGCATTCTGTAATCTGTGGACTAGCAGAGTGTTGATGAAACACAGAAATTGCATCGGGATTGAATACAACAGTCAATATTCCCACATTCCTCCATGGGAGTAATGTCTCAAACAGTCTACGCTTTGATCGTTCCCTGGAAGACCAGTAGTAATTTCCGATGCACATCTGGAGGCATTCTGTAATCTGTGGACTATCAGAGTGTTGATGAAACACAGAAATTGCATCGGGATTTAATACAACACTCACCATGCGCACTTTCCTCTATGGGTGTAATGTTTCAAACAGTCTACGGTTTTATCGTTCCCTGGAACACCAGTAGTAGTTTCCGATGCACATCTGGATTCATTCTGTAACCTGTGGACTATCAGAGTGTTGATGAAACACAGAAATTCCATTGGGATTGAATACAACAGTAACCATGCGCACTTTCCTCCATGGGAGTAATTCTCAAACATTCTACGCTTTGATAGTTCCCTGGAAGACCAGTAGTAGTTTTCGATGCACACCTGGTGGCATTCTGTAATCTGTGGACTATCAGAGTGTTGGTGAAACACAGAAATAGCATCGGGATTGAATACAACAGTCACCATGCGAACTTTCCTCCACGGGAGTAATGTCTCAAACAGTCTACGATTTGGTCGTTCCCTGGAAGACCAGTAGTAGTTTCCGATGCACACCTGGTGGCATTCTGTAATCTGTGGACTACCAGAGTGTTGGTGAAACACAGAAATTGCATCGGGATTGAATACAACAGTCACCATGCGCACTTTCCTCCATGGGAGTAATGTCTCAAACAGTCTACGTTTGATCGTTCCCTGGAAGACCAGTATTAGTTTCCGATGCACATCTGGAGGCATTCTGTAATCTGTGGACTATCAGAGTGTTGATGAAACACAGAAATTCCATCTGGATTGAATACAACAGTAACCATGCGCACTTTCCTCCGTGGTAGTAATTCTCAAACATTCTACGCTTTGATCGTTCCCTGGAAGACCAGTAGAAGTTTCCGATGCGCATCTGGAGACAATCTGTAATCAGTGGACTATCAGAGTGTTGATGAAACACCGAAATTGCATCGGGATTGAATACAACAGTCACCATCCGCACTTTCCTCCATGTGAGTAACGTCTGAAACAGTCTACGCTTTGATCGTTCCCTGGTAGACCAGTGGTAGTTTCCGATGCACATCTGGTGGCATTCTGTAATCTGTGGACTGTCAGAGTGTTGATGAAACATAGAAATGGCATCGGGATTAGATACAAAAGTCACCATGCGCACTTTCCTCCATGGGAGTAATGACTCACACAGTCTACGCTTTGATCGTTCCCTGGAAGACCAGTAGTAGTTTCCGATGGACATCTGGCGGCATTCTGTAATCTGTGGACTATCAGAGTGTTGATGAGAAACAGAAATAGCATCGGGATTTAATACAACAGTCACCATGCGCACTTCCCCCATGGGAGTAATGTCTCTGACAGTCTACGTTTTGATCCTTTTCTGGAAGACCAGTAGTAGTTTCCGATGCACATCTGATGGCAATCTGTAATCTGTGGACTATCAGAGTGTTGATGAAACACAGAAATTGGATCGGGATTGAATACAACACTCACCATGCGCACTTTCCTCCATGGGAGTAATGTCTCAAACAGTCTACGGTTTGATCGTTCCCTGGAAGACCAGTAGTAGTTTCCGATGCACATCTGGTGGTATTTTGTAATCTGTGGACTATCAGAGTGTTGATGAAACACAGAAATTGCATCGGGATTGAACACAACAGTCACCATACGCACTTACCTAAATGGGAGTAATGTCGCAAACAGTCTACGCTTTGAGCGTTCCTTAGAATACCAGTAGTTTTTTCTGATGCACAACTGGTGGCATTCTGTAATCTGTGGACTAACAGAGTGTTGATGAAACACAGAAATTGCATCGGGATTCAATACAACAGTCAATATTCCCACTTTCCTCCATGGGAGTAATGTCTCAAACAGTCTACGATTTGATCGTTCCCTGGAAGACCAGTAGTAGTTTCCGATGCACATCTGGTGGCATTCTGTAATCTGTGGACTATCAGAGTGTTGATGAAACACAAAAATTCGATCGGGGTTAAATACAACAGTCACCTTGCGCACTTTGTTCCATGGGAGTAATTCTCAAACAGTCTACGCTTTCATCGTTCCCTGGGGGACCAGTAGTAGTTTCCGATGCACATCTGGTGGCATTCTGTAATCTGTGGACTATCAGAGTGTTGATGAAACACAGAAATTGCATCGGGATTGAATACAACACTCACCATGCGCACTTTCCTCCACGGGAGTAATGTCTCAAAGAACCTACGATTTGATCGTTCCCTGGAAGACCAGTAGTGGTTTCCGATGCACTCCTGGTGGCATTCTGTAATCTGTGGACTATCAGAGTGTTGGTGAAACACAGAAATAGCATCGGGATTGAATACAACAGTACCATGAGCACTTTCCTCCGTGGGAGTAATGTCTCAAACAGTCTACGCTTTGATCGCTCCCTGGAATACCAGTAGTAGTTTCCGATGCACATCTGGAGGCATTCTGTAATCTGTGGACCTTCGAAGTGTTGAGGAAACACAGAATTTGCATCGGGATTGAATACAACAGTCAATATTCCCACTTTCCTCCATGGGAGAAATGTCTCAAACAGTCTACGCTTTGATCGATCCCAGGAAGACCAGTAGCAATCTCCGATGCACATCTGGAGGCATTCTGTAATCTGTGGACTATCAGAGAGTTGATGAAACACAGAAATTGCATCGGGATTGAATACAACAGTCACCATGCGCACTTTCCTCCATGGGAGTAATGTCTCAAACAGTCTACGTTTGATCGTTCCCTGGAAGACCAGTATTAGTTTCCGATGCACATCTGGAGGCATTCTGTAATCTGTGGACTATCAGAGTGTTGATGAAACACAGAAATTCCATCTGGATTGAATACAACAGTAACCATGCGCACTTTCCTCCGTGGGAGTAATTCTTAAACATTCTACGCTTTGATCTTTTCCTGGAAGACCAGTAGTAGTTTCCGGTGCACATCTGGTGGCATTCTGTAATCTGTGGACTATCAGAGTGTTGGTGAAACACAGAAATAGCATCGGGATTAAATACAACAGTCACCATGCGCACTTACCTCCATGGGAGTAATGTCTCAAACGGTCTACGCTTTGATCGTTCCCTGGAAGACCAGTAGTAATTTCCGATGCACATCTGGAGAAATTCTGTAATCTGTGGACGATCAGAGTGTTGATGAAACACAGAAATTGCATCAGGATTGAATACAACAGTCACCATGCGCACATTCCTCAATGGGAGTAATGTCTCAAACGGTCTACGCTTTGATCGTTCCCTGCAAGACCAGTAGCAGTTTCCGATGCACATCTGGAGGCATTCTGTATTCTGTGGTCTATCAGAGTGTTGATGAAACACAGAAATTGCATCGGGATTGAATACAACAGTCACCATACGCACTTTCCTCCATGGGAGTAATGTCTCAAACAGTCTACGATTTGATCGCTCCCTGGAATACCAGTAGTAGTTTCCGATGCACATCTGGAGGCATTCTGTAATCTGTGGACCTTCAAAGTGTTGAGGAAACACAGAATTTGCATCGGGAGTGAATACAACAGTCACAATCCGCTCTTTCCTCAATAGGGTAATGTCTGATACAGTCTACACTTTGATCGCTCCCAGGAAGACCTGTAGTAGTTTCCGATGCACATCTGGAGACAATCTGTAATCTGTGGACTATCAGAGTGTTGATGAAGCACAGAAATTCAATCGGGGTTGAATACAACAGTCACCTTGCGCACTTTGCTCCATGGGAGTAATTCTCAAACAGTCTACGCTTTGATCGTTCCCTGGAATACCAGTAGTACTCTCCGATGCACATTTGGTGGCATTCTGTAATCTGTGGACTAACACAGTGTTGATGAAACACAGAAATTGCATCGGGATTCAATACAACAGTCAATATTCCCACTTTCCTCCATGGGAGTAATGTCTCAAACAGTCTACGCTTTGATCGTTCCCTGGAAGAGCAGTAGTAATTTCCGATGCACATCTGGAGGTATTCTGTAATCTGTGGACTATCAGAGTGTTGATGAAACACAGAAATTGCATCGGGATTGAATACAACAGTAATCATGCGCACATTCCTCCATGGGAGTAATTCTCAAACATTCTACGTTTGGTCGTTCCCTGGAAGACCAGTAGTAGTTTCCGATGCACACCTCGTGGCATTCTGTAATCTGTGGACTATCAGAGTGTTGGTGAAACACAGAAATAGCATCGGGATTGAATACAACAGTCACCATGCGCACTTTCGTCCACGGGAGTAATGTCTCAAACAGTCTACGATTTGATCGTTCCCTGGAAGACCAGTAGTAGTTTCCGATGCACACCTGGTGGCATTCTCTAATCTGTGGACTATCAGAGTGTTGGTGAAACACAGAAATAGCATCGGGATTGAATACAACAGTCAACATGCGCACTTTCCTCCACGGGAGTAATGTCTCAAACAGTCTACGATTTGATCGTTCCCTGGAAGACCAGTAGTAGTTTCCGATTCACATCTGCAGGCATTCTGTAATCTGTGGACTATCAGAGTGTTGATGAAACAGAGAAATAGCATCGGGATTGAATACAACAGTCACCATGCGCACTTCTCCCATGGGAGTATTGTCTCAGACAATCTACGCAATGATCGTTCTCTGGAAGACCAGTAGTAGTTTCCGATGCACATCTGATGGCATTCTGTAATCTGTGGACTATCAGAGTGTTGATGAAACACAGAAATTCCATCGGGGTTGTATACAACAGTCACCTTGCGCACTTTGCTCCATGGGAGTAATTCTCAAACAGTCTACGCTTTGATCGTTCCCTGGGGGACCAGTAGTAGATTCCGATGCACATCTGGTGGCATTCTGTAATCTGTGGACTAACAGAGTGTTGATAAAACACAGAAATTGCTTCGGGATTGAATACAACAGTCACCATGCCTACTTTCTTCCATGGGAATGACGTCTCAGACAGTCTACGCTTTGATCGTTCTCTGGAAGACCAGTAGTAGATTCCGATGGACAACTAGTGGCATTCTGTAATCTGTGGACAATCAGAGTGTTGATGAAACACAGAAAATGCATCGGGATTGAATACAAAAGTCACCATGCGCACTTTCCTCCACGGGAGTGATATCTCAAACAGTCTACGCTTTGATCGTTCCCTGGAATACCAGTAGTAGTTTACGATGCACATGTGGTGGCATTCCGTAATCTGTGGACTATCAGACTGTTGATGAAACACAGAAATTGCATCGGGATTGAATTCAACAGTCACCATCAGCACTTTCCTCCATGGAAATAACGTCTGAAACAGTCTACGCTTTGATCGTTCCCTGGAAGACCAGGAGTAGTTTCCGATGCACATCTGATGGCATTCTGTAATCTGTGGACTGTCAGAGTGTTGATGAAAGACAGAAATTGCATCGGATTTGAATACAACAGTCAGCATGCGCACTTTCCTCCATGGGATTAATGTCTCAAACAGTCTACGCTTTGATCGTTCCCTGGAAGGCCAGTAGTAGTTTCCCATGAACATCTGGTATCATTCTGTAATCTATGGACTATCAGAGTGTTGATGAAACACAGAAATTGCATCGGGAGTGAAAACAACAGTCACCATCAGCACTTTCATCCATGGGAGTAACGTCTGAAACAGTCTACGCTTTGATCGTTCCCTGGAAGACCAGTAGTAGTTTCCGATGCACATCTGATGGCATTCTGTAATCTGTGGACTGTCAGAGTGTTGATGAAACACAGAAATTGCATCAGGTTTGAATACAACAGTCACCATCAGCACTTTCCTCCATGGGAGTAATGTCTGAAACAGTCTACGTTTTGATCGTTACCTGGAAGACCATTAGTACTTTCCGGTGCACATCTGGAAGCATTCTGTAATCTGTGGACCTTCAAAATGTTGGTGAAACACAGAAATTGCATCGGGAGTGAAAACAACAGTCACCGTCAGCACTTTCATCCATGGGAGGAACGTCTGAAACAGTCTACGTTTTGATCGTTCCCTGGAAGACCAGTAGTAGTTTCCGATGCACATCTGGTGGTATTCTGTAATCTGTGGACTATCAGAGTGTTGTTGAAACACAGAAATTGCATCGGGGTTGATTACAACAGTCACCATGCGCACTTTGCTCCATGGGGGTAATGTCTCAAACAGTCTACGCTTTGATCGTTCCCTGTAAGAGCAGTAGTAATTTCCGATGCACATCTGGAGGTATTCTGTAATCTGTGGACTATCAGAGTGTTGATGAAACTCAGAAATTGCATCGGGATTGAATTGAACACTCACCATGCGCACTTTCCTCTATGGGAGTAATGTCTCAAATAGTCTACGCTTTGATCGTTCCCTGGAACACCAGTAGTAGTTTCCGATGCACATCTGGAGGCATTCTGTAATCTGTGGACTATCAGAGTGTTGATGAAACACAGAAATTCATTGGGATTGAATACAACAGTAACCATGCGCACTTTCCTCCATGGGAGTAATTCTCAAACATTCTACGCTTTGATCGTTCCCTGGAAGACCAGTAGTAGTTTCCGATGCACACCTCGTGGCATTCTGTAATCTGTGGACTATCAGAGTGTTGGTGAAACACAGAAATAGCATCGGGATTGAATACAACAGTCACCATGCGCACTTTCCTCCACGGGAGTAATGTCTCAAACAGTCTACGATTTGATCGTTCCCTGGAAGACCAGTAGTAGTTTCCGATGCACACCTGGTGGCATTCTGTAATCTGTGGACTATCAGAGTGTTGGTGAAACACAGAAATAGCATCGGGATTGAATACAACAGTCAACATGCGCACTTTCCTCCACGGGAGTAATGTCTCAAACAGTCTACGATTTGATCGTTCCCTGGAAGACCAGTAGTAGTTTCCGATTCACATCTGCAGGCATTCTGTAATCTGTGGACTATCAGAGTGTTGATGAAACAGAGAAATTGCATCGGGATTGAATACAACAGTACCATGAGCACTTTAATCCATGGGAGTAATGTCTCAAAGAGTCTACGCTTTGATCGCTCCCTGGAATACCAGTAGTAGTTTCCGATGCACATCTGGAGGCATTCTGTAATCTGTGGACCTTCGAAGTGTTGAGGAAACACAGAATTTGCATCGGGAGTGAATACAACAGTCACAATCTGCTCTTTCCTCCATGGGGTAATGTCTGATACATTCTACGCTTTGATCGTTCCCATTAAGACCTGTAGTAGTTTGCGATGCACATCTGGAGGCAATCTGTAATCTGTGTACTATCAGACTGTTGATGAAAGACAGAAATTGCATCGGGATTGAATACAACAGTCACCATCCGCACCTTCCTCCATGGGAGTAGTGTCGCAAACAGTCTACGCTTTGATCGTTCCCTAGAAGACTAGTAGTGGTTTCCGATGCGCAACTGGTGGCATTCTGTAATCTGTGGACTAACAGAGTGTTGATGAAACACAGAAAATGCATCGGCATTGAATACAACAGTCACCATGCGCACTTTCCTCCACGGGAGTGATATCTCAAACAGTCTACGCTTTGATCGTTCCCTGGAATACCAGTGGTAGTTTCCGATGCACATCTGGTGGCATTCTGTAGTCTGTGGACTATCAGAGTGTTGATGAAACACAGAAATTGCATCGGGATTGAATACAACAGTCACCATGCGCATTTTCCTACATATGAGTAATGTCTCAAACAGTCTGCGCTATGATCGTTCCCTGGAAAACCAGTAGTACTCTACGATGCACATCTGGTGGCTTTCTGTAATCTGTGGACTATCAGACTGTTGATGAAACACAGAAATTGCATCGGGATTGAATACAACAGTCACCATCCGCACTTTCCTCCATGGGAGTAGTGTCGCAAACAGTCTACGCTTTGATCGTTCCCTAGAAGACTAGTAGTGGTTTCCGATGCACCTCTGGAGACAATCTGTAATCTGTGTACTATCAGACTGTTGATGAAACACAGAAATTGCTTCGGGATTGAATACAACAGTCACCATGCGCACTTTCCTCCATGGGAGTAATGTCTCAAACAGTCTACGTTTGATCGTTCCTTGGAAGACCAGTATTAGTTTCCGATGCACATCTGGAGGCATTCTGTAATCTGTGGACTATCATAGTGTTGATGAAACACAGAAATTCCATCTCGATTGAATACAACAGTAACCATGCGCACTTTCCTCCGTGGCAGAAATTCTCAAACATTCTACGCTTTGATCTTTCCCTGGAAGACCAGTAGTAGTTTCCGATGCACATCTGGTGCCATTCTGTAATCTGTGGATTATCAGAGTGTTGGTGAAACACAGAAATAGCATCGGGATTGAATACAACAGTCACCATGCGCACTTACCTCCATGGGAGTAATGTCTCAAACGGTCTACGCTTTGATCGTTCCCTGGAAGACCAGTAGTAATTTCCGATGCACATCTGGAGAAATTCTGTAACCTGTGGACTATCAGAGTGTTGATGAAACACAGAATTTGCAGCATTATTGAATACAACAGTTACCATGCGCACTTTCCTCAATGGGAGTAATGTCACAAACGGTCTACGCTTTGATCGTTCCCTGGAAGACCAGTAGCAGTTTCCGATGCACATCTGGAGGCATTCTGTAATCTGTGGTCTATCAGAGTGTTGATGAAACACAGAAATTGCATCGGGATTGAATACAACAGTCACCATACGCACTTTCCTCCATGGGAGTAATGTCTCAAACAGTCTACGCATTGATCGCTCCCTGGAATACCAGTAGTAGTTTCCGATGCACATCTGGAGGCATTCTGTAATCTGTGGACCTTCAAAGTGTTGAGGAAACACAGAATCTGCATCGGGAGTGAATACAACAGTCACAATCCGCTCTTTCCTCAATAGGGTAATGTCTGATACAGTCTACACTTTGATCGCTCCCAGGAAGACCTGTAGTAGTTTCCGATGCACATCTGATGGCATTCTGTAATCTGTGGACTATCAGAGTGTTGATGAAACACAGAAATTGCATCGGGATTGAATACAAAGTCACCATGCGCACTTTCCTCCACGGGAGTGATATCTCAACCAGTCTGCGCTTTGATCGTTACCTGGAATACCAATAGTAGTTTCCGATCCGCATCTGGTGGCATTCTGCAATCTGTGGACTATCACAGTGTTGATGAAACACAGAAATTGCATCGGGATTGAATACAACAGACACCATGCGCATTTTCCTCCAAATGAGTAATGTCTCAATCAGTCTACGCTTTGATCGTTCCCTGGAAAACCAGTAGTACTCTCCGATGCACATCTGGTGGCATTCTGTAATCTGTGGACTAACAGAGTGTTGATGAAACACAGAAATTGCATCGGGATTCAATACAACAGTCAATATTCCCACTTTCCTCCATGGGAGTAATGTCTCAAACAGTCAACGATTTGATCGTTCCCTGGAAGACCAGTAGTAGTATCCGATGCACATCTGGTGGCATTCTGTAATCTGTGGACTATCAGATTGTTGATGAAGTACAGAAATAGCATCGGGATTGAATACAACAGTCACCATGCGCACTTCCCCCATGGGAGTATTCTCTCAGACAGTCTACGCAATGATCGTTCTCTGGAAGACCAGTAGTAGTTTCCGATGCACATCTGATGGCATTCTGTAATCTGTGGACTATCAGAGTGTTGATGAAACACAGAAATTCCATCGGGGTTGAATACAACAGTCACCTTGCGCACTTTGCTCCATGGGAGTAATTCTCGAACAGTCTACGCTTTGATCGTTCCCTGGGGGACCAGCAGTAGTTTCCGATGCACATCTGGTGGCATTCCGTAATCTGTGGACTAACAGAGTGTTGATGAAACACAGAAATTTCATCGGGATTGAATACAACAGTCACCATGTGCATTTTCCTCCATATGAGTAATGTCTCAAACAGTCTACGCTTTGATCGTTCCCTGGAAAACCAGTAGTAGTTTCCGATGCACATCTGGAGGCATTCTGTATTCTGTGGATTATCTGAGTGTTGATGAAACACAGAAATTGCATAGGGAGTGAATACAACAGTCACCATGCGCACTTTCCTAGATGGGAGTAATGTCTCAAACGGTCTACGCTTTGATCGTTCCCTCGATGACCAGTATTAATTTCCAATGCACATCTGGAGGCATTCTGTAATCTGTGGACTATCAGAGTGTTGATGAAACACAGATATTGCATCAGGATTGAATACAACAGTCACCATGCGCACTTTCCTCCATGGGTGTAATGTCTCAAACAGTCTACGCTTTGATCGTTCCCTGGAAGACCAGTAGCAGTTTCCGATGCACATCTGGAGGCATTCTGTAATCTGTGGACTATCAGAGTGTTGATGAAACACAGAAATTGCATCGGGATTGAATATAACAGTCACAATAAGCACTTTCCTTCATGGGAGTAATGTCTCAAACAGTCTACGCTTTGATCGTTCCCAGGAAGAACAGTAGTAGTTTCTTATGCACATCTGGAGACAATCTGTAATCTGTGGACTATCAGAGTGTTGATGAAACACAGAAATTGCATCGGGATTGAATTCAACAGTCACCATCCTCACTTTCCTCCATGGAAGTAACGTCTGAAACAGTCTACTCTTTGATCGTTCGCAGGAAGACCAGTAGTAGTTTCCGATGCACCTCTGGATGCATTCTATAATCTGTGGACATTTAAAGTGTTGATGAAACACATAAATTGAATCGGGATTGAATACAACAGTCACCATCCGCACTTTCCTCCATGGGAGTAATGTCTGAAACAGTCTACGCTTTGATCGTTACCTGGAAGACCATTAGTACTTTCCGGTGCACATGTGGAAGCATTCTGTAATCTGTGTACCTTCAAAATGTTGATGAAACACAGAAATTGCATCGGGAGTGAAAACAACAGTCACCATCAGCACTTTCATCCATGGGAGTAACGTCTGAAACAGTCTACGTTTTGATCGTTCCCAGGAAAACCAGTAGTAGTTTCCGATGCACATCTGGAGGCAATCTGTAATCTGTGGACTATCAGAGTGTTGATGAAACACAGAAACTCCATCGGGATTGAATACAACAGTCACCATGCGCACTTTCCTCCATGGGAGTAATTCTCAAACAATCTAGGCTTTGATCGTTCCCTGAAAGACCAGTAGTAGTCTCCGATGCATATCTGGTGGCATTCTGTAATCTGTGGACTAACAGAGTGTTGATGAAACACAAAAAGTGCATCGGGATTGAATACAACAGTCAATATTGGCACTTTCCTCCATGGGAGTAATGTCTCAAGCAGTCTACGATTTGATCGTTCCCTGGAAGACCAGTAGTAGTTTCCGATGCACATCTGGTGGCATTCTGTAATCTGTGGACAATCAGAGTGTTGATGAAACACAGAAATAGCATCGGGATTGAATACAACAGTCACCATGCGCACTTTCCTCCATGAGAATAATGTCTCAAACAGTCAACGCTTTGATCGTTCCCTGGAAGACCAGTAGTGATTTCCGATGCACATCTGGTGGCAATCTGTAATCTGTGGACTATCAGTGTGTTGATGAAATACAGAAAATGCATCGGGATTGAATACAACAGTCACCATGCGCATTTTCCTCCATGGGAGTATTGTCTCAAACAGTCTACACTTTGATCGTTCCCTGGAAGACCAATGTTGTTTTACGATGCACATCTGGAAGCATTCTGTAATCTGTGGACTAACAGAGTGTTGATGAAACACAGAAATTGCATCGGGATTGAATACAACAGTCAATATTCGTACTTTCCTCCATGGGAGTAATGTCTCAAACAGTCTACGCTTTGATCGTTCCCTGGAAGACCAGTAGTAATTTCCGATGCACATCTGGAGGCATTCTGTAATCTGTGGACTATCAGAGTGTTGATGAAACACAGAAATTGCATCGGGATTGAATATAACAGTCACAATAAGCACTTTCCTCCATGGGAGTAATGTCTCAAACAGTTTACGCTTTGATCGTTCCCTGGAAGACCAGTAGTAGTTTCCGATGCACATCTGGAGGCATTCTGTAAACTGTGGACAATCCGTGTGTTGATGAAACACAGAAATTCCATCGGGATTGAATACAACAGTCACCATGCGCACTTTCCTCCATAGGAGTAATGTCACAAAGAGTCTACGCTTTGATCGTTCCCTGGAAGACCTGTAGTAGTTTCCGATGCACATCTGGTGGCATTCTGTAACCTGTGGACTATCAGAGTGTTGGTTAAACACAGAAATAGCATCGGGATTTAATACAACAGTCATATTGCGCACTTTCCTCCACGGGAGTAATGTCTCAAACAGTCTATGCTTTGATCGTTCCCTAGAAGACCAGTAACAGTTTCCGATGCACATCTGGAGGCATTCTGTTATCTGTGGACTATCAGAGTGTTGATGAAACACAGAAATTGAATCGGGATTGAATACAACAGTCACCATCCGCACTTTCCTCCATGGGAGTAATGTCTGAAACAGTCTACGCTTTGATCGTTCCCTGGAAGACAATTAGTACTTTCCGGTGCACATCTGGAAGCATTCTGTAATCTGTGGACCATCAGAGTGTTGATGAAACACAGAAATAGCATCGGGATTGAATACAACAGTCACCATGCGCACTTTCCTCCATGGGAGTAATGTCTCAAACAGTCTACGCTTTGATCGTTCCCAGGAAGACCAGTAGTAGTCTCCGATGCACATCTGGTGGCATTCTGTAATCTGTGGACTAACAGAGTGTTGATGAAACACAGAAATTGCATCGGGATTCAATACAACATCCAATATTGGCACTTTCCTCCATGGGAGTAATGTCTCAAACAGTCTACGATTTGATCGATGCCTGGAAGACCAGTAGTAGTTTCCGATGCACATCTGGTGGCATTCTGTAGTCTGTGGACAATCAGAGAGTTGATGAAACACAGAAATTGCATCGGGATTGAATACAACAATCACCATTCGCACTCTCCTACACGGGAGTGATACCTCAAACAGTGTACGCTTTGATCGTTCCCTGGAATGCCAGTAGTAGTTTCCGATGCACATCTGGTGGCATTCTGTAATCTGTGGACTATCAGAGTGTTGATGAAACACAGAAATAGCATCGGAATTGAATACAACAGTCACCATGCGCACTTTCCTCCGTGGGAGTAATGTCTCAAACAGTCTACGCTTTGATCTTTCCCTGGAAGACCAGTAGCAGTTTCCGATGCACATCTGGAGGCATTCTGTAAAATGTGGACTATCAGAGTGTTGATGAAACACAGAAATTCCATCGGGGTTGAATACAACAGTCACCATGCGCACTTTCATCCATGGGAGTAACGTCTGAAACAGTCTACGTTTTGATCGTTTCCAGGGAAACCAGTAGTAGTTTCAGATGCACATATGGAGGCAATCTGTAATCTGTGGACTATCAGAGTGATGATGAAAATCAGAAATTGCATCGGGATTGAATACAACAGTCACCATGCGCACTTTCCTCCGTGGGAGTAATGTCTCAAACAGTCTACGCTTTGATCGTTCCCTGGATGAAGAGTAGTAGTTTCCGATGTACATCTGGAGGCATTCTGTAATCTGTAGACTATCAGAGTGTTGATGAAACACAGAAATTCCATCGGGATTGAATACAACAGTCACCATGCGCACTTTCCTCCATGGGAGTAATTCTCAAACAGTCTACGCTTTGATCGTTCCCTGGAAGACCAGTGGTAGTCTCCGATGCACATCTGGTGGCATACTGTAATCTGTGGACTACCAGAGTGTTGATGAAACACAAAAATGCATCGGGAATGAATACAACAATCGCCATGCGCACTTTCCTCCACGGGAGTGATATCTCAAACAGTGTACGCTTTGATCGTTCCCTGGAATACCAGTAGTAGTTTCCAATGCACATCTGGTGGCATTCTGTGATCTGTGGACTATTAGAGTGTTGTTGAAACACAGAAATTCCATCGGGATTGAATACAACAGTCACCATGCGCACTTTCCTACATGGGAGTAATTCTCAAACAGTCTACGCTTTGATCGTTCCCTGGAAGACCAGTGGTAGTTTCCGATGCACATCTGGTGGCATACTGTAATCTGTGGACTACCAGAGTGTTGATGAATCACAGAAAATGCATCGGGAATGAATACAACAATCACCATGCGCACTTTCCTCCATGGGAGTAATGTCTCAAACGGTCTACGCTTTGATCGATACCTGGAAGACCAGTAGTAATTTCCAATGCACATCTGGATGCATTCTGTAATCTGTGGACTATCAGAGTGTTGATGAAACACAGATATTGCATCTGGATTGAATACAACAGTCACCATGCGCACTTTCCTCCATGGGAGTAATGTCTCAAATAGTCTACGCTTTGATCGTTCCCTGGAAGACCAGTAGCAGTTTCCGATGCATATCTGGAGGCATTCTGTAATCTGTGGACTATCAGAGTGTTGACGAAACACAGAAATTCCATCGGGGTTGAATACAACAGTCACCTTGCGCACTTTGCTCCATCGGAGTAATTCTCATACAGCCTACGCTTTGATCGTTCCCTGGAAGACCAGTGGTAGTTTCCGATGCACATCTGGTGGCATACTGTAATCTGTGGACTACCAGAGTGTTGATGAAACACAGAAATTGCATCGGGATTGAATACAACAGCCAATATTCCCACTTTCCTCCATGGGAGTAATGTCTCAAACAGTCTACGCTTTGATCGTTCCCTGGAATACCGGTAGTAGTTTCCGATGCACATCTGGTGGCATTCTGTAATCTGTGGACTATCAGAGTGTTGATGAAAGACAGAAATAGCATCGGGATTGAATACAACAGTCACCATGCGCACTTTCCTCCATAGGACTAATTCTCAAACATTCTACGCTTTGATCGTCCCTGGAAGACCAGTAGTAGTTTCCGATGCACATCTGGTGGCATTCTGTAATCTGTGGACTATCAGAGTGTTGATGAAACACAGAAATTGCATCGCGACTAAATACAACAGTCACCATGCGTACTTTCCTCCATGGGAGTAATGTCTCAGACAGTCTACGCTTTGATCGTTCTCTGGATGACCAGTAGTAGGTACCGATGGACAACTGAAATCATTCTGTAATTTGTGGACTATCAGAGTGTTGATGAAACACAGAAAATGCATCTGGATTTAATACAACTGTCACCATGCGCACTTTCCTCCACGGGAGTAATGTCTCAAACAGTCTATGCTTTGATCGTTCCCTGGAAGACCATTAGTACTTTCCGTTGCTCATCTGGAAGCATTCTGTAATCTGTGGACCTTCAAAATGTTGATGAAACAGAAATTGTATCGGGAGTGTAAACAACAGCCACCATCAGCACTTTCATCCATGGGAGTAACGTCTGAAACAGTCTACGTTTTGATCGTTTCCAGGGAAACCAGTAGTAGTTTCGGATGCACATATGGAGGCAATCTGTAATCTGTTTACTATCAGAGTGTTGATGAAAATCAGAAATTGCATCGGGATTGAATACAACAGTCACCATGCGCACTTTCCTCCGTGGGAGTAATGTCTCAAACAGTCTACGCTTTGATCGTTCCCTGGATGACCTGTAGTAGTTTCCGATGTACATCTGGAGGCATTCTGTAATCTGTAGACTATCAGAGTGTTGATGAAACACAGAAATTCCATCGGGATTGAATACAACAGTACCATACGCACTTTCCTCCATGAGAATAGTGTCTCAAAAATTCTACGCTTTTATCGTTCCCTGGAAGACCAGTAGTAGTCTCCGATGCACATCTGGTGGCATTCTGTAATCTGTGGACTAACAGAGTGTTGATGCAACACAGTAATTGCATCGAGATTGAATACAACAGTCAATATTCGCACATTCCTCCATGGGAGTAATTTCTCAAACAGTCTACGCATTGATCGTTCCCTTGAAGGCCAGTAGTAATTTCTGATGCACATCTGGAGGCATTCTGTAATCTGTGACTATCAGAGTAATGATGAAACACAGAAATTGCATCGGGATTGAATATAACAGTCACGATGCGCACTTTCCTGAGTGGGAGTAATGTCTCAAACAGTCTACGCTTTGATCGTTCCCTGGATGACCAATAGTAGTTTCCGATGAACATCTGGAGGCATTCTGTAATCTGTAGACTATCAGAGTGTTGATGAAACACAGAAATTCCATCGGGATTGAATACAACAGTCACCATGCGCACTTTCCTCAATGGGAGTAATCCTCAAACAGTCTACGCTTTGATCGTTCCCTAGAACACCAGTGGTAGTTTTCGATGCACATCTGGTGGCATACTGTAATCTGTGGACTACCAGAGTGTTGATGAATCACAGAAAATGCATCGGGAATGAATACAACAATCACCATGCGCACTTTCCTTCATGGGAGTAATGTCTAAAACGGTCTACGCTTTGATCGTTACCTGGAAGACCAGTAGTAATTTCCAATGCACATCTGGATGCATTCTGTAATCTGTGGACTATCAGAGTGTTGATGAAACACAGATATTGCATCAGGATTGAATACAACAGTCACCATGCGCACTTTCCTCCATGTGAGTAATGTCTCAAACAGTCTACGCTTTGATCGTTCCCTGGAAGACCAGTAGCAGTTTCCGATGCACATCTGGAGGCATCCTGTAATCTGTGGACTATCAGAGTGTTGATGAAACACATAAATTCCATCGGGGTTGAATACAACAGTCACCTTGCGCCCTTTGCTCCATGGGAGTAATTCTCAAACAGTACACGCTTTAATCGTTCCCTGGAAGACCAGTAGTAGTATCCGATGCACATCTGGTGGCATTCTGTAATCTGTGGACTATCAGAGTGTTGATGAAACACAGAAATTGCATCGGGATTGAATACAACAGCCTATATTCCCACTTTCCTCCATGGGAGTAATGTCTCAAACAGTCTACGATTTGATCGTTAACTGGAAGACCAGTAGTTATTTCCGATGCACATCTGGAGGCATTCTGTAATCTGTGGACTATCAGAGTGTTGATGAAACACAGAAATTGGATCGGGATTGAATACAACAGTCACCTTGCGCACTTTCCTCCATGGGAGTAATGTCTCAAACAGTCTACGCTTTGATCGTTCCCTGGAAGACCAGTAGTAGTTTCCGATGCACATCTGGTGGCATTCTGTAATCTGTAGACTATCAGAGTGTTGATGAAACACAGAAATTTCATCGGGATTGAATACAACAGTTACCATACGCACTTTCCTCCATGGGAGTAATGTCTCAAACAGTCTACGCTTTGATCGTTCCCTGGAAGACCAGTAGTAGTTTCCGATGCACAACTGGTGGCATTCTGTAATCTGTGGACTATGAGAGTGTTGATGAAACACAGAAAATGCATCGGGATTGAATACAACAATCACCATGCGCACTTTCCATCACAGGAGTGATATCTCAAACAGTCTACGCTTTTATCATTGCCTGGAATACCGGTAGTAGTTTCCGATGCACATCTGGTGGCATTCTGTAATCTGTGGACTATCAGAGTGTTGATGAAACACAGAAATAGAATCGGGATTGAATACAACAGTCACCATGCGCAGTTTCTTCCATAGGACTAATTCTCAAACATTCTACGCTTTGATCGTCCCTGGAAGACCAGTAGTAGTTTCCGATGCACATCTGGTGGCAATCTGTAATCTGTGGACTATCAGAGTGTTGATGAAACACAGAAATTGCATCGCGATTAAATACAACAGTCACCATGCGTACTTTCCTCCATGGGAGTAATGTCTCAGACAGTCTACGTTTTGATCGTTCTCTGGATGACCAGTAGTAGATTCCGATGGACAACTGATGGCAATCTGTAATCTGTGGACTATCAGAGTGTTGATGAAACTCAGAAAATGCATCGGGATTGAATACAACAGTCACCATGGGCATTTTCCTCCATGGGAGTAATGTCTCAAACAGTCTACGCTTTGATCGTTCCCTGGAAGACCAGTAGTAGTCGCCGATGCACATCTGGTGGCATTCTGTAATCTGTGGACTAACAGAGAGTTGATGCAACACAGAAATTGCATCGAGA
Organism: Schistocerca gregaria; assembly: GCF_023897955.1. Lineage (NCBI taxonomy): Eukaryota > Metazoa > Arthropoda > Insecta > Orthoptera > Acrididae > Schistocerca > Schistocerca gregaria. Next base: position 100,786,617 of record NC_064929.1, on the reverse strand, counting down.
TTGAATACAACAGTCAAAATTCGCACTTTCCTCCATGGGAGTAATATCTCAAACAGTCTACGCTTTGATCGTTCCCTGGAAGACCAGTAGCAATTTCCGATGCACATCTGGAGGCATTCTGTAATCTGTGTCTATCAGAGTGTTGATGAAACACAGAAATTGCATCGGGATTGAATATAACAGTCACCATGCGCACTTTCCTCCGTGGGAGTAATGTCTCAAACAGTCTACGCTTTGATCGTTCCCTGGAAGGCCAGTAGTAGTTTCCAATGCACATGCTGGAGGCATTCTGTAATCAGGGGACTATCAGAGTGATGATGAAACACAGTAATTCCATCGGGATTGAGTACAAGAGTAACCATGCGCACTTTCCTCCATGGGAGAAATTATCAAACATTCTATGCTTTGATCGTTCCCTGGAAGACCAGTAGTAGTTTCCGATGCACATCTGGTGGCATTCTGTAACCTGTGGACTATCAGAGTGTTGGTAAAACATAGAAATAGCATCGGGATTTAATACAACAGTCACCATGCGCACTTTCCTCCATGGGAGTAATGTCTGATACAGTCTACGCTTCGATCGTTCCCAGGAAGACCAGTAGTAGTTTCCGATGCACATCTGGAAACAATCTGTAATCTGTGGACTATCAGAGTGTTGATGAAACACAGAAATTGCATCGGGATTGAATACAACAGTCAACATCCGCACTTTCCTCCATGGAAGTAACGTCTGAAACAGTGTACGCTTTGATCGTTCCCTGGAAGACCAGTAGTAGTTTCCGATGCACATCTGGTGGCATTCTGTAATTTGTGGACTATCAGAGTGTTGATGAAACACAGAAATTGCATCGGGATTGAATACAACAGTCACCATACGCACTTTCCTCCATGGGAGTAATTTCTCAAACAGTCTACGCTTTGATCGTTCCCTGGAAGACCAGTAGTAATTTCCGATGCACATCTGGAGGCATTCTGTAATCAGTGGACTATCAGAGTGATGATGAAACACAGAAATTCCATCGGGATTGAATGTAACAGTCACCATAAGCACTTTCCTCGATGGGAGTAATGTCTCAAACAGTCTACGCTTTGATCGTTCCCTGGAAGACCAGTAGTAGTTTCCGATGCACATCTGGAGGCATTCTGTAATCAGTGGACTATCAGAGTGATGATGAAACACAGAAATAGCATCGGGATTGAATACAACAGTCATCATGCGCACTTTCTTCCATAGGACTAATTCTCAAAAATTCTACGCTTTGATCGTCCCTGGAAGACCAGTAGTAGATTCCGATGCACATCTGGTGGCATTCTGTAATCAGTGGACTATCAGAGTGATGATGAAACACAGAAATTCCATCCGGATTGAATACAAGAGTAACCATGCGCACTTTCCTCCATGGGAGAAATTATCAAACATTCTATGCTTTGATCGTTCCGTGGAAGACCAGTAGTAGTTACCGATGCACATCTGGTGGCATTCTGTAACCTGTGGACTATCAGAGTGTTGGTGAAACATAGAAATAGCATCGGGATTTAATACAACAGTCACCATGCGCACTTGCCTCCATGGGAGTAATGTCTGATACAGTCTACGCTTCGATCGTTCCCAGGAAGACCAGTAGTAGTTTCCGATGCACATCTGGAAACAATCTGTAATCTGTGGACTATCAGAGTGTTGATGAAACACAGAAATTGCATCGGGATTGAATACAACAGTCAACATCCGCACTTTCCTCCATGGAAGTAACGTCTGAAACAGTGTACGCTCTGATCGTTCAATGGAAGACCAGTAGTGATTTCCGATTCACAACTGGTGGCATTCTGTAATCTGTGGACTATCAGAGTGATGATGAAACACAGAAAATGCATCGGGATTGAATACAACAATCACCATGCGCACTTTCCATCACAGGAGTGATATCTCAAACAGTCTACGCTTTGATCGTTCCCTGGAATACCGGTAGTAGTTTCCGATGCACATCTGGTGGCATTCTGTAATCTGTGGACTATCAGAGTGTTGATGAAACACAGAAATAGCATCGGGATTGAATACAACAGTCACCTTGCGCACTTTCTTCCATAGGACTAATTCTCAAACATTCTACGCTTTGATCGTCCCTGGAAGACCAGTAGTAGATTCCGATGCACACCTGGTGGCATTCTGTAATCTGTGGACTATCAGAGTGTTGATGATACACAGAAATTGCATCGCGATTAAATACAACAGTCACCATGCGTACTTTCCTCCATGGGAGTAATGTCTCAGACAGTCTACGCTTTGATCGTTTTCTGGATGACCAGTTGTAGATTCCGATGCACATCTGGAAACAATCTGTAATCTGTGGACTATCAGAGTGTTGATGAAACACAGAAATTGCATCGGGATTGAATACAACAGTCAACATTTGCATTTTCCTCCATGGGAGTAATGTCTCAAACAGTCTACGCTTTGATCGTTCCCTGGAAGACCAGTAGTAATTTCCGATGCACATCTGGAGGCATTCTGTAATCTGTGACTATCAGAGTGTTGATGAAACACAGAAATTGCATCGGGATTGAATATAACTGTCACCATGCGCACTTTCCTCCATGGGAGTAATGTCTGATACAGTCTACGCTTCGATCGTTCCCAGGAAGACCAGTAGTAGTTTCCGATGCACATCTGGAAACAATCTGTAATCTGTGGACTATCAGAGTGTTGATGAAACACAGAAATTGCATCGGGATTGAATACAACAGTCAACATCCGCACTTTCCTCCATGGAAGTAACGTCTGAAACAGTGTACGCTTTGATCGTTCCCTGACGGACCAGTAGTAGTTTCCGATGCACATCTGGTGGCATTCTGTAATCTGTGGACTATCAGAGTGTTGATGAAACACAGAAATTGCATCGGGATTGAATACAACAGTCACCATACGCACTTTCCTCCATGGGAGTAATTTCTCAAACAGTCTACGCTTTGATCGTTCCCTGGAAGACCAGTAGTAGTTTCCGATGCACATCTGGAGGCATTCTGTAATCAGTGGACTATCAGAGTGATGATGAAACACAGAAATTCCATCGGGATTGAATACAAGAGTAACCATGCGCACTTTCCTCCAGGGGAGAAATTATCAAACATTCTATGCTTTGATCGTTCCCTGGAAGACCAGTAGTAGTTTCCGATGCACATCTGGTGGCATTCTGTAACCTGTGGACTATCAGAGTGTTGGTGAAACATAGAAATAGCATCGGGATTTAATACAACAGTCACCATGCGCACATTCCTCCATGGGAGTAATGTCTGATACAGTCTATGCTTCGATCGTTCCCAGGAAGACCAGTAGTAGTTTCCGATGCACATCTGGAAACAATCTGTAATCTGTGGACTATCAGAGTGTTGATGAAACACAGAAATTGCATCGGGATTGAATACAACAGTCACCATCCGCACTTTCCTCCATGGAAGTAACGTCTGAAACAGGGTACTCTTTGATCGTTCCCTGGAAGACCAGTAGTAGTATCCGATGCACATCTGGTGGCATTCTGTAATCTGTGGCTATCAGAGTGTTGATGAAACACAGAAATTGCATCGGCATTGAATACAACAGTCACCATGCGCATTTTCCTCCATATGAGTAATGTCTCAAACAGTCTACGCTTTGATCGTTCCCTGGAAGACCAGTAGCAGTTTCCGATGCACATCTGGAGGCATCCTGTAATCTGTGGACTATCAGAGTGTTGATGAAACACAGAAATTGCATCGCGACTAAATACAACAGTCACCATGCGTACTTTCCTCCATGGGAGTAATGTCTCAGACAGTCTACGCTTTGATCGTTCTCTGGATGACCAGTAGTAGGTACCGATGGACAACTGAAATCATTCTGTAATTTGTGGACTATCAGAGTGTTGATGAAACACAGAAAATGCATCTGGATTTAATACAACTGTCACCATGCGCACTTTCCTCCACGGGAGTAATGTCTCAAACAGTCTATGCTTTGATCGTTCCCTGGAAGACCATTAGTACTTTCCGTTGCTCATCTGGAAGCATTCTGTAATCTGTGGACCTTCAAAATGTTGATGAAACAGAAATTGTATCGGGAGTGTAAACAACAGCCACCATCAGCACTTTCATCCATGGGAGTAACGTCTGAAACAGTCTACGTTTTGATCGTTTCCAGGGAAACCAGTAGTAGTTTCGGATGCACATATGGAGGCAATCTGTAATCTGTTTACTATCAGAGTGTTGATGAAAATCAGAAATTGCATCGGGATTGAATACAACAGTCACCATGCGCACTTTCCTCCGTGGGAGTAATGTCTCAAACAGTCTACGCTTTGATCGTTCCCTGGATGACCTGTAGTACTTTCCGATGTACATCTGGAGGCATTCTGTAATCTGTAGACTATCAGAGTGTTGATGAAACACAGAAATTCCATCGGGATTGAATACAACAGTACCATACGCACTTTCCTCCATGAGAATAGTGTCTCAAAAATTCTACGCTTTTATCGTTCCCTGGAAGACCAGTAGTAGTCTCCGATGCACATCTGGTGGCATTCTGTAATCTGTGGACTAACAGAGTGTTGATGCAACACAGTAATTGCATCGAGATTGAATACAACAGTCAATATTCGCACATTCCTCCATGGGAGTAATTTCTCAAACAGTCTACGCATTGATCGTTCCCTTGAAGGCCAGTAGTAATTTCTGATGCACATCTGGAGGCATTCTGTAATCTGTGACTATCAGAGTAATGATGAAACACAGAAATTGCATCGGGATTGAATATAACAGTCACGATGCGCACTTTCCTGAGTGGGAGTAATGTCTCAAACAGTCTACGCTTTGATCGTTCCCTGGATGACCAATAGTAGTTTCCGATGAACATCTGGAGGCATTCTGTAATCTGTAGACTATCAGAGTGTTGATGAAACACAGAAATTCCATCGGGATTGAATACAACAGTCACCATGCGCACTTTCCTCAATGGGAGTAATCCTCAAACAGTCTACGCTTTGATCGTTCCCTAGAACACCAGTGGTAGTTTTCGATGCACATCTGGTGGCATACTGTAATCTGTGGACTACCAGAGTGTTGATGAATCACAGAAAATGCATCGGGAATGAATACAACAATCACCATGCGCACTTTCCTTCATGGGAGTAATGTCTAAAACGGTCTACGCTTTGATCGTTACCTGGAAGACCAGTAGTAATTTCCAATGCACATCTGGATGCATTCTGTAATCTGTGGACTATCAGAGTGTTGATGAAACACAGATATTGCATCAGGATTGAATACAACAGTCACCATGCGCACTTTCCTCCATGTGAGTAATGTCTCAAACAGTCTACGCTTTGATCGTTCCCTGGAAGACCAGTAGCAGTTTCCGATGCACATCTGGAGGCATCCTGTAATCTGTGGACTATCAGAGTGTTGATGAAACACATAAATTCCATCGGGGTTGAATACAACAGTCACCTTGCGCCCTTTGCTCCATGGGAGTAATTCTCAAACAGTACACGCTTTAATCGTTCCCTGGAAGACCAGTAGTAGTATCCGATGCACATCTGGTGGCACTCTGTAATCTGTGGACTATCAGAGTGTTGATGAAACACAGAAATTGCATCGGGATTGAATACAACAGCCTATATTCCCACTTTCCTCCATGGGAGTAATGTCTCAAACAGTCTACGATTTGATCGTTAACTGGAAGACCAGAAGTTATTTCCGATGCACATCTGGAGGCATTCTGTAATCTGTGGACTATCAGAGTGTTGATGAAACACAGAAATTGGATCGGGATTGAATACAACAGTCACCTTGCGCACTTTCCTCCATGGGAGTAATGTCTCAAACAGTCTACGCTTTGATCGTTCCCTGGAAGACCAGTAGTAGTTTCCGATGCACATCTGGTGGCATTCTGTAATCTGTAGACTATCAGAGTGTTGATGAAACACAGAAATTTCATCGGGATTGAATACAACAGTTACCATACGCACTTTCCTCCATGGGAGTAATGTCTCAAACAGTCTACGCTTTGATCGTTCCCTGGAAGACCAGTAGTAGTTTCCGATGCACAACTGGTGGCATTCTGTAATCTGTGGACTATGAGAGTGTTGATGAAACACAGAAAATGCATCGGGATTGAATACAACAATCACCATGCGCACTTTCCATCACAGGAGTGATATCTCAAACAGTCTACGCTTTTATCATTGCCTGGAATACCGGTAGTAGTTTCCGATGCACATCTGGTGGCATTCTGTAATCTGTGGACTATCAGAGTGTTGATGAAACACAGAAATAGAATCGGGATTGAATACAACAGTCACCATGCGCAGTTTCTTCCATAGGACTAATTCTCAAACATTCTACGCTTTGATCGTCCCTGGAAGACCAGTAGTAGTTTCCGATGCACATCTGGTGGCAATCTGTAATCTGTGGACTATCAGAGTGTTGATGAAACACAGAAATTGCATCGCGATTAAATACAACAGTCACCATGCGTACTTTCCTCCATGGGAGTAATGTCTCAGACAGTCTACGTTTTGATCGTTCTCTGGATGACCAGTAGTAGATTCCGATGGACAACTGATGGCAATCTGTAATCTGTGGACTATCAGAGTGTTGATGAAACTCAGAAAATGCATCGGGATTGAATACAACAGTCACCATGGGCATTTTCCTCCATGGGAGTAATGTCTCAAACAGTCTACGCTTTGATCGTTCCCTGGAAGACCAGTAGTAGTCGCCGATGCACATCTGGTGGCATTCTGTAATCTGTGGACTAACAGAGAGTTGATGCAACACAGAAATTGCATCGAGATTGAATACAACAGTCAAAATTCGCACTTTCCTCCATGGGAGTAATATCTCAAACAGTCTACGCTTTGATCGTTCCCTGGAAGACCAGTAGCAATTTCCGATGCACATCTGGAGGCATTCTGTAATCTGTGTCTATCAGAGTGTTGATGAAACACAGAAATTGCATCGGGATTGAATATAACAGTCACCATGCGCACTTTCCTCCGTGGGAGTAATGTCTCAAACAGTCTACGCTTTGATCGTTCCCTGGAAGGCCAGTAGTAGTTTCCAATGCACATGCTGGAGGCATTCTGTAATCAGGGGACTATCAGAGTGATGATGAAACACAGTAATTCCATCGGGATTGAGTACAAGAGTAACCATGCGCACTTTCCTCCATGGGAGAGATTATCAAACATTCTATGCTTTGATCGTTCCCTGGAAGACCAGTAGTAGTTTCCGATGCACATCTGGTGGCATTCTGTAACCTGTGGACTATCAGAGTGTTGGTAAAACATAGAAATAGCATCGGGATTTAATACAACAGTCACCATGCGCACTTTCCTCCATGGGAGTAATGTCTGATACAGTCTACGCTTCGATCGTTCCCAGGAAGACCAGTAGTAGTTTCCGATGCACATCTGGAAACAATCTGTAATCTGTGGACTATCAGAGTGTTGATGAAACACAGAAATTGCATCGGGATTGAATACAACAGTCAACATCCGCACTTTCCTCCATGGAAGTAACGTCTGAAACAGTGTACGCTTTGATCGTTCCCTGGAAGACCAGTAGTAGTTTCCGATGCACATCTGGTGGCATTCTGTAATTTGTGGACTATCAGAGTGTTGATGAAACACAGAAATTGCATCGGGATTGAATACAACAGTCACCATACGCACTTTCCTCCATGGGAGTAATTTCTCAAACAGTCTACGCTTTGATCGTTCCCTGGAAGACCAGTAGTAATTTCCGATGCACATCTGGAGGCATTCTGTAATCAGTGGACTATCAGAGTGATGATGAAACACAGAAATTCCATCGGGATTGAATGTAACAGTCACCATAAGCACTTTCCTCGATGGGAGTAATGTCTCAAACAGTCTACGCTTTGATCGTTCCCTGGAAGACCAGTAGTAGTTTCCGATGCACATCTGGAGGCATTCTGTAATCAGTGGACTATCAGAGTGATGATGAAACACAGAAATAGCATCGGGATTGAATACAACAGTCATCATGCGCACTTTCTTCCATAGGACTAATTCTCAAAAATTCTACGCTTTGATCGTCCCTGGAAGACCAGTAGTAGATTCCGATGCACATCTGGTGGCATTCTGTAATCAGTGGACTATCAGAGTGATGATGAAACACAGAAATTCCATCCGGATTGAATACAAGAGTAACCATGCGCACTTTCCTCCATGGGAGAAATTATCAAACATTCTATGCTTTGATCGTTCCGTGGAAGACCAGTAGTAGTTCCCGATGCACATCTGGTGGCATTCTGTAACCTGTGGACTATCAGAGTGTTGGTGAAACATAGAAATAGCATCGGGATTTAATACAACAGTCACCATGCGCACTTGCCTCCATGGGAGTAATGTCTGATACAGTCTACGCTTCGATCGTTCCCAGGAAGACCAGTAGTAGTTTCCGATGCACATCTGGAAACAATCTGTAATCTGTGGACTATCAGAGTGTTGATGAAACACAGAAATTGCATCGGGATTGAATACAACAGTCAACATCCGCACTTTCCTCCATGGAAGTAACGTCTGAAACAGTGTACGCTCTGATCGTTCAATGGAAGACCAGTAGTGATTTCCGATTCACAACTGGTGGCATTCTGTAATCTGTGGACTATCAGAGTGATGATGAAACACAGAAAATGCATCGGGATTGAATACAACAATCACCATGCGCACTTTCCATCACAGGAGTGATATCTCAAACAGTCTACGCTTTGATCGTTCCCTGGAATACCGGTAGTAGTTTCCGATGCACATCTGGTGGCATTCTGTAATCTGTGGACTATCAGAGTGTTGATGAAACACAGAAATAGCATCGGGATTGAATACAACAGTCACCTTGCGCACTTTCTTCCATAGGACTAATTCTCAAACATTCTACGCTTTGATCGTCCCTGGAAGACCAGTAGTAGATTCCGATGCACACCTGGTGGCATTCTGTAATCTGTGGACTATCAGAGTGTTGATGATACACAGAAATTGCATCGCGATTAAATACAACAGTCACCATGCGTACTTTCCTCCATGGGAGTAATGTCTCAGACAGTCTACGCTTTGATCGTTTTCTGGATGACCAGTTGTAGATTCCGATGCACATCTGGAAACAATCTGTAATCTGTGGACTATCAGAGTGTTGATGAAACACAGAAATTGCATCGGGATTGAATACAACAGTCAACATTTGCATTTTCCTCCATGGGAGTAATGTCTCAAACAGTCTACGCTTTGATCGTTCCCTGGAAGACCAGTAGTAATTTCCGATGCACATCTGGAGGCATTCTGTAATCTGTGACTATCAGAGTGTTGATGAAACACAGAAATTGCATCGGGATTGAATATAACTGTCACCATGCGCACTTTCCTCCATGGGAGTAATGTCTGATACAGTCTACGCTTCGATCGTTCCCAGGAAGACCAGTAGTAGTTTCCGATGCACATCTGGAAACAATCTGTAATCTGTGGACTATCAGAGTGTTGATGAAACACAGAAATTGCATCGGGATTGAATACAACAGTCAACATCCGCACTTTCCTCCATGGAAGTAACGTCTGAAACAGTGTACGCTTTGATCGTTCCCTGACGGACCAGTAGTAGTTTCCGATGCACATCTGGTGGCATTCTGTAATCTGTGGACTATCAGAGTGTTGATGAAACACAGAAATTGCATCGGGATTGAATACAACAGTCACCATACGCACTTTCCTCCATGGGAGTAATTTCTCAAACAGTCTACGCTTTGATCGTTCCCTGGAAGACCAGTAGTAGTTTCCGATGCACATCTGGAGGCATTCTGTAATCAGTGGACTATCAGAGTGATGATGAAACACAGAAATTCCATCGGGATTGAATACAAGAGTAACCATGCGCACTTTCCTCCAGGGGAGAAATTATCAAACATTCTATGCTTTGATCGTTCCCTGGAAGACCAGTAGTAGTTTCCGATGCACATCTGGTGGCATTCTGTAACCTGTGGACTATCAGAGTGTTGGTGAAACATAGAAATAGCATCGGGATTTAATACAACAGTCACCATGCGCACATTCCTCCATGGGAGTAATGTCTGATACAGTCTATGCTTCGATCGTTCCCAGGAAGACCAGTAGTAGTTTCCGATGCACATCTGGAAACAATCTGTAATCTGTGGACTATCAGAGTGTTGATGAAACACAGAAATTGCATCGGGATTGAATACAACAGTCACCATCCGCACTTTCCTCCATGGAAGTAACGTCTGAAACAGGGTACTCTTTGATCGTTCCCTGGAAGACCAGTAGTAGTATCCGATGCACATCTGGTGGCATTCTGTAATCTGTGGCTATCAGAGTGTTGATGAAACACAGAAATTGCATCGGCATTGAATACAACAGTCACCATGCGCATTTTCCTCCATATGAGTAATGTCTCAAACAGTCTACGCTTTGATCGTTCCCTGGAAAACCAGTAGTACTCTCCGATGCACATCTGGTAGCATTCTGTAATCTGTAGACTAACAGAGTGTTGATGAAACACAGAAATTGCATCGGGATTGAATACAACAGCCAATATTCCCACTTTCCTCCATGGGAGTAATGTCTCAAACAGTCTACGCTTTGATCGCTCCCTGGAAGACCAGTAGTAATTTCCGATGCACATCTGGAGGCATTCTGTAATCTGTTGACTAACAGAGTGTTGATGAAACACAGAAATTGGATCGGGATTGAATACAACAGTCACCTTGCGCACTTTCCTCCATGGGAGTAATGTCTCATACAGTCTAGGCTTTGATCGTTCCCTGGAAAACCAGTAGTAGTTTCCGATGCACATCTGGTGGCATTCTGTAATCTGTGGACTATCAGAGTGTTGATGAAACACAGAAATTGCATCGGGATTGTATACAACAGCCACCATACGCACTTTCCTCCATGAGAACAGTGTCTCAAACAGTCTACGCTTTGATCGTTCCCTGGAAAACCAGTAGTGATTTCCGATGCACAACTGGTGGCATTCTGTAATCTGTGGACTATCAGAGTGTTGATGAAACACAGAAAATGCATCGGGATTGAATACAACAATCACCATGCGCACTTTCCATCACAGGAGTGATATCTCAAACAGTCTACGCTTTGATCGTTCCCTGGAATACCGGTAGTAGTTTCCGATGCACATCTGGTGGCATTCTGTAATCTGTGGACTATCAGAGTGTTGATGAAACACAGAAATAGCATCGGGATTGAATACAACAGTCACCATGCGCACTTACCTCCATAGGACTAATTCTCAAACATTCTACGCTTTGATCGTCCCTGGAAGACCAGTAGTAGTTTCCGATGAACATCTGGTGGCATTCTGTAATCTGTGGACTATCAGAGTGTTGATGAAACACAGAAATTGCATCGCGATTAAATACAACAGTCACCATGCGTACTTTCCTCCATGGGAGTAATGTCTCAGACAGTCTACGCTTTGATCGTTCTCTGGATGACCAGTGGTAGATTCCGATGGACAACTGATGGCATTCTGTAATCTGTGGACTATCAGAGTGTTGATGAAACACAGAAAATGCATCGGGAAGGAATACAACAGTCAGCATGGGCATTTTCCTCCATGGGAGTAATGTCTCAAACAGTCTACGCTTTGATCGTTCCCTGGAAGACCAGTAGTAGTCGCCGATGCACATCTGGTGGCATTCTGTAATCTGTGGACTAACAGAGTGTTGATGCAACGCAGAAATTGCATCGAGATTGAATACAACAGTCAATATTCGCACTTTCCTCCATGGGAGTAATTTCTCAAACATACTACGCTTTGATCGTTCCCTGGAAGACCAGTAGTAATTTCCGATGCACATCTGGAGGCATTCTGTAATCTGTGACTATCACAGTGTTGATGGACCACAGAAATTGCATCGGGATTGAATATAACAGTCACAATAAGCACTTTCCTCGATGGGAGTAATGTCTCAAACAGTCTACGCTTTGATCGTTCCCTGGAAGACCAGTAGTAGTTTCCGATGCACATCTGGTGGCATTCTATAACCTGTGGACTATCAGAGTGTTGATGAAACATAGGAATAGCATCGGGATTTAACACAACAGTCACCTTGCGCACTTTCCTCCATGGGAGTAATGTCTCAAACAGTCTACGCTTTGATCGTTCCCTGGAAGACCAGTAGTAGTCGCCGATGCACATCTGGTGGCATTCTGTAATCTGTGGACTAACAGAGTGTTGATGCAAAGCAGAAATAGCATCGAGATTGAATACAACAGTCAATATTCGCACTTTCCTCCATGGGAGTAATTTCTCAAACATACTACGCTTTGATCGTTCCCTGGAAGACCAGTAGTAATTTCCGATGCACATCTGGAGGCATTCTGTAATCTGTGACTATCAGAGTGTTGATGAAACACAGAAATTGCATTGGGATTGAATATAACAGTCACAATAAGCACTTTCCTCGATGGGAGTAATGTCTCAAACAGTCTACGCTTTGATCGTTCCCTGGAAGACCAGTAGTAGTTTCCTATGCACATCTGGTGGCATTCTGTAACCTGTGGACTATCAGAGTGTTGATGAAACATAGGAATAGCATCGGGATTTAACACAACAGTCACCTTGCGCACTTTCCTCTTTGGGAGTAGTGTCTCATACAGTCTACGCTTTGATCGTTCCCTGGAAAGCCAGTAGTAGTTTCCGATGCACATCTGGTGGCAATCTGTAATCTGTGGACTACCAGAGTGTTGATGAAACACAGAAATTGCATCGGGATTGAATACAACAGTCACCATCCGCACTTTCCTGCATGGAAGTAACGTCTGAAACAGTGTACGCTTTGATCGGTCCCTGGAAGACCAGTAGTAGTTTCCGATGCACATCTGATGGCAGTCTGTAATCTGTGGACTGTCAGAGTGTTGATGAAACACAGAAATTGCATCGGGTTTGAATACAACAGTCAGCATAAGCACTTACCTCCATGGGATTAATGTCTCAAACAGTCTACGCTTTGATCGTTCCCTGGAAGACCAGTAGTAGTTTCTGATGCACATCTGGTATCATTCTGTAATCTATGGACTATCAGAGTGTTGTTGAAACACAGAAACTGCATGGGGATTGATAACAACAGTCACTATGCGCACTTTCTTCCACGGGAGTAATGTCTCAAACAGTGTACGCTTTGATTATTCGATGGAAGACCAGTAGTAGTTTCCGATGCACATCTGGAGGAATTCTGTAATCTGTGGACTATCTGAGTGTTGATGAAACACAGAAATTGCATCGGGATTGAATACAACAGTCACCATGCGCACTTTCCTCCATAAGAGTAATTCTCAAACAGTATACGCTTTGATCGTTCCCTGGAAGTCCAGTGGTAGTTTCCGATGCACATCTGGTGGCATACTGTAATCTGTGGATTACCAGAGAGTTGATGAAACACAGAAAATGCATCGGGATTGAATACAACAATCACCGTGCGCACTTTCCTCCACGGGAGTGATATCTCAAACAGTCTACGCTTTGATCGTTCCCTGGAATACCAGTAGTAGTTTCCGATGCACATCTAGTGGCATTCTGTAATCTGTGCACTATCAGAGTGTTGATGAATCACAGAAATAGCATCGGGATTGAATACAACAGTCACCATGCGTACTTTCCTCCATGGGAGTAATGTCTCAAACAGTCTACGCTTTGATCGTTCCCTGGAAGACCAGTAGTAGTTTCCGATGCACATCTGGAGGCATTCTGTAATCAGTGGACTATCAGAGTGATGATGAAACACAGAAATAGCATCGGGATTGAATACAACAGTCACCATGCGCACTTTCTTCCATAGGACTAATTCTCAACCATTCTACGCTTTCATCGTCCCTGGAAGACCAGTAGTAGATTCCGATGCACATCTGGTGGCATTCTGTAATCTGTGGACTATCAGAGTGTTGATGAAACACAGAAATTGCATCGCGATTAAACACAACAGTCACCATGCGTACTTTCCTCCATGGGAGTAATGTCTCAGACAGTCTACGCTATGATCGTTCTCTGGATGACCAGTAGTAGATTCCGATGGACAACTGATGGCATTCTGTAATCTGTGGACTATCAGAGTGATGATGAAACACAGAAAATGCATCGGGATTGAATACAACAGTCACCATGGGCATTTTCCTCCATGGGAGTAATGTCTCAAACAGTCTACGCTTTGATCGTTCCCTGGAAGACCAGTAGTAGTCGCCGATGCACATCTGGTGGCATTCTGTAATCTGTGGAGTAACAGAGTGTTGATGCAACACAGAAATTGCATCGAGATTGAATACAACAGTCAATATTCGCACTTTCCTCCATGGGAGTAATTTCTCAAACATACTACGCTTTGATCGTTCCCTGGAAGACCAGTAGTAATTTCCGATGCACATCTGGAGGCATTCTGTAATCTGTGACTATCAGAGTGTTGATGAAACACAGAAATTGCATCGGGTTTGAATATAACAGTCACAATAAGCACTTTCCTCGATGGGAGTAATGTCTCAAACAGTCTACGCTTTGATCGTTCCCTGGAAGACCAGTAGTAGTTTCCGATGCACATCTGGTGGCATTCTGTAACCTGTGGACTATCAGAGTGTTGATGAAACATAGGAATAGCATCGGGATTTAACACAACAGTCACCTTGCGCACTTTCCTCTTTGGGAGTAGTGTCTCATACAGTCTACGCTTTGATCGTTCCCTGGAAAGCCAGTAGTAGTTTCCGATGCACATCTGGTGGCATTCTGTAACCTGTGGACTATCAGAGTGTTGGTGAAACATAGAAATAGCATCGGGATTTAATACAACAGTCACCATGCGCACATTCCTCCATGGGAGTAATGTCTCATACAGTTTATGCTTCGATCGTTCCCAGGAAGACCAGTAGTAGTTTCCGATGCACATCTGGAAACAATCTGTAATCTGTGGACTATCAGAGTGTTGATGAAACACAGAAATTGCATCGGCATTGAATACAACAGTCACCATGCGCATTTTCCTCCATATGAGTAATGTCTCAAACAGTGTACGATTTGATCGTTCCCTGGAAAACCAGTAGTACTCTCCGATGCACATCTGGTAGCATTCTGTAATCTGTAGACTAACAGAGTGTTGTTGAAACACAGAAATTGCATCGGGATTGAATACAACAGCCAATATTCCCACTTTCCTCCATGGGAGTAATGTCTCAAACAGTCTACGCTTTGATCGCTCCCTGGAAGACCAGTAGTAATTTCCGATGCACATCTGGAGGCATTCTGTAATCTGTGGACTATCAGAGTGTTGATGAAACACAGAAATTGGCTCGGGATTGAATACAACAGTCACCTTGCGCACTTTCCTCCATGGGAGTAATGTCTCATACAGTCTAGGCTTTGATCGTTCCCTGGAAGACCAGTAGTAGTTTCCGATGCACATCTGGTGGCATTCTGTAATCTGTGGACTATCAGAGTGTTGATGAAACACAGAAATTGCATCGGGATTGTATACAACAGCCACCATACGCACTTTCCTCCATGAGAACAGTGTCTCAAACAGTCTACGCTTTGATCGTTCCCTGGAAAACCAGTAGTGATTTCCGATGCACAACTGGTGGCATTCTGTAATCTGTGGACTATCAGAGTGTTGATGAAACACAGAAAATGCATCGGGATTGAATACAACAATCACCATGCGCACTTTCCATCACAGGAGTGATATCTCAAACAGTCTACGCTTTGATCGTTCCCTGGAATACCGGTAGTAGTTTCCGATGCACATCTGGTGGCATTCTGTAATCTGTGGACTATCAGAGTGTTGATGAAACACAGAAATAGCATCGGGATTGAATACAACAGTCACCATGCGCACTTTCCTCCATAGGACTAATTCTCAAACATTCTACGCTTTGATCGTCCCTGGAAGACCAGTAGTACTTTCCGATGCACATCAGGTGGCATTCTGTAATCTGTGGACTATCAGAGTGTTGATGAAACACAGAAATTGCATCGGGATTGAATACAACAGTCACCATACGCACTTTCCTCCATGAGAATAGTGTCTCAAACAGTCTACGCTCTGATCGTTCTCTGGATGACCAGTAGTAGATTCCGATGGACAACTGATGGCATTCTGTAATCTGTGGACTATCAGAGTGTTGATGAAACACAGAAAATGCATCGGGATTGAATACAACAGTCAGCATGGGCATTTTCCTCCATGGGAGTAATGTCTCAAACAGTCTACGCTTTGATCGTTCCCTGGAAAACCAGTAGTAGTCGCCGATGCACATCTGGTGGCATTCTGTAATCTGTGGACTAACAGAGTGTTGATGCAACGCAGAAATTGCATCGAGATTGAATACAACAGTCAATATTCGCACTTTCCTCCATGGGAGTAATTTCTCAAACATACTACGCTTTGATTGTTCCCTGGAAGACCAGTAGTAATTTCCGATGCACATCTGGAGGCATTCTGTACTCTGTGACTATCAGAGTGTTGATGAAACACAGAAATTGCATCGGGATTGAATATAACAGTCACAATAAGCACTTTCCCCGATGGGAGTAATGTCTCAAACAGTCTACGCTTTGATCGTTCCCTGGAAGACCAGTAGTAGTTTCCGATGCACATCTGGTGGCATTCTATAACCTGTGGACTATCAGAGTGTTGATGAAACATAGGAATAGCATCGGGATTTAACACAACAGTCACCTTGCGCACTCTCCTCCATGGGAGTAATGTCTCAAACAGTCTACGCTTTGATCGTTCCCTGGAAGACCAGTAGTAGTCGCCGATGCACATCTGGTGGCATTCTGTAATCTGTGGACTAACAGAGTGTTGATGCAACGCAGAAATTGCATCGAGATTGAATACAACAGTCAATATTCGCACTTTCCTCCATGGGAGTAATTTCTCAAACATACTACGCTTTGATCGTTCCCTGGAAGACCAGTAGTAATTTCCGATGCACATCTGGAGGCACTCTGTAATCTGTGACTATCAGAGTGTTGATGAAACACAGAAATTGCATCGGGATTGAATATAACAGTCACAATAAGCACTTTCCTCGATGGGAGTAATGTCTCAAACAGTCTACGCTTTGATCGTTCCCTGGAAGACCAGTAGTAGTTTCCGATGCACATCTGGTGGCATTCTGTAACCTGTGGACTATCAGAGTGTTGATGAAACATACGAATAGCATCGGGATTTAACACAACAGTCACCTTGCGCACTTTCCTCTTTGGGAGTAGTGTCTCATACAGTCTACGCTTTGATCGTTCCCTGGAAAGCCAGTAGTAGTTTCCGATGCACATCTGGTGGCATTCTGTAACCTGTGGACTATCAGAGTGTTGATGAAACATAGAAATAGCATCGGGATTTAATACAACAGTCACCATGCGCACATTCCTCCATGGGAGTAATGTCTGATACAGTCTATGCTTCGATCGTTCCCAGGAAGACCAGTAGTAGTTTCCGATGCACATCTGGAAACAATCTGTAATCTGTGGACTATCAGAGTGTTGATGAAACACAGAAATTGCATCGGGATTGAATACAACAGTCACCATCCGCACTTTCCTCCATGGAAGTAACGTCTGTAACAGTGTACTCTTTGATCGTTCCCTGGAAGACCAGTAGTAGTATCCGATGCACATCTGGTGGCATTCTGTAATCTGTGGCTATCAGAGTGTTGATGAAACACAGAAATTGCATCGGCATTGAATACAACAGTCACCATGCGCATTTTCCTCCATATGAGTAATGTCTCAAACAGTGTACGATTTGATCGTTCCCTGGAAAGCCAGTAGTACTCTCCGATGCACATCTGGTAGCATTCTGTAATCTGTAGACTTACAGAGTGTTGATGAAACACAGAAATTGCATCGGGATTGAATACAACAGCCAATATTCCCACTTTCCTCCATGGGAGTAATGTCTCAAACAGTCTACGCTTTGATCGCTCCCTGGAAGACCAGTAGTAATTTCCGATGCACATCTGGAGGCATTCTGTAATCTGTGGACTATCAGAGTGTTGATGAAACACAGAAATTGGCTCGGGATTGAATACAACAGTCACCTTGCGCACTTTCCTCCATGGGAGTAATGTCTCATACAGTCTAGGCTTTGATCGTTCCCTGGAAGACCAGTAGTAGTTTCCGATGCACATCTGGTGGCATTCTGTAATCTGTGGACTATCAGAGTGTTGATGAAACACAGAAATTGCATCGGGATTGTATACAACAGCCACCATACGCACTTTCCTCCATGAGAACAGTGTCTCAAACAGTCTACGCTTTGATCGTTCCCTGGAAAACCAGTAGTGATTTCCGATGCACAACTGGTGGCATTCTGTAATCTGTGGACTATCAGAGTGTTGATGACACACAGAAAATGCATCGGGATTGAATACAACAATCACCATGCGCACTTTCCATCACAGGAGTGATATCTCAAACAGTCTACGCTTTGATCGTTCCCTGGAATACCGGTAGTAGTTTCCGATGCACATCTGGTGGCATTCTGTAATCTGTGGACTATCAGAGTGTTGATGAAACACAGAAATAGCATCGGGATTGAATACAACAGTCACCATGCGCACTTTCCTCCATAGGACTAATTCTCAAACATTCTACGCTTTGATCGTCCCTGGAAGACCAGTAGTAGTTTCCGATGAACATCTGGTGGCATTCTGTAATCTGTGGACTATCAGAGTGTTGATGAAACACAGAAATTGCATCGCGATTAAATACAACAGTCACCATGCGTACTTTCCTCCATGGGAGTAATGTCTCAGACAGTCTACGCTTTGATCGTTCTCTGGATGACCAGTAGTAGATTCCGATGGACAACTGATGGCATTCTGTAATCTGTGGACTATCAGAGTGTTGATGAAACACAGAAAATGCATCGGGATTGAATACAACAGTCAGCATGGGCATTTTCCTCCATGGGAGTAATGTCTCAAACAGTCTACGCTTTGATCGTTCCGTGGAAGACCAGTAGTAGTCGCCGATGCACATCTGGTGGCATTCTGTAATCTGTGGACTAACAGAGTGTTGATGCAACGCAGAAATTGCATCGAGATTGAATACAACAGTCAATATTCGCACTTTCCTCCATGGGAGTAATTTCTCAAACATACTACGCTTTGATCGTTCCCTGGAAGACCAGTAGTAAATTCCGATGCACATCTGGAGGCATTCTGTAATCTGTGACTATCAGAGTGTTGATGAAACACAGAAATTGCATCGGGATTGAATATAACAGTCACAATAAGCACTTTCCTCGATGGGAGTAATGTCTCAAACAGTCTACGCTTTGATCGTTCCCTGGAAGACCAGTAGTAGTTTCCGATGCACATCTGGTGGCATTCTGTAACCTGTGGACTATCAGAGTGTTGATGAAACATAGGAATAGCATCGGGATTTAACACAACAGTCACCTTGCGCACTTTCCTCTTTGGGAGTAGTGTCTCATACAGTCTACGCTTTGATCGTTCCCTGGAAAGCCAGTAGTAGTTTCCGATGCACATCTGGTGGCAATCTGTAATCTGTGGACTACCAGAGTGTTGATGAAACACAGAAATTGCATCGGGATTGAATACAACAGTCACCATCCGCACTTTCCTGCATGGAAGTAACGTCTGAAACAGTGTACGCTTTGATCGGTCCCTGGAAGACCAGTAGTAGTTTCCGATGCACATCTGATGGCAGTCTGTAATCTGTGGACTGTCAGAGTGTTGATGAAACACAGAAATTGCATCGGGTTTGAATACAACAGTCAGCATAAGCACTTACCTCCATGGTATTAATGTCTCAAACAGTCTACGATTTGATCGTTCCCTGGAAGACCAGTAGTAGTTTCCGATGCACATCTGGTATCATTATGTAATCTATGGACTATCAGAGTGTTGTTGAAACACAGAAATTGCATGGGGATTGATAACAACAGATACTATGCGCACTTTCTTCCACGGGAGTAATGTCTCAAACAGTGTACGCTTTGATTATTCGATGGAAGACCAGTAGTAGTTTCCGATGCACATCTGGAGGCATTCTGTAATCTGTGGACTATCTGAGTGTTGATGAAACACAGAAATTGCATCGGGATTGAATACAACAGTCACCATGCGCACTTTCCTCCATAAGAGTAATTCTCAAACAGTATACGCTTTGATCGTTCCCTGGAAGACCAGTGGTAGTTTCCGATGCACATCTGGTGGCATACTGTAATCTGTGGATTACCAGAGAGTTGATGAAACACAGAAAATGCATCGGGATTGAATACAACAATCACCGTGCGCACTTTCCTCCACGGGAGTGATATCTCAAACAGTCTACGCTTTGATCGTTCCCTGGAATACCAGTAGTAGTTTCCGATGCACATCTAGTGGCATTCTGTAATCTGTGCACTATCAGAGTGTTGATGAATCACAGAAATAGCATCGGGATTGAATACAACAGTCACCATGCGTACTTTCCTCCATGGGAGTAATGTCTCAAACAGTCTACGCTTTGATCGTTCCCTGGAAGACCAGTAGTAGTTTCCGATGCACATCTGGAGGCATTCTGTAATCAGTGGACTATCAGAGTGATGATGAAACACAGAAATAGCATCGGGATTGAATACAACAGTCACCATGCGCACTTTCTTCCATAGGACTAATTCTCAAACATTCTACGCTTTCATCGTCCCTGGAAGACCAGTAGTAGATTCCGATGCACATCTGGTGGCATTCTGTAATCTGTGGACTATCAGAGTGTTGATGAAACACAGAAATTGCATCGCGATTAAACACAACAGTCACCATGCGTACTTTCCTCCATGGGAGTAATGTCTCAGACAGTCTACGCTTTGATCGTTCTCTGGATGACCAGTAGTAGATTCCGATGGACAACTGATGGCATTCTGTAATCTGTGGACTATCAGAGTGTTGATGAAACACAGAAAATGCATCGGGATTGAATACAACAGTCACCATGGGCATTTTCCTCCATGGGAGTAATGTCTCATACAGTCTACGCTTTGATCGTTCCCTGGAAGACCAGTAGTAGTCGCCGATGCACATCTGGTGGCATTCTGTAATCTGTGGAGTAACAGAGTGTTGATGCAACACAGAAATTGCATCGAGATTGAATACAACAGTCAATATTCGCACTTTCCTCCATGGGAGTAATTTCTCAAACATACTACGCTTTGATCGTTCCCTGGAAGACCAGTAGTAATTTCCGATGCACATCTGGAGCCATTCTGTAATCTGTGACTATCAGAGTGTTGATGAAACACAGAAATTGCATCGGGATTCAATACAACAGTCAACATCCGCACTTTCCTCCATGGGAGTAATGTCTCAAACAGTCTACGCTTTGATCGTTCCCTGGAAGACCAGTAGTAGTTTCCGATGCACATCTGGAGGCATTCTGTAATCAGTGGACTATCAGAGTGATGATGAAACACAGAAATTCCATCCGGATTGAATACAAGAGTAACCATGCGCACTTTCCTCCATGGGAGAAATTATCAAACATTCTATGCTTTGATCGTTCCCTGGAAGACCAGTAGTAGATTCCGATGCACATCTGGTGGCATTCTCTAATCTGTGGACTATCCGAGTGTTGATGAAACACAGAAATTGCATCGCGATTAAATACAACAGTCACCATGCGTACTTTCCTCCATGGGAGTAATGTCTGATACAGTCTACGCTTCGATCGTTCCCAGGAAGACCAGTAGTAGTTTCCGATGCACATCTGGAAACAATCTGTAATCTGTGGACTATCAGAGTGTTGATGAAACACAGAAATTGCATCGGGATTGAATACCACAGTCAACATCCGCACTTTCCTCCATGGAAGTAACGTTTGAAACAGTGTACGCTTTGATCGTTCCCTGGAAGACCAGTAGTACTTTCCGATGCACATCTGGTGGCATTCTGTAATCTGTGGACTATCAGAGTGTTGATGAAACACAGAAATTGCATCGGGATTGAATACAACAGTCACCATACGCACTTTCCTCCATGAGAATAGTGTCTCAAACAGTCTACGCTCTGATCGTTCTCTGGATGACCAGTAGTAGATTCCGATGGACAACTGATGGCATTCTGTAATCTGTGGACTATCAGAGTGTTGATGAAACACAGAAAATGCATCGGGATTGAATACAACAGTCAGCATGGGCATTTTCCTCCATGGGAGTAATGTCTCAAACAGTCTACGCTTTGATCGTTCCCTGAAAGACCAGTAGTAGTCGCCGATGCACATCTGGTGGCATTCTGTAATCTGTGGACTAACAGAGTGTTGATGCAACGCAGAAATTGCATCGAGATTGAATACAACAGTCAATATTCGCACTTTCCTCCATGGGAGTAATTTCTCACACATAATACGCTTTGATCGTTCCCTGGAAGACCAGTAGTAATTTCCGATGCACATCTGGAGGCATTCTGTACTCTGTGACTATCAGAGTGTTGATGAAACACAGAAATTGCATCGGGATTGAATATAACAGTCACAATAAGCACTTTCCTCGATGGGAATAATGTCTCAAACAGTCTACGCTTTGATCGTTCCCTGGAAGACCAGTAGTAGTTTCCGATGCACATCTGGTGGCATTCTATAACCTGTGGACTATCAGAGTGTTGATGAAACATAGGAATAGCATCGGGATTTAACACAACAGTCACCTTGCGCACTTTCCTCCACGGGAGTAAAGTCCCAAACAGTCTACGCTTTGATCGTTCCCTGGAAGACCAGTAGTAGTCGCCGATGCACATCTGGTGGCATTCTGTAATCTGTGGACTAACAGAGTGTTGATGCAACGCAGAAATTGCATCGAGATTGAATACAACAGTCAATATTCGCACTTTCCTCCATGGGAGTAATTTCTCAAACATACTACGCTTTGATCGTTCCCTGGAAGAACAGTAGTAATTTCCGATGCACATCTGGAGGCATTCTGTAATCTGTGACTATCAGAGTGTTGATGAAACACAGAAATTGCATCGGGATTGAATATAACAGTCACAATAAGCACTTTCCTCGATGGGAGTAATGTCTCAAACAGTCTACGCTTTGATCGTTCCCTGGAAGACCAGTAGTAGTTTCCGATGCACATCTGGTGGCATTCTGTAACCTGTGGACTATCAGAGTGTTGATGAAACATAGGAATAGCATCGGGATTTAACACAACAGTCACCTTGCGCACTTTCCTCTTTGGGAGTAGTGTCTCATACAGTCTACGCTTTGATCGTTCCCTGGAACGCCAGTAGTAGTTTCCGATGCACATCTGGTGGCAATCTGTAATCTGTGGACTACCAGAGTGTTGATGAAACACAGAAATTGCATCGGGATTGAATACAACAGTCACCATCCGCACTTTCCTGCATGGAAGTAACGTCTGAAACAGTGTACGCTTTGATCGGTCTCTGGAAGACCAGTAGTAGTTTCCGATGCACATCTGATGGCAGTCTGTAATCTGTGGACTGTCAGAGTGTTGATGAAACACAGAAATTGCATCGGGTTTGAATACAACAGTCAGCATAAGCACTTACCTCCATGGGATTAATGTCTCAAACAGTCTACGCTTTGATCGTTCCCTGGAAGACCAGTAGTAGTTTCCGATGCACTTCTGGTATCATTCTGTAATCTATGGACTATCAGAGTGTTGTTGAAACACAGAAATTGCATGGGGATTGATAACAACAGTCACTATGCGCACTTTCTTCCACGGGAGTAATGTCTCAAACAGTGTACGCTTTGATTATTCGATGGATGACCAGTAGTAGTTTCCGATGCACATCTGGAGGCATTCTGTAATCTGTGGACTATCTGAGTGTTGATGAAACACAGAAATTGCATCGGGATTGAATACAACAGTCACCATGCGCACTTTCCTCCATAAGAGTAATTCTCAAACAGTATACGCTTTGATCGTTCCCTGGAAGACCAGTGGTAGTTTCCGATGCACATCTGGTGGCATACTGTAATCTGTGGATTACCAGAGAGTTGATGAAACACAGAAAATGCATCGGGATTGAATACAACAATCACCGTGCGCACTTTCCTCCACGGGAGTGATATCTCAAACAGTCTACGCTTTGATCGTTCCCTGGAATACCAGTAGTAGTTTCCGATGCACATCTAGTAGCATTCTGTAATCTGTGCACTATCAGAGTGTTGATGAAACACAGAAATAGCATCGGGATTGAATACAACAGTCACCATGCGTACTTTCCCCCATGGGAGTAATGTCTCAAACAGTCTACGCTTTGATCGTTCCCTGGAAGACCAGTAGTAGTTTCCGATGCACATCTGGAGGCATTCTGTAATCAGTGGACTATCAGAGTGATGATGAAACACAGAAATAGCATCGGGATTGAATACAACAGTCACCATGCGCACTTTCTTCCATAGGACTAATTCTCAAACATTCTACGCTTTCATCGTCCCTGGAAGACCAGTAGTAGATTCCGATGCACATCTGGTGGCATTCTGTAATCTGTGGACTATCAGAGTGTTGATGAAACACAGAAATTGCATCGCGATTAAACACAACAGTCACCATGCGTACTTTCCTCCATGGGAGTAATGTCTCAGACAGTCTACGCTTTGATCGTTCTCTGGATGACCAGTAGTAGATTCCGATGGACAACTGATGGCATTCTGTAATCTGTGGACTATCAGAGTGTTGATGAAACACAGAAAATGTATCGGGATTGAATACAACAGTCACCATGGGCATTTTCCTCCATGGGAGTAATGTCTCAAACAGTCTACGCTTTGATCGTTCCCTGGAAGACCAGTAGTAGTCGCCGATGCACATCTGGTGGCATTCTGTAATCTGTGGAGTAACAGAGTGTTGGTGCAACACAGAAATTGCATCGAGATTGAATACAACAGTCAATATTCGCACTTTCCTCCATGGGAGTAATTTCTCAAACATACTACGCTTTGATCGTTCCCTGGAGGACCAATAGTAATTTCCGATGCACATCTGGAGCCATTCTGTAATCTGTGACTATCAGAGTGTTGATGAAACACAGAAATTGCATCGGGATTGAATACAACAGTCAACATCCGCACTTTCCTCCATGGGAGTAATGTCTCAAACAGTCTACGATTTGATCGTTCCCTGGAAGACCAGTAGTAGTTTCCGATGCACATCTGGAGGCATTCTGTAATCAGTGGACTATCAGAGTGATGATGAAACACAGAAATTCCGTCCGGATTGAATACAAGAGTAACCATGCGCACTTTCCTCCATGGGAGAATTTATCAAACATTCTATGCTTTGATCGTTCCCTGGAAGACCAGTAGTAGATTCCGATGCACATCTGGTGGCATTCTCTAATCTGTGGACTATCCGAGTGTTGATGAAACACAGAAATTGCATCGCGATTAAATACAACAGTCACCATGCGTACTTTCCTCCATGGGAGTAATGTCTGATACAGTCTACGCTTCGATCGTTCCCAGGAAGACCAATAGTAATTTCCGATGCACATCTGGAAACAATCTGTAATCTGTGGACTATCAGAGTGTTGATGAAACACAGAAATTGCATCGGGATTCAATACAACAGTCAACATCCGCACTTTCCTCCATGGGAGTAATGTCTCAAACAGTCTACGCTTTGATCGTTCCCTGGAAGACCAGTAGTAGTTTCCGATGCACATCTGGAGGCATTCTGTAATCAGTGGACTATCAGAGTGATGATGAAACACAGAAATTCCAACCGGATTGAATACAAGAGTAACCATGCGCACTTTCCTCCATGGGAGAAATTATCAAACATTCTATGCTTTGATCGTTCCCTGGAAGACCAGTAGTAGATTCCGATGCACATCTGGTGGCATTCTCTAATCTGTGGACTATCCGAGTGTTGATGAAACACAGAAATTGCATCGCGATTAAATACAACAGTCACCATGCGTACTTTCCTCCATGGGAGTAATGTCTGATACAGTCTACGCTTCGATCGTTCCCAGGAAGACCAGTAGTAGTTTCCGATGCACATCTGGAAACAACCTGTAATCTGTGGACTATCAGAGTGTTGATGAAACACAGAAATTGCATCGGGATTGAATACCACAGTCAACATCCGCACTTTCCTCCATGGAAGTAACGTCTGAAACAGTGTACGCTTTGATCGTTCCCTGGAAGACCAGTAGTACTTTCCGATGCACATCTGGTGGCATTCTGTAATCTGTGGACTATCAGAGTGTTGATGAAACACAGAAATTGCATCGGGATTGAATACAACAGTCACCATACGCACTTTCCTCCATGAGAGTAGTGTCTCAAACAGTCTACGCTCTGATCGTTCTGTGGATGACCAGTAGTAGATTCCGATGGACAACTGATGGCATTCTGTAATCTGTGGACTATCAGAGTGTTGATGAAACACAGAAAATGCATCGGGATTGAATACAACAGTCAGCATGGGCATTTTCCTCCATGGGAGTAATGTCTCAAACAGTCTACGCTTTGATCGTTCCCTGGAAGACCAGTAGTAGTCGCCGATGCACATCTGGTGGCATTCTGTAATCTGTGGACTAACAGAGTGTTGATGCAACGCAGAAATTGCATCGAGATTGAATACAACAGTCAATATTCGCACTTTCCTCCATGGGAGTAATTTCTCACACATAATACGCTTTGATCGTTCCCTGGAAGACCAGTAGTAATTTCCGATGCACATCTGGAGGCATTCTGTACTCTGTGACTATCAGAGTGTTGATGAAACACAGAAATTGCATCGGGATTGAATATAACAGTCACAATAAGCACTTTCCTCGATGGGAGTAATGTCTCAAACAGTCTACGCTTTGATCGTTCCCTGGAAGACCAGTAGTAGTTTCCGATGCACATCTGGTGGCATTCTATAACCTGTGGACTATCAGAGTGTTGATGAAACATAGGAATAGCATCGGGATTTAACACAACAGTCACCTTGCGCACTTTCCTCCATGGGAGTAAAGTCCCAAACAGTCTACGCTTTGATCGTTCCCTGGAAGACCAGTAGTAGTCGCCGATGCACATCTGGTGGCTTTCTGTAATCTGTGGACTAACAGAGTGTTGATGCAACGCAGAAATTGCATCGAGATTGAATACAACAGTCAATATTCGCACTTTCCTCCATGGGAGTAATTTCTCAAACATACTACGCTTTGATCGTTCCCTGGAAGACCAGTAGTAATTTCCGATGCACATCTGGAGGCATTCTGTAATCTGTGACTATCAGAGTGTTGATGAAACACAGAAATTGCATCGGGATTGAATATAACAGTCACAATAAGCACTTTCCTCGATGGGAGTAGTGTCTCAAACAGTCTACGCTTTGATCGTTCCCTGGAAGACCAGTAGTAGTTTCCGATGCACATCTGGTGGCATTCTGTAACCTGTGGACTATCAGAGTGTTGATGAAACATAGGAATAGCATCGGGATTTGACACAACAGTCACCTTGCGCACTTTCCTCTTTGGGAGTAGTGTCTCATACAGTCTACGCTTTGATCGTTCCCTGGAACGCCAGTAGTAGTTTCCGATGCACATCTGGTGGCAATCTGTAATCTGTGGACTACCAGAGTGTTGATGAAACACAGAAATTGCATCGGGATTGAATACAACAGTCACCATCCGCACTTTCCTGCATGGAAGTAACGTCTGAAACAGTGTACGCTTTGATCGGTCTCTGGAAGACCAGTAGTAGTTTCCGATGCACATCTGATGGCAGTCTGTAATCTGTGGACTGTCAGAGTGTTGATGAAACACAGAAATTGCATCGGGTTTGAATACAACAGTCAGCATAAGCACTTACCTCCATGGGATTAATGTCTCAAACAGTCTACGCTTTGATCGTTCCCTGGAAGACCAGTAGTAGTTTCCGATGCACTTCTGGTATCATTCTGTAATCTATGGACTATCAGAGTGTTGTTGAAACACAGAAATTGCATGGGGATTGATAACAACAGTCACTATGCGCACTTTCTTCCACGGGAGTAATGTCTCAAACAGTGTACGCTTTGATTATTCGATGGATGACCAGTAGTAGTTTCCGATGCACATCTGGAGGCATTCTGTAATCTGTGGACTATCTGAGTGTTGATGAAACACAGAAATTGCATCGGGATTGAATACAACAGTCACCATGCGCACTTTCCTCCATAAGAGTAATTCTCAAACAGTATACGCTTTGATCGTTCCCTGGAAGACCAGTAGTAGTTTCCGATGCACATCTAGTAGCATTCTGTAATCTGTGCACTATCAGAGTGTTGATGAAACACAGAAATAGCATCGGGATTGAATACAACAGTCACCATGCGTACTTTCCCCCATGGGAGTAATGTCTCAAACAGTCTACGCTTTGATCGTTCCCTGGAAGACCAGTAGTAGTTTCCGATGCACATCTGGAGGCATTCTGTAATCAGTGGACTATCAGAGTGATGATGAAACACAGAAATAGCATCGGGATTGAATACAACAGTCACCATGCGCACTTTCTCCCATAGGACTAATTCTCAAACATTCTACGCTTTCATCGTCCCTGGAAGACCAGTAGTAGATTCCGATGCACATCTGGTGGCATTCTGTAATCTCTGGACTATCAGAGTGTTGATGAAACACAGAAATTGCATCGCGATTAAACACAACAGTCACCATGCGTACTTTCCTCCATGGGAGTAATGTCTCAGACAGTCTACGCTTTGATCGTTCTCTGGATGACCAGTAGTAGATTCCGATGGACAACTGATGGCATTCTGTAATCTGTGGACTATCAGAGTGTTGATGAAACACAGAAAATGTATCGGGATTGAATACAACAGTCACCATGGGCATTTTCCTCCATGGGAGTAATGTCTCAAACAGTCTACGCTTTGATCGTTCCCTGGAAGACCAGTAGCAGTCGCCGATGCACATCTGGTGGCATTCTGTAATCTGTGGAGTAACAGAGTGTTGGTGCAACACAGAAATTGCATCGAGATTGAATACAACAGTCAATATTCGCACTTTCCTCCATGGGAGTAATTTCTCAAACATACTACGCTTTGATCGTTCCCTGGAGGACCAATAGTAATTTCCGATGCACATCTGGAGCCATTCTGTAATCTGTGACTATCAGAGTGTTGATGAAACACAGAAATTGCATCGGGATTGAATACAACAGTCAACATCCGCACTTTCCTCCATGGGAGTAATGTCTCAAACAGTCTACGATTTGATCGTTCCCTGGAAGACCAGTAGTAGTTTCCGATGCACATCTGGAGGCATTCTGTAATCAGTGGACTATCAGAGTGATGATGAAACACAGAAATTCCGTCCGGATTGAATACAAGAGTAACCATGCGCACTTTCCTCCATGGGAGAATTTATCAAACATTCTATGCTTTGATCGTTCCCTGGAAGACCAGTAGTAGATTCCGATGCACATCTGGTGGCATTCTCTAATCTGTGGACTATCCGAGTGTTGATGAAACACAGAAATTGCATCGCGATTAAATACAACAGTCACCATGCGTACTTTCCTCCATGGGAGTAATGTCTGATACAGTCTACGCTTCGATCGTTCCCAGGAAGACCAATAGTAATTTCCGATGCACATCTGGAAACAATCTGTAATCTGTGGACTATCAGAGTGTTGATGAAACACAGAAATTGCATCGGGATTGCATACAACAGTCAACATCCGCACTTTCCTCCATGGAAGTAACGTCTGAAACAGTGTACGCTTTCATCGTTCCCTGGAAGACCAGTAGTACTTTCCGATGCACATCTGGTGGCATTCTGTAATCTGTGGACTATCAGAGTGTTGATGAAACACAGAAATTGCATCGGGATTGAATACAACAGTCACCATACGCACTTTCCTCCATGAGAATAGTGTCTCAAACAGTCTACGCTCTGATCGTTCAATGGAAGACCAGTAGTGATTTCCGATGCACAACTGGTGGCATTCTGTAATCTGTGGACTATCAGAGCGATGATGAAACACAGAAAATGCATCGGGATTGAATACAACAATCACCATGCGCACTTTCCATCACAGGAGTGATATCTCAAACAGTCTACGCTTTGATCGTTCCCTGGAATACCGGTAGTAGTTTCCGATGCACATCTGGTGGCATTCTGTAATCTGTGGACTATCAGAGTGTTGATGAAACACAGAAAAGCATCGGGATTGAATACAACAGTCACCATGCGCACTTTCTTCCATAGGACTAATTCTCAAACATTCTACGCTTTGATCGTCCCTGGAAGACCAGTAGTAGATTCCAATGCACACCTGGTGGCATTCTGTAATTTGTGGACTATCAGAGTGTTGATGACACACAGAAATTGCATCGCGATTAAATACAACAGTCACCATGCGTACTTTCCTCCATGGGAGTAATGTCTCAGACAGACTACGCTTTGATAGTTCTCTGGATGACCAGTAGTAGATTTCGATGCACATCTGGAGGCATTCTGTAATCTGTGACTATCAGAGTGTTGATGAAACACAGAAATTGCGTCGGGATTGAATATAACAGTCACCATGCGCACTTTCCTCCATGGGAGTAATGTCTGATACAGTCTACGCTTCGATCGTTCCCAGGAAGACCAGTAGTAATTTCCGATGCACATCTGGAGGCATTCTGTAATCAGTGGACTATCAGAGTGATGATGAAACACAGAAATTCCATCGGGATTGAATATAACAGTCACAATAAGCACTTTCCTCGATGGGAGTAATGTCTCAAACAGTCTACGCTTTGATCGTTCCCTGGAAGACCAGTAGTAGTTTCCGATGCACATCTGGAGGCATTCTGTAATCAGTGGACTATCAGAGTGATGATGAAACACAGAAATAGCATCGGGATTGAATACAACAGTCACCATGCTCACTTTCTTCCATAGGACTATTTCTCAAACATTCTACGCTTTGATCGTCCCTGGAAGACCAGTAGTAATTTCCGATGCACATCTGGAGGCATTCTGTAATCAGTGGACTATCAGAGTGTTGATGAAACACAGAAATTCCTTCGGGATTGAATATAACAGTCACAATAAGCACTTTCCTCGATGGGAGTAATGTCTCAAACAGTCTACGCTTTGATCGTTCCCTGGAAGACCAGTAGTAATTTCCGATGCACATCTGGAGGCATTCTGTAATCTGTGACTATCGGAGTGTTGATGAAACACAGAAATTGCATCGGGATTGAATATAACAGTCACGTTGCGCACTTTCCTCGATGGGAGTAATGTCTCATACAGTCTACGCTTTGATCGTTCCCTGGAAAGCCAGTAGTAGTTTCCGATGCACATCTGGTGGCATTCTGTAATCTGTGGATTATCAGAGTGTTGATGAAACACAGAAAATGCATCGGGATTAAATTCAACAGTCACCATGCGCACTTTCCTCCATGGGAGTAATGTCTGATACAGTCTACGCTTCGATCGTTCCCTGGAAGACCAGTAGTTGTTTCCGATGCACATCTGGAGACAATCTGTAATCTGTGGACTACCAGAGTGTTGATGAAACACAGAAATTGCATCGGGATTGAATACAACAGTCACCATCCGCACTTTCCTGCATGGAAGTAACATCTGAAACAGTGTACGCTTTGATCGGTCCCTGGAAGACCAGTAGTAGTATCCGATGCACATCTGATGGCAGTCTGTAATCTGTGGACTGTCAGAGTGTTGATGAAACACAGAAATTGCATCGGGATTGTATACAACAGTCAGCATGCGCAGTTTTTTCCTCCATAAGATTAATGTCTCAAACAGTCTACGCTTTGATCGTTCCCTGGAAGACCAGTAGTAGTTTCCGATGCACATCTGGTATCATTCTGTAATCTATGGACTCTCAGAGTGTTGATGAAACACAGAAATTGCATGGGGATTGATAACAACAGTCACTATGTGCACT
This sequence comes from Schistocerca gregaria, assembly GCF_023897955.1. Taxonomy (NCBI): domain Eukaryota; kingdom Metazoa; phylum Arthropoda; class Insecta; order Orthoptera; family Acrididae; genus Schistocerca; species Schistocerca gregaria. Next base: position 100,754,679 of record NC_064929.1, on the reverse strand, counting down.
TTCTTCCACGGGAGTAATGTCTCAAACAGTGTACGCTTTGATTATTCGATGGAAGACCAGTAGTAGTTTCCGATGCACATCTGGAGGCATTCTGTAATCTGTGGACTATCTGAGTGTTGATGAAACACAGATATTGCATCGGGATTGAATACAACAGTCACCATGCGCACTTTCCTCCATGGGAGTAATTCTCAAACAGTCTACGCTTTGATCGTTCCCTGGAAGACCAGTGGTAGTTTCCGATGCACATCTGGTGGCATACTGTAATCTGTGGACTACCAGAGTGTTGATGAAACACAGAAAATGCATCGGGATTGAATACAACAATCACCGTGCGCACTTTCCTCCACGGGAGTGATATCTCAAAGAGTCTACGCTTTGATCGTTCCCTGGAATACCAGTAGTAGTTTCCGATGCACATCTAGTGGCATTCTGTAATCTGTGCACTATCAGAGTGTTGATGAAACACAGAAATAGCATCGGGATTGAATACAACAGTCACCATGCGCACTTTCCACCATGGGAGTAATGTCTCAAACAGTCTACGCTTTGATCGTTCCCTGGAAGACCAGTAGTAGTTTCCGATGCACATCTGGAGGCATTCTGTAATCAGTGGACTATCAGAGTGATGATGAAACACAGAAATAGCATCGGGATTGAATACAACAGTCACCATGCGCACTTTCTTCCATAGGACTAATTCTCAAACATTCTACGCTTTGATCGTCCCTGGAAGACCAGTAGTAGATTCCTATGCACATCTGGTGGCATTCTGTAATCTGTGGACTATCAGAGTGTTGATGAAACACTGAAATTGCATCGCGATTAAATACAACAGTCACCATGCGTACTTTCCTCCATGGGAGTAAAATCTCAGACAGTCTACGCTTTGATCGTTCCCTGGAAGACCAGTAGTAATTTCCGATGCACATCTGGAGGCATTCTGTAATCTGTGACTATCAGAGTGTTGATGAAACACAGAAATTGCATCGGGATTGAATATAACAGTCACAATAAGCACTTTCCTCGATGGGAGTAATGTCTCAAACAGTCTACGCTTTGATCGTTCCCTGGAATACCAGTAGTAGTTTCCGATGCACATCTGGAGGCATTCTGTAATCAGTGGACTATCAGGGTGATGATGAAACACAGAAATTCCTTCCGGATTGAATACAAGAGTAACCATGCGCACTTTCCTCCATGGGAGAAATTATCAAACATTCTATGCTTTGATCGTTCCCTGGAAGACCAGTAGTAGTTTCCGATTGCACATCTGGTGGCATTCTGTAACCTGTGGACTATCAGAGTATTGGTGAAACATAGAAATAGCATCGGGATTTAATACAACAGTCACCATGCGCACTTTCCTCCATGGGAGTAATGTCTGATACAGTCTACGCTTCGATCGTTCCCAGGAAGACCAGTAGTAGTTTCCGATGCACATCTGGAAACAATCTGTAATCTGTGGACTATCAGAGTGTTGATGAAACACAGAAATAGCATCGGGATTGAATACAACAGTCACCATGCGCACTTTCCTCCATGGGAGTAATGTCTCAGACAGTCTACGCTTTGATCGTTCTCTGGATGACCAGTAGTAGATTCCGATTTACAACTGATGGCATTCTGTAATCTGTGGACTATCAGAGTGTTGATGAAACAAAGAAAATGCATCGGGATTGAATACAACAGTCACCATGGGCATTTTCCTCCATGGGAGTAATGTCTCAAACAGTCTACGCTTTGATCGTTCCCTGGAAGACCAGTAGTAGTCGCCGATGCACATCTGGTGGCATTCTGTAATCTGTGGACTAACAGAGTGTTGATGCAACACAGACATTGCATCGAGATTGAATACAACAGTCAATATTCGCACTTTCCTCCATGGGAGTAATTTCTCAAACAGTCTACGCTTTGATCGTTCCCTGGAAGACCAGTCGTAATTTCCGATGCACATCTGGAGGCATTCTGTAATCTGTGACTATCAGAGTGTTGATGAAACACAGAAATTGCATCGGGAATGAATACAACAGTCACCATGCGGACTTTCCTCCATGAGAGTGATATCTCAAAAATTCTACGCTTTGATCGTTCCCTGGAATACCAGTAGTAGTTTACGATGCACATCTGGTGGCGTTCTGTAACCTGTGGACTATCAGAGTGTTGGTGAAGCATAGAAATTGCATCGGGATTTAATACAACAGTCACCATGCGCACTTTCCTCCATGGGAGTAATGTCTGATACAGTGTACACTTCGATCGTTCCCAGGAAGACCAGTAGTAGTTTCCGATGCACATCTGGAAACAATCTGTAATCTGTGGACTATCAGAGTGTTGATGAAACACAGAAATTGCATCGGGATTGAATACAACAGTCACCATACGCACTTTCCTCCATGAGAATAGTGTCTCAAACAGTCTACGCTCTGATCGTTCAATGGAAGACCAGTAGTGATTTCCGATGCACATCTGGAGGCATTCTGTAATCTGTGGACTATCAGAGTGATGATGAAACACAGAAAATGCATCGGGATTGAATACAACAATCACCATGCGCACTTTCCATCACAGGAGTGATATCTCAAACAGTCTACGCTTTGATCGTTCCCTGGAATACCGGTAGTAGTTTCCGATGCACATCTGGTGGCATTCTGTAATCTGTGGACTATCAGAGTGTTGATGAAACACAGAAATAGCATCGGCATTGAATACAACAGTCACCATGCGCACTTTCTTCCATAGGACTAATTCTCAAACATTCTACGCTTTGATCGTCCCTGGAAGACCAGTAGTAGATTCCGATGCACATCTGGTGGCATTCTGTAATCTGTGGACTATCAGAGTGTTGATGAAACACAGAAGTTGCATCGCGATTAAATACAATAGTCACCATGCGTACTTTCCTCCATGGGAGTAATGTCTCAGACAGTCTACGCTTTGATCGTTCTCTGGATGCCCAGTAGTAGATTCCGATTTACAACTGATGGCATTCTGTAATCTGTGGAATATCAGAGTGTTGATGAAACACAGAAAATGCATCGGGATTGAATACAACAGTCACCATGGGCATTTTCCTCCATAGGAGTAATGTCTCAAACAGTCTACGCTTTGATCGTTCCCTGGAAGACCAGTAGTAGTCGCCGATGCACATCTGGTGGCATTCTGTAATCTGTGGACTAACAGAGTGTTGATGCAACACAGACATTGCATCGAGATTGAATACAACTGTCAATATTCGCACTTTCCTCCATGGGAGTAATTTCTCAAACAGTCTACGCTTTGATCGTTCCCTGGAAGACCAGTACTAATTTCCGATGCACATCTGGAGGCATTCTGTAATCTGTGACTATCAGAGTGTTGATGAAACACAGAAATTGCATCGGGATTGAATATAACAGTCACCATGCGCACTTTCTCCACGGGAGTAATGTCTCAAACAGTCTACGCTTTGATCGTTCCCTGGAAGACCAGTAGTAGTTTCCGATGTACATCTGGAGGCATTCTGTAATCAGTGGACTATCAGAGTGATGATGAAACACAGAAATTCCATCCGGATTGAATACAAGGGTAACCATGCGCACTTTCCTCCATGGGAGAAATTATCAAACATTCTATGCTTTGATCGTTCCGTGGAAGACCAGTAGTAGTTTAAGATGAACATCTGGTGGCATTCTGTAACCTGTGGACTATCAGAGTGTTGGTGAAACATAGAAATAGCATCGGGATTTAATACAACAGTCACCATGCGCACTTTCCTCCATGGGAGTAATGTCTGATACAGTATACGCTTCGATCGTTCCCAGGAAGACCAGTAGTAGTTTCCGATGCACATCTGGAAACAATCTGTAATCTGTGGACTATCAGAGTGTTGATGAAACACAGAAATTGCATCGGGATTGTATACAACAGTCACCATACGCACTTTCCTCCATGAGAATAGTGTCTCAAACAGTCTACGCTCTGATCGTTCAATGGAAGACCAGTAGTGATTTCCGATGCACATCTGGAGGCATTCTGTAATCTGTGGACTATCAGAGTGATGATGAAACACAGAAAATGCATCGGGATTGAATACAACAATCACCATGCGCACTTTCCATCACAGGAGTGATATCTCAAACAGTCTACGCTTTGATCGTTCCCTGGAATACCGGTAGTAGTTTCCGATGCACATCTGGTGGCATTCTGTAATCTGTGGACTATCAGAGTGTTGATGAAACACAGAAATAGCATCGGCATTGAATACAACAGTCACCATGCGCACTTTCTTCCATAGGACTAATTCTCAAACATTCTACGCTTTGATCGTCCCTGGAAGACCAGTAGTAGATTCCGATGCACATCTGGTGGCATTCTGTAATCTGTGGACTATCAGAGTGTTGATGAAACACAGAAATTGCATCGGGATTGAATATAACAGTCACAATAAGCACTTTCCTCGATGGGAGTAATGTCTCAAACAGTCTACGCTTTGATCGTTCCCTGGAATACCGGTAGTAGTTTCCGATGCACATCTGGTGGCATTCTGTAATCTGTGGACTATCAGAGTGTTGATGAAACACAGAAATTGCATCGGGATTGAATACAACAGTCAACATCCGCACTTTCCTCCATGGAGGTAACGTCTGAAACAGTGTACGCTTTGAACGTTCCCTGGAAGACCAGTAGTAGTTTCCGATGCACATCTGGTGGCATTCTGTAATCAGTGGACTATCAGAGTGATGATGAAACACAGAAATTCCATCGGGATTGAATATAACAGTCACAATAAGCACTTTCCTCGATGGGAGTAATGTCTCAAACAGTCTACGCTTTGATCGTTCCCTGGAAGACCAATAGTAGTTTCCGATGCACATCTGGAGGCATTCTGTAATCAGTGGACTATCAGAGTGATGATGAAACACAGAAATTCCATCGGGATTGAATATAACAGTCACAATAAGCACTTTCCTCGATGGGAGTAATGTCTCAAAGAGTCTACGCTTTGATCGTTCCCTGGAAGACCAGTAGTACTTTCCGATGCACATCTGGTGGCATTCTGTAATCTGTGGACTATCAGAGAGTTGATGAAACACAGAAATTGCATCGGGATTGAATACAACAGTCAATATTCGCACTTTCCTCCATGGGAGTAATTTCTCAAACAGTCTACGCTTTGATCGTTCCCTGGAAGACCAGTACTAATTTCCGATGCACATCTGGAGGCATTCTGTAATCTGTGACTATCACAGTGTTGATGAAACACAGACATTGCATCGGGATTGAATATAACAGTCACCATGCGCACTTTCTCCACGGGAGTAATGTCTCAAACAGTCTACGCTTTGATCGTTCCCTGGAAGACCAGTAGTAGTTTCCGATGCACATCTGGAGGCATTCTGTAATCAGTGGACTATCAGAGTGATGATGAAACACAGAAATTCCATCCGGATTGAATACAAGAGTAACCATGCGCACTTTCCTCCATGGGAGAAATTATCAAACATTCTATGCTTTGATCGTTCCCTGGAAGACCAGTAGTAGTTTACGATGCACATCTGGTGGCATTCTGTAACCTGTTGACTATCAGATTGTTGGTGAAACATAGAAATAGCATCGGGATTTAATACAACAGTCACCATGCGCACTTTCCTCCATGGGAGTAATGTCTGATACAGTCTACGTTTCGATCGTTCCCAGGAAGACCAGTAGTAGTTTCCGATGCACATCTGGAAACAATCTGTAATCTGTGGACTATCGGAGTGTTGATGAAACACAGAATTTGCATCGGGATTGAATACAACAGTCACCATACGCGTGACCAAAGACAGAAATTCCATCCGGATTGAATACAAGAGTAACCATGCGCACTTTCCTCCATGGGAGAAATTATCAAACATTCTATGCTTTGATCGTTCCCTGGAAGACCAGTAGTAGTTTACGATGCACATCTGGTGGCATTCTGTAACCTGTTGACTATCAGATTGTTGGTGAAACATAGAAATAGCATCGGGATTTAATACAGCAGTCACCATGCGCACTTTCCTCCATGAGAATAGTGTCTCAAACAGTCTACGCTCAGATCGTTCAATGGAAGACCAGTAGTGATTTCCGATGCACAACTGGTGGCATTCTGTAATCTGTGGACTATCAGAGTGATGATGAAACACAGAAAATGCATCGGGATTGAATACAACAATCACCATGCGCACTTTCCATCACAGGAGTGATATCTCAAACAGTCTACGCTTTGATCGTTCCCTGGAATACCGGTAGTAGTTTCCGATGCACATCTGGTGGCATTCTGCAATCTGTGGACTATCAGAGTGTTGATGAAACACAGAAATTGCATCGGGATTGAGTACAACAGTCAACATCCGCACTCTCCTCCATGGAAGTAACGTCTGAAACACTGTACGCTTTGATCGTTCCCTGGAAGACCAGTAGTAGTTTCCGATGCACATCTGGTGGTATTCTGTAATCTGTCGACTATCAGAGTGTTGATGAAACACAGAAATTGCATCGCGATTAAATACAACAGTCACCATGCGTACTTTCCTCCGTGGGATTGATGTCTCAGACAGTCTACGCTTTGATCGTTCTCTGGATGACCAGTAGTAGATTCCGATGGACAACTGATGGCATTCTGTAATCTGTGGACTATCAGAGTGTTGATGAAACACAGAAAATGCATCGGGATTGAATACAACAGCCACCATGGGCATTTTCCTCCATGGGAGTAATGTCTCAAACAGTCTACGCTTTGATCGTTCCCTGGAAGACCAGTAGTAGTTTCGAATGCACATCTGGTGGCATTCTGTCATCTATGATCTATCAGAGTGTTGATGAAACACAGAAATTGCATCGGGATTGAATACAACATGCACCATGCGCACTTTCCTCCATGGGAGTAATGTCTCAAACAGTCTACGCTTTGATCGTTCCCTGGAAGACCAGTAGTAGTCTCCGATGCACATCTGTTGGCATTCTGTAATCTGTGGGCTAACAGAGTGTTGATGAAACACAGAAATTGCATCGGGATTGAATACGTCAATATTGGCACGTTCCTAAATCGGAATAATGTCTCAAACAGTCTACGATTTGATCGTTCCCTTGAAGACCAGTAGTAGATTCCGATGGACAACTGATGGCATTCTGTAATCTGTGGACTATCAGAGTGTTGATGAAACACAGAAATTGCATCGGGATTGAATATAACAGTCACAATAAGCCCTTTCCTCGATGGGAATAATGTCTCAAACAGTCTACGCTTTGATCGTTCCCTGGAAGACCAGTAGTAGTTTCCGATGCACATCTGGAGGCATTCTGTAATCAGTGGACTATCAGAATGAGGATGAAACACAGAAATTCCATCGGGATTGAATACAAGAGTAACCATGCGCACTTTCCTCCATGGGAGAAATTATCAAACATTCTATGCTTTGATCGTTCCCTGGAAGACCAGTAGTACTTTCCGATGCACATCTGGATGCATTCTGTAACCTGTGGACTATCAGAGTGTTGGTGAAACATAGAAATAGCATCGGGATTTAATACAACAGTCACCATGCGCACTTTCCTCCATGGACGTAACGTCTGAAACAGTGTACGCTTTGATCGTTCCCTGGAAGACCAGTAGTAGTATCCGATGCACATCTGATGGCATTCTGTAATCTGTGGACTATCAGAGTGTTGGTGAAACACAGAAATTGCATCGGGATTGAATACAACAGACACCATGCGCATTTTCCACCAGATGAGTAATGCCTCAAACAGTCTACGCTTTGATCGTTCCCTGGAATACCAGTAGTACTCTCCGATGCACATCTGGTAGCATTCTGTAATCTGTGGACTAACAGAGTGTTGATGAAACATAGAAATTGCATCGGGATTGAATACATCAGCCAATATTCCCACTTTCCTCCATGGGAGTAATGTCTCAAACAGTCTACGCTTTGATCGTTCCCTGGAAGACCAGTAGTAATTTCCGATGCACATCTGGAGGCATTCTGTAATTTGTGGACTATCAGAGTGTTGATGAAACACAGAAATTGGATCGGGATTGAATACAACAGTCACCTTGCGCACTTTCTCCATGGGAGTAATGTCTCAAACAGTCTAGGCTTTGATCGTTCCCTGGAAGACCAGTAGTAGTTTCCGATGCTCATCTGGTGGCATTCTGTAATCTGTGGACTATCAGAGTGTTGATGAAACACAGAAATTGCATCGGGATTGTATACAACAGCCACCATACGCACTTTCCTCCATGAGAACAGTGTCTCAAACAGTCTACGCTTTGATCGTTCCCTGGAAGACCAGTAGTGATTTCCGATGCACAACTGGTGGCATTCTGTAATCTGCGGACTATCAGAGTGTTGATGAAACACAGAAAATGCATCGGGATTGAATACAACAATCACCATGCGCACTTTCCATCACAGGAGTGATATCTCAAACAGTCTACGCTTTGATCGTTCCCTGGAACACCGGTAGTAGTTTCCGATGCACATCTGGTGGCATTGTGTAATCTGTGGACTATCAGAGTGTTGATGAAACACAGAAATAGCATCGGGATTGAATACAACAGTCACCATGCGCACTTTCCTCCATAGGACTAATTCTCAAACATTCTACGCTTTGATCGTCCCTGGAAGACCATTAGTAGTTTCCGATGCACATCTGGTGGCATTCTGTAATCTGTGGACTATCAGAGTGTTGATGAAACACAGAAATTGCATCGCGATTAAATACAACAGTCACCATGCGTACTTTCCTCCATGGGAGTAATGTCTCAGACTGTCTACGCTTTAATCGTTTTCTGGATGACCAGTAGTAGATTCCGATGGACAACTGATGGCATTCTGTAATCTGTGGACTATCAGAGTGTTGATGAAACACAGAAAATGCATCGGGATTGAATACAACAGTCACAATAAGCACTTTCCTCGATGGGAGTAATCTCTCAAACAGTCTACGCTTTGATCGTTCCCTGGAAGACCAGTAGTAGTCGCCGATGCACATCTGGTGGCATTCTGTAATCTGTGGACTAACAGAGTGTTGATGAAACACAGAAATTGCATCGGGTTTGAATACAACAGTCAGCATGCGCACTTTCCTCCATGGGAATAATGTCTCAAACAGTCTACGCTTTGATCGTTCCCTGGGAGACCAGTAGTAGTTTCCGATGCACATCTGGTATCATTCTGTAATCTATGGACTATCAGAGTGTTGATGAAACACAGAAATTGCATGGGGATTGATAACAACAGCCACTATGCGCACTTTCTTCCACGGGAGTAATGTCTCAAACAGTGTACGCTTTGATTATTCGATGGAAGACCAGAAGTAGTTTCCGATGCACATCTGGAGGCATTCTGTAATCTGTGGACTATCAGAGTGTTGATGAAACACAGAAATTGCATCGGGATTGAATACAACAGTCACCATGCGCACCTTCCTCTATGGGAGTAATTCTCAAACAGTCTACGCTTTGTCGTTCCCTGGAAGTCCAGTGGTAGTTTCCGATGCACATCTGGTGGCATACTGTAATCTGTGGACTACGAGAGTGTTGATGAAACACAGAAAATGCATAGGGATTGAATACAACAATCAGCTTGCGCACTTTCCTCCACGGGAGTGATATCTCAAACAGTCTACGCTTTGATCATTCCCTGGAATACCAGTAGTAGTTTCCGATGCACATCTAGTGGCATTCTGTAATCTGTGCACTATCAGAGTGTTGATGAAACACAGAAATAGCATCGGGATTGAATACAACAGTCACCATGCGCACTTTCCTCCATGGGAGTAATGTCTCAAACAGTCTACGGTTTGATCGTTCCCAGGAAGACCAGTAGTAGTTTCCGATGCACATCTGGAGGCATTCTGTAATCTGTGGACTATCAGAGTGTTGATGAAAATCAGAAATTGCATCGGGATTGAATACAACAGTCACCACGCGCACTTCCCTCCATGGGAGGAATGTCTCAAACAGTCTACGCTTTGATCGTTCCCTGGAAGACCAGTGGTAGTTTCCGATGCACATCTGGAGGCATTCTGTAATCTGTCGACTATCAGAGTGTTGATGAGGCACAGAAATTGCATCGGGATTGAATACAACAGTCCCCATGCCCATTTACTTACTTGGGAGTAATTTCTCTAACGGTCTACGCTCTGATCGTTCCCTGGTAGACCAGTAAAAGTTTTCGATGCACGTCTGGTGGCATTCTGTAATCTGTGGACTATCAGAGTGTAGATGAAAAACAGAAATTTAATCGGGATTGAATACAACAGTCACCATCAACACTTTTCTCCATGGGAGTAATATCTGAAACAGTCTACGCTTTGATCGTTCCCTGGAATACCAGTAGTAGTTTCCGATGCACATCTGGAAGCATTCTGTAATCTGTGGACTATCTGAGTGTTGATGAAACACAGAAATTACATCGGGATTGAATACAACAGTCACCATGCGCACTTTCCTCCATGGGAGTAATGTCTCAAACAGTCTACGCTTTGATCGTTCCCAGGAAGACCAGTAATAGTTTCCGATGCACATCTGGTGGCATTCTGTAATCTTTGGACTATCAGAGTGTTGATGAAACACATAAATTGCATCGGGATTGATAACAAAAGTCACCATGCTCACTTTCCTCCACGGGAGTAATGTCTCAAACAGTGTAAGCTTTGATCGGTATTTGGAATACCAGTAGTACTTTCCGATGCACATCTGGAAGCATTCTGTAATCTGTGGACTATCAGAGTGTTGATGAAACAGAGAAATTGCATCGGGACTTAATACAACAGTCACCATGCGCACTTTCCTCCACGGGAGTAATGTTTCAAAGAGTCTATGCTTTGATCGTTCCCAGGAAGACCAGTAACAGTTTCCGATGCGCATCTGGAGGCATTCTGTTATTTGTGGACTATCAGAGTGTTGATGAAACACAGAAATTGAATCGCGATTGAATACTACAGTCACCATCCGCACTTTCCTCCATGGGAGTAATGTCTGAAACTGTCATCGCTTTGATCTTTCCCTGGAAGACCATTAGTACTTTCTGGTGCACATCTGGAAGCATTCTGTAATCTGAGGACCTTCAAAATGTTGATGAAACACAGAAATTGCATCGGGATTTAATACAAGAGTCAACATCCGCACTTTCCTCCATGGGAGTAATGTCTCAAACAGTCTACGCTTTGATCGTTCCCTGGAAGACCAGTAGTAGTTTCCGATGAACATCTGGATTCATTCTGTAATCTGTGGACTATCAAAGTGTTGATGAAACACAGAAATTCCATCGGGATTGAATACAACAGTCACCATGCGCATTTTCCTCCATGGGAGTAATTCTCCAACAGTCTACGTTTTTGATCGTTCCCTGGAAGACCAGTGGTACTTTCCGATGCACATCTGGTGGCATACTGTAATCTGTGGACTACCAGAGTGTTGATGAAACACAGAAAATGCTTCGGGATTGAATACAACATTCACCATGCGCACATTCCTCCACGGGAGTGATATCTCAAACAGTCTACGCTTTGATCTTTCCCTGGAATACCAGTAGTAGTTTCCTATGCACATCTGGTGGCATTCTGTAATCTGTGCACTATCAGAGTGTTGATGAAACACAGAAATAGCATCGGGATTGAATACAACAGTCACCATGCGCACTTTCCTCCATGGGAGTAATGTCTCAAACAGTCTACGCTTTGATCGTTCCCTGGAAGACCAGTAGTAGGCTCCGATGCACATCTGGTGGCATTCTGTAATCTGTGGACTAACAGAGTGTTGATGAAACACAGAAATTGCATCGGGATTGATAACAACAGTCACCATTCGCACTTTCCTCCACGGGAGTAATGTCTCAAAGAGTGTACGCTTTGATTGTTCCATGGAAGACCAGTAGTAGTTACCGATGCACATGTGGAGGCATTCTGTAATCTGTGGACTATCTGAGTGTTGATGAAACACAGAAAATGCATCAGGATTGAATAGAACAATCACCATGCGCACTTTCCTCCACGGGAGTGATATCTCAAACAGTCTACCCTTTGATCGTTCCCTGGAATACCAGTAGTAGTTTCCGATGCACATCTGGAGGCATTCTGTAATCTGTGGACTATCAGAGTGTTGATGAAACACAGAAATCGCATCGGGATTGAATACAACAGTCACAATGTGCACTTTCCTCCATAGGACTAATTCTCAAATATTCTACGCTTTGATCGTTCCCTGGAAGACCAGTAGTAGTCTCCGATGCACATCTGGAGGCATTCTGTAATCTGTGGACTATCAAAGTGTTGATGAAACACAGAAATTGCATGGGGATTGAATACAACAGTCCCCATATGCACTTTCCTTCATGGGAGTAATTCTCAAACAGTCTACGTTTTGATCGTTCCCTGGAAGACCAGTAGTAGTTATCGATGCACATCTGTAGACAATCTGTAATCTGTGGACCTACAAATTGTTGATGAAACACAGAAATTGCCTCGGGATTTAATACAACAGTCACCATGCACACTTTCCTCCATGGGAGTAACGTCTGAAACAGTCTACGCTTTGATCGTTCCCTGGAAGACCAGTGGTAGTTTCCGATGCACATCTGGTGGCATTCTGTAATCTTTGGACTGTCAGAGTGTTGATGAAACACAGAAATGGATACGGGATTGAATACTACAGTCACCATGCGCACTTTCCTCCATGGGAGGAATGTCTCAAACAGTCTAGGCTTTAATCGTTCCCTGGAAGACCAGTAGTAGTTTCCGATGCAAATCTGGTGGCATTCTGTAATCTATGGACTATCAGAGTGTTGATGAAACACAGAATGTGCATCGGGATTGATAACAACAGTCACCATGCGCACTTTCCGCCACGGTAGTAATGTCTCAAACAGTCTACGCTTTGATTGTTCGATAGAAGACCAGTAGTAGGTTCCGATGCACTTCTGGAGGTATTCTGTAATCTGTGGACTATCAGAGTGTTGATGAAACACAGAAATAGCATCGGGATTGTATACAACAGGCACCATGCGCACTTTTCTCCATGGGAGTAATGTCTCAAACAGTCTACGGTTTGATCGTTCCCAGGAAGACCAGTAGTAGCTTCCGATGCACATCTAGAGGCATTCTGTAATCTGTGGACTAACAGAGTGTTGATGAAACACAGAAATTGCATCGGGATTGAATACAACACTCAATATTGGCACTTTCCTCCATGGGAGTAATGTCTCAAACAGTCTACGCTTTGATCGTTCCCAGGAAGACCAGTAGTAGTTTCCGACGCACATCTGGTGGCATTCTGTAATCTATGGACTATCAGAGTGTTGATGAAACACATAAATTGCACCGGGATTGATAACAAAAGTCACCATGCTCACTTTCCTCCACGGGAGTAATGTCTGAAACAGTCTACGCTTTTATCGTTCCTTGGAATACCAGTAGTAGTTTCGGATGCACATCTGGATGCATTCTGCAATCTGTGGACTATCAGAGTGTTGATGAAACAGAGAAATTGCATCGGGATTTAATACAACAGTCACCAAGCGCACTTTCCTCCACGGGAGTAATGTCTCAAAGAGTCTATGCTTTGATCGTTCCCAGGAAGACCAGTAACAGTTTTCGATGCACATCTGGAGGCATTCTGTTATCTGTGGACTATCAGAGTGTTGATGAAACACAGAAATTGAATCGCGATTGAATACAACAGTCACCATCCGCACTTTCCTCCATGGGAGTAATGTCTGAAACAGACTACGCTTTGATCGTTCCCTGGAAGACCAGTAGTAGTTTCCGATGAACATCTGGATTCATTCTGTAATCTGTGGACTATCAGAGTGTTGATGAAACACAGAAATTCCATCGGGAATGAATACAACAGTCACCATGCGCACTTTCCTCCATGGGAGTAATTCTCCAACGGTCTACGCTTTGATCGTTCCCTGTAAGACCAGTGGTAGTTTCCGATGCACATCTGGAGGCATACTGTAATCTGTGGACTACCAGAGTGTTGATGAAACACAGAAAATGCTTTGGGATTGAATACAACAGTCACCATCCGCACTTTCCTCCATGGGAGTAATGTCTCAAAACTTCTACGCTTTGATCGTTCCCTGGAATACCAGTAGTAGTTTCCGATGCACATCTGGTGGCATTCTGTAATCTGTGGACTATCAGAGTGTTGATGAAACACAGAAATAGCATCGGGATTGAATACAACAGTCACCATGCGCACTTTCCTCCATGGGAGTAATGTCTCAAACGGTCTACGCTTTGATCGTTCCCTGTAAGACCAGTAGTAGGCTCCGATGCACATCTGGTGGCATTCTGTAATCTGTGGACTAACAGAGTGTTGATGAAACACAGAAATAGCATCGGGATTGAATACAACAGTCACAATGCGCACTTTCCTCCATAGGACTAATTCTCAAATATTCTACGCTTTCATCGTTCCATGGAAGACCAGTAGTAGTCTCCGATGCACATCTGGTGGCATTCTGTAATCTGTGGACTATCAAAGTGTTGATGAAACACAGAAATTGCATCGGGATTGAATACAACAGTCCCCATGCGCCCTTTCCTCCATGGGAGTAATTCTCAAACAGTCTACGTTTTGATCGTTCCCTGGAAGACCAGTAGTAGTTATCGATGCACATCTGTAGACAATCTGTAATCTGTGGACCTACAAATTGTTGATGAAACACAGAAATTGCCTCGGGATTTAATACAACAGTCACCATGCGCACTTTCCTCCACGGGAGTAATGTCTCAAACAGTCTATGCTTTGATCGTTCCCTGGAAGACCAGTAATAGTTTCCGATGCACATCTGGAGGCATTCTGTTAGCTGTGGACTATCAGAGTGTTGATGAAACACAGAACTCCAATCGGGTTTGATTACAGCAGTCACCATCCGCACTTTCCTCCATGGGAGTAATGTCTGAAACAGTCTACGCTTTGATCGTTCCCTGGAAGACCATTAGTACTTTCCGGTGCACATCTGGAAGCATTCTGTAATCTGTGGACCTTCAAAATGTTTATGAAACACAGAAATTGCATCGGGAGTGAAAACAACAGTCACCATCAGCACTTTCACCCATGGGAGTAACGTCTGAAACATTCTACGTTTTGATCGTTCCCAGGAAAACCAGTAGTAGTTTCCGATGCACATCTGGAGGGAATCTGTGATCTGTGGACTATCAGAGTGTTGATAAAAATCAGAAATTGCATCGGGATTGAATACAACAGTCACCATGCGGACTTTCCTCCATGCGAGTAATGTCTCAGACAGTTTACGCTTTGATCGTTTCCTGGAATACCAGTAGTAGATTCCGATGCACATCTGGTGGCATTCTGTAATCTGTGGACTATCAGAGTGTTGATGAAACACAGAAATAGCATCGGGATTGAATACAAGAGTCACCATGCGCACTTTCCTCCATGGGAGTAATGTCTTAAACAGTCTACGCTTCGATCGTTCCCTGGAAGACCAGTAGTAGTCTCCGATGCACATCTGGTGGCATTCTGTAATCTGTGGACTAACAGAGTGTTGATGAAACACAGAAATTGCATCGGGATTGAATACAACAGTCAATATTGGCACTTTCCTCCATGGGAGTAATGTCTCAAACAGTCTACGATTTGATCGTTCCCTGGAACACCAGTAGTAGTTTCCGATGCACATCTGGTGGCATTCTGCATCCTGTGGACAATCAGAGTGTTGATGAAACACAGAAATTGCATCGGGAATGAATACAACAGTCACCATGCGCACTTTCCTCCATGAGAGTGATATCTCAAAAATTCTACGCTTTGATCGTTCCCTGGAATACCAGTAGTAGTTTCCGATGCACATCTGGTGGCATTCTGTAATCTGTGGACTATCAGAGTGTTGATGAAACACAGAAATAGCATCGGGATTGAATACAACAGTCACCATGCGCACTTTCCTCCATGGGAGTAATGTCTCAAACAGTCTACGCTTTGATCGTTCCCTGTAAGACCAGTAGTAGGCTCCGATGCACATCTGGTGGCATTCTGTAATCTGTGGACTGTCAGACTGTTAATGAAACACAGAAATGGAATCGGTATTGAATACTACAGTCAACACGCGCACTTTCCTCCATGGGAGTAATGTCTCAAACAGTCTAGGCTTTAATCGTTCCATGGAAGACCAGTAGTAGTTTCCGATGCAAATCTGGTGGCATTCTGTAATCTATGGACTATCAGAATGTTGATGAAACACAGAAATTGCATCGGGATTGTTAACAACAGTCACCATGCGCACTTTCCGTCACGGTAGTAATGTCTCAAACAATCTACGCTTTGATTGTTCGATGGAAGACCAGTAGTAGTTTCCGATGCACTTCTGGAGGTATTCTGTAATCTGTGGACTATCTGAGTGTTGATGAAACACAGAAATTGCATCGGGATTGAATACAACAGGCACCATGCGCACTTTTCTCCATGGGAGTAATGTCTCAAACAGTCTACGGTTTGATCGTTCCCAGGAAGTCCAGCAGTAGTTTAAGTTGCACATCTGGAGGCATTCTGTAATCTGTGGACTATCAGAGTTTTGATGAAAATCAGAAATTGCATCGGGATTGAATACAACAGTCACCATGCGCACTTCCCTCCATGGGAAGAATGTCTCAAACAGTCTACGCTTTGATCGTTCCCTGGAAGACCATTAGTAGTTTCCGATGCAAATCTGGTGGCATTCTGTAATCTATGGGCTATCAGAGTGTTGATGAAACACAGAAATTACATCGGGATTGAATACAACAGTCACCATGCGCACTTTCCTCCATAGGACTAATTCTCAAACATTCTACGCTTTGGTCGTTCCCTGGAAGACCAGTAGTAGTTTCCGATGCACATCTGGTGGCATTCTGTAATCTGTGGACATTCGGAGTGTTGATGAAACACAGAAATAGCATCGGGATTGAATACAACAGTCAGCATGCGCACTTTCCCCCATGGGAGTAATATCTCAAACAGTCTGCGCTTTGATCGTTCCCTGGAAGACCAGTAGTAGTTTCGAATGCACACCTGGTGGCATTCTGTCATCTATGATCTATCAGAGTGTTGATGAAACACAGAAATTGCATCGGGATTGATAACAACAGTCACCATGCGCACTTTCCTCCACGGGTGTAAAATCTCAAACAGTCTACGCTTTGATCGTTCCCTGGATGACCAGTAGTAGTTTCCGATGCACATCTGGAGGCATTCTGTAATCTGTGGACTATCAGAGTGTTGATGAAACACAAAAATTGCATCAGGATTGAATACAACAGTCACCATGCGCACTTTCCTCCATGGGAGTAATGTCTCAAACAGTCTACGCTTTGATCGTTCCCAGGAAGACCAGTAGTAGTTTCCGATGCAAATCTGGAGGCAATCTGTAATCTGTGGACTATCAGAGTGTTGATGAAACACAGAAATTGCATCGGGATTTAATACAACAGTCACCATGCGCACTTTCCTCCACGGGAGTAATGTCTCAAACAGTCTATGCTTTGATCGTTCCCTGGAAGACCAGTAATAGTTTCCGATGCACATCTGGAGGCATTCTGTTAGCTGTGGACTATCAGAGTGTTGATGAAACACAGAACTCCAATCGGGTTTGATTACAACAGTCACCATCCGCACTTTCCTCCATGGGAGTAATGTCTGAAACAGTCTACGCTTTGATCGTTCCCTGGAAGACCATTAGTACTTTCCGGTGCACATCTGGAAGCATTCTGTAATCTGTGGACCTTCAAAATGTTTATGAAACACAGAAATTGCATCGGGAGTGAAAACAACAGTCACCATCAGCACTTTCACCCATGGGAGTAACGTCTGAAACATTCTACGTTTTGATCGTTCCCAGGAAAACCAGTAGTAGTTTCCGATGCACATCTGGAGGGAATCTGTGATCTGTGGACTATCAGAGTGTTGATAAAAATCAGAAATTGCATCGGGATTGAATACAACAGTCACCATGCGGACTTTCCTCCATGGGAGTAATGTCTCAAACAGTCTACGCTTTGATCGTTTCCTGGAATACCAGTAGTAGATTCCGATGCACATCTGGTGGCATTCTGTAATCTGTGGACTATCAGAGTGTTGATGAAACACAGAAATAGCATCGGGATTGAATACAAGAGTCACCATGCGCACTTTCCTCCATGGGAGTAATGTCTCAAACAGTCTACGCTTTGATCGTTCCCTGGAAGACCAGTAGTAGTCTCCGATGCACATCTGGTGGCATTCTGTAATCTGTGGACTAACAGAGTGTTGATGAAACACAGAAATTGCATCGGGATTGAATACAACAGTCAATATTGGCACTTTCCTCCATGGGAGTAATGTCTCAAACAGTCTACGATTTGATCGTTCCCTGGAAGACCAGTAGTAGTTTCCGATGCACATCTGGTGGCATTCTGCATCCTGTGGACAATCAGAGTGTTGATGAAACACAGAAATTGCATCGGGAATGAATACAACAGTCACCATGCGCACTTTCCTCCATGAGAGTGATATCTCAAAAATTCTACGCTTTGATCGTTCCCTGGAATACCAGTAGTAGTTTCCGATGCACATCTGGTGGCATTCTGTAATCTGTGGACTATCAGAGTGTTGATGAAACACAGAAATAGCATCGGGATTGAATACAACAGTCACCATGCGCACTTTCCTCCATGGGAGTAATGTCTCAAACAGTCTACGCTTTGATCGTTCCCTGTAAGACCAGTAGTAGGCTCCGATGCACATCTGGTGGCATTCTGTAATCTGTGGACTGTCAGACTGTTAATGAAACACAGAAATGGAATCGGTATTGAATACTACAGTCAACACGCGCACTTTCCTCCATGGGAGTAATGTCTCAAACAGTCTAGGCTTTAATCGTTCCATGGAAGACCAGTAGTAGTTTCCGATGCAAATCTGGTGGCATTCTGTAATCTATGGACTATCAGAATGTTGATGAAACACAGAAATTGCATCGGGATTGATAACAACAGTCACCATGCGCACTTTCCGCCACGGTAGTAATGTCTCAAACAGTCTACGCTTTGATTGTTCGATGGAAGGCCAGTAGTAGTTTCCGATGCACTTCTGGAGGTATTCTGTAATTTGTGGACTATCTGAGTGTTGATGAAACACAGAAATTGCATCGGGATTGAATACAACAGTCAGCATGCGCACTTTCCCCCATGGGAGTAATATCTCAAACAGTCTGCGCTTTGATCGTTCCATGGAAGACCAGTAGTAGTTTCGAATGCACATCTGGTGGCATTCTGTCATCTATGATCTATCAGAGTGTTGATGAAACACAGAAATTGCATCGGGAATGAATACAACAGTCACCATGCGCACTTTCCTCCATGAGAGTAATGTCTCAAACAGTCTACGCTTTGATCGGTCCCTGGAAGACCAGTAGTGGCTTCCGATGCACAACTGGTGTCATTCTGTAATCTGTGGACTATCAGAGTGTTGATGAAACACAGAAAATGCATCGGGATTGAATACAAAAATCACCATGCGCACTTTCCTCCGCGGGAATGATATCTTAAACAGTCTACGCTTTGATCGTTCCCTGGAATACCAGTAGTAGTTTCCGATGCACATCTGGTAGCATTCTGTAATCTGTGGACTATCAGAGTGTTGATGAAACACAGAAATAGCATCGGGATTGAATACAACAGTCACCATGCTCACTTTCCTCCATGGGAGTAATGTCTCAAACAGTCTACGCTTTGATCGTTCCCTGGAAGACCAGTAGTAGTCTCCGATGCACATCTTTTGGCATTCTGTAATCTGTGGACTATCAGAGTGTTGATGAAACACAGAAATTGCATCGGGATTGAATACAACAGACACCATGCGCACTTTCCTCATCGGGAGTAATATCTCATACAGTCTACGCTTTGATCGTTCCCTGGAAGACCAGTAGTAGTTTCCAATGCACATCTGGTGGCATTCTGTAATCTGTGGACTATCAGAGTGTTGATGAGGCACAGAAATTGCATCGGGATTGAATACAACAGTCACCATGCGCACTTTTTTCCATGGGAGTAACGTCTCTAAAGGTCTACGATTTGATCGTTCCCTGGAAGACCAGTAGTAGTTTCCGATGCGCATCTGGTGGCATTCTATGATTTGTGGACTATCAGAGCGTTGATGAAACACAGAAATTGCATCGGGATTGAATACAACGGTCACCATGCGCACATTCCTCCATGGGAGTAATGTCTGAAACAGTCTGCGCTTTGATCGTTCCCTGGAAGACCAGTAGTAGTTTCCGATGTGCATCTGGAGGCATTCTGTAATCTGTATACCTTCAAAGTGTTGATGAAACACAGAAATGGCATCGGGATTGAATACAACAGTCACCACGCGCACTTTCCTTCCACGGGAGTAATGTCTCAAACAGTCTACGCTTTGACCGTTCCCTGGAATACCAGTAGTAGTTTCTGATGCACATCTGGTGGCATTCTGTAATCTGTGGACTATCAGAGTGTTGATGAAACACAGAACTTGCTTCGAGATTGAATACAACAGTCACAATGCGCACTTTCCTCCACGAGAGTAATGTCTCAAACAGTCTACGCTTTGATCGTTCCCTGGAAGACCAGTAGTAGTTCCCGATGTACATCTGGTGGCATTCTGTAATCTGTGGACTATCAGAGTGTTGATGAAACACAGAAATTGCTTCGAGATTGAATACAACAGTCACAATGCGCACTTTCCTCCACGGGAGTAATGTCTCAAACAGTCTACGCTTTCATCGTTCCCTGGAAGACCAGTAATAGTTCCCCATGTACATCTGGTGGCATTCTGTAATCTGTGGACTATCAGAGTGTTGATGAAACACAGAAATTGCATCGGGATTGAATACAACAGTCACCATCCGCGCTTTCCTCCATGGGAGTAATGTCTCAAAATGTCTGCCCTTGGATCGTTCCCTGGAAGACCAGTAGTAGTTTCCGATGCACATCTGGAGGCAATCTGTAATCTGTGGGAATTCAAAGTGTTGATGAAACACAGAAATTGCATCAGGTTTGAATACAACAGTCACCATCCACACTTTCCTCCATTTGAGTAACGTCTCATACAGTCTACGCTTTGATCGTTCCCAGGAAGAACCAGTAGTAGTTTCCGATGCATATCTGGAGGCAATCTGTAATCTGTGGACTATCAGAGTGATGATGAAACACAGAAATTGCATCGGGATTGAATACAATTGGCACCATGCGCACTTTCCTCCACAGGAGTAATGTCACAAACAGTCTACGCTTTGATCGTTCCCTGGAAGAGCAGTAGTAGTTTCCGATGCACGTCTGGTGGCATTCTGTAATCTGTGGACTATCAGAGTGTTGATGAAACACTGAAATTGCATCGGGATTGAATACAATAGTCAACATCCACCATTTCCGTAATGGGTGTAATGTCTGAAACAGTCCTCGCTTTAATTGTTCCCTGGTAGACCAGTAGTAGTTTCCGATGCACATCTGGTGGCACTCTGTAATCTGTGGGCTATCAGAGTGTTGATGAATCACAGAAATTGCATCGGGATTGAATACAACAGTCACCATGCGCACTTTCCTCCACGGGAGTAATGTCTCGAACAGTCTACGCTTTGATCGTTCCCTGGAATACCAGTAGTAGTTTCTGATGCACATCTGGTGGCATTCTGTAATCTGTGGACTATCAGAGTGTTGATGAAACACATAACTTGCTTCGAGATTGAATACAACAGTCACAATGCGCACATTCCTCCACGGGAGTAATGTCTCAAACAATCTACGCTTTGATCGTTCCCTGGAAGACCAGTAGTAGTTCCCGATGTACATCTGGTGGCATTCTGTAATCTGTGGACTATCAGAGTGTTGATGAAACACAGAAATTGCATCGGGATTGAATACAACAGTCACCATCCGCGCTTTCCTCCATGGGAGTAATGTCTCAAACAGTCTGCCCTTGGATCTTTCCCTGGAAGACCAGTAGTAATTTCCGATGCACACCTGGAGGCATTCTGTAATCTGTGGGAATTCAAAGTGTTGATGAAACACAGAAATTGCATCAGGTTTGAATACAACAGTCACCATCCGCACTTTCCTCCATTTGAGTAATGTCTCATACAGTCTACGCTTCGATCGTTCCCAGGAAGACCAGTAGTAGTTTCCGATGCATATCTGGAGGCAATCTGTAATCTGTGGACTATCAGTGTTGATGAAACATAGATATTGCATCGGGATTGAATACAACAGTCACCATCCGCACATTACTTCATGGGAGTAATGTCTGAAACAGTCTATTTTTTGATTGTTCCCTGGAAGACCAGCAGTAGCTTCCGATGCACATCTGGAGGCATTCTGTAATCTGTGGACCTTCAAAGTGTTGTCGAAACACAGAAATTGCATCGGGAGTGAATACAACATTCACAATCCGCACTTTCCTCCATGGGAGTAATGTCTGAAGCAGTCTACACTTTGATCGGTCCCAGGAAGACCAGTAGTAGTTTCCGATGCACATCTGGAGACAATCTGTAATCTGTGGACTATCAGAGTGTTGATGAAACACAGAAATTGCATCGGGATTGAATACATAAGTCACCATGCACACTTTCCTCCAAGGGAATAATCTCTCAAAGCGTCTACGCTTTGATCGTTCCCTGGAAGACCAGTAGTAGTTTCCGATGCACATCTGGTGGCATTCTGTAATCTGTGGACTATCAGAGTGTTGATGAAACACAGAAATAGCATCGGGATTGAATACTACAATCACCATGCGCACATTCCTCCATGGGAGTAATGTCTCAACAGTCTACGCTTTGATCGTTCCCTGGAAGACCAGTAGTAGTCTCCGATGCACATCTGGTGGCAATCTGTAATCTGTGGACTAACAGTGTGTTGATGAAACACAGAAATGGCATCAGGATTAAATACAACAGTCAATATTGGCACTTTCCTCCATGGGAGTAATGTCTAAAAACAGTCTACGCTTTGATCGCTCCCTGGAAGACCAGTAGTACTTTCCGATGCACATCTGGAGGCATTCTGTAATCTGTGGACTATCAAAATGTTGATGAAACACAGATATTGCGTCGGGATTGAATACAGCAGACACCATGCGCACTTTCCTCCATGGGAGTAATGTCTCAAACAATCTACGCTTTGATCGTTCCCTGGAATACCAGCAGTAGTTTCCGATGCATATCTGGTGGCATTCTGTAATCTGTGGACTATCATAGTGTTGATGAAAAACAGAAATTTCATCGGGATTGAATACAACAGTCACAATGCGCACTTTCCTACACGGAAGTAATGTCTCAAACAGTCTATGCTTTGATCGTTCCCTGGAAGACCAGTAGTGGTTTCCGATGCACATCTGGTGGCATTCTGTAATATGTGGACTATCAGAGTGTTGATGAAACACAGAAATTGCATCGGGATTGATAACAACAGTCAACATGCGCACTTTCCTCCACGGGAGTTATGTCTCAAACAGTCTACGATTTGATCGTTCCCTGGAAGACCAGTGGTAGTTTCCGATGCACATCTGGAGGCATTCTGAAATCTGTGGACTATCAGAGTGTTGATGAGGCACAGAAATTGCATCGGGATTAAGTACAACAGTCACCATGCGCACTTTTTTCCATGGGAGTAACGTCTCTAAAGCTCTACGCTTTGATCGTTCCCTGGAAGACCAGTAGTAGTTTCCGATGCACGTCTGGTGGCATTCTGTAATCTTTGGACTATCAGAGTGTTGATGAAAAACAGAAATTGCATCGGGATTGAATACAACAGTCACCGTCCGCACTTTTCTCCATGGGAGTTATATCTGAAACAGTCTACGCTTTGATCGTTCCCTGGAATACCAGTAGTAGTTTCCGATGCACATATGGAGGCATTCTGTAATCTGTGGACCTTCAAAGTGTTGATGAAACACAGAAATTGCATCGGGAGTGAAAACAACAGTCACCATCAGCACTTTCATCCATGGGTGTAACGTCTGAAACAGTCTACGTTTTGATCGTTCCCAGGAAAACCAGTAGTAGTTTCCGATGCACATCTGGAGACAATCTGTAATCTGTGGACTATCAGAGTGTTGATGAAACACAGAAATTGTATCGGGATTGAATACAACATGCACCATGCGCACTTTCCTCCATGGGAGTAATGTCTCAAACAGTCTACGTTTTGATCGTTCCCAGGAAAACCAGTAGTAGTTTCCGATGCACATCTGGAGACAATCTGTAATCTGTGGACTATCAGAGTGTTGATGAAACACAGAAATTGCATCGGGATTGAATACAACATGCACCTTGCGCACTTTCCTCCATGGGAGTAATGTCTCAAACAGTCTACGCTTTGATCGTTCCCTGGAAGACCAGTAGTGGTTTCCGATGCACATCTGGTGGCATTCTGTAATATGTAGACTATCAGAGTGTTGATGAAACACAGAAATTGCATCGGGATTGATAACAACAGTCAACATGCGCACTTTCCTCCACGGGAGTTATGTCTCAAACAGTCTACGATTTGATCGTTCCCTGGAAGACCAGTGGTAGTTTCCGATGCACATCTGGTGGCATTCTGTAAGCTGTGGACTATCAGAGTGTTGATGAAACACAGAAATAGCATCGGGAATGAATACAACAGTCACCATGCTCACTTTCCTCCATGGGAGTTATGTCTCAAACAGTCTACGCTTTGATCGTTCCCTGGAAGACCAGTAGTAGTCTCAGATGCACATCTGGTGGCATTCTGTAATCTGTGGACTAACAGAGTGTTGATGAAACACAGAAATTGCATCGGGATTGAATACAACAGTCAATATTGGCACTTTCCTCCATGTGAGTAAAGTCTCAAACAGTCTACGCTTTGATCGTTCCCTGGAAGACCAGTGGTGGTTTCCGATGCACAACTGGTGGCATTCTGTAATCTGTGGACTATCAGAGTGTTGATGAAACACAGAAAATGCATCGGGATTGAATACAACAATCACCATGCGCACTTTCCTCCACGGGAGTGATATCTCAAAAAGTCTACGCTTTGATCGTTCCCTGGAAGACCAGTAGTAGTCTCCGATGCACATCTCTTGGCATTCTGTAATCTGTGGGCTAACAGAGTGTTGAT
Organism: Schistocerca gregaria; assembly: GCF_023897955.1. Taxonomy (NCBI): domain Eukaryota; kingdom Metazoa; phylum Arthropoda; class Insecta; order Orthoptera; family Acrididae; genus Schistocerca; species Schistocerca gregaria. Next base: position 100,729,572 of record NC_064929.1, on the reverse strand, counting down.
GAAACACAGAAATTGCATCGGGATTGAATATGTCAATATTGGCACGTTCCTAAATCGGAGTAATGTCTCAAACAGTCTACGATTTGATCGTTCCCTGGAAGACCAGTAGTAGTTACCGATGCACATCTGGTGGCATTCTGTAATCTGTGGACTATCAGAGTGTCGATGAAACACAGAAATTGCATCGGGATTGAATACAACAGTCACCATGCGCACTTTCCTCCATGAGAGTAATGTCTCAAACAGTCTACGCTTTGATCGTTCCCTGAAAGACCAGTAGTGGTTTCCGATGCACAACTGGTGGCATTCTGTAATCTGTGGACTATAAAAGTGTTGATGAAACACAGAAAATGCATCGGGATTGAATACAACAATCACCAAGCGCACTTTCCTCCACGGGAGTGATATCTCAAACAGTCTACGCTTTGATCGTTCTGTGGAATACCAGTAGTAGTTTCCGATGCACATCTGGTGGCATTCTGTAATCTGTGGACTATCAGAGTGTTGATGAAACACAGAAATAGCATCGGGATTGAATACAACAGTCACCATGCTCACTTTCCTCATTGGGAGTTATGTCTCAAACAGTCTACGCTTTGATCGTTCCCTGGAAGACCAGTAGTAGTCTCAGATGCACATCTGGTGGCATTCTGTAATCTGTGGACTGTCAGAGTGTTGATGAAACACAGAAATTGAATCGTGTTTGACTACAACAGTCAGCATGCGCACTTTCCTCCATGGGAGTAATGTCTCAAACAGTCTACGCTTTGATTGTTCCCTGGAAGACCAGTAGCAGTTTGCGATGCACATCTGGTGGCATTCTGTAATCAATGGACTATCAGAGTGTTGATGAAACACAGAAACTGCATCGGGATTGATAACAACAGTCACCATGCGCAATTTCCTCCACAGGAGTAATGTCTCAAACAGTCTACGCTTTGATCGTTCCCTGGAAGACCATTAGTACTTTCCGGTGCACATCTGGAAGCATTCTGTAATCTGTGGACCTTCAAAATGTTGTTGAAACACAGAAATTGCATCGGGAGTGAAAAGAACAGTCACCATCAGCACTTTCATCCATGGGAGTAACGTCTGAAACAGTCTACGTTTTGATCGTTCCCAGGAAAACCAGTACTAGTTTCCGATGCTCATCTGGAGACAATCTGTAATCTGTGGACTATCAGGGTGTTGATGAAACACAGAAATTGCATCGGGATTGAAGACAACAGTCACCATGCGCACTTTCCTCCATGGGAGTAATGTCGCAAACAGTCTACGCTTTGATCGTTCCCTGTAAGACCAGTAGTGGTTTCCGATGCACAACTTGTGGCATTCTGTAATCTGTGGACTACCAGAGTGTTGATGAAACACAGAAATAGCATCGGGATTGAATACAACAGACACCATGCGCACTTTCCTTCATGTTAGTAATGTCTCAAACAGTCTACGCTTTGATCGTTCTCTGGAAGACCAGTAGAATTTTCCGATGCACATCTGGTGGCATTCTGTAATCTGTGGACTATCAGAGTGTTGATGAAACACAGAAATTGCAACGGGATTGAATACAACAGTCACCATGCGCACTTTCCTCCATGAGAGTAATGTCTCAAACAGTCTACGCTTTGATCGTTCCCTGGAAGACCAGTAGTGGTTTCCGATGCACAACTGGTGGCATTCTGTAATCTGTGGACTATCAGAGTGTTGGTGAAACACAGAAAATGCATCGGGATTGAATACAACAATCACCATGCGCACTTTCCTCGACGGGAGTGATACCTCAAACAGTCTACGCTGTGATCGTTAAGTGGAAGACCAGTAGTAGTCTCCGATGCACATCTGTTGGCATTCTGTAATCTGTGGACTAACAGAGTTTTGATGAAACACAGAAATTGCATCGGGATTGAATACGTCAATATTGGCACTTTCCTAAATCGGAGTAATATCTCAAACAGTCTACGATTTGATCGTTCCCTGGTAGACCAGTAGTAGTTTCCGATGCACATCTGGTGTCATTCTGTAATCTGTGGACAATCAGAGTGTCGATGAAACACAGAAATTGCATCATGATTGAGTACAACAGTCACCATGCGCACTTTCCTCCACAGGAGTGATATCTCAAACAGTCTACGCTTTGATCGTTCCCTGGAATACCAGTAGTAGTTTCCGATGCACATCTGGTGGCATTCTGTAATCTGTGGACTATCACAGTGTTGATGAAACACAGAAATAGCATCGGGATTGAATACAACAGTCACCATGCTCACTTTCCTCCATGGGAGTAATGTCTCAAGCAGTCTACGCTTTGATCGTTCCCTGGAAGACCAGTAGTAGTCTCAGATGCACATCTGGTGGCATTCAGTAATCTGTGGACTAACAGAGTGTTGATGAAACACAGAAATTGCATCGGGATTGAATACAACATTCAATATTGGCACTTTCCTATATGGGAGTAATGTCTCAAACAGTCTACGCTTTGATAGCTAACTGGAAGACCAGTATTACTTTCCGATGCACATCTGGAGGCATTCTGTAATCTGTAGACTATCAGAGTGTTGATGAATCACAAAAATTGCATCGGGATTGAATACAACAGACACCATGCGCACTTTCCTCAATTGGAGTAATGTCTCAAACAGTCTACGCTTTGATCGTTCCCTGGAAGACCAGTAGTAGTTTCCGATGCACATCTTTTGACATTCTGTAATCTGTGGACTATCAGAGTGTTGATGAAACACAGAAATTGCATCGGGGTTTTAATACAACAGTCACCATGCGCACTTTCCTCCATGGGAGTAATGTCTCAAACAGTCTACGATATGATCTTACCCTGTAAGACCAGTGGTAGTTTCCGATGCACATCTGGTGGCATTCTGTAATCTGTGGACTCTCAGAGTGTTGATGAAAAACAGAAATTGCATTGGGATTGAATACAACAGTCACCGTCCGCACTTTTCTCCATGGGAGTAATATCTGAAACAGTCTACGCTTTGATCGATCAATGGAATACCAGTAGTAGTTTCCGATGCACATATGGAGGCATTCTGTAATCTGTGGACCTTCAAAGTGTTGATGAAACACAGAAATTGCATCGGGAGTGAATACAACACTCACAATCCGCACTTTCCTCCATGGGAGTAATGTCTGAAACAGTCTACGCTTTGATCGTTCCCTTGAAGACCAGTAGTAGTTTCCGAAGCACATCTGCTGGCATTCTGTAATCTGTGGACTGTCAGAGTGTTGATGAAACACAGAAATTGAATCGTGTTTGACTACAACAGTCAGCATGCGCACTTTCCTAAATGGGAGTAATGTCTCAAACAGTCTACGCTTTGATCGTTCGCTGAAAGACCAGTAGCAGTTTCCGATGCACATCTGGTGTCATTCTGTAATCTGTGGACAATCAGAGTGTCGATGAAACACAGAAATTGCATCATGATTGAGTACAACAGTCACCATGCGCACTTTCCTCCACAGGAGTGATATCTCAAACAGTCTACGTTTTGATCGTTCCCTGGAATACCAGTAGTAGTTTCCGATGCACATCTGGTGGCATTCTGTAATCTGTGGACTATCACAGTGTTGATGAAACACAGAAATAGCATCGGGATTGAATACAACAGTCACCATGCTCACTTTCCTCCATGGGAGTAATGTCTCAAGCAGTCTACGCTTTGATCGTTCCCTGGAAGACCAGTAGTAGTCTCAGATGCACATCTGGTGGCATTCAGTAATCTGTGGACTAACAGAGTGTTGATGAAACACAGAAATTGCATCGGGATTGAATACAACATTCAATATTGGCACTTTCCTCCATGGGAGTAATGTCTCAAACAGTCTACGCTTTGATAGCTAACTGGAAGACCAGTATTACTTTCCGATGCACATCTGGAGGCATTCTGTAATCTGTAGACTATCAGAGTGTTGATGAATCACAAAAATTGCATCGGGATTGAATACAACAGACACCATGCGCACTTTCCTCAATTGGAGTAATGTCTCAAACAGTCTACGCTTTGATCGTTCCCTGGAAGACCAGTAGTAGTTTCCGATGCACATCTTTTGACATTCTGTAATCTGTGGACTATCAGAGTGTTGATGAAACACAGAAATTGCATCGGGGTTTTAATACAACAGTCACCATGCGCACTTTCCTCCATGGGAGTAATGTCTCAAACAGTCTACGATATGATCTTACCCTGTAAGACCAGTGGTAGTTTCCGATGCACATCTGGTGGCATTCTGTAATCTGTGGACTCTCAGAGTGTTGATGAAAAACAGAAATTGCATCGGGATTGAATACAACACTCAATATTGGCACTTTCCTCCATGGGAGTAATGTCTCAAACAGTCTACGCTTTGATAGCTAACTGGAAGACCAGTAGTACTTTCCGATGCACATCTGGAGGCATTCTGTAATCTGTAGACTATAAGGGTGTTGATGAATCACAAAAATTGCATCGGGATTGAATACAACAGACACCATGCGCACTTTCCTCCATGGGAGTAAGGTCTCAAACAGTCTACGCTTTGATCGTTCCCTGGAAGACCAGTAGTAGTTTCCGATGCACATCTAATGGCATTCTGTAATCTGTGGACTATCAGAGTGTTGATGAAACACAGAAGTTTCATCGGGATTGAATGCAACAGTCACCATGCGCACTTTCCTCCATATAACTAATTCTCAAACATTCTACGCTTTGATCGTTTCCTGGAAAAACAGTAGTAGTTTCCGATGCACATCTGGTGGCATTCTGCAATCTGTTTACTATCAGAGTGTTGATGAAACACAGAAATTGCATCGGTCTTGAATACAACCGTCACCATGCGCACTTTCCTCCATGGGAGTAATGTCTCAAACAGTCTACGCTTTGATCGTTCCCTGGAAGACCAGTAGTAGTCTCCGATGCACATCTGTTGGCATTCTGTAATCTGTGGGCTAACAGAGTGTTGATGAAACACAGAAATTGCATCGGGATTGAATACGTCAATATTGGCACGTTCCTAAATTGGAGTAATGTCTCAAACAGTCTACGATTTGATCGTTCCCTGGAAGACCAGTAGTAGTTACCGATGCACATCTGGTGGCATTTTGTAATCTGTAGACAATCAGAGTGTCGATGAAACACAGAAATTGCATCGGGATTGATTACAACAGTCACCATGCGCACTTTCCTCCATGAGAGTAATGTCTCAAACAGTCTACGCTTTGATCGTTCCCTGGAAGACCAGTAGTGGTTTCCGATGCACAACTGGTGGCATTCTGTAATCTGTGGACTATAAAAGTGTTGATGAAACACAGAAAATGCATCGGGATTGAATACAACAATCACCATGCTCACTTTCCTCCACGGGAGTGATATCTCAAACAGTCTACGCTTTGATCGTTCCCTGGAATACCAGTAATAGTTTCCGATGCACATCTGGTGGCATTCTGTAATCTGTGGACTATCAGAGTGTTGATGAAACACAGAAATAGCATCGGGATGGAATACAACAGTCACCATGCTCACTTTCCTCCATGGGAGTTATGTCTCAAACAGTCTACGCTTTGATCGTTCCCTGGAAGACCAGTAGTTGTCTCAGATGCACATCTGGTGGCATTCTGTAATCTGTGGACTATCACAGTGTTGATGAAACACAGAAATTGCATCGGGATTGAATACAACAGTCAATATTGGCACTTTCCTCCATGTGAGTAAAGTCTCAAACAGTCTACGCTTTGGTAGCTCCCTGGAAGACCAGTAGTACTTTCCGATGCACATCTGGAGGCATTCTGTAATCTGTGGACTATCAGCGTGTTGATAAAACACAGAAGTAGCATCGGGATTGAATACAACAGTCAGCATGCCCACTTTCCTCCATGGGAGTGATATCTCAAACAGTCTACGCTTTGATCGTTCGCTGGAAGACCAGTAGCCGTTTCCGATGCACATCTGGTGGCATTCTGTAATCAATGGACTATCAGAGTGTTGATGAAACACAGAAATTGCATCGGGATTCATAACAACAGTCACCATGCGCACTTTCCTCCAAGGGAGTAATGTCTCAAACAGTCTACGCTTTGATCGTTCCCTGGAAGACCAGTGGTAGTTTCCGATGCACATCTGGAGGCATTCGGAAATTTGTGGACTATCAGAGTGTTGATGAGGCACAGAAATTGCATCGGGATTAAATACAACAGTCACCATGCGCACTTTTTTCCATGGGAGTAATGTCTCTAAAGGTCTACGCTTTGATCGTTCCCTGGAAGACCAGTAGTAGTTTCCGATGCACGTCTGGTGGCATTCTGTAATCTTTGGACTGTCAGAGTGTTGATGAAAAACAGAAATTGCATCGGGAGTGAATACAACAGTCACCGTCCGCACTTTTCACCATGGGAGTAATATCTGAAACAGTCTACGCTTTGATCGTTCCCTGGAATACCAGTAGTAGTTTCCGATGCACATCTTTTGGCATTCTGTAATCTGTGGACTATCAGAGTGTTGATGAAACACAGAAATTGCATCGGGGTTTTAATACAACAGTCACCATGCGCACTTTCCTCCATGGGAGTAATGTCTCAAACAGTCTACGCTTTGATCGTTCGCTGGAAGACCAGTAGCAGTTTCCGATGCACATCTGGTGGCATTCTCAAATCAATGGACTATCAGAGTGTTGATGAAACACAGAAATTGCATCGGGATTCATTACAACAGTCACCATTCGCACTTTCCTCCACAGGAGTAATGTCTCAAACAGTCTACGCTTTGATCGTTCCCTGGAAGGCCATTAGTACTTTCCGATGCACATCTGGAAGCATTCTGTAATCTGTGGACCTTCAAAATGTTGTTGAAACACAGAAATTGCATCGGGAGTGAAAACAACAGTCACCATCAGCACTTTCATCCATGGGAGTAACGTCTGAAACAGTCTACGTTTTGATCGTTCCCAGGAATACCAGTACTAGTTTCCGATGCACATCTGGAGACAATCTGTAATCTGTGGACTATCAGAGTATTGACTAAACACAGAAATTGCATCGGAATTGAATACAACAGTCACCATGCGCACTTTCCTCCATAGGACTAATTCTCAAACATTCTACGCTTTGATCGTTTCCTGGAAGACCAGTAGTAGTTTACGATGCACATCTGGTGGCATTCTGTAATCTGTGGACTATCACAGTGTTGATGAAACACAGAAATAGCATCGGGATTGAATACAACAGTCACCATGCTCACTTTCCTCCATGGGAGTAATGTCTCAAGCAGTCTACGCTTTGATCGTTCCCTGGAAGACCAGTAGTAGTCTCAGATGCACATCTGGTGGCATTCTGTAATCTGTGGACTAACAGAGTGTTGATGAAACACAGAAATTGCATCGGGATTGAATACAACACTCAATATTGGCACTTTCCTCCATGGGAGTAATGTCTCAAACAGTCTACGCTTTGATAGCTAACTGGAAGACCAGTAGTACTTTCCGATGCACATCTGGAGGCATTCTGTAATCTGTAGACTATAAGGTGTTGATGAATCACAAAAATTGCATCGGGATTGAATACAACAGACACCATGCGCACTTTCCTCCATGGGAGTAATGTCTCAAACAGTCTACGCTTTGATCGTACCCTGGAAGACCAGTAGTAGTTTCCGATGCACATCTAATGGCATTCTGTAATCTGTGGACTATCAGAGTGTTGATGAAACACAGAAGTTTCATCGGGATTGAATGCAACAGTCACCATGCGCACTTTCCTCCATAGGACTAATTTTCAAACATTCTACGCTTTGATCGTTTCCTGGAAAAACAGTAGTAGTTTCCGATGCACATCTGGTGGCATTCTGCAATCTGTTTACTATCAGAGTGTTGATGAAACACAGAAATTGCATCGGTCTTGAATACAACCGTCACCATGCGCACTTTCCTCCATGGGAGTAATGTCTCAAACAGTCTACGCTTTGATCGTTCCCAGGAAGACCAGTAGTAGTTTCCGATGCACATCTGGAGACAATCTGTAATCTGTGGACTATCAGAGTGTTGATGAAACACAGAAATAGCATCGGGATTGAATACAACAGACACCATGCGCACTTTCCTTCATGTTAGTAATGTCTCAAACAGTCTACGCTTTGATCGTTCTCTGGAAGACCAGTAGAATTTTCCGATGCACATCTGGTGGCATTCTGTAATCTGTGGACTATCAGAGTGTTGATGAAACACAGAAATTGCAACGGGATTGAATACAGCAGTCACCATACGCACTTTCCTCCATGGGAGTAATGTCGCAAACTGTCTACGATTTGATCGTTCCCTGGAAGGCCAGTAGTAGTTTCCGATGCACATCTGGTGGCAATCTGTAATCTGTGGCCTATCAGAGTATTGACTAAACACAGAAATTGCATCGGAATTGAATACAACAGTCACCATGCGCACTTTCCTCCATGAGAGTAATGTCTCAAACAGTCTACGCTTTGATCGTTCCCTGGAAGACCAGTAGTGGTTTCCGATGCACAACTGGTGGCATTCTGTAATCTGTGGACTATCAGAGTGTTGGTGAAACACAGAAAATGCATCGGGATTGAATACAACAGTCACCATGCGCACTTTCCTCGACGGGAGTGATACCTCAAACAGTCTACGCTGTGATCGTTACCTGGAAGACCAGTAGTAGTCTCCGATGCACATCTGTTGGCATTCTGTAATCTGTGGACTAACAGAGTTTTGATGAAACACAGAAATTGCATCGGGATTGAATACGTCAATATTGGCACTTTCCTAAATCGGAGTAATGTCTCAAACAGTCTACGATTTGATCGTTCCCTGGTAGACCAGTAGTAGTTTCCGATGCACATCTGGTGTCATTCTGTAATCTGTGGACAATCAGAGTGTCGATGAAACACAGAAATTGCATCATGATTGAGTACAACAGTCACCATGCGCACTTTCCTCCACGGGAGTGATATCTCAAACAGTCTACGCTTTTATCGTTCCCTGGAATACCAGTAGTAGTTTCCGATGCACATCTGGTGGCATTCTGTAATCTGTGGACTATCACAGTGTTGATGAAACACAGAAATAGCATCGGGATTGAATACAACAGTCACCATGCTCACTTTCCTCCATGGGAGTAATGTCTCAAGCAGTCTACGCTTTGATCGTTCCCTGGAAGACCAGTAGTAGTCTCAGATGCACATCTGGTGGCATTCTGTAATCTGTGGACTAACAGAGTGTTGATGAAACACAGAAATTGCATCGGGATTGAATACAACATTCATTATTGGCACTTTCCTCCATGGGAGTAATGTCTCAAACAGTCTACGCTTTGATAGCTAACTGGAAGACCAGTATTACTTTCCGATGCACATCTGGAGGCATTCTGTAATCTGTAGACTATCAGAGTGTTGATGAAACACAAAAATTGCATCGGGATTGAATACAACAGTCACCATGCGCACTTTCCTCAATTGGAGTAATGTCTCAAACAGTCTACGCTTTGATCGTTCCCTGGAAGACCAGTAGTAGTTTCCGATGCACATCTTTTGACATTCTGTATTCTGTGGACTATCAGAGTGTTGATGAAACACAGAAATTGCATCGGGGTTTTAATACAACAGTCACCATGCGCACTTTCCTCCATGGGAGTAATGTCTCAAACAGTCTACGATATGATCTTACCCTGTAAGACCAGTGGTAGTTTCCGATGCACATCTGGTGGCAATCTGTAATCTGTGGACTCTCAGAGTGTTGATGAAAAACAGAAATTGCATTGGGATTGAATACAACAGTCACCGTCCGCACTTTTCTCCATGGGAGTTATATCTGAAACAGTCTACGCTTTGATCGATCAATGGAATACCAGTAGTAGTTTCCGATGCACATATGGAGGCATTCTGTAATCTGTGGACCTTCAAAGTGTTGATGAAACACAGAAATTGCATCGGGAGTGAATACAACACTCACAATCCTCACTTTCCTCCATGGGAGTAATGTCTGAAACAGTCTACGCTTTGATCGTTCCCTTGAAGACCAGTAGTAGTTTCCGAAGCACATCTGCTGGCATTCTGTAATCTGTGGACTGTCAGAGTGTTGATGAAACACAGAAATTGAATCGTGTTTGACTACAACAGTCAGCATGCGCACTTTCCTCCATGGGAGTAATGTCTCAAACAGTCTACGCTTTGATCGTTCGCTGGAAGACCAGTAGCAGTTTCCGATGCACATCTGGTGGCATTCTGTAATCAATGGACTATCAGAGTGTTGATGAAACACAGAAATTGCATTGGGATTCATAACAACAGTCACCATGCGCACTTTCCTCCACAGGAGTAATGTCTCAAACAGTCTACGCTTTGATCGTTCCCTGGAAGCCCATTAGTACTTTCCGATGCACATATGGAAGCATTCTGTAATCTGTGGACCTTCAAAATGTTGTTGAAACACAGAAATTGCATCGGGAGTGAAAACAACAGTCACCATCAGCACTTTCATCCATGGGAGTAACGTCTGAAACAGTCTACGTTTTGATCGTTCCCAGGAATACCAGTACTAGTTTCCGATGCACATCTGGAGACAATCTGTAATCTGTGGACTATCAGAGTATTGACAAAACACAGAAATTGCATCGGAATTGAATACAACAGTCACCATGCGCACTTTCCTCCATAGGACTAATTCTCAAACATTCTACGCTTTGATCGTTTCCTGGAAGACCAGTAGTAGTTTACGATGCACATCTGGTGGCATTCTGTAATCTGTGGACTATCACAGTGTTGATGAAACACAGAAATAGCATCGGGATTGAATACAACAGTCACCATGCTCACTTTCCTCCATGGGAGTAATGTCTCCAGCAGTCTACGCTTTGATCGTTCCCTGGAAGACCAGTAGTAGTCTCAGATGCACATCTGGTGGCATTCTGTAATCTGTGGACTAACAGAGTGTTGATGAAACACAGAAATTGCATCGGGATTGAATACAACACTCAATATTGGCACTTTCCTCCATGGGAGTAATGTCTCAAACAGTCTACGCTTTGATAGCTAACTGGAAGACCAGTAGTACTTTCCGATGCACATCTGGAGGCATTCTGTAATCTGTAGACTATAAGGGTGTTGATGAATCACAAAAATTGCATCGGGATTGAATACAACAGACACCATGCGCACTTCCCTCCATGGGAGTTATGTCTCAAACAGTCTACGCTTTGATCGTTCCCTGGAAGACCAGTAGTAGTTTCCGATGCACATCTAATGGCATTCTGTAATCTGTGGACTATCAGATTGTTGATGAAACACAGAAGTTTCATCGGGATTGAATGCAACAGTCACCATGCGCACTTTCCTCCATATAACTAATTCTCAAACATTCTACGCTTTGATCGTTTCCTGGAAAAACAGTAGTAGTTTCCGATGCACATCTGGTGGCATTCTGCAATCTGTTTACTATCAGAGTGTTGATGAAACACAGAAATTGCATCGGTCTTGAGTACAACCGTCACCATGCGCACTTTCCTCCATGGGAGTAATGTCTCAAACAGTCTACGCTTTGATCGTTCCCAGGAAGACCAGTAGTAGTTTCCGATGCACATCTGGAGACAATCTGTAATCTGTGGACTATCAGAGTGTTGATGAAACACAGAAATTGCATCGGGATTGAATACAACATGCACCATGCGCACTTTCCTCCATGGGAGTAATGTCTCAAACAGTCTACGCTTTGATCGTTCCCTGGAAGACCAGTAGTAGTCTCCGATGCACATCTGTTGGCATTCTGTAATCTGTGGGCTAACAGAGTGTTGATGAAACACAGAAATTGCATCGGGATTGAATACGTCAATATTGGCACGTTCCTAAATCGGAGTAATGTCTCAAACAGTCTACGATTTGATCGTTCCCTGGAAGACCAGTAGTAGTTACCGATGCACATCTGGTGGCATTCTGTAATCCGTGGACAATCAGAGTGTCGATGAAACACAGAAATTGCATCGGGATTGAATACAACAGTCACCATGCGCACTTTCCTCCATGAGAGTAATGTCAAACAGTCTACGCTTTGATCGTTCCCTGGAAGACCAGTAGTACTTTCCGATGCACATCTGGAGGCATTCTGTAATCTGTGGACTATCAGCGTGTTGATAAAACACAGAAGTAGCATCGGGATTGAATACAACAGTCAGCATGCCCACTTTCCTCCATGGGAGTGATATCTCAAACAGTCTACGCTTTGATCGTTCGCTGGAAGACCAGTAGCAGTTTCCGATGCACATCTGGTGGCATTCTGTAATCAATGGACTATCAGAGTGTTGATGAAACACAGAAATTGCATCGGGATTCATAACAACAGTCACCATGCGCACTTACCTCCACAGGAGTAATGTCTCAAACAGTCTACGCTTTGATCGTTCCCTGGAAGACCAGTGGTAGCTTCCGATGCACATCTGGAGGCATTCTGAAATTTGTGGACTATCAGAGTGTTGATGAGGCACAGAAATTGCATCGGGATTAAATACAACAGTCACCATGCGCACTTTTTTCATGGGAGTAACGTCTCTAAAGGTCTACGCTTTGATCGTTCCCTGGAAGACCAGTAGTAGTTTCCGATGCACGTCTGGTGGCATTCTGTAATCTTTGGACTATCAGAGCGTTGATGAAAAACAGAAATTGCATCGGGATTGAATACAACAGTCACCGTCCGCACTTTTCTCCATGGGAGTAATATCTGAAACAGTCTACGCTTTGATCGTTCCCTGGAATACCAGTAGTAGTTTCCGATGCACATCTTTTGGCATTCTGTAATCTGTGGACTATCAGAGTGTTGATGAAACACAGAAATTGCATCGGGGTTTTAATACAACAGTCACCATGCGCACTTTCCTCCATAGGACTAATTCTCAAACATTCTACGCTTTGATCGTTTCCTGGAAAAACAGTAGTAGTTTCCGATGCACATCTGGTGGCATTCTGCAATCTGTTTACTATCAGAGTGTTGATGAAACACAGAAATTGCATCGGTCTTGAATACAACCGTCACCATGCGCACTTTCCTCCATGGGAGTAATGTCTCAAACAGTATACGCTTTGATCGTTCCCAGGAAGACCAGTAGTAGTTTCCGATGCACATCTGGAGACAATCTGTAATCTGTTGACTATCAGAGTGTTGATGAAACACAGAAATTGCATCGGGATTGAATACAATAGTCACCATGACCACTTTCCTCCATAGGACTAATTCTCAAACATTCTACGCTTTGATCGTTCCCTGGAGGACCAGTAGTAGTTTCCGATGCACATCTGGTTGCATTCTGTAATCTATGGACTATCAGAGTGTTGATGAAACCCAGAAATTGCATCGGGATTGATAACAACAGTCAACATGCGCACTTTCCTCCACGGGAGTTGTGTCTCAAACAGTCTACGATTTGATCGTTCCCTGGAAGACCAGTAGTTGTCTCAGATGCACATCTGGTGGCATTCTGTAATCTGTGGACTAACAGAGTGTTGATGAAACACAGAAATTGCATCGGGATTGAATACAACAGTCAATATTGGCACTTTCCTCCATGTGAGTAAAGTCTCAAACAGTCTACGCTTTGATAGCTCCCTGGAAGACCAGTATTACTTTCCGATGCACATCTGGAGGCATTCTGTAATCTGTGGACTATCAGCGTGTTGATAAAACACAGAAGTAGCATCGGGATTGAATACAACAGCCAGCATGCCCACTCTCCATGGGAGTAATATCTGAAACAGTCTACGCTTTGATCGATCAATGGAATACCAGTAGTAGTTTCCGATGCACATATGGAGGCATTCTGCAATCTGTGGACCTTCAAAGTGTTGATGAAACACAGAAATTGCATCGGGAGTGAATACAACACTCACAATCCGCACTTTACTCCATGGGAGTAATGTCTGAAACAGTCTACGCTTTGATCGTTCCCTTGAAGACCAGTAGTAGTTTCCGAAGCACATCTGCTGGCATTCTGTAATCTGTGGACTGTCAGAGTGTTGATGAAACACAGAAATTGAATCGTGTTTGACTACAACAGTCAGCATGCGCACTTTCCTCCATGGGAGTTATGTCTCAAACAGTCTACGCTTTGATCGTTCGCTGGAAGACCAGTAGCAGTTTCCGATGCACATCTGGTGGCATTCTGTAATCAATGGACTATCAGAGTGTTGATGAAACACAGAAATTGCATCGGGATTCATAACAACAGTCACCATGCGCACTTTCCTCCACAGGAGTAATGTCTCAAACAGTCTACGCTTTGATCGTTCCCTGGAAGGCCATTAGTACTTTCCGATGCACATCTGGAGGCATTCTGTAATCTGTGGGCCTTCAAAATGTTGTTGAAACACAGAAATTGCATCGGGAGTGAAAACAACAGTCACCATCAGCACTTTCATCCATGGGAGTAACGTCTGAAACAGTCTACGTTTTGATAGTTCCCAGGAATACCAGTACTAGTTTCCGATGCACATCTGGAGACAATCTGTAATCTGTGGACTATCAGAGTATTGACTAAACACAGAAATTGCATCGGAATTGAATACAACAGTCACCATGCTCACTTTCCTCCATGAGAGTAATGTCTCAAACAGTCTACGCTTTGATCGTTCCCTGGAAGACCAGTAGTGGTTTCCGATGCACAACTGGTGGCATTCTGTAATCTGTGGACTATCAGAGTGTTGGTGAAACACAGAAAATGCATCGGGATTGAATACAACAATCACCATGCGCACTTTCCTCCACGGGAGTGATACCTCAAACAGTCTACGCTTTGATCGTTACCTGGAAGACCAGTAGTAGTCTCCGATGCACATCTGTTGGCATTCTGTAATCTGTGAACTAACAGAGTTTTGATGAAACACAGAAATTGCATCGGGATTGAATACGTCAATATTGGCACTTTCCTAAATCGGAGTAATGTCTCAAACAGTCTACGATTTGATCGTTCCCTGGAAGACCAGTAGTAGTTTCCGATGCACATCTGGTGTCATTCTGTAATCTGTGGACAATCAGTGTGTCGATGAAACACAGAAATTGCATCATGATTGAATAAAACAGTCACCATCCGCACTTTCCTCCATGGGAGTAATGTCTCAAACAGTCTACGCTTTGATAGCTAACTGGAAGACCAGTAGTACTTTCCGATGCACATCTGGAAGCATTCTGTAATCTGTAGACTATAAGGGTGTTAATGAATCACAAAAATTTCATCGGGATTGAATACAACAGACACCATGCGCACTTTCCTCCATGGGAGTAATGTCTCAAACAGTCTACGCTTTGATCGTTCCCTGGAAGACCAGTAGTAGTTTCCGATGCACATCTGGTGGCATTCTGTAATCTGTGGACTATCAGAGTGTTGATGAAACACAGAAATTGCATCGGGATTGAATACAATAGTCACCATGACCACTTTCCTCCATAGGACTAATTCTCAAACATTCTACGCTTTGATCGTTCCCTGGAGGACCAGTAGTAGTTTCCGATGCACATCTGGTTGCATTCTGTAATCTATGGACTATCAGAGTGTTAATGAAACACAGAAATTGCATCGGGATTGATAACAACATGCACCATGCGCACTTTCCTCCATGGGAGTAATGTCTCAAACAGTCTACGCTTTGATCGTTCCCTGGAAGACCAGTAGTAGTTTCCGATGCACATCTGGAGGCATACTGTAGTCTGTATCCTACCAGAGTGTTGATGAAACACAGAGATAGCATCGGGATTGAATACAACAGACACCATGCGCACTTTCCTCCATGTTAGTAATGTCTCAAACAGTCTACGCTTTGATCGTTCTCTGGAAGACCAGTAGAAGTTTCCGATGCACATCTGGTGGCATTCTGTAATCTGTGGACTATCAGAGTGTTGATGAGGCACAGAAATTGCATCGGAATTGAATACAACAGTCACCATGCGCACTTTCCTCCATGAGAGTAATGTCTCAAACAGTCTACGCTTTGATCGTTCCCTGGAAGACCAGTGGTGGTTTCCGATGCACAACTGGTGGCATTCTGTAATCTGTGGACTATGAGAGTGTTGATGAAACACAGAAAATGCATCGGGATTGAATACAATAGTCACCATGCGCACTTTCCTCCATAGGACTAATTCTCAAACATTCTACGCTTTGATCGTTTCCTGGAAAAACAGTAGTAGTTTCCGATGCACATCTGGTGGCATTCTGCAATCTGTTTACTATCAGAGTGTTGATGAAACACAGAAATTGCATCGGTATTGAATACAACCGTCATCATGCGCACTTTCCTCCATGGGAGTAATGTCTCAAACAGTCTACGCTTTGATCGTTCCCAGGAAGACCAGTAGTAGTTTCCGATGCACATCTGAAGACAATCTGTAATCTGTGGACTATCAGAGTGTTGATGAAACACAGAAATTGCATCGGGATTGAATACAATAGTCACCATGACCACTTTCCTCCATAGGACTAATTCTCAAACATTCTACGCTTTGATCGTTCCCTGGAGGACCAGTAGTAGTTTCCGATGCACATCTGGTTGCATTCTGTAATCTATGGACTATCAGAGTGTTAATGAAACACAGAAATTGCATCGGGATTGATAACAACATGCACCATGCGCACTTTCCTCCATGGGAGTAATGTCTCAAACAGTCTACGCTTTGATCGTTCCCTCGAAGACCAGTAGTAGTTTCCGATGCACATCTGGAGGCATACTGTAATCTGTGGACTACCAGAGTGTTGATGAAACACAGAGATAGCATCGGGATTGAATACAACAGACACCATGCGCATTTTCCTCCATGTTAGTAATGTCTCAAACAGTCTACGCTTTGATCGTTCTCTGGAAGACCAGTAGAAGTTTCCGATGCACATCTGGTGGCATTCTGTAATCTGTGGACTATCAGAGTGTTGATGAGGCACAGAAATTGCATCGGAATTGAATACAACAGTCACCATGCGCACTTTCTTCCATGAGAGTAATGTCTCAAACAGTCTACGCTTTGATCGTTCCCTGGAAGACCAGTGGTGGTTTCCGATGCACAACTGGTGGCATTCTGTAATCTGTGGACTATGAGAGTGTTGATGAAACACAGAAAATGCTTCGGGATTGAATACAACAATCACCATGCGCACTTTCCTCCACGGGAGTGATATCTCAAACAGTCTACGCTTTGATCGTTCCCTGGAAGACCAGTAGTAGTCTCCGATGCACATCTGTTGGCATTCTGTAATCTGTGGGCTAACAGAGTGTTGATGAAACACAGAAATGGCATCGGGATTGAATACGTCAATATTGGCACGTTCCTAAATCGGAGTAATGTCTCCAACAGTCTACGATTTGATCGTTCCCTGGAAGACCAGTAGTAGTTACCGATGCACATCTGGTGGCTTTCTGTAATCTGTGGACAATCAGAGTGTCGATGAAACACAGAAATTGCATCGGGATTGAATACAACAGTCACCATGCGCACTTTCCTCCATGAGAGTAATGTCTCAAACAGTCTACGCTTTGATCGTTCCCTGGAAGACCAGTAGTAGTTTCCGATGCACAACTGGTGGCATTCTGTAATCTGTGGACTATAAAAGTGTTGATGAAACACAGAAAATGCATCGGGATTGAATACAACAATAACCATGCGCACTTTCCTCCATTTGAGTGATATCTCAAACAGTCTACGCTTTGATCGTTCCCTGGAATACCAGTAGTAGTTTCCGATGCACATCTGGTGCCATTCTGTAATCTGTGGACTATCAGAGTGTTGATGAAACACAGAAATAGCATCGTAATTGAATACAACAGTCACCATGCTCACTTTCCTCCATGGGAGTTATGTCTCAAACAGTCTACGCTTTGATCGTTCCCTGGAAGACCAGTAGTAGTCTCAGATGCACATCTGGTGGCATTCTGTAATCTGTGGACTAACCGAGTGTTGATGAAACACAGAAATTGCATCGGGATTGAATACAACAGTCAATATTGGCACTTTCCTCCATGTGAGTAAAGTCTCAAACAGTCTACGCTTTGATAGCTCCCTGGAAGACCAGTAGTACTTTCCGATGCACATCTGGATGCATTCTGTAATCTGTGGACTATCAGAGTGTTGATAAAACACAAAAGTAGCATCGGGATTGAATAAAACAGTCAGCATGCCCACTTTCCTCCATGGGAGTGATATCTCAAACAGTCTACGCTTTGATCGTTCCCTGGAATACCAGTAGTAGTTTCCGATGCACATCTTTTGGCATTCTGTAATCTGTGGACTATCAGAGTGTTGATGAAACACAGAAATTGCATCGGGGTTTTAATACAACAGTCACCATGCGCACTTTCCTCCATGGGAGTAATGTCTCAAACAGTCTACGATAAGATCTTTCCCTGTAAGACCAGTGTTAGTTTCCGATGCACATCTGGTGGCATTCTGTAATCTGTGGACTATCAGAGTGCTGATGAAAAACAGAAATTGCATTGGGATTGAATACAACAGTCACCGTCCGCACTTTTCTCCATGGGAGTAATATCTGAAACAGTCTACGCTTTGATCGTTCAATGTAATACCAGTAGTAGTTTCCGATGCACATATGGAGGCATTCTGTAATCTGTGGACCTTCAAAGTGTTGATGAAACACAGAAATTGCATCGGGAGTGAATACATCACTCACAATCCGCACTTTCCTCCATGGGAGTAATGTCTAATACAGTCTACGCTTTGATCGTTCCCAGGAAGACCAGTAGTAGTTTCCGATGCACATCCGGTGGCATTCTGTAATCTCTGGACTATCAGAGTGTTGATGAAACACTCAAATTGCATCGGGATTGAATACAACAGTCACCATCCGCACTTTAGTCCATGGAAATAACGTCTGAAACAGTCTACGCTTTGATCGTTCCCTTGAAGACCAGTAGTAGTTTCCGAAGCACATCTGCTGGCATTCTGTAATCTGTGGACTGTCAGAGTGTTGATGAAACACAGAAATTGAATCGTGTTTGACTACAACAGTCAGCATGCGCACTTTCCTCCATGGGAGTAATGTCTCAAAAAGTCTACGTTTTGAACGTTCCCTGGAAGACCAGTAGCAGTTTCCGATGCACATCTGGAGACAATCTGTAATCTGTGGACTATCAGGGTGTTGATGAAACACAGAAATTGCATCGGGATTGAAGACAACAGTCACCATGCGCACTTTCCTCCATGAGAGTAATGTCTCAAACAGTCTACGCTTTGATCGTTCCCTGGAAGACCAGTAGTGGTTTCCGATGCACAACTGGTGGCATTCTGTAATCTGTGGACCTTCAAAATGTTGTTGAAACACAGAAATTGCATCGGGAGTGAAAACAACAGTCACCATCAGCACTTTCATCCATGGGAGTAACGTCTGAAACAGTCTACGTTTTGATCGTTCCCAGGAAAACCAGTACTAGTTTCCGATGCACATCTGGAGACAATCTGTAATCTGTGGACTATCAGGGTGTTGATGAAACACAGAAATTGCATCGGGATTGAATACAACAATCACCATGCGCACTTTCCTCGACGGGAGTGATACCTCAAACAGTCTACGCTGTGATCGTTACCTGGAAGACCAGTAGTAGTCTCCGATGCACATCTGTTGGCATTCTGTAATCTGTGGACTAACAGAGTTTTGATGAAACACAGAAATTGCATCGGGATTGAATACGTCAATATTGGCACTTTCCTAAATCGGAGTAATGTCTCAAACAGTCTACGATTTGATCGTTCCCTGGAAGACCAGTAGTAGTTTCCGATGCACATCTGGTGTCATTCTGTAATCTGTGGACAATCAGAGTGTCGATGAAACACAGAAATTGCATCATGATTGAGTACAACAGTCACCATGCGCACTTTCCTCCACGGGAGTGATATCTCAAACAGTCTACGCTTTGATCGTTCCCTGGAATACCAGTAGTAGTTTCCGACGCACATCTGGTGGCATTCTGTAATCTGTGGACTATCACGGTGTTGATGAAACACAGAAATAGCATCGGGATTGAATACAACAGTCACCATGCTCACTTTCCTCCATGGGAGTAATGTCTCAAGCAGTCTACGCTTTGATCGTTCCCTGGAAGACCAGTAGTAGTCTCAGATGCACATCTGGTGGCATTCAGTAATCTGTGGACTAACAGAGTGTTGATGAAACACAGAAATTGCATCGGGATTGAATACAACATTCAATATAGGCACTTTCCTCCATGGGAGTAATGTCTCAAACAGTCTACGCTTTGATAGCTAACTGGAAGACCAGTAGTACTTTCCGATGCACATCTGGAGGCATTCTGTAATCTGTAGACTATAAGGGTGTTGATGAATCACAAAAATTGCATCGGGATTGAATACAACAGACACCATGCGCACTTTCCTCCATGGGAGTAATGTCTCAAACAGTCTACGCTTTGATCGTTCCCTGGAGGACCAGTAGTAGTTTCCGATGCACATCTGGTTGCATTCTATAATCTATGGACTATCAGAGTGTTAATGAAACACAGAAATTGCATCGGGATTGATAACAACATGCACCATGCGCACTTTCCTCCATGTTAGTAATGTCTCAAACAGTCTACGCTTTGATCGTTCTCTGGAAGACCAGTAGAAGTTTCCGATGCACATCTGGTGGCATTCTGTAATCTGTGGACTATCAGAGTGTTGATGAGGCACAGAAATTGCATCGGAATTGAATACAACAGTCACCATGCGCACTTTCCTCCATGAGAGTAATGTCTCAAACAGTCTACGCTTTGATCGTTCCCTGGAAGACCAGTGGTGGTTTCCGATGCACAACTGGTGGCATTCTGTAATCTGTGGACTATGAGAGTGTTGATGAAACACAGAAAATGCATCGGGATCGAATACAACAGTCACCATGCGCACTTTCCTCCATAGGACTAATTCTCAAACATTCTACGCTTTGATCGTTTCCTGGAAAAACAGTAGTAGTTTCCGATGCACATCTGGTGGCATTCTGCAATCTGTTTACTATCAGAGTGTTGATGAAACACAGAAATTGCATCGGTATTGAATACAACCGTCACCATGCGCACTTTCCTCCATGGGAGTAATGTCTCAAACAGTCTACGCTTTGATCGTTCCCAGGAAGACCAGTAGTAGTTTCCGATGCACATCTGGAGGCATACTGTAATCTGTGGACTACCAGAGTGTTGATGAAACACAGAGATAGCATCGGGATTGAATACAACAGACACCATGCGCACTTTCCTCCATGTTAGTAATGTCTCAAACAGTCTACGCTTTGATCGTTCTCTGGAAGACCAGTAGAAGTTTCCGATGCACATCTGGTGGCATTCTGTAATCTGTGGACTATCAGAGTGTTGATGAGGCACAGAAATTGCATCGGAATTGAATACAACAGTCACCATGCGCACTTTCCTCCATGAGAGTAATGTCTCAAACAGTCTACGCTTTGATCGTTCCCTGGAACACCAGTGGTGGTTTCCGATGCACAACTGGTGGCATTCTGTAATCTGTGGACTATGAGAGTGTTGATGAAACACAGGAAATGCATCGGGATTGAATACAACAATCACCATGCGCACTTTCCTCCACGGGAGTGATATCTCAAACAGTCTACGCTTTGATCGTTCCCTGGAAGACCAGTAGTAGTCTCCGATGCACATCTGTTGGCATTCTGTAATCTGTGGGCTAACAGAGTGTTGATGAAACACAGAAATTGCATCGGGATTGAATACGTCAATATTGGCACGTTCCTAAATCGGAGTAATGTCTCCAACAGTCTACGATTTGATCGTTCCCTGGAATACCAGTAGTAGTTACCGATGCACATCTGGTGGCATTCTGTAATCTGTGGACAATCAGAGTGTCGATGAAACACGGAAATTGCATCGGGATTGAATATAACAGTCACCATGCGCACTTTCCTCCATGAGAGTAATGTCTCAAACAGTCTACGCTTTGATCGTTCCCTGGAAGACCAGTAGTGGTTTCCGATGCACAACTGGTGGCATTCTGTAATCTGTGGACTATAAAAGTGTTGATGAAACACAGAAAATGCATCGGGATTGAATACAACAATCACCATGCGCACTTTCCTCCATGGGAGTGATATCTCAAACAGTCTACGCTTTGATCGTTCCCTGGAATACCAGTAGTAGTTTCCGATGCACATCTGGTGGCATTCTGTAATCTGTGGACTATCAGAGTGTTGATGAAACACAGAAATAGCATCGGGATTGAATACAACAGTCACCATGCTCACTTTCCTCCATATGAGTTATGTCTCAATCAGTCTATGCTTTGATCGTTCCCTGGAAGACCAGTAGTAGTCTCAGATGCACATCTGGTGGCATTCTGTAATCTGTGGACTAACAGAGTGTTGATGAAACACAGAAATTGCATCGGGATTGAATACAACAGTCAATATTGGCACTTTCCTCCATGTGAGTAAAGTCTCAAACAGTCTACGCTTTGATAGCTCCCTGGAAGACCAGTAGTACTTTCCGATGCACATCTGGAGGCATTCTGTAATCTGTGGACTATCAGAGTGTTGATAAAACACAGAAGTAGCATCGGGATTGAATAAAACAGTCAGCATGCCCACTTTCGTCCATGGGAGTGATATCTCAAACAGTCTACGCTTTGATCGTTCCCTGGAATACCAGTAGTAGTTTCCGATGCACATCTTTTGGCATTCTGTAATCTGTGGACTATCAGAGTGTTGATGAAACACAGAAATTGCATCGGGGTTTTAATACAACAGTCACCATGCGCACTTTCCTCCATGGGAGTAATGTCTCAAACAGTCTACGATATGATCTTTCCCTGTAAGACCAGTGGTAGTTTCCGATGCACATCTGGTGGCATTCTGTAATCTGTGGACCATCAGAGTGTTGATGAAAAACAGAAATTGCATTGGGATTGAATACAACAGTCACCGTCCGCACTTTTCTCCACGGGAGTAATATCTGAAACAGTCTACGCTTTGATCGTTCAATGTAATACCAATAGTAGTTTCCGATGCACATATGGAGGCATTCTGTAATCTGTGGACCTTCAAAGTGTTGATGAAACACAGAAATTGCATCGGGAGTGAATACAACACTCACAATCCGCACTTTCCTCCATGGGAGTAATGTCTAATACAGTCTACGCTTTGATCGTTCCCAGGAAGACCAGTAGTAGTTTCCGATGCACATCTGGTGGCATTCTGTAATCTCTGGACTATCAGAGTGTTGATGAAACACTCAAATTGCATCGGGATTGAATACAACAGTCACCATCCGCACTTTCCTCCATGGAAATAACGTCTGAAACAGTCTACGCTTTGATCGTTCCCTTGAAGACCAGTAGTAGTTTCCGATGCACATCTGGAGACAATCTGTAATCTGTGGACTATCAGGGTGTTGATGAAACACAGAAATTGCATCGGGATTGAAGACAACAGTCACCATGCGCACTTTCCTCCATGAGAGTAATGTCTCAAACAGCCTACGCTTTGATCGTTCCCTGGAAGACCAGTAGTGGTTTCCGATGCACATCTGGTGGCATTCTGTAATCTGTGGACCTTCAAAATGTTGATGAAACACAGAAATTGCATCGGGATTGAAGACAACAGTCACCATGCGCACTTTCCTCCATGGGAGTAATGTCTCAAACAGTCTACGCTTTGATCGTTCCCTGGAAGACCAGTAGTGGTTTCCGATGCACAACTGGTGGCATTCTGTAATCTGTGGACTATCAGAGTGTTGGTGAAACACAGAAAATGCATCGGGATTGAATACAACAATCACCATGCGCACTTTCCTCGACGGGAGTGATACCTCAAACAGTCTACGCTGTGATCGTTACCTGGAAGACCAGTAGTGGTCTCAGATGCACATCTGTTGGCATTCTGTAATCTGTGGACTAACAGAATTTTGATGAAACACAGAAATTGCATCGGGATTGAATACGTCAATATTGGCACTTTCCTAAATCGGAGTAATGTCTCAAACAGTCTACGATTTGATCGTTCCCTGGAAGACCAGTAGTAGTTTCCGATGCACATCTGGTGTCATTCTGTAATCTGTGGACAATCAGAGTGTCGATGAAACACAGAAATTGCATCATGATTGAGTACAACAGTCACCATGCGCACTTTCCTCCACGGGAGTGATATCTCAAACAGTCTACGCTTTGATCGTTCCCTGGAATACCAGTAGTAGTTTCCGATGCACATCTGGTGGCATTCTGTAATCTGTGGACTATCACAGTGTTGATGAAACAGAGAAATAGCATCGGGATTGAATACAACAGTCACCATGCTCACTTTCCTCCATGGGAGTAATGTCTCAAGCAGTCTACGCTTTGATCGTTCCCTGGAAGACCAGTAGTAGTCTCAGATGCACATCTGGTGGCATTCTGTAATCTGTGGACTAACAGAGTGTTGATGAAACACAGAAATTGCATCGGGATTGAATACAACATTCAATATTGGCACTTTCCTCCATGGGAGTAATGTCTCAAACAGTCTACGCTTTGATAGCTAACTGGAAGACCAGTAGTACTTTCCGATGCACATCTGGAGGCATTCTGTAATCTGTAGACTATCAGAGTGTTAATGAATCACAAAAATTGCATCGGGATTGAATACAACAGACACCATGCGCACTTTCCTCAATGGGAGTAATGTCTCAAACAGTCTACGATTTGATCGTTCACTGGAAGACCAGTAGTAGTTTCCGATGCACATCTTTTGACATTCTGTAATCTGTGGACTATCAGAGTGTTGATGAAACACAGAAATTGCATCGGGGTTTTAATACAACAGTCACCATGCGCACTTTCCTCCATGGGAGTAATGTCTCAAACAGTCTACGATATGATCTTACCCTGTAAGACCAGTGGTAGTTTCCGATGCACATCTGGTGGCATTCTGTAATCTGTGGACTATCAGAGTGTTGATGAAAAACAGAAATTGCATTGGGATTGAATACAACAGTCACCGTCCGCACTTTTCTCCATGGGAGTAATATCTGAAAAAGTCTAAGCTTTGATCGATCAATGGAATACCAGTAGTAGTTTCCGATGCACATATGGAGGCATTCTGTAATCTGTGGACCTTCAAAGTGTTGATGAAACACAGAAATTGCATCGGGAGTGAATACAACACTCACAATCCGCACTTTCCTCCATGGGAGTAATGTCTGAAACAGTCTACGCTTTGATCGTTCCCTTGAAGACCAGTAGTAGTTTCCGAAGCACATCTGCTGGCATTCTGTAATCTGTGGACTGTCAGAGTGTTGATGAAACACAGAAATTGAATCGTGTTTGACTACAACAGTCAGCATGCGCACTTTCCTCCATGGGAGTAATGTCTCAAACAGTCTACGCTTTGATCGTTCGCTGGAAGACCAGTAGCAGTTTCCGATGCACATCTGGTGGCATTCTGTAATCTGTGGACTATCAGAGTGTTGATGAAACACAGAAGTTTCATCGGGATTGAATACAACATTCACCATGCGCACTTTCCTCCATAGGACTAATTCTCAAACATTCTACGCTTTGATCGTTTCCTGGAAAAACAGTAGTAGTTTCCGATGCACATCTGGTGGAATTCTGCAATCTGTTTACTATCAGAGTGTTGATGAAACACAGAAATTGCATCGGTATTGAATACAACCGTCACCATGCGCACTTTCCTCCATGGGAGTAATGTCTCAAACAGTCTACGCTTTGATCGTTCCCAGGAAGACCAGTAGTAGTTTCCGATGCACATCTGGAGACAATCTGTAATCTGTGGACTATCAGAGTGTTGATGAAACACAGAAATTGCATCGGGATTGAATACAACAGTCACCATCCGCTCTTTCCTCCATGGGAGTAACGTCTGAAACAGTCTACGCTTTGATCGTTCCCTGGTAGACCAGTGGTAGTTTCCGATGCACGTCTGGTGGCATTCTGCAATCTGTGGACTATCAGAGTGTTAATGAAAATCAGAAATTGCATCGGGATTAAATACAACAGTCACCATGCGCACTTCCCTCCACGGTAGTAATGTCTCAAACAGTCTACGCTTTGATTGTTTGATCGATGACCAGTAGCAGTTCCCGATCCACATCTGGAGGCATTCTGTAACCTGTGGATTATCAGAGCGTTGATGAAAATCAGAAATTGCATCGGGATTGAATACAACAGTCACCATGCGCACTTCCCTCCATGCTAGGAATGTCTCAAACAGTCTACGCATTGATCGTTCGCTGGAAGACCAGTGGTAGTTTCCGATGCACATCTGGAGGAATTCTGTAATCTGTGGACTATCAGAGTGTTGATGAGGCACAGAAATTGCATCGGGATTGAATACAACATTCACCATGCGCACTTTCTTCCATGGGGGTAATGTCTCTAACGGTCTACGCTTTGATCGTTCCCTGGAAGACCAGTAGTAGTTTCCGATGCACGTCTGATGGCATTCTGTCACCTGTGGACTATCAAAGTGTTGATGAAAAACAGAAAGTGCATCGGCATTGAATACAACAGTCACAGTGTGCACTTTCCTCCACGGAAGTAATGTCTCAAACAGTCTACGATTTGATCGTTGCCTGGAAGACCAGTAGTAGTTTCCGATGCACATCTGGTGGCATTCTGCAATCTGTTTACTATCAGAGTGTTGATGAAACACAGAAATTGCATCGGTATTGAATACAACCGTCACCATGCGCACTTTCCTCCATGGGAGTAATGTCTCAAACAATCTACGCTTTGATCGTTCCCAGGAAGGCCAGTAGTAGTTTCCGATGCACATCTGGAGACAATCTGTAATCTGTGGACTATCAGAGTGTTGATGAAACACAGAAATTGCATCGGGATTGAATACAACAGTCACCATCCGCTCTTTCCTCCATGGGGGTAATGTCTGAAACAGTATACGCTTTGATCGTTCCCTGGAAGGCCAGTAGTATTTTCCGATGCACATCTGGTGGCATTCTGTATTCTGTGGACAATCAGAGTGTTGATGAAACACAGAAATTGGATCGGGATTGAATACAACAGGCACCATGCGCTCTTTCCTCCACAAGAGTAATGTCTCAAACAGTCTACGCTTTGATCGTTCCCGGGAAGACCAGTAGTAGTTTCCGATGCAAATCTGGTGGCATTCTGTAATCTGTGGACTATCAGAGTGTTGATGAAACACAGAAATTGCATCGGGATTGAATACAACAGTCACCATCCGCCCTTTCCTCCATGGGAGTAATGTCTCAAACAGTCTACGCTTTGATCGCTCCCTGGAAGACAAGTAGTAGTTTCCGGTGCACATCTGGTGGCATTCTGTAATCTGTGGACGATCAGAGTGTTGAGGAAACACTGAAATTGCATCGGGATTGAATACAACAGTCACCATCCGCTCTTTCCTCCATGGGAGCAATGTCTCGAACAGTCTGCGCTTTGATCGTTCCCTTGTAGACCAGTAGTAGTTTCCGATACACATCTGGAGGCATTCTGTAATCTGTGGACCTTCAAAGTGTTGATGAAACACAGAAATTGCATCAGGTTTGAATACAACAGTCACCATGTGCACTTTCCTCCATTTGAGTAATGTCGCATACAGTCTACGGTTTGATCGTTCCCAGAAAGACCAATAGTAGTTTCCGATGCATATCTGGAGGCAATCTGTAATCTGTGGACTATCAGAGTGTTGATGAAACATAGAAATTGCATCGGGAGTGAATACAACAGTCACAATCCGCACTTTCCTCCATGGGAGTAATGTCTGAAACAGTCTAAACCATGATCGTTCCCTGGAAGACCAGTAGTAGTTTCCGATGCACATCTGGAGGCAATCTGTAATCTGTGGACCTTCAAAGTGTTGATGAAACACAGAAATTGCATTGGGATTGAATACAACAGTCACCATGCACACTTTCCTCAATGGGAATAATCTCTCAAAGAGTCTAAGCTTTGATCGTTCCCAGGAAGACCACTATTAGTTTCCGATGCACATCTGGAGGCAATCTGTAATCTGTGGACTATCAGAGTGTTGATGAATCATAGAAATTGCATCGGGATTGAATACAGCGGTCACCATCCGCACATTCCTTCATAGGAGTAATGTCTGAAACAGTCTACGCTTTTATTGTTAACTGGAAGACGAGTAGTAGCTTCCGATGCACATCTGGAGGCATTCTATAATCTGTGGACCTTCAAAGTGTCGACGAAACACAAAAATTCATCGCGAGTGAATACAACAGTCACAATCCACTCTTTCCTCCATGGGAGTAATGTCTCAAACAGTTTACGATTTGATCGTTCCCTGGAAGACTAATAGTAGTTTCCGATGCACATCTGGTGGCATTCTATGACCTGTGGACTATCAGAGTGTTGATGAAACACAGAAATTGCATCGGGATTGAATACAACAGTCACCATGCGCACTTTCCTCCATGGGAGTAATGTCTCAAACAGTCTACGCTTTGATGGCTCACTGGAAGACAAGTAGTAGTTTCCCTTGAACTCCTGGTGGCATTCTGTAATCTGTGGACCATCAGAGTGTTGATAAAACACAGAAATTGCATCGGGATTGAATACAACAGTCACCATCCGCACTTTCCTCCATGGGAGTAATGTCTCAAACAGTCTACGCCTTGATCGTTCCCTGGAAGACCAGTAGTAGTTTCCGATGCACATCTGGAGGCATTCTGAAGTCTGTGGACTAACTGAGTGTTGATGAATCACTGAAATTGCATCAGGTTTGAATACAACAGTCACCATGCGCACTTTCTCCATTTGAGTAATGTCTCATACAGTCTACGCTTTGATCGTTTCCAGGAAGACCGGTAGTAGTTTCCGATGGATATCTGGAGGCAATCTGTAATCTGTGGAATATCAGAGTGTTGATGAATCTTAGGAATTGCATCGGGATTGAATACAACGGTCACCATCCGCACATTCCTTCATGGGAGTAATGTCTGAAACAGTCTACGCTTTGATTGTAGCTGGAAGACCAGTAGTAGTTTCCGATGCACATCTGGAGGCATTCTGTAATCTGTAGACCTTCAAAGTGTTGATGAAACACAGAAATTGCGTAGGGATTGAATACAACAGTCACCATGCACACTTTCCTCCATGGGAATAATGTCTCAAACAGTCTAAGCTTTGATCGTTCCCAGGAAGACCAGTAGTAGTTTCCGATGCACATCTGGAGGCATTCTGTAATCTGTGGACCTTCAAAGTGTTGATGAAACACAGATATTGCATCGGGTTTGAATACAACAGTCACCATGTGCACTTTCCTCCATTTGAGTAATGTCTCATACAGTCTACGCTTTGATCGTTCCCAGGAAGACCAGTAGTAATTTCCGATGCACATCTGGAGTCTATCTGAAATCTGTGGACTATCAGAGTGTTGATGAAACACAGATATTGCATCGGGATTCAATACAACAGTCACCATGCGCACTTTCCTCAATGGGAGTAATGTCTCAAAAAGTTTACGATTTGATCGTTCCCATTAAGACCAGTAGTAGTTTCCGATGCAAATCTGGAGGCTATCTGTAATCTGTGGACTATCAGAGTGTTGATGAAACATAGAAATTGCATCGGGATTGAATACAACAGTCACCATGCGCACTATCCTCCATGTGAGTAATGTCTCAAACAGTCTACGTTTTGATCGTTCCCTGGAACACCAGTAGTAGTTTCCGATGCACATCTGGAGGCATTCTGCAATCTGTGGACCTTCAAAGTGTTGATGAAACACAGACAGTGCATCGGGATTGTATACAACAGGCACCATGCAGGCTTTTCTCCATGGGAGTAATGTCTCAAACAGTTTACGCTTTGATCGTTCCCTTGAAGACCAGTAGTAGTTTCCGATGCACATCTGGAGGCATTCTGTAATCTGTGGACTATCAGAGTGTTGATGAAACACAGGTATTGCATCGGGATTGAAAACAACAGTCACCATGCGCACTTTCCTCCATGGGAGTAATGTCTCAAACAGTCTAAGTTTTGATCGTTCCCTGGAAGACCTGTAGTAGTTTCCAATGCACATCTGGAGGCATTTTGTAATATGTGGACGATGAGAGTGTTGATGAAACACAGAAATTGCATCGGGATAGAATACAACAGTCACCATGTGCAATTTTCTCCATGGGAGTAATGTCTCAAACAGTTTACGCTTTGATCGTTCCCTGGAAGTCCAGTAGTAGTTTCCGATGCACATCTGGGGGCATTCTACAATGTGTGGACTATCAGAGTGTTGATGAAACACAGAAATTGCATCAGGATTGAATACAACAGTCATCATGCGCACTTTCCTTTATGGGAGTAATGTCTCAAACAGTCTACGCTTTGATCGTTACGTGCAAGACCAGTAGTAGATTCCGATGCACATCTGGAGGCATTCTGTAATCTGTGGACCTTCAAAGTGTTGATGAAACACAGAATTTGCATGGCGATTGTATACAACAGTCACCATGCGCACTTTCCTCCATGGGAGTAATGTCTCAAACAGTCTACGCTTTGATCGTTCCCTGCAAGACCAGTAGTAGTTTCCGATGCACATCTGGAGGCATTCTGTAATCTGTGGACCTTCAAAGTGTTGATGAAACACAGAAATTGCCTCGGGATTGAATACAACAGTCATCAATCGCATTTCCCTCCATGGGAGTAATGTCTCAAACTGTCTACGTTTTGATCGTTCCCTGGAACACCAGTAGTAGTTTCCGATGCACATCTGGAGGCATTCTGTAATCTGTGGACCTTCAAAGTGTTGATGAAACGCAGAAATTGCATCAAAATTGAATACAACAGCCACCTTGCGCACTCTCCTCCAGGTGAGTAATGTCTAAACAGTCAACGCTTTGATCGTTCCCTGGAAGACCAGTAGTAGTTTCCGATGCACATCTGGAGGCATTCTGTAATCTGTGGACCTTCAAAGCGTTGATGAAACACAGAAATTGCATCGCGATTGAATACAACAGTCCTCGTTCGCTCTTTCCTCCATGGGAGTAATGTCTCAAACAGTCTACGCTTTGATCGTTCCCTGGATGACCAGTAGTAGATTCCGATGCACATCTGGAGGCATTCTGTAATCTGTGGACTATATGAGTCTTGATGAAACACAGAAATTGAATCGGGATTGAATACAACAGTCACGATGCGCACTTTCCTCCATTGGTGTAATGTCTCAAACAGTTTACGCTTTGATCGTTCCCTGGAAGACCAGTAGTAGTTTCCGATGCACATCTGGAGACATTCTGTAATCTGTGTACCTTCAAAGTGTTGATAAAACACAGAAATTGCATCGGTATGCAATACAACAGTCACCATGCGCACTTTCCTCCATGGGAGTAATGTCTCAAACTGTCTACGTTTTGATCGTTCCCTGGAAGACCAGTAGTAGTTTCCGATGGACATCTGGAGGCATTCTGTAATCTGTGGACCTTCAAAGTGTTGATGAAACACAGAAATTGCATCGGGATTGAATACAACAGTCACCAGGTGCACTTTTCTCCATGGGAGTAATGTCTCAAACAGTTTACGCTTTGATAGTTCCCTGGAAGACCAGTAGTAGTTTCCGATGCACATCTGGGGGCATTCTATAATGTGGGGACTATCAGAGTGTTGATGAAACACAGAAATTGCATCAGGATTGAATACAACAGTGACCATGCGCACTTACCTCCATGGGAGTAATGTCTCAAACAGTCTACGGTTTGATCGTTCCCTGCAAGACCAGTAGTAGTTTCCGATTCACATCTGGAGGCATTCTGTAATCTGTGGACCTTAAAAGTTTTGATGAAACACAGAAATTACATCGGGATTGAATACAACAGCCACCTTGCGCACTTTCCTCCATGTGAGTGATGTCTCAAACAGTTTACGCTTTGATCGTTCCCTGGAAGACCAGTAGTAGTTTCCGATGCACATCTGGAGTCATTCTGTAATCTGCGGACCTTTAAAGTGTTGATGAAAAACAGAAATTGCATCGGGATTGAATACAACAGTCACCATCCGCTCTTTCCTCCATGGGAGCAATGTCTCGAACAGTCTGCGCTTTGATCGTTCCCTTGTAGACCAGTAGTAGTTTCCGATACACATCTGGAGGCATTCTGTAATCTGTGGACCTTCAAAGTGTTGATGAAACACAGAAATTGCATCAGGTTTGAATACAACAGTCACCATGTGCACTTTCCTCCATTTGAGTAATGTCGCATACAGTCTACGGTTTGATCGTTCCCAGAAAGACCAATAGTAGTTTCCGATGCATATCTGGAGGCAATCTGTAATCTGTGGACTATCAGAGTGTTGATGAAACATAGAAATTGCATCGGGAGTGAATACAACAGTCACAATCCGCACTTTCCTCCATGGGAGTAATGTCTGAAACAGTCTAAACCATGATCGTTCCCTGGAAGACCAGTAGTAGTTTCCGATGCACATCTGGAGGCAATCTGTAATCTGTGGACCTTCAAAGTGTTGATGAAACACAGAAATTGCATTGGGATTGAATACAACAGTCACCATGCACACTTTCCTCAATGGGAATAATCTCTCAAAGAGTCTAAGCTTTGATCGTTCCCAGGAAGACCACTATTAGTTTCCGATGCACATCTGGAGGCAATCTGTAATCTGTGGACTATCAGAGTGTTGATGAATCATAGAAATTGCATCGGGATTGAATACAGCGGTCACCATCCGCACATTCCTTCATAGGAGTAATGTCTGAAACAGTCTACGCTTTTATTGTTAACTGGAAGACGAGTAGTAGCTTCCGATGCACATCTGGAGGCATTCTATAATCTGTGGACCTTCAAAGTGTCGACGAAACACAAAAATTCATCGCGAGTGAATACAACAGTCACAATCCACTCTTTCCTCCATGGGAGTAATGTCTCAAACAGTTTACGATTTGATCGTTCCCTGGAAGACTAATAGTAGTTTCCGATGCACATCTGGTGGCATTCTATGACCTGTGGACTATCAGAGTGTTGATGAAACACAGAAATTGCATCGGGATTGAATACAACAGTCACCATGCGCACTTTCCTCCATGGGAGTAATGTCTCAAACAGTCTACGCTTTGATGGCTCACTGGAAGACAAGTAGTAGTTTCCCTTGAACTCCTGGTGGCATTCTGTAATCTGTGGACCATCAGAGTGTTGATAAAACACAGAAATTGCATCGGGATTGAATACAACAGTCACCATCCGCACTTTCCTCCATGGGAGTAATGTCTCAAACAGTCTACGCCTTGATCGTTCCCTGGAAGACCAGTAGTAGTTTCCGATGCACATCTGGAGGCATTCTGAAGTCTGTGGACTAACTGAGTGTTGATGAATCACTGAAATTGCATCAGGTTTGAATACAACAGTCACCATGCGCACTTTCTCCATTTGAGTAATGTCTCATACAGTCTACGCTTTGATCGTTTCCAGGAAGACCGGTAGTAGTTTCCGATGGATATCTGGAGGCAATCTGTAATCTGTGGAATATCAGAGTGTTGATGAATCTTAGGAATTGCATCGGGATTGAATACAACGGTCACCATCCGCACATTCCTTCATGGGAGTAATGTCTGAAACAGTCTACGCTTTGATTGTAGCTGGAAGACCAGTAGTAGTTTCCGATGCACATCTGGAGGCATTCTGTAATCTGTAGACCTTCAAAGTGTTGATGAAACACAGAAATTGAGTAGGGATTGAATACAACAGTCACCATGCACACTTTCCTCCATGGGAATAATGTCTCAAACAGTCTAAGCTTTGATCGTTCCCAGGAAGACCAGTAGTAGTTTCCGATGCACATCTGGAGGCATTCTGTAATCTGTGGACCTTCAAAGTGTTGATGAAACACAGATATTGCATCGGGTTTGAATACAACAGTCACCATGTGCACTTTCCTCCATTTGAGTAATGTCTCATACAGTCTACGCTTTGATCGTTCCCAGGAAGACCAGTAGTAATTTCCGATGCACATCTGGAGTCTATCTGAAATCTGTGGACTATCAGAGTGTTGATGAAACACAGATATTGCATCGGGATTCAATACAACAGTCACCATGCGCACTTTCCTCCATGGGAGTAATGTCTCAAAAAGTTTACGATTTGATCGTTCCCATTAAGACCAGTAGTAGTTTCCGATGCAAATCTGGAGGCTATCTGTAATCTGTGGACTATCAGAGTGTTGATGAAACATAGAAATTGCATCGGGATTGAATACAACAGTCACCATGCGCACTATCCTCCATGTGAGTAATGTCTCAAACAGTCTACGTATTGATCGTTCCCTGGAACACCAGTAGTAGTTTCCGATGCACATCTGGAGGCATTCTGTAATCTGTGGACCTTCAAAGTGTTGATGAAACACAGACAGTGCATCGGGATTGTATACAACAGGCACCATGCAGGCTTTTCTCCATGGGAGTAATGTCTCAAACAGTTTACGCTTTGATCGTTCCCTTGAAGACCAGTAGTAGTTTCCGATGCACATCTGGAGGCATTCTGTAATCTGTGGACTATCAGAGTGTTGATGAAACACAGGTATTGCATCGGGATTGAAAACAACAGTCACCATGCGCACTTTCCTCCATGGGAGTAATGTCTCAAACAGTCTAAGTTTTGATCGTTCCCTGGAAGACCTGTAGTAGTTTCCAATGCACATCTGGAGGCATTTTGTAATATGTGGACGATGAGAGTGTTGATGAAACACAGAAATTGCATCGGGATAGAATACAACAGTCACCATGTGCAATTTTCTCCATGGGAGTAATGTCTCAAACAGTTTACGCTTTGATCGTT
This sequence comes from Schistocerca gregaria, assembly GCF_023897955.1. Lineage (NCBI taxonomy): Eukaryota > Metazoa > Arthropoda > Insecta > Orthoptera > Acrididae > Schistocerca > Schistocerca gregaria. Next base: position 100,694,821 of record NC_064929.1, on the reverse strand, counting down.
CCCTGGAAGTCCAGTAGTAGTTTCCGATGCACATCTGGGGGCATTCTACAATGTGTGGACTATCAGAGTGTTGATGAAACACAGAAATTGCATCAGGATTGAATACAACAGTCATCATGCGCACTTTCCTTTATGGGAGTAATGTCTCAAACAGTCTACGCTTTGATCGTTCCGTGCAAGACCAGTAGTAGATTCCGATGCACATCTGGAGGCATTCTGTAATCTGTGGACCTTCAAAGTGTTGATGAAACACAGAATTTGCATGGCGATTGTATACAACAGTCACCATGCGCACTTTCCTCCATGGGAGTAATGTCTCAAACAGTCTACGCTTTGATCGTTCCCTGCAAGACCAGTAGTAGTTTCCGATGCACATCTGGAGGCATTCTGTAATCTGTGGACCTTCAAAGTGTTGATGAAACACAGAAATTGCCTCGGGATTGAATACAACAGTCATCAATCGCATTTCCCTCCATGGGAGTAATGTCTCAAACTGTCTACGTTTTGATCGTTCCCTGGAACACCAGTAGTAGTTTCCGATGCACATCTGGAGGCATTCTGTAATCTGTGGACCTTCAAAGTGTTGATGAAACGCAGAAATTGCATCAAAATTGAATACAACAGCCACCTTGCGCACTCTCCTCCAGGTGAGTAATGTCTAAACAGTCAACGCTTTGATCGTTCCCTGGAAGACCAGTAGTAGTTTCCGATGCACATCTGGAGGCATTCTGTAATCTGTGGACCTTCAAAGCGTTGATGAAACACAGAAATTGCATCGCGATTGAATACAACAGTCCTCGTTCGCTCTTTCCTCCATGGGAGTAATGTCTCAAAGAGTCTACGCTTTGATCGTTCCCTGGATGACCAGTAGTAGTTTCCGATGCACATCTGGAGGCATTCTGTAATCTGTGGACTATATGAGTCTTGATGAAACACAGAAATTGAATCGGGATTGAATACAACAGTCACGATGCGCACTTTCCTCCATTGGTGTAATGTCTCAAACAGTTTACGCTTTGATCGTTCCCTGGAAGACCAGTAGTAGTTTCCGATGCACATCTGGAGACATTCTGTAATCTGTGTACCTTCAAAGTGTTGATAAAACACAGAAATTGCATCGGTATGCAATACAACAGTCACCATGCGCACTTTCCTCCATGGGAGTAATGTCTCAAACTGTCTACGTTTTGATCGTTCCCTGGAAGACCAGTAGTAGTTTCCGATGGACATCTGGAGGCATTCTGTAATCTGTGGACCTTCAAAGTGTTGATGAAACACAGAAATTGCATCGGGATTGAATACAACAGTCACCAGGTGCACTTTTCTCCATGGGAGTAATGTCTCAAACAGTTTACGCTTTGATAGTTCCCTGGAAGACCAGTATTAGTTTCCGATGCACATCTGGGGGCATTCTATAATGTGGGGACTATCAGAGTGTTGATGAAACACAGAAATTGCATCAGGATTGAATACAACAGTGACCATGCGCACTTACCTCCATGGGAGTAATGTCTCAAACAGTCTACGGTTTGATCGTTCCCTGCAAGACCAGTAGTAGTTTCCGATTCACATCTGGAGGCATTCTGTAATCTGTGGACCTTAAAAGTTTTGATGAAACACAGAAATTACATCGGGATTGAATACAACAGCCACCTTGCGCACTTTCCTCCATGTGAGTGATGTCTCAAACAGTTTACGCTTTGATCGTTCCCTGGAAGACCAGTAGTAGTTTCCGATGCACATCTGGAGTCATTCTGTAATCTGCGGACCTTTAAAGTGTTGATGAAAAACAGAAATTGCATCGGGATTGAATACAACAGTCACCATGCGCACTTTCCTCCATATGGGTAATATCACAAACAGTCTACGTTTTGAACGTTCCCTGGAAGACCAGTAGTAGTTTCCGATGCACATCTGGAAGCATTCTGTAATCTGTGGACTATCAGAGTGTTGATGAAACACAGAAATTGCATCGGGATTGAATACAACAGTCACCATGCCCACTTTCTTCCATGGGAGTAATGTCGCAAACAGTCTACGATTTGATCGTTCCCTGGAAGACCAGTAGTAGCTTCCGATGCACATCTGGAGGCATTCTGTAATCTGTGGACTATCTGAGTGTTGATGAAACACAGAAATTGCATCGGGATTGAATACAACAGTCTCCATGCCCAATTTCCTCCATGGGAGTAATGTCGCAAACAGTCTACGCTTTGATCATTCCCTGGAAGACCAGTAGTAGTTTCCGATGCACATCTGGAGGCATTCTGTAATCTGTGGACCTTCAAAGTGTTGATGAAACACAGAAATTGCATCGGGATGGAATACAACAGTCACCAATCGCACTTTCCTCCGTGGGAGTAATGTCTCAAATTGTCTTCGTTTTGATCGTTCCCTGGAAGACCAGTAGTAGTTTCCGATGCACATCTGGAGGCATTCTGTAATCTGTGTACCTTCAAAGTGTTGATGAAACACAGAAAATGCGTCGGGATTGAATGCAACAGTCACCATGCGCACTATCCTCCATGTGAGTAATGTCTCAAACAGTCTACGCTTTGATCGTTCCCTGGAAGACCAGTAGTAGTTTCCGATGCACATCTGGGGGCATTCTGTAATATGTGGACTATATGAGTCTTGATGAAACACAGGAATTGCATCGGGATTGAATACAACAGTCACCATGCGCACTTTCTTCCATTGGTGTAATGTCTCAAACAGTTTACGCTTTGATCGTTCCCTGGAAGACCAGTAGTAGTTTCCGATGCACATCTGGAGGCATTCTGTAATCAGTGCACTATCACAGTGTTGATGAAACACAGATATTGCATTGGGATTGAATACAACAGTCACCATGCGCACTTTCCTCCGTGGGAGTAATGTCTCAAACTGTCTACGTTTTGACCGTTCCCTGGAAGACCAGTAGTAGTTTCCGATGCACATCTGGAGGCATTCAGTAATCTGTGGACTATATGAGTCTTGATGAAACACAGAAATTGCATCGGGATTGAATACAACAGTCACCATGCGCACTTTCCTCCATTGGTGTAATGTCTCAAACAGTTTACGCTTTGATCGTTCATTGGAAGACCAGCAGTAGTTTCCGATGCACATCTGGAAACATTCTGTAATCTGTGTACCTTCAAAGATTTGATGAAACACAGAAATTGCATCGGGATTGAATACAACAGTCACCATGCGCACTATCCTCCATGTGAGTAATGTCTCAAACAGTCTACGCTTTGATCGTTCCCTGGAAGACCAGCAGTAGTTTCCGATGCACATCTGGAGGCATTCTGTAATCTGTGGACTATCAGAGTCTTGATGAGACACAGAAATTGCATCGGGATTGAATACAACAGTCACCATGCGCACTTTCCTCCATGGTTGTAATGTCTCAAAGAGTTTACGCTTTGATCGTTCCCTGGAAGACCAGCAGTTGTTTCCGATGCACATCTGGAGGCATTCTGTAATCTGTGGACCTTCAAAGTGTTGATGAAACACAGAAATTGCATCGGGATTGAATACAACAGTCACCATGCGCACTTTCCTCTATATGAGTAATGTCACAAACAGTCTACGTTTTGATCGTTCCCTGGAAGACCAGTAGTAGTTTCCGATGCACATCTTTAGGCATTCTGTAATCTGTGGACTATCAGAGAGTTGATGAAACACAGAAATTGCATCGAGATTTAATACAACAGTCACCATGCGCACTTTCCTCCATGGGAGTTATGTCTCAAACAGTTTACGCTTTGATCGTTCCCTGGAAGACCAGTAGTAGTTTCCGATGCAAATCTTCTGACAATCTGTAATGTGTGGACTATCTGAGTGTTGATGAAACACAGAAATTGCATCAGGATTGAATACAACAGTCACCATGAACACTTTCCACCATGGGAGTAATGTCTCAAACAGTTTACGCTTTGATCGTTCCCTGGAAGACCAGTAGTAGTTTCCGATGCACATCTGGAGTCATTCTGTAATCTGCGGACCTTCAAAGTGTTGATGAAACACAGAAATTGCATCGGGATTGAATACAACAGTCACCATGCGCACTTTCCTCCATATGGGTAATATCACAAACAGTCTACGTTTTGAATGTTCCCTGGAAGACCAGTAGTAGTTTCCGATGCACATCTGGAAGCATTCTGTAATCTGTGGACTATCAGAGTGTTGATGAAACACAGAAATTGCATCGGGATTGATTACAACAGTCACCATGCCCACTTTCTTCCATGGGAGTAATGTCGCAAACAGTCTACGATTTGATCGTTCCCTGGAAGACCAGTAGTAGCTTCCGATGCACATCTGGAGGCATTCTGTAATCTGTGGACTATCTGAGTGTTGATGAAACACAGAAATTGCATCGGGATTGAATAAAACAGTCTCCATGCCCAATTTCCTCCATGGGAGTAATGTCGCAAACAGTCTACGCTTTGATCATTCCCTGGAAGACCAGTAGTAGTTTCCGATGCACATCTGGAGGCATTCTGTAATCTGTGGACCTTCAAAGTGTTGATGAAACACAGAAATTGCATCGGGATGGAATACAACAGTCACCAATCGCACTTTCCTCCGTGGGAGTAATGTCTCAAATTGTCTACGTTTTGATCGTTCCCTGGAAGACCAGTAGTAGTTTCCGATGCACATCTGGAGGCATTCTGTAATCTGTGTACCTTCAAAGTGTTGATGAAACACAGAAAATGCATCGGGATTGAATACAACAGTCACCATGCGCACTATCCTCCATGTGAGTAATGTCTCAAACAGTCTACGCTTTGATCGTTCCCTGGAAGACCAGTAGTAGATTCCGATGCACATCTGGAGGCATTCTGTAATCTGTGGACTATCAGAGTCTTGATGAGACACAATAATTGCATCGGGATTGAATACAACAGTCACCATGCGCACTTTCCTCCGTGGGAGTAATGTCTCAAACTGTCTACGTTTTGACCGTTCCCTGGAAGACCAGTAGTAGTTTCCGATGCACATCTGGAAGCATTCTGTAATCTGTGTACCTTCAAACTGTTGATGAAACACAGAAATTGCATCGGGATTGAATACAACAGTCACCATGCGCACTATCCTCCATGTGAGTAATGTCTCAAACAGTCTACGCTTTGATCGTTCCCTGGAAGACCAGTAGTAGTTTCCGATGCACATCTGGAGGCATTCTGTAATCTGTGGACTATATGAGTCTTGATGAAACACAGAAATTGCATCGGGATTGAATACAACAGTCACCATGCGCACTTTCCTCCATGGCTGAAATGTCTCAAACGTTTACGATTTGATCGTTCCCTGGAAGACCAGTAGTAGTTTCCGATGCACATCTTCTGACATTCTGTAATGTGTGGACTATCAGAGTGTTGATGAAACACAGAAATTGCCTCAGGATTGAATACAACAGTCACCATGCGCACTTTCCACCATGGGAGTAATGTCTCAAACAGTCTACGCTTTGATCGTTCATTGCAAGACCAGTAGTAGTTTCCGATGCACATCTGGAGGCATTCTGTTATCTGTGGACCTTCAAAGTGTTGATGAAACACAGAAATTGCATCGGGATTGAATACAACAGTCACCATGCGCACATTCCTCCATGGGAGTAATGTCTCAATCAATCTACGCTTTGATCGTTCCCTGGAGGACCTGTCTTAGTTTCCGATGCACATCTGGAGGCATTCTGTAATCTGTGGACTATCAGAGTGTTGATAAAACACAGAAATTGCATCGGGATTGAATACAACAGTCTCCATGCCCACTTTCCTCCATGGGAGTAATGTCGCAAACAGTCTACGCTTTGATCATTCCCCGGAAGACCAGTAGTAGTTTCCGATGCACATCTGGATGCATTCTGTAATCTGTGGACTATCAGAGTCTTGATGAGACACAGAAATTGCATCGGGATTGAATACAACAGTCACCATGCGCACTTTCCTCCTTGGGTGTAATGTCTCAAACAGTTTACGCTTTGATCGTTCCCTGGAAGACCAGTAGTAGTTTCCGATGCACATCTGGAGGCATTCTGTAAACTGTGGACTATCTGAGTGTTGATGAAACACAGAAATTGCATCGGGATTGAATACAACAGTCACCATTCGCACATTCCTCCATGGGAGTAATGTCTCAAATAGTCTACGCTTTGATCGTCCCTGGAAGACCAGTAGTAGTTTCTGATGGACATCTGGAGGCATTCAGTAAACTGTGGACCTTCAAAGTGTTGATGAAACACAGAAATTGCATCGGTATTGTATACAACAGTCACCATGTGAACATTCCTCCATGGGAGTAATGTCTCAAACAGTCTACGCTTTCATCGTTCCTTGGAAGACCAGTAGTAGTTTACGATGTACATCTGGGGGCATTCTGTAAGCTGTGGACCTTCAAAGTGTTGATAAAACACAGAAGTTGCATCGGGATTGAATACAACAGTCACTATGCGCACTTTCCTCCATGAGAGTAGTGTCTCAAAGAGTCTACGTTTTGATCGTTCCCTGGAAGACCAGTAGTAGTTTCCGATGCACATACGGGGACATTCTATAATGTGTGGACTATCAGAGTGTTGATGAAACACAGAAATTGCATCAGGATTGAATACAACAGTGACAATGCGCACTTTCCTCCATGGGAGTAATGTCTCAAACAGTCTACGGTTTGATCGTACCCTGCAAGACCAGTAGTAGTTTCCGATGCACATCTGGAGGCATTCTGTAATCTGTGGACCCTTCAAAGTGTTGATGAAACACAGAAATTGCATCAGGATTAAATACAACAGTCACCATGCGCAATTTCCTCCAAGGGAGTAATGTCTCAAACAGTCTACGCTTTGATCGTTCCCTGGAAGTCAATGTAATAGTTTCCGATGCACATCTGGAGGCATTCTGTAATCTGTGGACCTTCAGAGTGTTGATGAAACACAGAAACTGCATCGGGATTGAATACAACAGTCACCATGAGCACTTTCCTCCATAGGAGTAGTGTCTCAAGCAGTCTACGCTTGGATCGTTCCCTGGAAGACCAGTAGTAGTTTCCGATGCACATCTGGAGGCATTCTGTAATCTGTGGACCTTCAAAGTGTTGATGAAACACAGAAATTGCATCGAGATTGAATACAACAGCCACCATGCGCACTTTCCTCCATGGGAGAAATGTTTCAAACAGTCTACGCTTTGATCGTTCCCTGGAAGACCTGTAGTAGTTTCCGATGCACATCAGGAGGCATTTTGTTATCTGTGGACTATCAGAGTGTTAATGAAACCCAGAAATTGCATCGGGATTGAATACAACAGTCATCATGTGCACTTTTGTCTATGGGAGTAATGTCTCAAAGAGTTTACGCTTTGATCGTTCCCTGGAAGGCCAGTAGTAGTTTCCGATGCACATCTGGGTGCATTCTATAATGTGTGGACTATCAGAGTGTTGATGAAACACAGAAATAGCATCAGGATTGAATACAACAGTGACCATGCGCACTTTCCTCCATGTTAGTAATGTCTCAAACAGTCTACGGTTTGATCGTTCCCTGCAAGACCAGTAGTAGTTTCCGATGCACATCTGGAGGCATTCTGTAATCTGTGGACCTTCAAAGTGTTGATGAAACAAAGAAATTGCCTCGGGATTGAATACAACAGTCATCATTCGCATTTTCCTCCATGGGAGTAATGTCTCAAACTGTCTACGATTTGATCGTTCCCTGGAACACCAGTAGTAGTTTCCAATGCACATCTGGAGGCATTCTGTAATGTGTGGACCTTCAAAGTGTTGGTGAAACACAGAAAGTGCATCGGGATTGTATACAACAGGCACCATGCAGGCTTTTCTCCATGGGAGGAATGTCTCAAACAGTTTACGCATTGATCGTTCCCTTGAAGACCAGTAGTAGTTTCCGATGTACATCTGGGGGCATTCTGTAATCTGTGGACCTTCAAAGTGTTCATAAAACACAGAAATTGCATCGAGATTGAATACAACAGTCACCATGCGCACTTTCCTCCATGGGAGTAATGTCTCAATCAATCTACGCTTTGATCGTTCCCTGGAGGACCTGTCTTAGTTTCCGATGCACACCTGGAGGCATTTTGTAATCTGTGGACTATCAGAGTGTTGATGAAACACAGAAATTGCATCGGGATTGAATAGAACAGTCACCATGTGCACTTTTCTCCATGGGAGTAATGTCTCAAACAGTTTACGCTTTGATCGTTACCTTGAAGACCAGTAGTAGTTTCCGATGCACATCTGGAGCATTCTGTAATCTGTGGACTATCAGAGTGTTGATGAAACAAAGAAATTGCATCGGGATTGAATACAACAGTCACCATGAGCAATTTCCTTCATGTGAGTAATGACTAAAACAGTCTACACTTTGATCGTTCCCTGGAAGTCAATGTAATAGTTTCCGATGCACATCTGGAGGCATTCTGTAATCTGTGGACTATCAGAGTGTTGATGAGACACAGAAACTGCATCGGGATTGAATACAACAGTCACCATGAGCACTTTCCTCCATAGGAGTAATGTCTCAAACAGTCTACGCTTTGATCGTTCCCTGGGAGACCAGTAGTAGTTTCCGATGCACATCTGGAGGCATTCTGTAATCTGTGGATCTTCAAAGTGTTGATGAAACACAGAAATTGCATCGGTATGGAATACAACAGTCACCATGCGCACTTTCCTCCATGGGAGTAATGTCTCAAACTGTCTACGTTTTGATCGTTCCCTGGAAGACCAGTAGTAGTTTCCGATGCACATCTGGAGGCATTCTGTAACCTGTCGACCTTCAAAGTGTTGTTGTAACACAGAAATTGCATCGGATTTGAATACAACAGCCATCTTGCGCACTTTCCTCCATGTGAGTAATGTCTCAAACTGTCTACAATTTGATCGTTCCCTGGAAGACCAGTAGTAGTTTCCGATGCACATCTGGAGGCATTCTGTAATCTGTGGACCTTCAAATGTTGATGAAACACAGAAATTGCATCGCGATTGAATACAACAGTCACCATGCGCACTTTCCTCCATGTTAGTAATGTCTCAAACAGTCTACTCTTTGATCGTTCCCTGGAAGACCTGTAGTAGTATCCGATGCACATCTGGAGGCATTCTGTAATCTGTGGATCTTCAAAGTGTTGATGAAACACAGAAATTGCATCGAGATTGAATACAACAGTCACCATGCGCACTTTCCTCCATGGGAGTAATGTCTCAAACAGTCTACGCTTTGATTGTTCCCTGGAAGACCTGTAGTTGTTTCCGATGCACATAAGGAGGCATTTTGTAATCTGTGGACTATCAGAGTGTTGATGAAACCCAGAAATTGCATCGGGATTGAATACAACAGTCACCATGTGCACTTTTCTCCATGGGAGTAATGTCTCAAACAGTTTACGCTTTGATCGTTCCCTGGAAGACCAGTAGTAGTTTCCGATGCACATCTGGGGGCATTCTATAATGTGTCGACTATCAGTGTGTTGATGAAACACCGAAATTGCATCAGGATTTAATACAACAGTCACAATGCGCACTTTCCTCCATGGGAGTAATGTCTCAAACAGTCTACGGTTTGATCGTTATCTGCAAGACCAGTAGTAGTTTCCGATGCACATCTGGAGGCATTCTGTAATCTGTGGACTATCAGAGTCTTGATGAGACACAGAAACTGCATCGGGATTGAATACAACAGTCACCATGCGCACTTTCCTCCATGGGAGTAATGTCTCAAACAGTCTATGCTTTGATCGTTCCCTGGAAGTCAATGTAATAGTTTCCGATGCACATCTGGAAGCATTCTGTAATCTGTGGACTATCAGAGTATTGATGAAACACAGAAATTGCATCGGGATTGTATACAACAGTCACCATGTGAACTTTCCTCCATGGGAGTAATGTCTCAAACAGTCTACGCTTTAATCGTTCCCTGGAAGACCAGTAGTGGTTTCCGATGTACATCTGGGGGCATTCTGTAAGCTGTGGACCTTCAAAGTGTTGATGAAACACAGAATTTGCATCGGGATTGAATACAACAGTCATCCTTCGCATTTTCCTCCATGGGAGTAATGTCTCAAACTGTCTACGTTTTGATCGTTCCCTGGAACACCAGTAGTAGTTTCCGATGCACATCTGGAGGCATTCTGTAATCTGTGGACCTTCAAAGTGTTGATGAAACACAGAAAGTGCATCGGGATTGTATACAACAGGCACCATGCAGGCTTTTCTCCATGGGAGTAATGTCTCAAACAGTTTACGCTTTGATCGTTCCCTTGTAGACCAGTAGTAGTTTCCGATGCACATCTTGAGGCGTTCTGTAATCTGTGGACTATCAGAGTGTTGATGAATCACAGAAATTGCATCGGGATTGAATACAACAGTCACCATGCGCAATTTCCTCCATGGGAGTAATGTCTCAAACAGTCTACGCTTTGATCGTTCCCTGGAAGTCAATGTAATAGTTTCCGATGCACATCTGGAAGCATTCTGTAATCTGTGGACTATCAGAGTATTGATGAAACACAGAAATTGCATCGGGATTGTATACAACAGTCACCATGTGAACTTTCCTCCATGGGAGTAATGTCTCAAACAGTCTACGCTTTAATCGTTCCCTGGAAGACCAGTAGTGGTTTGCGATGTACATCTGGGGGCATTCTGTAAGCTGTGGACCTTCAAAGTGTTGATGAAACACAGAATTTGCATCGGGATTGAATACAACAGTCATCATTCGCATTTTCCTCCATGGGAGTAATGTCTCAAACAATCTACGCTTTGATCGTTCCCTGGAAGACCTGTAGTAGTTTCCGATGCACATAAGGAGGCATTTTGTAATCTGTGGACTATCAGAGTGTTGATGAAACCCAGAAATTGCATCGGGATTGAATACAACAGTCACCATGTGCACTTTTCTCCATGGGAGTAATGTCTCAAACAGTTTACGCTTTGATCGTTCCCTGGAAGACCAGTAGTAGTTTCCGATGCACATCTGGGGGCATTCTATAATGTGTCGACTATCAGAGTGTTGATGAAACACCGAAATTGCATCAGGATTTAATACAACAGTCACAATGCGCACTTTCCTCCATGGGAATAATGTCTCAAACAGTCTACGGTTTGATCGTTATCTGCAAGACCAGTAGTAGTTTCCGATGCACATCTGGAGGCATTCTGTAATCTGTGGACTATCGGAGTCTTGATGAGACACAGAAATTGCATCGGGATTGAATACAACAGTCACCATGCGCACTTTCCTCCATGGGAGTAATGTCTCAAACAGTCTATGCTTTGATCGTTCCCTGGAAGTCAATGTAATAGTTTCCGATGCACATCTGGAAGCATTCTGTAATCTGTGGACTATCAGAGTATTGATGAAACACAGAAATTGCATCGGGATTGTATACAACAGTCACCATGTGAACTTTCCTCCATGGGAGTAATGTCTCAAACAGTCTACGCTTTAATCGTTCCCTGGAAGACCAGTAGTGGTTTGCGATGTACATCTGGGGGCATTCTGTAAGCTGTGGACCTTCAAAGTGTTGATGAAACACAGAATTTGCATCGGGATTGAATACAACAGTCATCATTCGCATTTTCCTCCATGGGAGTAATGTCTCAAACTGTCTACGTTTTGATCGTTCCCTGGAACACAGTAGTAGTTTCCGATGCACATCTGGAGGCATTCTGTAATCTGTGGACCTTCAAAGTGTTGATGAAACACAGAAAGTGCATCGGGATTGTATACAACAGGCACCATGCAGGCTTTTCTCCATGGGAGTAATGTCTCAAACAGTTTACGCTTTGATCGTTCCCTTGACGACCAGTAGTAGTTTCCGATGCACATCTTGAAGCGTTCTGTAATCTGTGGACTATCAGTGTGTTGATGAATCACAGAAATTGCATCGGGATTGAATACAACAGTCACCATGAGCAATTTCCTCCATGGGAGTAATGTCTCAAACAGTCTACGCTTTGATCGTTCCCTGGAAGTCAGTGTAATAGTTTGCGATGCACATCTGGAAGCATTCTGTAATCTGTGGACTATCAGAGTATTGATGAAACACAGAAATTGCATCGGGATTGTATACAACAGTCACCATGTGAACTTTCCTCCATGGGAGTAATGTCTCAAACAGTCTACGCTTTAATCGTTCCCTGGAAGACCAGTAGTGGTTTCCGATGTACATCTGGGGGCATTCTGTAAGCTGTGGACCTTCAAAGTGTTGATAAAACACAGAAGATGCATCGGGATTAAATACAACAGTCTCTATGCGCACTTTCCTCCATGAGAGTAATGTCTCAAACAGTCTACGATTAGATCGTTCCCTGGAAGACCAGTAGTAGTTTCCGATGCACATCTGGAGGCATCCTGTAATCGTTGGACTATCTGAGTGTTGATGAAACACAGAAACTGCATCGGGATTGAATACAACAGTCACCATGCGCAATTTCCTCCATGGGATTAATGTCTCAAACAGTGTACACTTTGATCGTTCCCTGAAAGTCAATGTAATAGTTTCCGATGCACATCTGGTTGCATTCTGTAATCTGTGGACTATCAGAGTGTTGATGAAACACAGAAACTGCATCGGGATTGATACAACTGTCACCATGAGCACTTTCCTCCATTGGAGTAATGTCTCAAACAGTCTACGCTTTGATCGTTCCCTGGAAGACCGGTAGTAGTTTCCGATGCACATCTGGAGGCATTCTGTAATCTGTGGATCTTCAAAGTGTTGATGAAACACATAAATTTCATCGGTATGGAATACAACAGTCACCATGCGCACTTTCCTCCATGGGAGTAATGTCTCAAACTGTCTACGTTTTGATCGTTCCCTGAAAGACCAGTAGTAGTTTCCGATGCACATCTGGAGGCATTCTGTAACCTGTCGACCTTCAAAGTGTTGTTGTAACACAGAAATTGCATCGGAATTGAATACAACAGCCACCTTGCGCACTTTCCTCCATGTGAGTAATGTCTCAAACAGTCTACGCTTTGATCGTTCCCTGGAAGACTAGTAGTAGTTTCCGATGCACATCTGGAGGCATTCTGTAATCTGTGGACCTTCAAAGTGTTGATGAAACACAGAAATTGCATCGCCATTGAATACAACAGTCACCATGCGCACTTTCCTCCATGTTAGTAATGTCTCAAACAGTCTACTCTTTGATCGTTCCCTGGAAGACCTGTAGTAGTTTCCGATGCACATCTGGAGGCATTTTGTAATCTGTGGACTATCAGAGTGTTGATGAAACACAGAAATTGCATCGGGATTGAATACAAAAGTCACCATGTGCACTTTTCTCCATGGGAGTAATGTCTCAAACAGTTTACGATTTGATCGTTCTCTGGAAGACCAGTAGTAGTTTCCGATGCACATCTGGGGGCATTCTAAAATGTGTGGACTATCAGAGTGTTGATGAAACACAGAAATTGCATCAGGATTGAATACAACAGTCACCATGCGCACTTTCCTCCATGGGAGTAATGTCTCAAACAGTCTACGCTTTGATCGTTCCCTGCAAGACCAGTAGTAGCTTCCGATGCACATCTGGAGGCGTTCTGTAATCTGTGGACCTTCAAAGTGTTGATGAAACACAGAAATTGCCTCGGGATTGAATACAACAGTCATCATTCGCATTTTCCTCCATGGGAGTAATGTCTCAAACTGTCTACGTTTTGATCGTTCCCTGGAACACCAGTAGTAGTTTCCGATGCACATCTGGAGGCATTCTGTAATCTGTGAACCTTCAAAGTGTTGATGAAACACAGAAAGTGCATCGGGATTGTATACAACAGGCACCATGCAGGCTTTTCTCAATGGGAGTAGTGTCTCAAACAGTTTACGCTTTGTTCGATCCCTTGAAGTCCAGTAGTACTTTCGATGCACATCTGGAGGCATTCTGTAATCTGTGGACTATCAGAGTGTTGATAAAACACAGAAATTGCATCGGGATTGAATACAACAGTCACCATGCGCACTTTCCTCCATGGGAGTAATGTCTCAAACAGTCTATGCTTTGATCGTTCCCTGGAAGTCAATATAATAGTTTCCGATGCACATCTGGAAGCATTCTGTAATCTGTGGACTATCAGAGTATTGATGAAACACAGAAATTGCATCGGGATTGTATACAACAGTCACCATGTGAACTTTCCTCCATGGGAGTAATGTCTCAAACAGTCTACGCTTTAATCGTTCCCTGGAAGACCAGTAGTGGTTTCCGATGTACATCTGGGGGCATTCTGTAAGCTGTGGACCTTCAAAGTGTTGATGAAACACAGAATTTGCATCGGGATTGAATACAACAGTCATCATTCGCATTTTCCTCCATGGGAGTAATGTCTCAAACTGTCTACGTTTTGATCGTTCCCTGGAACACCAGTAGTAGTTTCCGATGCACATCTGGAGGCATTCTGTAATCTGTGGACCTTCAAAGTGTTGATGAAACACAGAAAGTGCATCGGGATTGTATACAACAGGCACCATGCAGGCTTTTCTCCATGGGAGTAATGTCTCAAACAGTTTACGCTTTGATCGTTCCCTTGTAGACCAGTAGTAGCTTCCGATGCACATCTTGAGGCGTTCTGTAATCTGTGGACTATCAGAGTGTTGATGAATCACAGAAATTGCATCGGGATTGAATACAACAGTCACCATGCGCAATTTCCTCCATGGGAGTAATGTCTCAAACAGTCTACGCTTTGATCGTTCCCTGGAAGTCAATGTAATAGTTTCCGATGCACATCTGGAAGCATTCTGTAATCTGTGGACTATCAGAGTATTGATGAAACACAGAAATTGCATCGGGATTGTATACAACAGTCACCATGTGAACTTTCCTCCATGGGAGTAATGTCTCAAACAGTCTACGCTTTAATCGTTCCCTGGAAGACCAGTAGTGGTTTGCGATGTACATCTGGGGGCATTCTGTAAGCTGTGGACCTTCAAAGTGTTGATGAAACACAGAATTTGCATCGGGATTGAATACAACAGTCATCATTCGCATTTTCCTCCATGGGAGTAATGTCTCAAACAATCTACGCTTTTATCGTTCCCTGGAAGACCTGTAGTAGTTTCCGATGCACATAAGGAGGCATTTTGTAATCTGTGGACTATCAGAGTGTTGATGAAACCCAGAAATTGCATCGGGATTGAATACAACAGTCACCATGTGCACTTTTCTCCATGGGAGTAATGTCTCAAACAGTTTACGCTTTGATCGTTCCCTGGAAGACCAGTAGTAGTTTCCGATGCACATCTGGGGGCATTCTATAATGTGTCGACTATCAGAGTGTTGATGAAACACCGAAATTGCATCAGGATTTAATACAACAGTCACAATGCGCACTTTCCTCCATGGGAGTAATGTCTCAAACAGTCTACGGTTTGATCGTTATCTGCAAGACCAGTAGTAGTTTCCGATTCACATCTGGAGGCATTCTGTAATCTGTGGACTCTCGGAGTCTTGATGAGACACAGAAATTGCATCGGGATTGAATACAACAGTCACCATGCGCACTTTCCTCCATGGGAGTAATGTCTCAAACAGTCTATGCTTTGATCGTTCCCTGGAAGTCAATGTAATAGTTTCCGATGCACATCTGGAAGCATTCTGTAATCTGTGGACTATCAGAGTATTGATGAAACACAGAAATTGCATCGGGATTGTATACAACAGTCACCATGTGAACTTTCCTCCATGGGAGTAATGTCTCAAACAGTCTACGCTTTAATCGTTCCCTGGAAGACCAGTAGTGGTTTGCGATGTACATCTGGGGGCATTCTGTAAGCTGTGGACCTTCAAAGTGTTGATGAAACACAGAATTTGCATCGGGATTGAATACAACAGTCATCATTCGCATTTTCCTCCATGGGAGTAATGTCTCAAACTGTCTACGTTTTGATCGTTCCCTGGAACACAGTAGTAGTTTCCGATGCACATCTGGAGGCATTCTGTAATCTGTGGACCTTCAAAGTGTTGATGAAACACAGAAAGTGCATCGGGATTGTATACAACAGGCACCATGCAGGCTTTTCTCCATGGGAGTAATGTCTCAAACAGTTTACGCTTTGATCGTTCCCTTGACGACCAGTAGTAGTTTCCGATGCACATCTTGAGGCGTTCTGTAATCTGTGGACTATCAGAGTGTTGATGAATCACAGAAATTGCATCGGGATTGAATACAACAGTCACCATGCGCAATTTCCTCCATGTGAGTAATGTCTCAAACAGTCTACGCTTTGATCGTTCCCTGGAAGTCAATGTAATAGTTTCCGATGCACATCTGGAAGCATTCTGTAATCTGTGGACTATCAGAGTATTGATGAAACACAGAAATTGCATCGGGATTGTATACAACAGTCACCATGTGAACTTTCCTCCATGGGAGTAATGTCTCAAACAGTCTACGCTTTAATCGTTCCCTGGAAGACCAGTAGTGGTTTGCGATGTACATCTGGGGGCATTCTGTAAGCTGTGGACCTTCAAAGTGTTGATGAAACACAGAATTTGCATCGGGATTGAATACAACAGTCATCATTCGCATTTTCCTCCATGGGAGTAATGTCTCAAACAATCTACGCTTTGATCGTTCCCTGGAAGACCTGTAGTAGTTTCCGATGCACATAAGGAGGCATTTTGTAATCTGTGGACTATCAGAGTGTTGATGAAACCCAGAAATTGCATCGGGATTGAATACAACAGTCACCATGTGCACTTTTCTCCATGGGAGTAATGTCTCAAACAGTTTACGCTTTGATCGTTCCCTGGAAGACCAGTAGTAGTTTCCGATGCACATCTGGGGGCATTCTATAATGTGTCGACTATCAGAGTGTTGATGAAACACCGAAATTGCATCAGGATTTAATACAACAGTCACAATGCGCACTTTCCTCCATGGGAGTAATGTCTCAAACAGTCTACGGTTTGATCGTTATCTGCAAGACCAGTAGTAGTTTCCGATGCACATCTGGAGGCATTCTGTAATCTGTGGACTATCGGAGTCTTGATGAGACACAGAAATTGCATCGGGATTGAATACAACAGTCACCATGCGCACTTTCCTCCATGGGAGTAATGTCTCAAACAGTCTATGCTTTGATCGTTCCCTGGAAGTCAATGTAATAGTTTCCGATGCACATCTGGAAGCATTCTGTAATCTGTGGACTATCAGAGTATTGATGAAACACAGAAATTGCATCGGGATTGTATACAACAGTCACCATGTGAACTTTCCTCCATGGGAGTAATGTCTCAAACAGTCTACGCTTTAATCGTTCCCTGGAAGACCAGTAGTGGTTTGCGATGTACATCTAGGGGCATTCTGTAAGCTGTGGACCTTCAAAGTGTTGATGAAACACAGAATTTGCATCGGGATTGAATACAACAGTCATCATTCGCATTTTCCTCCATGGGAGTAATGTCTCAAACTGTCTACGTTTTGATCGTTCCCTGGAACACAGTAGTAGTTTCCGATGCACATCTGGAGGCATTCTGTAATCTGTGGACCTTCAAAGTGTTGATGAAACACAGAAAGTGCATCGGGATTGTATACAACAGGCACCATGCAGGCTTTTCTCCATGGGAGTAATGTCTCAAACAGTTTACGCTTTGATCGTTCCCTTGACGACCAGTAGTAGTTTCCGATGCACATCTTGAAGCGTTCTGTAATCTGTGGACTATCAGAGTGTTGATGAATCACAGAAATTGCATCGGGATTGAATACAACAGTCACCATGAGCAATTTCCTCCATGGGAGTAATGTCTCAAACAGTCTACGCTTTGATCGTTCCCTGGAAGTCAATGTAATAGTTTGCGATGCACATCTGGAAGCATTCTGTAATCTGTGGACTATCAGAGTATTGATGAAACACAGAAATTGCATCGGGATTGTATACAACAGTCACCATGTGAACTTTCCTCCATGGGAGTAATGTCTCAAACAGTCTACGCTTTGATCGTTCCCTGGAAGACCGGTAGTAGTTTCCGATGCACATCTGGAGGCATTCTGTAATCTGTGGATCTTCAAAGTGTTGATGAAACACATAAATTTCATCGGTATGGAATACAACAGTCACCATGCGCACTTTCCTCCATGGGAGTAATGTCTCAAACTGTCTACGTTTTGATCGTTCCCTGAAAGACCAGTAGTAGTTTCCGATGCACATCTGGAGGCATTCTGTAACCTGTCGACCTTCAAAGTGTTGTTGTAACACAGAAATTGCATCGGAATTGAATACAACAGCCACCTTGCGCACTTTCCTCCATGTGAGTAATGTCTCAAACAGTCTACGCTTTGATCGTTCCCTGGAAGACTAGTAGTAGTTTCCGATGCACATCTGGAGGCATTCTGTAATCTGTGGACCTTCAAAGTGTTGATGAAACACAGAAATTGCATCGCCATTGAATACAACAGTCACCATGCGCACTTTCCTCCATGTTAGTAATGTCTCAAACAGTCTACTCTTTGATCGTTCCCTGGAAGACCTGTAGTAGTTTCCGATGCACATCTGGAGGCATTTTGTAATCTGTGGACTATCAGAGTGTTGATGAAACACAGAAATTGCATCGGGATTGAATACAAAAGTCACCATGTGCACTTTTCTCCATGGGAGTAATGTCTCAAACAGTTTACGATTTGATCGTTCTCTGGAAGACCAGTAGTAGTTTCCGATGCACATCTGGGGGCATTCTAAAATGTGTGGACTATCAGAGTGTTGATGAAACACAGAAATTGCATCAGGATTGAATACAACAGTCACCATGCGCACTTTCCTCCATGGGAGTAATGTCTCAAACAGTCTACGCTTTGATCGTTCCCTGCAAGACCAGTAGTAGCTTCCGATGCACATCTGGAGGCGTTCTGTAATCTGTGGACCTTCAAAGTGTTGATGAAACACAGAAATTGCCTCGGGATTGAATACAACAGTCATCATTCGCATTTTCCTCCATGGGAGTAATGTCTCAAACTGTCTACGTTTTGATCGTTCCCTGGAACACCAGTAGTAGTTTCCGATGCACATCTGGAGGCATTCTGTAATCTGTGAACCTTCAAAGTGTTGATGAAACACAGAAAGTGCATCGGGATTGTATACAACAGGCACCATGCAGGCTTTTCTCAATGGGAGTAGTGTCTCAAACAGTTTACGCTTTGTTCGATCCCTTGAAGTCCAGTAGTACTTCCGATGCACATCTGGAGGCATTCTGTAATCTGTGGACTATCAGAGTGTTGATAAAACACAGAAATTGCATCGGGATTGAATACAACAGTCACCATGCGCACTTTCCTCCATGGGAGTAATGTCTCAAACAGTCTATGCTTTGATCGTTCCCTGGAAGTCAATGTAATAGTTTCCGATGCACATCTGGAAGCATTCTGTAATCTGTGGACTATCAGAGTATTGATGAAACACAGAAGTTGCATCGGGATTGTATACAACAGTCACCATGTGAACTTTCCTCCATGGGAGTAATGTCTCAAACAGTCTACGCTTTAATCGTTCCCTGGAAGACCAGTAGTGGTTTCCGATGTACATCTGGGGGCATTCTGTAAGCTGTGGACCTTCAAAGTGTTGATGAAACACAGAATTTGCATCGGGATTGAATACAACAGTCATCATTCGCATTTTCCTCCATGGGAGTAATGTCTCAAACTGTCTACGTTTTGATCGTTCCCTGGAACACCAGTAGTAGTTTCCGATGCACATCTGGAGGCATTCTGTAATCTGTGGACCTTCAAAGTGTTGATGAAACACAGAAAGTGCATCGGGATTGTATACAACAGGCACCATGCAGGCTTTTCTCCATGGGAGTAATGTCTCAAACAGTTTACGCTTTGATCGTTCCCTTGTAGACCAGTAGTAGTTTCCGATGCACATCTTGAGGCGTTCTGTAATCTGTGGACTATCAGAGTGTTGATGAATCACAGAAATTGCATCGGGATTGAATACAACAGTCACCATGCGCAATTTCCTCCATGGGAGTAATGTCTCAAACAGTCTACGCTTTGATCGTTCCCTGGAAGTCAATGTAATAGTTTCCGATGCACATCTGGAAGCATTCTGTAATCTGTGGACTATCAGAGTATTGATGAAACACAGAAATTGCATCGGGATTGTATACAACAGTCACCATGTGAACTTTCCTCCATGGGAGTAATGTCTCAAACAGTCTACGCTTTAATCGTTCCCTGGAAGACCAGTAGTGGTTTGCGATGTACATCTGGGGGCATTCTGTAAGCTGTGGACCTTCAAAGTGTTGATGAAACACAGAATTTGCATCGGGATTGAATACAACAGTCATCATTCGCATTTTCCTCCATGGGAGTAATGTCTCAAACAATCTACGCTTTGATCGTTCCCTGGAAGACCTGTAGTAGTTTCCGATGCACATAAGGAGGCATTTTGTAATCTGTGGACTATCAGAGTGTTGATGAAACCCAGAAATTGCATCGGGATTGAATACAACAGTCACCATGTGCACTTTTCTCCATGGGAGTAATGTCTCAAACAGTTTACGCTTTGATCGTTCCCTGGAAGACCAGTAGTAGTTTCCGATGCACATCTGGGGGCATTCTATAATGTGTCGACTATCAGAGTGTTGATGAAACACCGAAATTGCATCAGGATTTAATACAACAGTCACAATGCGCACTTTCCTCCATGGGAGTAATGTCTCAAACAGTCTACGGTTTGATCGTTATCTGCAAGACCAGTAGTAGTTTCCGATGCACATCTGGAGGCATTCTGTAATCTGTGGACTATCGGAGTCTTGATGAGACACAGAAATTGCATCGGGATTGAATACAACAGTCACCATGCGCATTTTCCTCCATGGGAGTAATGTCTCAAACAGTCTATGCTTTGATCGTTCCCTGGAAGTCAATGTAATAGTTTCCGATGCACATCTGGAAGCATTCTGTAATCTGTGGACTATCAGAGTATTGATGAAACACAGAAATTGCATCGGGATTGTATACAACAGTCACCATGTGAACTTTCCTCCATGGGAGTAATGTCTCAAACAGTCTACGCTTTAATCGTTCCCTGGAAGACCAGTAGTGGTTTGCGATGTACATCTGGGGGCATTCTGTAAGCTGTGGACCTTCAAAGTGTTGATGAAACACAGAATTTGCATCGGGATTGAATACAACAGTCATCATTCGCATTTTCCTCCATGGGAGTAATGTCTCAAACTGTCTACGTTTTGATCGTTCCCTGGAACACAGTAGTAGTTTCCGATGCACATCTGGAGGCATTCTGTAATCTGTGGACCTTCAAAGTGTTGATGAAACACAGAAAGTGCATCGGGATTGTATACAACAGGCACCATGCAGGCTTTTCTCCATGGGAGTAATGTCTCAAACAGTTTACGCTTTGATCGTTCCCTTGACGACCAGTAGTAGTTTCCGATGCACATCTTGAAGCGTTCTGTAATCTGTGGACTATCAGAGTGTTGATGAATCACAGAAATTGCATCGGGATTGAATACAACAGTCACCATGAGCAATTTCCTCCATGGGAGTAATGTCTCAAACAGTCTACGCTTTGATCGTTCCCTGGAAGTCAATGTAATAGTTTGCGATGCACATCTGGAAGCATTCTGTAATCTGTGGACTATCAGAGTATTGATGAAACACAGAAATTGCATCGGGATTGTATACAACAGTCACCATGTGAACTTTCCTCCATGGGAGTAATGTCTCAAACAGTCTACGCTTTAATCGTTCCCTGGAAGACCAGTAGTGGTTTCCGATGTACATCTGGGGGCATTCTGTAAGCTGTGGACCTTCAAAGTGATGATAAAACACAGAAGATGCATCGGGATTAAATACAACAGTCTCTATGCGCACTTTCCTCCATGAGAGTAATGTCTCAAACAGTCTACGATTAGATCGTTCCCTGGAAGGCCAGTAGTAGTTTCCGATGCACATCTGGAGGCATCCTGTAATCGTTGGACTATCTGAGTGTTGATGAAACACAGAAACTGCATCGGGATTGAATACAACAGTCACCATGCGCAATTTCCTCCATGGGAGTAATGTCTCAAACAGTGTACACTTTGATCGTTCCCTGAAAGTCAATGTAATAGTTTCCGATGCACATCTGGTTGCATTCTGTAATCTGTGGACTATCAGAGTGTTGATGAAACACAGAAACTGCATCGGGATTGATACAACTGTCACCATGAGCACTTTCCTCCATTGGAGTAATGTCTCAAACAGTCTACGCTTTGATCGTTCCCTGGAAGACCGGTAGTAGTTTCCGATGCACATCTGGAGGCATTCTGTAATCTGTGGATCTTCAAAGTGTTGATGAAACACATAAATTGCATCGGTATGGAATACAACAGTCACCATGCGCACTTTCCTCCATGGGAGTAATGTCTCAAACTGTCTACGTTTTGATCGTTTCCTCAAAGACCAGTAGTAGTTTCCGATGCACATCTGGAGGCATTCTGTAACCTGTCGACCTTCAAAGTGTTGTTGTAACACAGAAATTGCATCGGAATTGAATACAACAGCCACCTTGCGCACTTTCCTCCATGTGAGTAATGTCTCAAACAGTCTACGCTTTGATCGTTCCCTGGAAGACTAGTAGTAGTTTCCGATGCACATCTGGAGGCATTCTGTAATCTGTGGACCTTCAAAGTGTTGATGAAACACAGAAATTGCATCGCCATTGAATACAACAGTCACCATGCGCACTTTCCTCCATGTTAGTAATGTCTCAAACAGTCTACTCTTTGATCGTTCCCTGGAAGACCTGTAGTAGTTTCCGATGCACATCTGGAGGCATTTTGTAATCTGTGGACTATCAGAGTGTTGATGAAACACAGAAATTGCATCGGGATTGAATACAAAAGTCACCATGTGCACTTTTCTCCATGGGAGTAATGTCTCAAACAGTTTACGATTTGATCGTTCTCTGGAAGACCAGTAGTAGTTTCCGATGCACATCTGGGGGCATTCTAAAATGTGTGGACTATCAGAGTGTTGATGAAACACAGAAATTGCATCAGGATTGAATACAACAGTCACCATGCGCACTTTCCTCCATGGGAGTAATGTCTCAAACAGTCTACGCTTTGATCGTTCCCTGCAAGACCAGTAGTAGCTTCCGATGCACATCTGGAGGCGTTCTGTAATCTGTGGACCTTCAAAGTGTTGATGAAACACAGAAATTGCCTCGGGATTGAATACAACAGTCATCATTCGCATTTTCCTCCATGGGAGTAATGTCTCAAACTGTCTACGTTTTGATCGTTCCCTGGAACACCAGTAGTAGTTTCCGATGCACATCTGGAGGCATTCTGTAATCTGTGAACCTTCAAAGTGTTGATGAAACACAGAAAGTGCATCGGGATTGTATACAACAGGCACCATGCAGGCTTTTCTCAATGGGAGTAGTGTCTCAAACAGTTTACGCTTTGTTCGATCCCTTGAAGTCCAGTAGTGCTTCCGATGCACATCTGGAGGCATTCTGTAATCTGTGGACTATCAGAGTGTTGATAAAACACAGAAATTGCATCGGGATTGAATACAACAGGCACCATGCGCAATTTCCTCCATGGGAGTAATGTCTCAAACAGTGTACACTTTGATCGTTCCCTGGAAGTCAATGTAATAGTTTCCGATGCACATCTGGAGGCATTCTGTAATCTGTGGACTATCAGAGTGTTGATGAAACACAGAAACTGCATCGGGATTGATACAACTGTCACCATGAGCACTTTCCTCCATTGGAGTAATGTCTCAAACAGTCTACGCTTTGATCGTTCCCTGGAAGACCGGTAGTAGTTTCCGATGCACATCTTGAGGCATTCTGTAATCTGTGGATCTTCAAAGTGTTGATGAAACACATAAATTGCATCGGTATGGAATACAACAGTCACCATGCGCACTTTCCTCCATGGGAGTAATGTCTCAAACTGTCTACGTTTTGATCGTTCCCTGAAAGACCAGTAGTAGTTTCCGATGCACATCTGGAGGCATTCTGTAACCTGTCGACCTTCAAAGTGTTGTTGTAACACAGAAATTGCATCGGAATTGAATACAACAGCCACCTTGCGCACTTTCCTCCATGTGAGTAATGTCTCAAACAGTCTACGCTTTGATCGTTCCCTGGAAGACCAGTAGTAGTTTCCGATGCAGATCTGGAGGCATTCTGTAATCTGTGGACCTTCAAAGTGTTGATGAAACACAGAAATTGCATCGCCATTGAATACAACAGTCACCATGCGCACTTTCCTCCATGTTAGTAATGTCTCAAACAGTCTACTCTTTGATCGTTCCCTCGAAGACCTGTAGTAGTTTCCGATGCACATCTGGAGGCATTTTGTAATCTGTGGACTATCAGAGTGTTGATGAAACACAGAAATTGCATCGGGATTGAATACAAAAGTCACCATGTGCACTTTTCTCCATGGGAGTAATGTCTCAAACAGTTTACGATTTGATCGTTCTCTGGAAGACCAGTAGTAGTTTCCGATGCACATCTGGGGGCATTCTATAATGTGTGGACTATCAGAGTGTTGATGAAACACAGAAATTGCATCAGGATTGAATACAACAGTCACCATGCGCACTTTCCTCCATGGGAGTAATGTCTCAAACAGTCTACGCTTTGATCGTTCCCTGCAAGACCAGTAGTAGCTTCCGATGCACATCTGGAGGCGTTCTGTAATCTGTGGACCTTCAAAGTGTTGATGAAACACAGAAATTGCCTCGGGATTGAATACAACAGTCATCATTCGCATTTTCCTCCATGGGAGTAATGTCTCAAACTGTCTACGTTTTGATCGTTCCCTGGAACACCAATAGTAGTTTCCGATGCACATCTGGAGGCATTCTGTAAACTGTGAACCTTCAAAGTGTTGATGAAACACAGAAAGTGCATCGGGATTGTATACAACAGGCACCATGCAGGCTTTTCTCAATGGGAGTAGTGTCTCAAACAGTTTACGCTCTGATCGATCCCTTGAAGTCCAGTAGTAGTTTCCAATGCACATCTGGAGGCATTCTGTAATCTGTGGACCTTCAAAGTGTTGTTGAAACACAGAAATTGCCTCGGGATTGAATACAACAGTCATCATTCGCATTTTCCTCCATGGGAGTAATGTCTCAAACAGTTTACGATTTGATCGTTCACTGGAAGACCAGTAGTAGTTTCCAATGCACATCTGGAGCATTCTGTAATCTGTGGACTATCAGAGTGTTGATGAAACACAGAAATTGCATCGGGATTGAATACAACAGTCACCATGCGCAATTTCCTCCATGGGAGTAATGTCTCAAACAGTGTACACTTTGATCGTTCCCTGGAAGTCAATGTAATAGTTTCCGATGCACATCTGGAGGCATTCTGTATTCTGTGGACTATCAGAGTGTTGATGAAACACAGAAACTGCATCGGGATTGATACAACTGTCACCATGAGCACTTTCCTCCATAGGAGTAATGTCTCAAACAGTCTACGCTTTAATCGTTCCCTGGAAGACCAGTAGTAGTTTCCGATGCACATCTGGAGGCATTCTGTAATCTGTGGATCTTCAAAGTGTTGATGAAACACAGAAATTGCATCGGTATGGAATACAACAGTCACCATGCGCACTTTACTCCATGGAAGTAATGTCTCAAACTGTATACGTTTTGATCGTTCCCTGGAAGACCAGTAGTAGTTTCCGATGCACATCTGGAGGCATTCTGTAACCTGTCGACCTTCAAAGTGTTGTTGTAACACAGAAATTGCATCGGATTTGAATACAACAGCCATCTTGCGCACTTTCCTCCATGTGAGTAATGTCTCAAACTGTCTACAATTTGATCGTTCCCTGGAAGACCAGTAGTAGTTTCCGATGCACATCTGGAGGCATTCTGTAATCTGTGGACCTTCAAATGTTGATGAAACACAGAAATTGCATCGCTATTGAATACAACAGTCACCATGCGCACTTTCCTCCATGTTAGTAATGTCTCAAACAGTCTACTCTTTGATCGTTCCCTGGAAGACCTGTAGTAGTTTCCGATGCACATCTGGAGGCATTCTGTAATCTGTGGACTATCAGCGTCTTGATGAGACACAGAAATTGCATCGGGATTGAATACAACAGTCACCATGCGCACTTTCCTCCATGGGAGTAATGTCTCATACAGTCTATGCTTTGATCGTTCCCTGGAAGTCAATGTAATAGTTTCCGATGCACATCTGGAAGCATTCTGTAATCTGTGGACTATCAGAGTATTGATGAAACACAGAAATTGCATCGGGATTGTATACAACAGTCACCATGTGAACTTTCCTCCATGGGAGTAATGTCTCAAACAGTCTACGCTTTAATCGTTCCCTGGAAGACCAGTAGTGGTTTCCGATGTACATCTGGGGGCATTCTGTAAGCTGTGGACCTTCAAAGTGTTGATGAAACACAGAATTTGCATCGGGATTGAATACAACAGTCATCATTCGCATTTTCCTCCATGGGAGTAATGTCTCAAACTGTCTACGTTTTGATCGTTCCCTGGAACACCAGTAGTAGTTTCCGATGCACATCTGGAGGCATTCTGTAATCTGTGGACCTTCAAAGTGTTGATGAAACACAGAAAGTGCATCGGGATTGTATACAACAGGCACCATGCAGGCTTTTCTCAATGGGAGTAGTGTCTCAAACAGTTTACGCTTTGTTCGATCCCTTGAAGTCCAGTAGTACTTCCGATGCACATCTGGAGGCATTCTGTAATCTGTGGACTATCAGAGTGTTGATAAAACACAGAAATTGCATCGGGATTGAATACAACAGTCACCATGCGCAATTTCCTCCATGGGAGTAATGTCTCAAACAGTGTACACTTTGATCGTTCCCTGGAAGTCAATGTAATAGTTTCCGATGCACATCTGTAGGCATTCTGTAATCTGTGGACTATCAGAGTGTTGATGAAACACAGAAACTGCATCGGGATTGATACAACTGTCACCATGAGCACTTTCCTCCATTGGAGTAATGTCTCAAACAGACTACGCTTTGATCGTTCCCTGGAAGGCCGGTAGTAGTTTCCGATGCACATCTTGAGGCATTCTGTAATCTGTGGATCTTCAAAGTGTTGATGAAACACATAAATTGCATCGGTATGGAATACAACAGTCACCATGCGCACTTTCCTCCATGGGAGTAATGTCTCAAACTGTCTACGTTTTGATCGTTCCCTGAAAGACCAGTAGTAGTTTCCGATGCACATCTGGAGGCATTCTGTAACCTGTCGACCTTCAAAGTGTTGTTGTAACACAGAAATTGCATCGGAATTGAATACAACAGCCACCTTGCGCACTTTCCTCCATGTGAGTAATGTCTCAAACAGTCTACGCTTTGATCGTTCCCTGGAAGACCAGTAGTAGTTTCCGATGCACATCTGGAGGCATTCTGTAATCTGTGGACCTTCAAAGTGTTGATGAAACACAGAAATTGCATCGCCATTGAATACAACAGTCACCATGCGCACTTTCCTCCATGTTAGTAATGTCTCAAACAGTCTACTCTTTGATCGTTCCCTGGAAGACCTGTAGTAGTTTCCGATGCACATCTGGAGGCATTTTGTAATCTGTGGACTATCAGAGTGTTGATGAAACACAGAAATTGCATCGGGATTGAATACAAAAGTCACCATGTGCACTTTTCTCCATGGGAGTAATGTCTCAAACAGTTTACGATTTGATCGTTCTCTGGAAGACCAGTAGTAGTTTCCGATGCACATCTGGGGGCATTCTATAATGTGTGGACTATCAGAGTGTTGATGAAACACAGAAATTGCATCAGGATTGAATACAACAGTCACCATGCGCACTTTCCTCCATGGGAGTAATGTCTCAAACAGTCTACGCTTTGATCGTTCCCTGCAAGACCAGTAGTAGCTTCCGATGCACATCTGGAGGCGTTCTGTAATCTGTGGACCTTCAAAGTGTTGATGAAACACAGAAATTGCCTCGGGATTGAATACAACAGTCATCATTCGCATTTTCCTCCATGGGAGTAATGTCTCAAACTGTCTACGTTTTGATCGTTCCCTGGAACACCAATAGTAGTTTCCGATGCACATCTGGAGGCATTCTGTAAACTGTGAACCTTCAAAGTGTTGATTAAACACAGAAAGTGCATCGGGATTGTATACAACAGGCACCATGCAGGCTTTTCTCAATGGGAGTAGTGTCTCAAACAGTTTACGCTCTGATCGATCCCTTGAAGTCCAGTAGTAGTTCCCAATGCACATCTGGAGGCATTCTGTAATCTGTGGACCTTCAAAGTGTTGTTGAAACACAGAAATTGCCTCGGGATTGAATACAACAGTCATCATTCGCATTTTCCTGCATGGGAGTAATGTCTCAAACAGTTTACGATTTGATCGTTCACTGGAAGACCAGTAGTAGTTTCCAATGCACATCTGGGGGCATTCTGTAATGTGTGGACTATCAGAGTGTTGATGAAACACAGATATTGCATCATGATTGAATACAACAGTCACCATGCCCACTTTCCTCCATAGGAGTAATGTCTCAAACAGTCTACGGTTTGATCGTTCCCTGCAAGACCAGTAGTAGTTTACGATGCACATCTGGAGGCATTCTGTAATCTGTGGACCTTCAAAGTGTTGTTGAAATACAGAAATTGCCTCGGGATTGAACACAACAGTTATCATTCGCATTTTCCTCCATGGGAGTAATGTCTCAAACTGTCTACGTTTTGATCGTTCCCTGGAACACCAGTAGTAGTTTCCGATGCACATCTGGAGGCATTCTGTAATCTGTGGACCTTCAAAGTGTTGATGAAACACAGAAAGTGCATCGGGATTGTATACAAGAGGCACCATGAAGGCTTTTCTCCATGGGAGTAATGTCTCAAACCGTTTACGCATTGATCGTTGCCTTGAAGACCAGTAGTAGTTTCCGATGTACATCTGGGGGCATTCTGTAATCTGTGGACCTTCAAAGTGTTCATGAAACACAGAAATTGAATCGAGATTGAATACAACAGTCACCATGCGCACTTTCCTCCATGGGAGTAATGTCTCAAACAGTCTACGCTTTCATCGTTCCCTGAAAGACCTGTAGTAGTTTCCGATGCACATCAGGAGGCATTTTGTAATCTGTGGACTATCAGAGTGTTGATGAAACACAGAAATTGCATCGGGATTGAATACAACAGTCACCATGCGCACTTTTCTCCATGGGAGTAATGTCTCAAATAGTTTACGCTTTGATCGTTACCTTGAAGACCAGTAGTAGTTTCCGATGCACATCTGGAGCATTCTGTAATCTGTGGACTATCAGAGTGTTGATGAAACACAGAAATTGCATCGGGATTGAATACAACAGTCACCATGCGCAATTTCCTCCATGGGAGTAATGTCTCAAACAGTGTACACTTTGATCGTTCCCTGGAAATCAATGTAATAGTTTCCGATGCACATCTGGAGGCATTCTGTATTCTGTGGACTATCAGAGTGTTGATGAAACACAGAAACTGCATCGGGATTGATACAACTGTCACCATGAGCACTTTCCTCCATGTGAGTAATGTCTCAAACTGTCTACAATTTGATCGTTCCCTGGAAGACCAGTAGTAGTTTCCGATGCACATCTGGAGGCATTCTGTAATCTGTGGACCTTCAAATGTTGATGAAACACAGAAATTGCATCGCGATTGAATACAACAGTCACCATGCGCACTTTCCTCCATGTTAGTAATGTCTCAAACAGTCTACTCTTTGATCGTTCCCTGGAAGACCTGTAGTAGTTTCCGATGCACATCTGGAGGCATTCTGTAATCTGTGGATCTTCAAAGTGTTGATGAAACACAGAAATTGCATCGAGATTGAATACAACAGTCACCATGCGCACTTTCCTCCATGGGAGTAATGTCTCAAACAGTCTACGCTTTGATCGTTCCCTGGAAGACCTGTAGTAGTTTCCGATGCACATAAGGAGGCATTTTGTAATCTGTGGACTATCAGAGTGTTGATGAAACACAGAATTTGCATCGGGATTGAATACAACAGTCACCATGTGCAATTTTCTCCATGGGAGTAATGTCTCAAACAGTTTACGCTTTGATCGTTCCCTGGAAGAGCAGTAGCAGTTTCCGATGCACATCTGGGGGCATTCTATAATGTGTGGACTATCAGAGTGTTGATGGAACACAGAAATTGCATCAGGATTGATTACAACAATCACCATGCGCACTTTCCTTCAAAGTGTTGATGAAACACAGAAATTGCCTCGGGATTGAATACAACAGTCATCATTCCCATTTGCCTCCATGGGAGTAATGTCTCAAACTGTCTACGTTTTGATCGTTCCCTGGAACACCAGTAGTAGTTTCCGATGCACATCTGGAGGCATTCTGCAATCTATGGACCTTCAAAGTGTTGATGAAACACAGAAAGTGCATCGGGATTGTATACAACAGGCACCATGCAGGCTTTTCCCCATGGGAGTAATGTCTCAAATAGTTTACGCTTTGATCGTTCCCTTGAAGACCAGTAGTAGTTTCCGATGTACATCTGGGGGCATTCTGTAAGCTGTGGGCCTTCAAAGTGTTGATAAAACACAGAAGGTGCATCGAGATTGAATACAACAGCCACCATGAACAATTTCCTCCATGGGAGTAATGTCTCAAACAGTCTACGCTTTGATCGTTCCCTGGAAGTCAATGTAATAGTTTCCGATGCACATCTGGAGGCATTCTGTAACCAGAGGACCTTCAGAGTGTTGATGAAACACAGAAGCTGCATCGGGATTGAATACAACAGTCACCATGAGCACTTTCCTATATAGGAGTAATGTCTCAAAAAGTCTACGTTTTGATCGTTCCCTGGAAGACTAGTAGTAGTTTCGTATGCACATCTGGAGGCATTCTGTAATCTGTGGATCTTCAAAGAGTTGATGAAACACAGAAATTGCATCGGTATGGAATACAACAATCACCATGCGAACTTTCCTCCATGGGAGTAATGTCTCAAACTGTCTACGTTTTGATCGTTCCCTGGAAGAGCAGTAGTAGTTTCCGATGCACATCTGGAGGCATTCTGTAGTCTGTGGACCTTCAAAGTGTTGATGAAACACAGAAATTGCATCGGGATTGAATACAACAGCCACCTTGCGCACTTTCCTGCATGTGAGTAATGTCTCAAACAGTCTACGCTTTGATCGTTCTCTGGAAGACCAGTAGTAGTTTCCGATGCACATCTGGCGGCATCTGTAATCTGTGGACCTTCAAAGTGTTGATGAAACACAGAAATTGCATCGAGATTGAATACAACAGTCACCATGCGCACTTTCCTCCATGGGAGTAATGTCTCAAACAGTCTACGCTCTGATCGTTCCCTGGAAGACCTGTAGTAGTATCCGATGCACATCAGGAGGCATTTTGTAATCTGTGGACAATCAGAGTGTTGATGAAACCCAGAAATTCCATCGGGATTGAATACAACAGTCACCATCTGCACTTTTCTCCTTGGGAGTAATGTCTCAAACAGTCTACGGTTTGATCGTTCCCTGCAAGACCAGAAGTAGTTTCCGATGCACATCTGGAGGCATTCTGTAATCTGTGGACCTTCAAAGTGTTGATGAAACACAGAAATTGCATCGGGATTGAATACAACAGTCATCATTCGCATTTTCCTCCATGGGAGTAATGTCTCAAACAGTCTACGCTTTGATCGTTCCCTGGAAGTCAATGTAATAGTTTCAGATGCACAGCTGGAAGCATTCTGTAATCTGTGGACTATCAGAGTATTGATGAAACACAGAAATTGTATCGGGATTGTAAACAACAATCACCATGTGAACTTTTCTCCATGGGAGTAATATCTCAAACAGTCTACGCTTTAATCGTTCCCTGGAAGACCAGTAGTGGTTTCCGATGTACATCTGGGGGCATTCTGTAAGCTGTGGACCTTCAAAGTGTTGATAAAACACAGAAGATGCATCGGGATTAAATACAACAGTCACTATGCGAACTTTCCTCCATGAGAGTCATGTCTCAAACAGTCTACGATTTGATCGTTCCCTGGAAGACCAGTAGTAGTTTCCGATGCACATCTGGAGGCATTCTGTAATCTGTGGACTATATGAGCCTTGATGAAACAAGGAAATTGCATCGGGATTGAATACAACAGTCACCATGCGGACTTTCCTCCATTGGTGTAATGTCTCAAACAGTTTACGCTTTGATCGTTCCCTGGAAGACCAGTAGTAGTTTCCGATGCACATCTGGAGGCATTCTGTAATCTGTGGACCTTCAAAGTGTTGATGAAACACAGAAATTGCATCGAGATTGAATACAACAGTCACCATGCGCACTTTCCTCCATGGGAGTAATGTCTCAAACAGTCTACGCTTTGATCGTTCCCTGGAAGACCTGTAGTAGTTTCCGATGCACATCAGGATGCATTTTGTAAGCTGTGGACTATCAGAGTGTTGATGAAACCCAGAAATTGCATCGGGATTGAATACAATAGTCACCATGTGCACTTTTCTCCATGGGAGCAATGTCTCAAACAGTTTACGGTTTGATCGTTCCCAGGAAGACCAGTAGTAGTTTCCGATGCACATCTGGGTCATTCCATAATGTGTGGACTATAAGAGTGTTGATGAAACACAGAAATTGCATCAGGATTGAATACAACAGTGACCATGCGCACTTTCCTCCATGGGAGTAATGTCTCAAACAGTCTACGGTTTGATCGTTCACTGCAAGGAAAGTAGTAGTTTCCGATGCACATCTGGAGGCATTCTGTAATCTGTGGACCTTCAAAGTGTTGATGAAACACAGAAATTGCCTCGGGATTGAATCCAACTGTCATCCTTCGCATTTTCCTCCATGGGAGTTATGTCTCAAGCTGTCTACGTTTTGATCGTTCCCTGGAAAACCAGTAGTAGTTTCCGATGCACATCTGGAGGCATTCTGTAATCTGTGAACCTTCAAAGTGTTGATGAAAGACAGAAAGTGCATCGGGATTGTATACAACAGGCACCATGCAGGCTTTTCTCAATGAGAGTAATGTCTCAAACAGTTTACGCTTTGATCGTTCCCTTGAAGTCCAGTAGTGCTTCCGATGCACATCTGGTGGCATTCTGTAATCTGTGGACTATCAGAGTGTTGATGAAACACAGAAATTGCATCGGGATTGAATACAACAGTCACCATGAACAATTTCCTCCATGGGAGTAATGTCTCAAACAGTGTACGCTTTGATCGTTCCCTGGAAGTCAATGTAATAGTTTCTGATGCACATCTGGAGGCATTCTGTAATCTGTGGACTATCAGTGTGTTGATGAAACACAAAATTGCATCGGGATTGAATACAACAGTCATCATTCGCATTTTCCTCCATGGGAGTAATGTCTCAAACTGTCTACGTTTTGATCGTTCCCTGGAAGACCAGTAGTAGTTTCCGATGCACATCTGGAGGCATTCTGTAGTCTGTGGACCTTCAAAGTGTTGATGAAACACAGAAAGTGCATCGGGATTGTATACAACAGGCACCATGCAAGCTTTTCTCCATGGGAGTAACGTCTCAAACAGTTTACGCTATGATCGTTCCCTTGAAGACCAGTAGTAGTTTCCGATGCACATCTGGAGGCATTCTGTAATCTGTGGACTATCAGAGTGTTGATGAAACACAGAAATTGCATCGTGATTGAACACAACAGTCACCATGCGCAATTTCCTCCATGGGAGTAATGTCTCAAACAGTCTACGCTTTGATCGTTCCCTGGAAGTCAATGTAATAGTTTCAGATGCACAGCTGGAAGCATCCTGTAATCTGTGGACTATCAGAGTGTTGATGATACACAGAAATTGCATCAGGATTGAATACAACAGTGACCATGCGCACTTTCCTCCATGGGAGTAATGTCTCAAACAGTCTACGGTTTGATCGTTCACTGCAAGGAAAGTAGTAGTTTCCGATGCACATCTAGAGGCATTCTGTAATCTGTGGACCTTCAAAGTGTTGATGAAACACAGAAATTGACTCGGGATTGAATCCAACAGTCATCCTTCGCATTTTCCTCCACGGGAGTTATGTCTCAAACTGTCTACGTTTTGATCGTTCCGTGGAACACCAGTAGTAGTTTCCGATGCACATCTGGAGGCATTCTGTAATCTGTGAACCTTCAAAGTGTTGATTAAACACAGAAAGTGCATCGGGATTGTATACAACAGGCACCATGCAGGCTTTTCTCAATGGGAGTAATGTCTCAAACAGTTTACGCTTTGATCGTTCCCTTGAAGTCCAGTAGTACTTCCGATGCACATCTGGAGGCATTCTGTAATCTGTGGACTATCAGAGTGTTGA
Organism: Schistocerca gregaria; assembly: GCF_023897955.1. Classification (NCBI taxonomy): domain Eukaryota; kingdom Metazoa; phylum Arthropoda; class Insecta; order Orthoptera; family Acrididae; genus Schistocerca; species Schistocerca gregaria. The sequence goes on along the minus strand of NC_064929.1, from coordinate 100,660,479 downwards.
GGAAACACAGAAATTGCATCGGGATTGAATACAACAGTCACCATGAACAATTTCCTCCATGGGAGTAATGTCTCAAACAGTCTACGCTTTGATCGTTCCCTGGAAGACCAGTAGTAGCTTCCGATGCACATCTGGAGGCATTCTGTAATCTGTGGACCTTCAAAGTGTTGTTGAAACACAGAAATTGCTTCGGGATTGAATACAACAGTCATCATTCGCATTTTCCTCCATGGGAGTAATGTCTCAAACTGTCTACGTTTTGATCGTTCCCTGGAACACCAGTAGTAGTTTCCGATGCACATCTGGATGCATTGTGTAATCTGTGGACAATCTGAGTGTTAATGAAACATAGAAATTGCGTCGGGATTGAATACAACAGTCACCATGCGCACTTTCCTCCATGGGAGTAATGTCTCAAACAGTTTACGCTTTGATCGTTCCCTTGAAGACCAGTAGTAGTTTCCGATGCACATCTGGAGGCATTCTGTAATCAGTGGACTATCAGAGTGTTGATGAAACCCAGAAATTGCATCGGGATTGAATACAACAGCCACCATGCGCAGTTTCCTCCATGGGAGTAATGTCTCAAACAGTCTACGCTTTGATCGTTCCCTGGAAGTCAATGTAATAGTTTCCGATGCACATCTGGAGGCATTCTGTAATCAGTGGACCTTCAGAGTGTTGATGAAACACAGAAGCTGCATCGGGATTGAATACAACAGTCACCATGAGCACTTTCCTCCATAGGAGTAATGTCTCAAACAGTCTACGTTTTGATCGTTCCCTGGAAGACTAGTAGTAGTTTCCGATGCACATCTTTAGGCATTCTGTAATCTGTGGATCTTCAAAGTGTTGATGAAACACAGAAATTGCATCGGTATGGAATACAACAATCACCATGCGCACTTTCCTCCATGGGAGTAATGTCTCAATCTGCCTACGTTTTGATCGTTCCCTGGAAGAGCAGTAGTAGTTTCCGATGCACATCTGGAGGCATTCTGTAGTCTGTGGACCTTCAAAGTGTTGATGATACACAGAAATTGCATTGGGATTGAATACAACAGCCACCTTGCGCACTTTCCTCCATGGGAGAAATGTCTCAAAAAGTCTACGCTTAGATCGTTCCCTGGAAGACCAGTAGTAGTTTCCGATGCACATCTGGCGGCATTCTGTAATCTGTGGACCTTCAAAGTGTTGATGAAACACAGAAATTGCATCGAGATTGAATACAACAGTCACCATGCGCACTTTCCTCCATGGGAGTAATGTCTCAAACAGTCTACGCTTTGATCATTCCCTGGAAGACCTGTAGTAGTATCCGATGCACATCAGGAGGCATTTTGTAATCTGTGGACTATCAGAGTGTTGATGAAACCCAGAAATTGCATCGGGATTGAATATAACAGTCACCATGTGCACTTTTCTCCATGGGAGTAATGTCTCAAACAGTTTACGCTTTGATCGTTCCCTGGAAGACCAGTAGTAGTTTCCGATGCACATCTGGGGGCATTCTATAATGTGTGGACTATCAGAGTGTTGATGAAACACAGAAATTGCATCAGGATTTAATACAACAGTGAGCATGCGCACTTTCCTCCATGGGAGTAAAGTCTCAAACAGTCTACATTTTGATCGTTCCCTGCAAGACCAGTAGTAGTTTCCGATGCACATCTGGAGGCATTCTGTAATCTGTGGACCTTCAAAGTGTTGATGAAACACAGAAATTGCATCGGGATTGAATGCAACAGTCATCATTCGCATTTTCCTCCATGGGAGTAATGTCTCAAACTGTCTACGTTTTTATCGTTCCCTGGAACACCAGTAATAGTTTCCGATGCACATCTGGAGGCATTCTGTAATCTGTGGACCTTCAAAGTGTTGATGAAACACAGAAAGTGCATCGGGATTGTATTTAACAGGCACCATGCAGGCTTTTCTCCATGGGAGTAATGTCTCAAAGAGTTTACGCTTTGATCGTTCCCTTGAAGACCAGTAGTAGTTTCCGATGCACATCTGGAGGCATTCTGTAATCTGTGGACTATCAGAGTGTTGATGAAACACAGAAATTCATCGGGATTGAACACAACAGTCACCATGCGCAATTTCCTCCATGGGAGTAATGTCTCAAACAGTCTACGCTTTGATCGTTCCCTGGAAGTCAATGTAATAGTTTCCGATGCACATCTGGTAGCATTCTGTAAACTGTGGACTATCAGAGTATTGATGAAACACAGAAATTGCATCGGGATTGTAAACAACCATCACCATGTGAACTTTCCTCCATGGGAGTAATGTCTCAAACAGTCTACGCTTTAGTCGTTCCCTGGAAGACCAGTAGAGGTTTCCGATGTACATCTGGGGGCATTCTGTAAGCTGTGAACCTTCAAAGTGTTGATAAAACACAGAAGATGCATGGGTATTAATTACAACAGTCACTATGCGCACTTTCCTCCATGAGAGTCATGTCTCAAACAGTCTACGATTTGTTCGTTCCCTGGAAGACCAGTAGATGTTTCCGATGCACATCTGGAGGCATTCTGTAATCTGTGTACCTTCAAAGTGTTGATATAACACAGAAATTGCATCGGGATTGAATACAACATTCACCATGCGCACTATCCTCCATGTGAGTAATGTCTCAAACAGTCTACGCTTTGATCGTTCCCTGGAAGACCAGTAGTAGTTTCCGATGCACATCTGGAGGCATTCTGTTATCTGTGGACTATATGAGCCATGATGAAACACAGAAATTGCATCGGGATTGGATACAACAGTCACCATGCGCACTTTCCTCCATTGGTGTAATGTCTCAAACAGTTTACGCTTTGATCGTTCCCTGGAAGACCAGTAGTAGTTTCCGATGCACATCTGGAGGCATTCTGTAACCTGTCGACCTTCAAAGTCTTGATGAAACACAGAAATTGCATCGGGATTGAATACAACAGCCACCTTGCGCACTTTCCTCCATGTGAGTAATGTCTCAATCAGTCTACGCTTATATCGTTCCCTGGAAGACCAGTAGTAGTTTCCGATGCACATCTGGAGGCATTCTGTAATCTGTGGACCTTCAAAGTGTTGATGAAACACAGAAATTGCATCGCGATTGAATACAATATTCACCATGCGCACTTTCCTCCATGGGAGTAATGTCTCAAACAGTCTACGGGTTGATCGTTCCCTGCAAGACCAGTAGTAGTTTCCGATGCACATCTGGAGGCATTCTGTAATCTGTGGACCTTCAAAGTATTGTTGAAACACAGAAATTGCCTCGGGATTGAATACAACAGTCATCATTCGCATTTTCCTCCATGGGAGTAATGTCTCAAACAGTTTACGATTTGATCGTTCCCTGGAAGACCAGTAGTAGTTTCCGACGCACATCTGGGGGCATTCTATAATGTGTGCACTATCAGAGTGTTGATGAAACACCGAAATTGCATCATGATTGAATACAACAGTCACCATGCGCACTTTGCTCCATGGGAGTAATGTCTCAAACAGTCTACGGTTTGATCGTTCCCTGCAAGACCAGTAGTAGTTTCCGAAGCACATCTGGAGGCATTCTGTAATCTGTGGACCTTCAAAGTGTTGTTGAAACACAGAAATTGCCTCGGGTTTGAATACAACAGTCATCATTCTCATTTTCCTCCATGGGAGTAATGTCTCAAACTGTCTACGTTTTGATCGTTCCCTGGAACACTAGTAGTAGTTTCCGATGCACATCTGGATGCGTTGTGTAATCTGTGGACAATCTGAGTGTTAATGAAACATAGAAATTGCGTCGGGATTGAATACAACAGTCACCATGCGCACTATCCTCCATGGGAGTAATGTCTCAAACAGTTTACGCTTTGATCGTTCCCTTGAAGACCAGTAGTAGTTTCCGATGCACATCTGGAGGCATTCTGTAATCAGTGGACTATCAGAGTGTTGATGAAACCCAGAAATTGCATCGGGATTGAATACAACACCCACCATGCGCAATTTCCTCCATGGGAGTAATGTCTCAAACAGTCTACGCTTTGATCTTTCCCTGGAAGTCAATGTAATAGTTTCCGATGCACATCTGGAGGCATTCTGTAATCAGTGGACCTTCAGAGTGTTGATGAAACACAGAAGCTGCATCGGGATTGAATACAACAGTCACCATGAGCACTTTCCTCCATAGGAGTAATGTCTCAGACAGTCTACGTTTTGATCGTTCCCTGGAAGACTAGTAGTAGTTTCCGATGCACATCTGGAGGCATTCTGTAATCTGTGGATCTTCAAAGTGTTGATGAAACACAGAAATTGCATCGGTATGGAATACAACAATCACAATGCGCACTTTCCTCCATGGGAGTAATGTCTCAAACTGCCTACGTTTTGATCGTTCCCTGGAAGAGCAGTAGTAGTTTCCGATGCACATCTGGCGGCATTCTGTAATCTGTGGACCTTCAAAGTGTTGATGAAACACAGAAATTGCATCGAGATTGAATACAACAGTCACCATGCGCACTTTCCTGCATGTGAGTAATGTCTCAAACAGTCTACGCTTTGATCATTTCCTGGAAGACCTGTAGTAGTATCCGATGCACATCAGGAGGCATTTTGTAATCTGTGGACTATCAGAGTGTTGATGAAACCCAGAAATTGCATCGGGATTGAATATAACAGTCACCATGTGCACTTTTCTCCATGGGAGTAATGTCTCAAACAGTTTACGCTCTGATCGTTCCCTGGAAGACCAGTAGTAGTTTCCGATGCACATCTGGGGGCATTCTATAATGTGTGGACTATCAGAGTGTTGATGAAACACAGAAATTGCATCAGGATTTAGTACAACAGTGACCATGCGCACTTTCCTCCATCGGATTAATGTCTCAAACTGTCTACGTTTTGATCGTTCCCTGTAACACCAGTAGTAGTTTCCGATGCACATCTGAAGGCATTCTCTAATCTGTGGACCTTCAAAGTGTTGATAAAACACAGAAGATGCATGGGTATTAAATACAACAGTCACTATGCGCACTTTTCTCCATGAGAGTCATGTCTCAAACATTCTACGATTTGTTCGTTCCCTGGAAGACCAGTAGTAGTTTCCGATGCACATCTGGAGGCATTCTGTAATCTGTGTACCTTCAAAGTGTTGATTAAACACAGAAATTGCATCGGGATTGAATACAACACTCACCATGCGTACTATCCTCCATGTGAGTAATGTCTCAAACAGTCTACGCTTTGATCGTTCCCTGGAAGACCAGTAGTAGTTTCCGATGCACATCTGGAGGCATTCTGTTATCTGTGGACTATATGAGCCTTGATGAAACACAGAAATTGCTTCGGGATTGAAAACAACAGTCACCATGCGCACTTTCCTCCGTTGGTGTAATGTCTCAAACAGTTTACGCTTTGATCGTTCCCTGGAAGACCAGTAGTAGTTTCCGATGCACATCTGGAGGCATTCTGTAATCTGTGGACCTTCAAAGTGTTGATGAAACACAGAAATTGCATCGAGATCGAATACAACAGTCACCATGCGCACTTTCCTCCATGGGAGTAATGTCTCAAACAGTCTACGCTTTGATCGTTCCCTGGAAGTCCTGTAGTAGTTTCCGATGCACATCAGGAGGCATTTTGTAAGCTGTGGACTATCTGAGTGTTGATGAGACCCAGAAATTGCATCGGGATTGAATACAATAGTCACCATGTGTACTTTTCTCCATGGGAGTAATGTCTCAAATAGTTTACGCTTTGATCGTTCCCTGGAAGACCAGTAGTAGTTTACGATGCACATCTGGGGCATTCTATAATGTGTGGACTATCAGGGTGTTGATGAAACACAGAAATTGCATCAGGATTGAATACAACAGTCACCATGCGCACTTTCCTCCAAGGGAGTAATGTCTCAAACAGTCTACGGTTTGATCGTTCCCTGCGAGGAAAGTAGTAGATTCCGATGCACATCCGGAGGCATTCTGTAATCTGTGAACCTTCAAAGTGTTGATGAAACACAGAAAGTGCATCGGGATTGTATACAACAGGCACCATGCAGGCTTTTCTCAATGGGAGTAATGTCTCAAACAGTTTACGCTTTGATCGTTCCCTTGAAGTCCAGTAGTACTTCCGATGCACATCTGGAATCATTCTGTAATCTGTGGAAAATCAGAGTGTTGATGAAACACAGAAATTGCATCGGGATTGAATACAACAGTCACCATGAGCAATTTCCTCCATCGGAGTAATGTCTCAAACAGTCTACGCTCTGATCGTTCCCTGGAAGTCAATGTAATAGCTTCCGATGCACATCTGGAGGCATTCTGTAATCTGTGGACTATCAGTGTGTTGATGAAACACAGAAAATGCTTCGGGATTGAATACAACAGTCACCATGAGCACTTTCCTCCATAGGAGTAATGTCTCAAACAGTCTACGCTTTGTTCGTTCCCTGGAAGACCAGTAGTAGTTTCCGATGCACATCTGGATACATTCTGTAACCTGTCGACCTTCAAAGTCTTGATGAAACACAGAAATTGCATCGGGATTGAATACAACAGCCACCTTGCGCACTTTCCTCCATGTGAGTAATGTTTCAAACAGTCTACGCTTATATCGCTCCCTGGAAGACCAGTAGTAGTTTCCGATGCACATCTGGAGGCATTCTGTAATCTTTGGACCTTCGAAGTGTTGATGAAATACAGAAATTGCATCGCGATTGAATACAACAGTCACCATGCGCACTTTCCTCCATGGGAGTAATGTCTCAAACAGTCTACGGTTTGATCGTTCCCTGCAAGACCAGTAGTAGTTTCCGATGCACATCTGGAGGCATTCTGTAATCTGTGGACCTTCAAAGAGTTGTTGAAACACAGAAATTGCCTCGGGATTGAATACAACAGTCATCATTCGCATTTTCCTCCATGGGAGTAATGTCTCAAACAGTTTACGATTTGATCGTTCCCTGGAAGACCAGTAGTAGTTTCCGCTGCACATCTGGGGGCATTCTATAATGTGTGGACTATCAGAGTGTTGATGACACAGAAATTGCATCATGATTGAATACGACGGTCACCATGCGCACTTTCCTCCATGGGAGTAATGTCTCAAACAGTCTACGTTTTGATCGTTCCCTGCAAGACCAGTAGTAGTTTCCGATGCACATCTGAAGGCATTCTGCAATCTGTGGACCTTCAAAGTGTTGTTGAAACACAGAAATTGCCTCGGGATTGAATACAACAGTCATCATTCGCATTTTCCTCCATGGGAGTAATGTCTCAAACTGTCTACGTTTTGATCGTTCCCTGGAACACCAGTAGTAGTTTCCGATGCTCATCTGGAAGCATTGTGTAATCTGTGGACAATCTGAGTGTTAATGAAACATAGGAATTGCGTCGGGATTGAATACAACAGTCACCATTCGCACTTTCCTCCATGGGAGTAATGTCTCAAACAGTTTACACTTTGATCGTTCCCTTGAAGACCTGTAGTAGTGTCCGATGCACATCTGGAGGCATTCTGTAATCAGTGGACTATCAGAGTGTTGATGAAACACAGAAATTGCATCGGGATTGAATACAACAGTCACCATGCCCACTTTCTTCCATGGGTGTAATGTCGCAAACAGTCTACGACTTGATCGTTCCCTGGATGACCAGTAGTATTTTCCGATGCACATCTGGAGGCATTCTGTAATCTGTAGACTATCTGAGTGTTGATGAAACAAAGAAATTGCAACGGGATTGAATACAACAGTCTCCATGCCCACTTTCCTCCATGGGAGTAATGTCGCAAACAGTCTACGCTTTGATCATTCCCTGGAAGACCAGTAGTAGTTTCCGATGCACATCTGGAGGCATTCTGTAATCTGTGGACCTTTACAGTGTTGATGAAACACAGAAATTGCGTCGGGATGGAATACAACAGTCACCATGTGCACTTTCCTCCGTGGGAGTAATGTCTCAAACTGTCTACACTTTGATCGTTCCCTGGAAGACCAGTAGTAGTTTCCGACGCACATCTGGAGGCATTTTGTAATCTGTGTACCTTCAAAGTGTTGATGAAACACAAAAATTGCATCGGGATTGAATACAACAGTCACCATGCGCACTATCCTCCATGTAAGTAATGTCTCAAACAGTCTACGCTTTGATCGTTCCCTGGAAGACCAGTAGTCATTTCCGATGCACATCTGGAGGCATTCTGTAATCTGTGGACTATATGAGTCTTGATGAAACACAGAAATTGCATCGGGATTGAATACAACAGTCACCATGCGCACTTTCCACCATGGGAGTAAAGTCTCAAACATTTTACGGTTTGATCGTTCCCTGGAAGACCAGTAGTAGTTTCCGATGCACATCTGGAGGCATTCTGTAATCTGTGGACCTTCAAAGTGTTGTTGAAACACAGAAATTGCCTCGGGAATGAATACAACAGTCATTATTCGCATTTTCCTCCATGGGAGTAATGTCTCAAACTGTCTACGTCTTGATCGTTCCCTGGAACACCAGTAGTAGTTTCCGATGCTCATCTGGATGCATTGTGTAATCTGTGGTCAATCTGAGTGTTAATGAAACATAGAAATTGCGTCGGGATTGAATACACCAGTCACCATGCGCACTTTCCTCCATGGGAGTAATGTCTCAAACAGTTTACGCTTTGATCGTTCCCTTGAAGACCAGTAGTAGTTTCCGATGCACATCTGGAGGCATTCTGTAATCAGTGGACTATCAGAGTGTTGATGAAACACAGAAATTGCATCGGGATTGAATACAACAGTCACCATGCCCACTTTCTTCCATGGGAGTAATGTCGCAAACAGTCTACGATTTGATCGTTCCCTGGATGACCAGTAGTAGTTTCCGATGCACATCTGGAGGCATTCTGTAATCTGTGGATCTTCAAAGTGTTGATGAAACACAGAAATTGCATCGGTATGGAATACAACAATCACAATGCGCACTTTCCTCCACGGGAGTAATGTCTCAAACTGCCTACGTTTTGATCGTTCCCTGGAAGAGCAGTAGTAGTTTCCGATGCACATCTGGCGGCATTCTGTAATCTGTGGACCTTCAAAGTGTTGATGAAACACAGAAATTGCATCGAGATTGAATACAACAGTCACCATGCGCACTTTCCTCCATGGGAGTAATGTCTCAAACAGTCTACGCTTTGATCGTTCCCTGGAAGTCCTGTAGTAGTTTCCGATGCACATCAGGAGGCATTTTGTAAGCTGTGGACTATCTGAGTGTTGATGAGACCCAGAAATTGCATCGGGATTGAATACAATAGTCACCATGTGTACTTTTCTCCATGGGAGTAATGTCTCAAATAGTTTACGCTTTGATCGTTCCCTGGAAGACCAGTAGTAGTTTACGATGCACATCTGGGGCATTCTATAATGTGTGGACTATCAGGGTGTTGATGAAACACAGAAATTGCATCAGGATTGAATACAACAGTCACCATGCGCACTTTCCTCCAAGGGAGTAATGTCTCAAACAGTCTACGGTTTGATCGTTCCCTGCAAGGAAAGTAGTAGATTCCGATGCACATCCGGAGGCATTCTGTAATCTGTGAACCTTCAAAGTGTTGATGAAACACAGAAAGTGCATCGGGATTGTATACAACAGGCACCATGCAGGCTTTTCTCAATGGGAGTAATGTCTCAAACAGTTTACGCTTTGATCGTTCCCTTGAAGTCCAGTAGTACTTCCGATGCACATCTGGAGGCATTCTGTAATCTGTGGACTATCAGTGTGTTGATGAAACACAGAAAATGCTTCGGGATTGAATACAACAGTCACCATGAGCACTTTCCTCCATAGGAGTAATGTCTCAAACAGTCTACGCTTTGTTCGTTCCCTGGAAGACCAGTAGTAGTTTCCGATGCACATCTGGATACATTCTGTAACCTGTCGACCTTCAAAGTCTTGATGAAACACAGAAATTGCATCGGGATTGAATACAACAGCCACCTTGCGCACTTTCCTCCATGTGAGTAATGTTTCAAACAGTCTACGCTTATATCGCTCCCTGGAAGACCAGTAGTAGTTTCCGATGCACATCTGGAGGCATTCTGTAATCTTTGGACCTTCGAAGTGTTGATGAAATACAGAAATTGCATCGCGATTGAATACAACAGTCACCATGCGCACTTTCCTCCATGGGAGTAATGTCTCAAACAGTCTACGGTTTGATCGTTCCCTGCAAGACCAGTAGTAGTTTCCGATGCACATCTGGAGGCATTCTGTAATCTGTGGACCTTCAAAGAGTTGTTGAAACACAGAAATTGCCTCGGGATTGAATACAACAGTCATCATTCGCATTTTCCTCCATGGGAGTAATGTCTCAAACAGTTTACGATTTGATCGTTCCCTGGAAGACCAGTAGTAGTTTCCGATGCACATCTGGGGGCATTCTATAATGTGTGGACTATCAGAGTGTTGATGACACAGAAATTGCATCATGATTGAATACGACGGTCACCATGCGCACTTTCCTCCATGGGAGTAATGTCTCAAACAGTCTACGGTTTGATCGTTCCCTGCAAGACCAGTAGTAGTTTCCGATGCACATCTGAAGGCATTCTGCAATCTGTGGACCTTCAAAGTGTTGTTGAAACACAGAAATTGCCTCGGGATTGAATACAACAGTCATCATTCGCATTTTCCTCCATGGGAGTAATGTCTCAAACTGTCTACGTTTTGATCGTTCCCTGGAACACCAGTAGTAGTTTCCGATGCTCATCTGGAAGCATTGTGTAATCTGTGGACAATCTGAGTGTTAATGAAACATAGGAATTGCGTCGGGATTGAATACAACAGTCACCATTCGCACTTTCCTCCATGGGAGTAATGTCTCAAACAGTTTACACTTTGATCGTTCCCTTGAAGACCAGTAGTAGTTTCCGATGCACATCTGGAGGCATTCTGTAATCAGTGGACTATCAGAGTGTTGATGAAACACAGAAATTGCATCGGGATTGAATACAACAGTCACCATGCCCACTTTCTTCCATGGGTGTAATGTCGCAAACAGTCTACGACTTGATCGTTCCCTGGATGACCAGTAGTATTTTCCGATGCACATCTGGAGGCATTCTGTAATCTGTAGACTATCTGAGTGTTGATGAAACAAAGAAATTGCAACGGGATTGAATACAACAGTCTCCATGCCCACTTTCCTCCATGGGAGTAATGTCGCAAACAGTCTACGCTTTGATCATTCCCTGGAAGACCAGTAGTAGTTTCCGATGCACATCTGGAGGCATTCTGTAATCTGTGGACCTTTACAGTGTTGATGAAACACAGAAATTGCCTCGGGAATGAATACAACAGTCATCATTCGCATTTTCCTCCATGGGAGTAATGTCTCAAACTGTCTACGTCTTAATCGTTCCCTGGAACACCAGTAGTAGTTTCCGATGCTCATCTGGATGCATTGTGTAATCTGTGGTCAATCTGAGTGTTAATGAAACATAGAAATTGCGTCGGGATTGAATACAACAGTCACCATGCGCACTTTCCTCCATGGGAGTAATGTCTCAAACAGTTTACGCTTTGATCGTTCCCTTGAAGACCAGTAGTAGTTTCCGATGCACATCTGGAGGCATTCTGTAATCTGTAGACTATCTGAGTGTTGATGAAACACAGAAATTGCATCGGGATTGAATACAACAGTCTCCATTCCCACTTTCCTCCATGGGAGTAATGTCGCAAACAGTCTACGCTTTGATCATTCCCTGGAAGACCAGTAGTAGTTTCCGATGCACATCTGGAGGCATTCTGTAATCTGTGGACCTTGAAAGTGTTGATGAAACACAGAAATTGCGTCGGGATGGAATACAACAGTCACCATGCGCACTTTCCTCCGTGGGAGTAATGTCTCAAACTGTCTACGATTTGATCGTTCCCTGGAAGACCAGTAGTAGTTTCCGACGCACATCTGGAGGCATTCTGTAATCTGTGGACCTTCAAAGTGTTGATGAAACACAGAAATTGCATCGGGATTGAATAGAACAGTCACCATGCGCACTTTCCTCCATATGAGTAATGTCACAAACAGTCTACGTTTTGATCGTTCCCAGAAGACCAGTAGTAGTTTCCTATGCACATCTGGAGGCATTCTGTAATCTGTGGACTATCAGAGTGTTGATGAAACACAGAAATTGCATTGGGATTGAATACAACAGTCACAAAGCTCACTTTCTTCCATGGGAGTAATGTCGCAAACAGTCTACGATTTGACTGTTCCCTGGAAGACCAGTAGTAGTTTCCGATGCACATCTGGAGGCATTCTTTAATCTGTGGACTATCTGAGTGTTGATGAAACAAAGAAATTGCATCGGGATTGAATACAACAGTCTCCATGCCCACTTTCCTCCATGGGAGTAATGTCGCAAACAGTCTACGCTTTGATCATTCCCTGGAAGACCAGTAGTAGTTTCCGATGCACATCTGGAGGCATTCTGTAATCTGTGGACCTTCAAAGTGTTGATGAAACACAGATATTGCATCGGGATGAAATACAACAGTCACCATGCGCACCTTCCTCCATGGGTGTAATGTCTCAAACAGTTTATGCTTTGATCGCTCCCTGGAAGACCAGTAGTAGTTTCCGATGCACATCTGGAGGCATTCTGTAATCTGTGGACTGTCAGAGTGTTGATAAAACACAAAAAATGCATCGGGATTGAATACTACAGTCACCAAGCGAACTTTCCTCCATGGGAGTAATGTCGCAAACAGTCGACGCTTTAATAGTTCCCTGGAAGACCAGTAGTAGTTTCCGATGCACATCTGGAGGCATTCTGTTATCTGTGGACCTTCAAAGTGTTGATGAAACACAGATTGCGTCGGGATTGAATACAACAGTCACCATGCGCACTTTCCTCCATATGAGTAATGTCACAAACAGTCTACGTTTTGATCGTTCCCTGGAAGACCAGTAGTAGTTTCCGATGCACATCTGGAGGCATTCTGTAATCTGTGGACTATCAGTGTGTTGATGAAACACAGAAATTGCATCGGGATTGAATACAACAGTCACCATGCGCACTTTCCTCTATGGGTGTAATGTCTCAAACAGTTTACGCTTTGATCGTTCATTGGAAGACCAGTAGTAGTTTCCGATGAACATCTTCTGACATTTTGTAATGTGTGGACTATCAGAGTGTTGATGAAACACAGAAATTGCATCAGGATTGAATACAGCAGTCACCATGCGCACTTTCCACAATGGGAGTAATGTCTCAACCAATTTACGCTTTGATCGTTCCCTGGAAGACCAGTAGTAGTTTCCGATGCACATCTGTGGGCATTCTGTAATGTGTGGACTATCAGAGTGTTGATGAAACACAGAAATTGCATAGGCATGAATACAACAGTCACCATGCCCACTTTCCTCCATGGGAGTAATGTCGCAAACAGTCTACGCTTTGATCTTTCCCTGGAAGACCAGTAGTAGTTTCCGATGCACATCTGGAGGCATTCTGTAATCTGTGGACTATCAGATTGTTGATAAAACACAGAAATTGCATCGGGATTGAATACGACAGTCACCATGCGCACATTCTCCATGGGAGTAATGTCTCAAACAGTGTATGCTTTGATCGTTCCCTGGAAGACCAGTAGTAGTTTCTGATGCACATCTTGAGGCATTCTGTAAACTGTGGACCTTCAAAGTGTTGATGAAACACAGAAATTGCATCGACATTGTACACACCATTCACAATGTGAACTTTCCTCCATGGAAGTAATGTCTCAAACAGTCTACGCTTTAATCGTTCCCTGGAAGACCAGTAGTAGTTTCCGATGTAAATCTGGGGGCATTCTGTAAGCTGTGGACCTTCAAAGTGTTGATAAAACACAGAAGTTGCATATGGATTGAATACAACAGTCACTATGCGCACTTTCCTCCATGAGAGTAATGTCTCAAACTGTCTACGCTTTGATCGTTCCCTGGAAGACCAGTAGTAGTTTCCGATGCACATCTGGAGGCATCCTGTAATCTGTGGACTATCTGAGTGTTGATGAAACACAGAAATTGCATCGGGATTGAATACTGCAGTCACCATGCGCACTTTCCTCCATGGGAGTAGTGTCTCAAACAGTCTACGCTTTGATGGTTCCCTGGAAGACCAGTAGTAGTTTCCGATTCTCATCTGGAGGCATTCTGTACTCTGTGGAGTATCAGAGTGTTGATGAAACACAGATATTGCATCGGGATTGAATACAACAGTCACCATGCGCAATTTCCTCCATGGGAGTCATGTCTCAAATAGTCTACGCTTTGATCGTTCACTGGAAGACAATGTAATAGTTTCCGATGCACATCTGGAGGCATTCTGTAATCTGTGGACCTTCAGAGTGTTGATGAAACACAGAAACTGCATCGGGATTTAATACACCAGTCACCATGAGCACTTTCCTCCATAGGAGTAATGTCTCAAGCAGTCTACGCTTTGATCGTTCCCTGGAAGACCAGCAGTAGTTTCCGATGCACATCTGGAGGCATTCTGTAATCTGTGGACCTTTAAAGTGTTGATGAAACACAGAAATTGCATCGGGATTGAATACAACAGCCACCATGCGCAATTTCCTCCATGGGAGTAATGTCTCAAACAGTCTACGCTTTGATCGTTCCCTGGAAGTCAATGTAATAGTTTCCGATGCACATCTGGAGGCATTCTGTAATCTGTGGAAAATCAGAGTGTTGATGAAACACAGAAATTGCATCGGGATTGAATACAACAGTCACCATGAGCAATTTCCTCCATCGGAGTAATGTCTCAAACAGTCTACGCTCTGATCGTTCCCTGGAAGTCAATGTAATAGCTTCCGATGCACATCTGGAGGCATTCTGTAATCTGTGGACTATCAGTGTGTTGATGAAACACAGAAAATGCTTCAGGATTGAATACAACAGTCACCATGAGCACTTTCCTCCATAGGAGTAATGTCTCAAACAGTCTACGCTTTGTTCGTTCCCTGGAAGACCAGTAGTAGTTTCCGATGCACATCTGGATACATTCTGTAACCTGTCGACCTTCAAAGTCTTGATGAAACACAGAAATTGCATCGGGATTGAATACAACAGCCACCTTGCGCACTTTCCTCAGTGTGAGTAATGTTTCAAACAGTCTACGCTTATATCGCTCCCTGGAAGACCAGTAGTAGTTTCCGATGCACATCTGGAGGCATTCTGTAATCTTTGGACCTTCGAAGTGTTGATGAAATACAGAAATTGCATCGCGATTGAATACAACAGTCACCATGCGCACTTTCCTCCATGGGAGTAATGTCTCAAACAGTCTACGGTTTGATCGTTCCCTGCAAGACCAGTAGTAGTTTCCGATGCACATCTGGAGGCATTCTGTAATCTGTGGACCTTCAAAGAGTTGTTGAAACACAGAAATTGCCTCGGGATTGAATACAACAGTCATCATTCGCATTTTCCTCCATGGGAGTAATGTCTCAAACAGTTTACGATTTGATCGTTCCCTGGAAGACCAGTAGTAGTTTCCGATGCACATCTGGGGGCATTCTATAATGTGTGGACTATCAGAGTGTTGATGACACAGAAATTGCATCATGATTGAATACGACGGTCACCATGCGCACTTTCCTCCATGGGAGTAATGTCTCAAACAGTCTACGGTTTGATCGTTCCCTGCAAGACCAGTAGTAGTTTCCGATGCACATCTGAAGGCATTCTGCAATCTGTGGACCTTCAAAGTGTTGTTGAAACACAGAAATTGCCTCGGGATTGAATACAACAGTCATCATTCGCATTTTCCTCCATGGGAGTAATGTCTCAAACTGTCTACGTTTTGATCGTTCCCTGGAACACCAGTAGTAGTTTCCGATGCTCATCTGGAAGCATTGTGTAATCTGTGGACAATCTGAGTGTTAATGAAACATAGGAATTGCGTCGGGATTGAATACAACAGTCACCATTCGCACTTTCCTCCATGGGAGTAATGTCTCAAACAGTTTACACTTTGATCGTTCCCTTGAAGACCAGTAGTAGTTTCCGATGCACATCTGGAGGCATTCTGTAATCAGTGGACTATCAGAGTGTTGATGAAACACAGAAATTGCATCGGGATTGAATACAACAGTCACCATGCCCACTTTCTTCCATGGGTGTAATGTCGCAAACAGTCTACGACTTGATCGTTCCCTGGATGACCAGTAGTATTTTCCGATGCACATCTGGAGGCATTCTGTAATCTGTAGACTATCTGAGTGTTGATGAAACAAAGAAATTGCAACGGGATTGAATACAACAGTCTCCATGCCCACTTTCCTCCATGGGAGTAATGTCGCAAACAGTCTACGCTTTGATCATTCCCTGGAAGACCAGTAGTAGTTTCCGATGCACATCTGGAGGCATTCTGTAATCTGTGGACCTTTACAGTGTTGATGAAACACAGAAATTGCGTCGGGATGGAATACAACAGTCACCATGTGCACTTTCCTCCGTGGGAGTAATGTCTCAAACTGTCTACACTTTGATCGTTCCCTGGAAGACCAGTAGTAGTTTCCGACGCACATCTGGAGGCATTTTGTAATCTGTGTACCTTCAAAGTGTTGATGAAACACAAAAATTGCATCGGGATTGAATACAACAGTCACCATGCGCACTATCCTCCATGTAAGTAATGTCTCAAACAGTCTACGCTTTGATCGTTCCCTGGAAGACCAGTAGTCATTTCCGATGCACATCTGGAGGCATTCTGTAATCTGTGGACTATATGAGTCTTGATGAAACACAGAAATTGCATCGGGATTGAATACAACAGTCACCATGCGCACTTTCCACCATGGGAGTAAAGTCTCAAACAGTTTACGGTTTGATCGTTCCCTGGAAGACCAGTAGTAGTTTCCGATGCACATCTGGAGGCATTCTGTAATCTGTGGACCTTCAAAGTGTTGTTGAAACACAGAAATTGCCTCGGGAATGAATACAACAGTCATCATTCGCATTTTCCTCCATGGGAGTAATGTCTCAAACTGTCTACGTCTTGATCGTTCCCTGGAACACCAGTAGTAGTTTCCGATGCTCATCTGGATGCATTGTGTAATCTGTGGTCAATCTGAGTGTTAATGAAACATAGAAATTGCGTCGGGATTGAATACAACAGTCACCATGCGCACTTTCCTCCATGGGAGTAATGTCTCAAACAGTTTACGCTTTGATCGTTCCCTTGAAGACCAGTAGTAGTTTCCGATGCACATCTGGAGGCATTCTGTAATCTGTAGACTATCTGAGTGTTGATGAAACACAGAAATTGCATCGGGATTGAATACAACAGTCTCCATTCCCACTTTCCTCCATGGGAGTAATGTCGCAAACAGTCTACGCTTTGATCATTCCCTGGAAGACCAGTAGTAGTTTCCGATGCACATCTGGAGCATTCTGTAATCTGTGGACCTTGAAAGTGTTGATGAAACACAGAAATTGCGTCGGGATGGAATACAACAGTCACCATGCGCACTTTCCTCCGTGGGAGTAATGTCTCAAACTGTCTACGATTTGATCGTTCCCTGGAAGACCAGTAGTAGTTTCCGACGCACATCTGGAGGCATTCTGTAATCTGTGGACCTTCAAAGTGTTGATGAAACACAGAAATTGCATCGGGATTGAATAGAACAGTCACCATGCGCACTTTCCTCCATATGAGTAATGTCACAAACAGTCTACGTTTTGATCGTTCCCAGAAGACCAGTAGTAGTTTCCTATGCACATCTGGAGGCATTCTGTAATCTGTGGACTATCAGAGTGTTGATGAAACACAGAAATTGCATTGGGATTGAATACAACAGTCACAAAGCTCACTTTCTTCCATGGGAGTAATGTCGCAAACAGTCTACGATTTGACTGTTCCCTGGAAGACCAGTAGTAGTTTCCGATGCACATCTGGAGGCATTCTGCAATCTGTGGACTATCTGAGTGTTGATGAAACAAAGAAATTGCATCGGGATTGAATACAACAGTCTCCATGCCCACTTTCCTCCATGGGAGTAATGTCGCAAACAGTCTACGCTTTGATCATTCCCTGGAAGACCAGTAGTAGTTTCCGATGCACATCTGGAGGCATTCTGTAATCTGTGGACCTTCAAAGTGTTGATGAAACACAGATATTGCATCGGGATGAAATACAACAGTCACCATGCGCACCTTCCTCCATGGGTGTAATGTCTCAAACAGTTTATGCTTTGATCGCTCCCTGGAAGACCAGTAGTAGTTTCCGATGCACATCTGGAGGCATTCTGTAATCTGTGGACTGTCAGAGTGTTGATGAAACACAAAAAATGCATCGGGATTGAATACTACAGTCACCAAGCGAACTTTCCTCCATGGGAGTAATGTCGCAAACAGTCGACGCTTTAATAGTTCCCTGGAAGACCAGTAGTAGTTTCCGATGCACATCTGGAGGCATCCTGTTATCTGTGGACCTTCAAAGTGTTGATGAAACACAGATTGCGTCGGGATTGAATACAACAGTCACCATGCGCACTTTCCTCCATATGAGTAATGTCACAAACAGTCTACGTTTTGATCGTACCCTGGAAGACCAGTAGTAGTTTCCGATGCACATCTGGAGGCATTCCGTAATCTGTGGACTATCAGTGTGTTGATGAAACACAGAAATTGCATCAGGATTGAATACAACAATCACCATGCGCACTTTCCTCTATGGGTGTAATGTCTCAAACAGTTTACGCTTTGATCGTTCATTGGAAGACCAGTAGTAGTTTCCGATGAACATCTTCTGACATTTTGTAATGTGTGGACTATCAGAGTGTTGATGAAACACAGAAATTGCATCAGGATTGAATACAGCAGTCACCATGCGCACTTTCCACAATGGGAGTAATGTCTCAACCAATTTACGCTTTTATCGTTCCCTGGAAGACCAGTAGTAGTTTCCGATGCACATCTGTGGGCATTCTGTAATGTGTGGACTATCAGAGTGTTGATGAAACACAGAAATTGCATAGGCATGAATACAACAGTCACCATGCCCACTTTCCTCCATGGGAGTAATGTCGCAAACAGTCTACGCTTTGATCTTTCCCTGGAAGACCAGTAGTAGTTTCCGATGCACATCTGGAGGCATTCTGTAATCTGTGGACTATCAGATTGTTGATAAAACACAGAAATTGCATCGGGATTGAATACGACAGTCACCATGCGCACATTCTCCATGGGAGTAATGTCTCAGACAGTGTATGCTTTGATCGTTCCCTGGAAGACCAGTAGTAGTTTCTGATGCACATCTTGAGGCATTCTGTAAACTGTGGACCTTCAAAGTGTTGATGAAACACAGAAATTGCATCGAGATTGTACACACCATTCACAATGTGAACTTTCCTCCATGGAAGTAATGTCTCAAACAGTCTACGCTTTAATCGTTCCCTGGAAGACCAGTAGTAGTTTCCGATGTAAATCTGGGGGCATTCTGTAAGCTGTGGACCTTCAAAGTGTTGATAAAACACAGAAGTTGCATATGGATTGAATACAACAGTCACTATGCGCACTTTCCTCCATGAGAGTAATGTCTCAAACTGTCTACGCTTTGATCGTTCCCTGGAAGACCAGTAGTAGTTTCCGATGCACATCTGGAGGCATCCTGTAATCTGTGGACTATCTGAGTGTTGATGAAACACAGAAATTGCATCGGGATTGAATACTGCAGTCACCATGCGCACTTTCCTCCATGGGAGTAGTGTCTCAAACAGTCTACGCTTTGATGGTTCCCTGGAAGACCAGTAGTAGTTTCCGATTCTCATCTGGAGGCATTCTGTACTCTGTGGACTATCAGAGTGTTGATGAAACACAGATATTGCATCGGGATTGAATACAACAGTCACCATGCGCAATTTCCTCCATGGGAGTCATGTCTCAAATAGTCTACGCTTTGATCGTTCACTGGAAGACAATGTAATAGTTTCCGATGCACATCTGGAGGCATTCTGTAATCTGTGGACCTTCAGAGTGTTGATGAAACACAGAAACTGCATCGGGATTTAATACACCAGTCACCATGAGCACTTTCCTCCATAGGAGTAATGTCTCAAGCAGTCTACGCTTTGATCGTTCCCTGGAAGACCAGCAGTAGTTTCCGATGCACATCTGGAGGCATTCTGTAATCTGTGGACCTTCAAAGTGTTGATGAAACACAGAAATTGCATCGGGATTGAATACAACAGCCACCATGCGCAATTTCCTCCATGGGAGTAATGTCTCAAACAGTCTACGCTTTGATCGTTCCCTGGAAGTCAATGTAATAGTTTCCGATGCACATCTGGAGGCATTCTGTAATCTGTGGACCTTCAAAGTGTTAATGAAACATAGAAATTGCGTCGGGATTGAATACAACAGTCACCATGCGCACTTTCCTCCATGGGAGTAATGTCTCAAACAGTTTACGCTTTGATCGTTCCCTTGAAGACCAGTAGTAGTTTCCGATGCACATCTGGAGGCATTCTGTAATCAGTGGACTATCAGAGTGTTGATGAAACCCAGAAATTGCATCGGGATTGAATACAACACCCACCATGCGCAATTTCCTCCATGGGAGTAATGTCTCAAACAGTCTACGCTTTGATCGTTCCCTAGAAGTAATTGTAATAGTTTCCGATGCACATCTGGAGGCATTCTGTAATCAGTGGACCTTCAGAGTGTTGATGAAACACAGAAGCTGCATCGGGATTGAATACAACAGTCACCATGAGCACTTTCCTCCATAGGAGTAATGTCTCAAACAGTCTACGTTTTGATCGTTCCCTGGAAGACTAGTAGTAGTTTCCGATGCACATCTTTAGGCATTCTGTAATCTGTGGATCTTCAAAGTGTTGATGAAACACAGAAATTGCATCGGTATGGAATACAACAATCACAATGCGCACTTTCCTCCATGGGAGTAATGTCTCAAACTGCCTACGCTTTGATCGTTCCCTGGAAGAGCAGTAGTAGTTTCCGATGCACATCTGGCGGCATTCTGTAATCTGTGGACCTTCAAAGTGTTGATGAAACACAGAAATTGCATCGAGATTGAATACAACAGTCACCATGGGCACTTTCCTGCATGTGAGTAATGTCTCAAACAGTCTACGCTTTGATCATTTCCTGGAAGACCTGTAGTAGTATCCGATGCACATCAGGAGGCATTTTGTAATCTGTGGACTATCAGAGTGTTGATGAAACCCAGAAATTGCATCGGGATTGAATGTAACAGTCACCATGTGCATTTTTCTCCATGGGAGTAATGTCTCAAACAGTTTACGCTCTGATCGTTCCCTGTAACACCAGTAGTAGTTTCCGATGCACATCTGGAGGCATTCTCTAATCTGTGGACCTTCAAAGTGTTGATGAAACACAGAAAGTGCATCGGGATTGTATACAACAGGCACCATGCAGGCTTTTCTCCATGGGAGTAATGTCTCAAACAGTTTACGCTTTGATCGTTCCCTTGAAGACCAGTAGTAGTTTTCGATGCACATCTGTAGGCGTTCTGTAATCTGTGGACTATCAGAGTGTTGATGAAACACAGAAATTGCATCGGGATTGAACACAACAGTCACCATGCGCAATTTCCTCCATGGGAGTAATGTCTCAAACAGTCTACGCTTTGATCGTTCCCTGGAAGTCAATGTAATAGTTTCCGATGCACATCTGGAAGCATTCTGTAATCTGTGGACTATCAGAGTATTGATGAAACACAGAAATTGCATCGGGATTGTAAACAACAATCACCATGTGAACTTTCCTCCATGGGAGTAATGTCTCAAACAGTCTACGCTTTAGTCGTTCCCTGGAAGACTAGTAGTGGTTTCCGATGTACATCTAGGGGCATTATGTAAGCTGTGGACCTTCAAAGTGTTGATAAAACACAGAAATTGCATCGGGATTGAATACAACACTCACCATGCGTACTATCCTCCATGTGAGTAATGTCTCAAACAGTCTACGCTTTGATCGTTCCCTGGAAGACCAGTAGTAGTTTCCGATGCACATCTGGAGGCATTCTGTTATCTGTGGACTATATGAGCCTTGATGAAAAACAGAAATTGCTTCGGGATTGAATACAACAGTCACCATGCGCACTTTCCTCCATTGGTGTAATGTCTCAAACAGTTTACGCTTTGATCGTTCCCTGGAAGACCAGTAGTAGTTTCCGATGCACATCTGGAGGCATTCTGTAATCTGTGGACCTTCAAAGTGTTGATGAAACACAGAAATTGCATCGAGATTGAATACAACAGTCACCATGCGCACTTTCCTCCATGGGAGTAATGTCTCAAACAGTCTACGCTTTGATCGTTCCCTGGAAGTCAATGTAATAGTTTCCGATGCACATCTGGAGGCATTCTGTAATCTGTGGACTATCAGTGTGTTGATGAAACACAGAAAATGCTTCGGGATTGAATACAACAGTCACCATGAGCACTTTCCTCCATAGGAGTAATGTCTCAAACAGTCTACGCTTTGTTCGTTCCCTGGAAGACCAGTAGTAGTTTCCGATGCACTTCTGGATACATTCTGTAACCTGTCGACCTTCAAAGTCTTGATGAAACACAGAAATTGCATCGGGATTGAATACAACAGCCACCTTGCGCACTTTCCTCCATGTGAGTAATGTCTCAAACAGTCTACGCTATTATCGCTCCCTGGAAGACCAGTAGTAGTTTCCGATGCACATCTGGAGGCATTCTGTAATCTTTGGACCTTCAAAGTGTTCATGAAATACAGAAATTGCATCGTGATTGAATACAACAGTCACCATGCGCACTTTCCTCTATGGGTGTAATGTCTCAAACAGTTTACGCTTTGATCGTTCATTAGAAGACCAGTAGTAGTTTCCGATGAACATCTTCTGACATTTTGTAATGTGTGGACTATCAGAGTGTTGATGAAACACAGAAATTGCATCAGGATTGAATACAGCAGTCACCATGCGCACTTTCCACAATGGGAGTAATGTCTCAACCAATTTACGCTTTTATCGTTCCCTGGAAGACCAGTAGTAGTTTCCGATGCACATCTGTGGGCATTCTGTAATGTGTGGACTATCAGAGTGTTGATGAAACACAGAAATTGCATAGGCATGAATACAACAGTCACCATGCCCACTTTCCTCCATGGGAGTAATGTCGCAAACAGTCTACGCTTTGATCTTTCCCTGGAAGACCAGTAGTAGTTTCCGATGCACATCTGGAGGCATTCTGTAATCTGTGGACTATCAGATTGTTGATAAAACACAGAAATTGCATCGGGATTGAATACGACAGTCACCATGCGCACATTCTCCATGGGAGTAATGTCTCAGACAGTGTATGCTTTGATCGTTCCCTGGAAGACCAGTAGTAGTTTCTGATGCACATCTTGAGGCATTCTGTAAACTGTGGACCTTCAAAGTGTTGATGAAACACAGAAATTGCATCGAGATTGTACACACCATTCACAATGTGAACTTTCCTCCATGGAAGTAATGTCTCAAACAGTCTACGCTTTAATCGTTCCCTGGAAGACCAGTAGTAGTTTCCGATGTAAATCTGGGGGCATTCTGTAAGCTGTGGACCTTCAAAGTGTTGATAAAACACAGAAGTTGCATATGGATTGAATACAACAGTCACTATGCGCACTTTCCTCCATGAGAGTAATGTCTCAAACTGTCTACGCTTTGATCGTTCCCTGGAAGACCAGTAGTAGTTTCCGATGCACATCTGGAGGCATCCTGTAATCTGTGGACTATCTGAGTGTTGATGAAACACAGAAATTGCATCGGGATTGAATACTGCAGTCACCATGCGCACTTTCCTCCATGGGAGTAGTGTCTCAAACAGTCTACGCTTTGATGGTTCCCTGGAAGACCAGTAGTAGTTTCCGATTCTCATCTGGAGGCATTCTGTACTCTGTGGACTATCAGAGTGTTGATGAAACACAGATATTGCATCGGGATTGAATACAACAGTCACCATGCGCAATTTCCTCCATGGGAGTCATGTCTCAAATAGTCTACGCTTTGATCGTTCACTGGAAGACAATGTAATAGTTTCCGATGCACATCTGGAGGCATTCTGTAATCTGTGGACCTTCAGAGTGTTGATGAAACACAGAAACTGCATCGGGATTTAATACACCAGTCACCATGAGCACTTTCCTCCATAGGAGTAATGTCTCAAGCAGTCTACGCTTTGATCGTTCCCTGGAAGACCAGCAGTAGTTTCCGATGCACATCTGGAGGCATTCTGTAATCTGTGGACCTTCAAAGTGTTGATGAAACACAGAAATTGCATCGGGATTGAATACAACAGCCACCATGCGCAATTTCCTCCATGGGAGTAATGTCTCAAACAGTCTACGCTTTGATCGTTCCCTGGAAGTCAATGTAATAGTTTCCGATGCACATCTGGAGGCATTCTGTAATCTGTGGACCTTCAAAGTGTTAATGAAACATAGAAATTGCGTCGGGATTGAATACAACAGTCACCATGCGCACTTTCCTCCATGGGAGTAATGTCTCAAACAGTTTACGCTTTGATCGTTCCCTTGAAGACCAGTAGTAGTTTCCGATGCACATCTGGAGGCATTCTGTAATCAGTGGACTATCAGAGTGTTGATGAAACCCAGAAATTGCATCGGGATTGAATACAACACCCACCATGCGCAATTTCCTCCATGGGAGTAATGTCTCAAACAGTCTACGCTTTGATCGTTCCCTAGAAGTAATTGTAATAGTTTCCGATGCACATCTGGAGGCATTCTGTAATCAGTGGACCTTCAGAGTGTTGATGAAACACAGAAGCTGCATCGGGATTGAATACAACAGTCACCATGAGCACTTTCCTCCATAGGAGTAATGTCTCAATCAGTCTACGTTTTGATCGTTCCCTGGAAGACTAGTAGTAGTTTCCGATGCACATCTTTAGGCATTCTGTAATCTGTGGATCTTCAAAGTGTTGATGAAACACAGAAATTGCATCGGTATGGAATACAACAATCACAATGCGCACTTTCCTCCATGGGAGTAATGTCTCAAACTGCCTACGCTTTGATCGTTCCCTGGAAGAGCAGTAGTAGTTTCCGATGCACATCTGGCGGCATTCTGTAATCTGTGGACCTTCAAAGTGTTGATGAAACACAGAAATTGCATCGAGATTGAATACAACAGTCACCATGGGCACTTTCCTGCATGTGAGTAATGTCTCAAACAGTCTACGCTTTGATCATTTCCTGGAAGACCTGTAGTAGTATCCGATGCACATCAGGAGGCATTTTGTAATCTGTGGACTATCAGAGTGTTGATGAAACCCAGAAATTGCATCGGGATTGAATGTAACAGTCACCATGTGCATTTTTCTCCATGGGAGTAATGTCTCAAACAGTTTACGCTCTGATCGTTCCCTGTAACACCAGTAGTAGTTTCCGATGCACATCTGGAGGCATTCTCTAATCTGTGGACCTTCAAAGTGTTGATGAAACACAGAAAGTGCATCGGGATTGTATACAACAGGCACCATGCAGGCTTTTCTCCATGGGAGTAATGTCTCAAACAGTTTACGCTTTGATTGTTCCCTTGAAGACCAGTAGTAGTTTTCGATGCACATCTGTAGGCGTTCTGTAATCTGTGGACTATCAGAGTGTTGATGAAACACAGAAATTGCATCGGGATTGAACACAACAGTCACCATGCGCAATTTCCTCCATGGGAGTAATGTCTCAAACAGTCTACGCTTTGATCGTTCCCTGGAAGTCAATGTAATAGTTTCCGATGCACATCTGGAAGCATTCTGTAATCTGTGGACTATCAGAGTATTGATGAAACACAGAAATTGCATCGGGATTGTAAACAACAATCACCATGTGAACTTTCCTCCATGGGAGTAATGTCTCAAACAGTCTACGCTTTAGTCGTTCCCTGGAAGACTAGTAGTGGTTTCCGATGTACATCTAGGGGCATTATGTAAGCTGTGGACCTTCAAAGTGTTGATAAAACACAGAAATTGCATCGGGATTGAATACAACACTCACCATGCGTACTATCCTCCATGTGAGTAATGTCTCAAACAGTCTACGCTTTGATCGTTCCCTGGAAGACCAGTAGTAGTTTCCGATGCACATCTGGAGGCATTCTGTTATCTGTGGACTATATGAGCCTTGATGAAAAACAGAAATTGCTTCGGGATTGAATACAACAGTCACCATGCGCACTTTCCTCCATTGGTGTAATGTCTCAAACAGTTTACGCTTTGATCGTTCCCTGGAAGACCAGTAGTAGTTTCCGATGCACATCTGGAGGCATTCTGTAATCTGTGGACCTTCAAAGTGTTGATGAAACACAGAAATTGCATCGAGATTGAATACAACAGTCACCATGCGCACTTTCCTCCATGGGAGTAATGTCTCAAACAGTCTACGCTTTGATCGTTCCCTGGAAGTCAATGTAATAGTTTCCGATGCACATCTGGAGGCATTCTGTAATCTGTGGACTATCAGTGTGTTGATGAAACACAGAAAATGCTTCGGGATTGAATACAACAGTCACCATGAGCACTTTCCTCCATAGGAGTAATGTCTCAAACAGTCTACGCTTTGTTCGTTCCCTGGAAGACCAGTAGTAGTTTCCGATGCACTTCTGGATACATTCTGTAACCTGTCGACCTTCAAAGTCTTGATGAAACACAGAAATTGCATCGGGATTGAATACACAGCCACCTTGCGCACTTTCCTCCATGAGAGTAATGTCTCAAACTGTCTACGCTTTGATCGTTCCCTGGAAGACCAGTAGTAGTTTCCGATGCACATCTGGAGGCATCCTGTAATCTGTGGACTATCTGAGTGTTGATGAAACACAGAAATTGCATCGGGATTGAATACTGCAGTCACCATGCGCACTTTCCTCCATGGGAGTAGTGTCTCAAACAGTCTACGCTTTGATGGTTCCCTGGAAGACCAGTAGTAGTTTCCGATTCTCATCTGGAGGCATTCTGTACTCTGTGGACTATCAGAGTGTTGATGAAACACAGATATTGCATCGGGATTGAATACAACAGTCACCATGCGCAATTTCCTCCATGGGAGTCATGTCTCAAATAGTCTACGCTTTGATCGTTCACTGGAAGACAATGTAATAGTTTCCGATGCACATCTGGAGGCATTCTGTAATCTGTGGACCTTCAGAGTGTTGATGAAACACAGATACTGCATCGGGATTTAATACACCAGTCACCATGAGCACTTTCCTCCATAGGAGTAATGTCTCAAGCAGTCTACGCTTTGATCGTTCCCTGGAAGACCAGCAGTAGTTTCCGATGCACATCTGGAGGCATTCTGTAATCTGTGGACCTTCAAAGTGTTGATGAAACACAGAAATTGCATCGGGATTGAATACAACAGCCACCATGCGCAATTTCCTCCATGGGAGTAATGTCTCAAACAGTCTACGCTTTGATCGTTCCCTGGAAGTCAATGTAATAGTTTCCGATGCACATCTGGAGGCATTCTGTAATCTGTGGACCTTCAAAGTGTTAATGAAACATAGAAATTGCGTCGGGATTGAATACAACAGTCACCATGCGCACTTTCCTCCATGGGAGTAATGTCTCAAACAGTTTACGCTTTGATCGTTCCCTTGAAGACCAGTAGTAGTTTCCGATGCACATCTGGAGGCATTCTGTAATCAGTGGACTATCAGAGTGTTGATGAAACCCAGAAATTGCATCGGGATTGAATACAACACCCACCATGCGCAATTTCCTCCATGGGAGTAATGTCTCAAACAGTCTACGCTTTGATCGTTCCCTAGAAGTAATTGTAATAGTTTCCGATGCACATCTGGAGGCATTCTGTAATCAGTGGACCTTCAGAGTGTTGATGAAACACAGAAGCTGCATCGGGATTGAATACCACAGTCACCATGAGCACTTTCCTCCATAGGAGTAATGTCTCAAACAGTCTACGTTTTGATCGTTCCCTGGAAGACTAGTAGTAGTTTCCGATGCACATCTTTAGGCATTCTGTAATCTGTGGATCTTCAAAGTGTTGATGAAACACAGAAATTGCATCGGTATGGAATACAACAATCACAATGCGCACTTTCCTCCATGGGAGTAATGTCTCAAACTGCCTACGCTTTGATCGTTCCCTGGAAGAGCAGTAGTAGTTTCCGATGCACATCTGGCGGCATTCTGTAATCTGTGGACCTTCAAAGTGTTGATGAAACACAGAAATTGCATCGAGATTGAATACAACAGTCACCATGGGCACTTTCCTGCATGTGAGTAATGTCTCAAACAGTCTACGCTTTGATCATTTCCTGGAAGACCTGTAGTAGTATCCGATGCACATCAGGAGGCATTTTGTAATCTGTGGACTATCAGAGTGTTGATGAAACCCAGAAATTGCATCGGGATTGAATGTAACAGTCACCATGTGCATTTTTCTCCATGGGAGTAATGTCTCAAACAGTTTACGCTCTGATCGTTCCCTGTAACACCAGTAGTAGTTTCCGATGCACATCTGGAGGCATTCTCTAATCTGTGGACCTTCAAAGTGTTGATGAAACACAGAAAGTGCATCGGGATTGTATACAACAGGCACCATGCAGGCTTTTCTCCATGGGAGTAATGTCTCAAACAGTTTACGCTTTGATCGTTCCCTTGAAGACCAGTAGTAGTTTTCGATGCACATCTGTAGGCGTTCTGTAATCTGTGGACTATCAGAGTGTTGATGAAACACAGAAATTGCATCGGGATTGAACACAACAGTCACCATGCGCAATTTCCTCCATGGGAGTAATGTCTCAAACAGTCTACGCTTTGATCGTTCCCTGGAAGTCAATGTAATAGTTTCCGATGCACATCTGGAAGCATTCTGTAATCTGTGGACTATCAGAGTATTGATGAAACACAGAAATTGCATCGGGATTGTAAACAACAATCACCATGTGAACTTTCCTCCATGGGAGTAATGTCTCAAACAGTCTACGCTTTAGTCGTTCCCTGGAAGACTAGTAGTGGTTTCCGATGTACATCTAGGGGCATTATGTAAGCTGTGGACCTTCAAAGTGTTGATAAAACACAGAAATTGCATCGGGATTGAATACAACACTCACCATGCGTACTATCCTCCATGTGAGTAATGTCTCAAACAGTCTACGCTTTGATCGTTCCCTGGAAGACCAGTAGTAGTTTCCGATGCACATCTGGAGGCATTCTGTTATCTGTGGACTATATGAGCCTTGATGAAAAACAGAAATTGCTTCGGGATTGAATACAACAGTCACCATGCGCACTTTCCTCCATTGGTGTAATGTCTCAAACAGTTTACGCTTTGATCGTTCCCTGGAAGACCAGTAGTAGTTTCCGATGCACATCTGGAGGCATTCTGTAATCTGTGGACCTTCAAAGTGTTGATGAAACACAGAAATTGCATCGAGATTGAATACAACAGTCACCATGCGCACTTTCCTCCATGGGAGTAATGTCTAAAACAGTCTACGCTTTGATCGTTCCCTGGAAGTCAATGTAATAGTTTCCGATGCACATCTGGAGGCATTCTGTAATCTGTGGACTATCAGTGTGTTGATGAAACACAGAAAATGCTTCGGGATTGAATACAACAGTCACCATGAGCACTTTCCTCCATAGGAGTAATGTCTCAAACAGTCTACGCTTTGTTCGTTCCCTGGAAGACCAGTAGTAGTTTCCGATGCACTTCTGGATACATTCTGTAACCTGTCGACCTTCAAAGTCTTGATGAAACACAGAAATTGCATCGGGATTGAATACAACAGCCACCTTGCGCACTTTCCTCCATGTGAGTAATGTCTCAAACAGTCTACGCTATTATCGCTCCCTGGAAGACCAGTAGTAGTTTCCGATGCACATCTGGAGGCATTCTGTAATCTTTGGACCTTCAAAGTGTTCATGAAATACAGAAATTGCATCGCGATTGAATACAACAGTCACCATGCGCACTTTCCTCCATGGGAGTAATGTCTCAAACAGTCTACGGTTTGATCGTTCCCTGCAAGACCAGTAGTAGTTTCCGATGCACATCTGGAGGCATTCTGTAATCTGTGGACCTTCAAAGAGTTGTTGAAACACCGAAATTGCCTCGGGATTGAATACAACAGTCATCATTCGCATTTTCCTCCATGGGAGTAATGTCTCAAACAGTTTACGATTTGATCGTTCCCTGGAACACCAGTAGTAGTTTCCGATGCTCAACTGGAAGCATTGTGTAATCTGTGGACAATCTGAGTGTTAATGAAACATAGGAATTGCGTCGGGATTGAATACAACAGTCACCATTCGCACTTTCCTCCATGGGAGTAATGTCTCAAACGGTTTACACTTTGATCGTTCCCTTGAAGACCAGTAGTAGTTTCCGATGCACATCTGGAGGCATTCTGTAATCAGTGGACTATCAGAGTGTTGATGAAACACAGAAATTGCATCGGGATTGAATACAACAGTCACCATGCCCACTTTCTTCCATGGGAGTAATGTCGCAAACAGTCTACGACTTGATCGTTCCCTGGATGACCAGTAGTATTTTCCGATGCACATCTGGAGGCATTCTGTAATCTGTAGACTATCTGAGTGTTGATGAAACACAGAAATTGCAACGGGATTGAATACAACAGTCTCCATGCCCACTTTCCTCCATGGGAGTAATGTCGCAAACAGTCTACGCTTTGATCATTCCCTGGAAGACCAGTAGTAGCTTCCGATGCACATCTGGAGGCATTCTGTAATCTGTGGACCTTTAAAGTGTTGATGAAACACAGAAATTGCGTCGGGATGGAATACAACAGTCACCATGTGCACTTTCCTCCGTGGGAGTAATGTCTCAAACTGTCTACACTTTGATCGGTTCCTGGAAGACCAGTAGTAGTTTCCGACGCACATCTGGAGGCATTCTGTAATCTGTGTACCTTCAAAGTGTTGATGAAACACAAAAATTGCATCGGGATTGAATACAACAGTCACCATGCGCACTATCCTCCATGTGAGTAATGTCTCAAACAGTCTACGCTTTGATCGTTCCCTGGAAGACCAGTAGTCGTTTCCGATGCACATCTGGAGGCATTCTGTAATCTGTGGACTATATGAGTCTTGATTAAACACAGAAATTGCATCGGGATTGAATACAACAGTCACCATGCGCACTTTCCACCATGGGAGTAAAGTCTCAAACAGTTTACGGTTTGATCGTTCCCTGGAAGACCAGTCGTAGTTTCCGATGCACATCTGGAGGCATTCTGTAATCTGTGGACCTTCAAAGTGTTGATGAAACACAGAAATTTAATCGGGATTGAATAGAACAGTCACCATGCGCACTTTTCTCCATATGAGTAATGTCACAAACAGTCTACGTTTTGATCGTTCCCAGAAGACCAGTAGTAGTTTCCTATGCACATCTGGAATCATTCTGTAATCTGTGGACCTTCAAAGA
Organism: Schistocerca gregaria; assembly: GCF_023897955.1. NCBI lineage: Eukaryota > Metazoa > Arthropoda > Insecta > Orthoptera > Acrididae > Schistocerca > Schistocerca gregaria. Next base: position 100,629,024 of record NC_064929.1, on the reverse strand, counting down.
GTTGTTGAAACACAGAAATTGCCTCGGGATTGAATACAACAGTCATCATTCGCATTTTCCTCCATGGGAGTAATGTCTCAAACAGTTTACGATTTGATCGTTCCCTGGAAGACCAGTAGTAGTTTCCGATGAACGTCTGGAGGCATTCTGTAATCTGTGGACTATCTGAGTGTTGATGAAACAAAGAAACTGCATAGGGATTGAATACAACAGTCTCCATGCCCACTTTCCTCCATGGGTGAAATGTCTCAAACAGTTTATGCTCTGATCGCTCCCTGGAAGACCAGTAGTAGTTTCCGATGCACATCTGGAGGCATTCTGTAATCTGTGGACCTTCAAAGTGTTGTTGAAACACAGAAATTGCCTCGGGAATGAATACAACAGTCATCATTCGCATTTTCCTCCATGGGAGTAATGTCTCAAACTGTCAACGTTTTGATCGTTCCCTGGAACACCAGTAGTAGTTTCCGATGCTCATCTGGATGCATTGTGTAATCTGTGGACAATCTGAGTGTTAATGAAACATAGAAATTGCGTCGGGATTGAATACAACAGTCACCATTCGCACTTTCCTCCATGGGAGTAATGTCTCAAACAGTTTACACTTTGATCGTTCCCTTGAAGGCCAGTAGTAGTTTCCGATTCTCATCTGGAGGCATTCTGTACTCTGTGGACTATCAGAGTGTTGATGAAACACAGATATTGCATCGGGATTGAATACAACAGTCACCATGCGCAATTTCCTCCATGGGAGTCATGTCTCAAATAGTCTACGCTTTGATCGTTCACTGGAAGACAATGTAATAGTTTCCGATGCACATCTGTAGGCATTCTGTAATCTGTGGACCTTCAGAGTGTTGATGAAACACAGAAACTGCATCGGGATTTAATACACCAGTCACCATGAGCACTTTCCTCCATAGGAGTAATGTCTCAAGCAGTCTACGCTTTGATCGTTCCCTGGAAGACCAGCAGTAGTTTCCGATGCACATCTGGAGGCATTCTGTAATCTGTGGACCTTTAAAGTGTTGATGAAACACAGAAATTGCATCGGGATTGAATACAACAGCCACCATGCGCAATTTCCTCCATGGGAGTAATGTCTCAAACAGTCTACGCTTTGATCGTTCCCTGGAAGTCAATGTAATAGTTTCCGATGCACATCTGGAGGCATTCTGTAATCTGTGGAAAATCAGAGTGTTGATGAAACACAGAAATTGCATCGGGATTGAATACAACAGTCACCATGAGCAATTTCCTCCATCGGAGTAATGTCTCAAACAGTCTACGCTCTGATCGTTCCCTGGAAGTCAATGTAATAGCTTCCGATGCACATCTGGAGGCATTCTGTAATCTGTGGACTATCAGTGTGTTGATGAAACACAGAAAATGCTTCAGGATTGAATACAACAGTCACCATGAGCACTTTCCTCCATAGGAGTAATGTCTCAAACAGTCTACGCTTTGTTCGTTCCCTGGAAGACCAGTAGTAGTTTCCGACGCACATCTGGATACATTCTGTAACCTGTCGACCTTCAAAGTCTTGATGAAACACAGAAATTGCATCGGGATTGAATACAACAGCCACCTTGCGCACTTTCCTCCATGTGAGTAATGTTTCAAACAGTCTACGCTTATATCGCTCCCTGGAAGACCAGTAGTAGTTTCCGATGCACATCTGGAGGCATTCTGTAATCTTTGGACCTTCGAAGTGTTGATGAAATACAGAAATTGCATCGCGATTGAATACAACAGTCACCATGCGCACTTTCCTCCATGGGAGTAATGTCTCAAACAGTGTACGGTTTGATCGGTCCCTGCAAGACCAGTAGTAGTTTCCGATGCACATCTGGAGGCATTCTGTAATCTGTGGACCTTCAAAGAGTTGTTGAAACACAGAAATTGCCTCGGGATTGAATACAACAGTCATCATTCGCATTTTCCTCCATGGGAGTAATGTCTCAAACAGTTTACGATTTGATCGTTCCCTGGAAGACCAGTAGTAGTTTCCGATGCACATCTGGGGGCATTCTATAATGTATGGACTATCAGAGTGTTGATGACACAGAAATTGCATCATGATTGAATACGACGGTCACCATGCGCACTTTCCTCCATGGGAGTAATGTCTCAAACAGTCTACGGTTTGATCGTTCCCTGCAAGACCAGTAGTAGTTTCCGATGCACATCTGAAGGCATTCTGCAATCTGTGGACCTTCAAAGTGTTGTTGAAACACAGAAATTGCCTCGGGATTGAATACAACAGTCATCATTCGCATTTTCCTCCATGGGAGTAATGTCTCAAACTGTCTACGTTTTGATCGTTCCCTGGAACACCAGTAGTAGTTTCCGATGCTCATCTGGAAGCATTGTGTAATCTGTGGACAATCTGAGTGTTAATGAAACATAGGAATTGCGTCGGGATTGAATACAACAGTCACCATTCGCACTTTCCTCCATGGGAGTAATGTCTCAAACAGTTTACACTTTGATCGTTCCCTTGAAGACCAGTAGTAGTTTCCGATGCACATCTGGAGGCATTCTGTAATCAGTGGACTATCAGAGTGTTGATGAAACACAGAAATTGCATCGGGATTGAATACAACAGTCACCATGCCCACTTTCTTCCATGGGTGTAATGTCGCAAACAGTCTACGACTTGATCGTTCCCTGGATGACCAGTAGTATTTTCCGATGCACATCTGGAGGCATTCTGTAATCTGTGGACTATATGAGTCTTGATGAAACACAGAAATTGCATCGGGATTGAATACAACAGTCACCATGCGCACTTTCCACCATGGGAGTAAAGTCTCAAACAGTTTACGGTTTGATCGTTCCCTGGAAGACCAGTAGTAGTTTCCGATGCACATCTGGAGGCATTCTGTAATCTGTGGACCTTCAAAGTGTTGTTGAAACACAGAAATTGCCTCGGGAATGAATACAACAGTCATCATTCGCATTTTCCTCCATGGGAGTAATGTCTCAAACTGTCTACGTCTTGATCGTTCCCTGGAACACCAGTAGTACTTTCCGATGCTCATCTGGATGCATTGTGTAATCTGTGGTCAATCTGAGTGTTAATGAAACATAGAAATTGCGTCGGGATTGAATACAACAGTCACCATGCGCACTTTCCTCCATGGGAGTAATGTCTCAAACAGTTTACGCTTTGATCGTTCCCTTGAAGACCAGTAGTAGTTTCCGATGCACATCTGGAGGCATTCTGTAATCTGTAGACTATCTGAGTGTTGATGAAACACAGAAATTGCATCGGGATTGAATACAACAGTCTCCATTCCCACTTTCCTCCATGGGAGTAATGTCGCAAACAGTCTACGCTTTGATCATTCCCTGGAAGACCAGTAGTAGTTTCCGATGCACATCTGGAGGCATTCTGTAATCTGTGGACCTTGAAAGTGTTGATGAAACACAGAAATTGCGTCGGGATGGAATACAACAGTCACCATGCGCACTTTCCTCCGTGGGAGTAATGTCTCAAACTGTCTACGATTTGATCGTTCCCTGGAACACCAGTAGTTGTTTCCGACGCACATCTGGAGGCATTCTGTAATCTGTGGACCTTCAAAGTGTTGATGAAACACAGAAATTGCATCGGGATTGAATAGAACAGTCACCATGCGCACTTTCCTCCATATGAGTAATGTCACAAACAGTCTACGTTTTGATCGTTCCCAGAAGACCAGTAGTAGTTTCCTATGCACATCTGGAGGCATTCTGTAATCTGTGGACTATCAGAGTGTTGATGAAACACAGAAATTGCATTGGGATTGAATACAACAGTCACAAAGCTCACTTTCTTCCATGGGAGTAATGTCGCAAACAGTCTACGATTTGACTGTTCCCTGGAAGACCAGTAGTAGTTTCCGATGCACATCTGGAGGCATTCTTTAATCTGTGGACTATCTGAGTGTTGATGAAACAAAGAAATTGCATCGGGATTGAATACAACAGTCTCCATGCCCACTTTCCTCCATGGGAGTAATGTCGCAAACAGTCTACGCTTTGATCATTCCCTGGAAGACCAGTAGTAGTTTCCGATGCACATCTGGAGGCATTCTGTAATCTGTGGACCTTCAAAGTGTTGATGAAACACAGATATTGCATCGGGATGAAATACAACAGTCACCATGCGCACCTTCCTCCATGGGTGTAATGTCTCAAACAGTTTATGCTTTGATCGCTCCCTGGAGGACCAGTAGTAGTTTCCGATGCACATCTGGAGGCATTCTGTAATCTGTGGACTGTCAGAGTGTTGATGAAACACAAAAAATGCATCGGGATTGAATACTACAGTCACCAAGCGAACTTTCCTCCATGGGAGTAATGTCGCAAACAGTCGACGCTTTAATAGTTCCCTGGAAGACCAGTAGTAGTTTCCGATGCACATCTGGAGGCATTCTGTTATCTGTGGACCTTCAAAGTGTTGATGAAACACAGATTGCGTCGGGATTGAATACAACAGTCACCATGCGCACTTTCCTCCATATGAGTAATGTCACAAACAGTCTACGTTTTGATCGTTCCCTGGAAGACCAGTAGTAGTTTCCGATGCACATCTGGAGGCATTCTGTAATCTGTGGACTATCAGTGTGTTGATGAAACACAGAAATTTCATCGGGATTGAATACAACAGTCACCATGCGCACTTTCCTCTATGGGTGTAATGTCTCAAACAGTTTACGCTTTGATCGTTCATTGGAAGACCAGTAGTAGTTTCCGATGAACATCTTCTGACATTTTGTAATGTGTGGACTATCAGAGTGTTGATGAAACACAGAAATTGCATCAGGATTGAATACAGCAGTCACCATGCGCACTTTCCACAATGGGAGTAATGTCTCAACCAATTTACGCTTTTATCGTTCCCTGGAAGACCAGTAGTAGTTTCCGATGCACATCTGTGGGCATTCTGTAATGTGTGGACTATCAGAGTGTTGATGAAACACAGAAATTGCATAGGCATGAATACAACAGTCACCATGCCCACTTTCCTCCATGGGAGTAATGTCGCAAACAGTCTACGCTTTTATCTTTCCCTGGAAGACCAGTAGTAGTTTCCGATGCACATCTGGAGGCATTCTGTAATCTGTGGACTATCAGATTGTTGATAAAACACAGAAATTGCATCGGGATTGAATACGACAGTCACCATGCGCACATTATCCATGGGAGTAATGTCTCAAACAGTGTATGCTTTGATCGTTCCCTGGAAGACCAGTAGTAGTTTCTGATGCAAATCTTGAGGCATTCTGTAAACTGTGGACCTTCAAAGTGTTGATGAAACACAGAAATTGCATCGAGATTGTACACACCATTCACAATGTGAACTTTCCTCCATGGAAGTAATGTCTCAAACAGTCTACGCTTTAATCGTTCCCTGGAAGACCAGTAGTAGTTTCCGATGTAAATCTGGGGGCATTCTGTAAGCTGTGGACCTTCAAAGTGTTGATAAAACACAGAAGTTGCATATGGATTGAATACAACAGTCACTATGCGCACTTTCCTCCATGAGAGTAATGTCTCAAACTGTCTACGCTTTGATCGTTCCCTGGAAGACCAGTAGTAGTTTCCGATGCACATCTGGAGGCATCCTGTAATCTGTGGACTATCTGAGTGTTGATGAAACACAGAAATTGCATCGGGATTGAATACTGCAGTCACCATGCGCACTTTCCTCCATGGGAGTAGTGTCTCAAACAGTCTACGCTTTGATGGTTCCCTGGAAGACCAGTAGTAGTTTCCGATTCTCATCTGGAGGCATTCTGTACTCTGTGGACTATCAGAGTGTTGATGAAACACAGATATTGCATCGGGATTGAATACAACAGTCACCATGCGCAATTTCCTCCATGGGAGTCACGTCTCAAATAGTCTACGCTTTGATCGTTCACTGGAAGACAATGTAATAGTTTCCGATGCACATCTGGAGGCATTCTGTAATCTGTGGACCTTCAGAGTGTTGATGAAACACAGAAACTGCATCGGGATTTAATACACCAGTCACCATGAACACTTTCCTCCATAGGAGTAATGTCTCAAGCAGTCTACGCTTTGATCGTTCCCTGGAAGACCAGCAGTAGTTTCCGATGCACATCTGGAGGCATTCTGTAATCTGTGGACCTTCAAAGTGTTGATGAAACACAGAAATTGCATCGGGATTGAATACAACAGCCACCATGCGCAATTTCCTCCATGGGAGTAATGTCTCAAACAGTCTACGCTTTGATCGTTCCCTGGAAGTCAATGTAATAGTTTCCGATGCACATCTGGAGGCATTCTGTAATCTGTGGACCTTCAAAGTGTTAATGAAACATAGAAATTGCGTCGGGATTGAATACAACAGTCACCATGCGCACTTTCCTCCATGGGAGTAATGTCTCAAACAGTTTACGCTTTGATCGTTCCCTTGAAGACCAGTAGTAGTTTCCGATGCACATCTGGAGGCATTCTGTAATCAGTGGACTATCAGAGTGTTGATGAAACCCAGAAATTGCATCGGGATTGAATACAACACCCACCATGCGCAATTTCCTCCATGGGAGTAATGTCTCAAACAGTCTACGCTTTGATCGTTCCCTAGAAGTAATTGTAATAGTTTCCGATGCACATCTGGAGGCATTCTGTAATCAGTGGACCTTCAGAGTGTTGATGAAACACAGAAGCTGCATCGGGATTGAATACAACAGTCACCATGAGCACTTTCCTCCATAGGAGTAATGTCTCAAACAGTCTACGTTTTGATCGTTCCCTGGAAGACTAGTAGTAGTTTCCGATGCACATCTTTAGGCATTCTGTAATCTGTGGATCTTCAAAGTGTTGATGAAACACAGAAATTGCATCGGTATGGAATACAACAATCACAATGCGCACTTTCCTCCATGGGAGTAATGTCTCAAACTGCCTACGCTTTGATCGTTCCCTGGAAGAGCAGTAGTAGTTTCCGATGCACATCTGGCGGCATTCTGTAATCTGTGGACCTTCAAAGTGTTGATGAAACACAGAAATTGCATCGAGATTGAATACATCAGTCACCATGGGCACTTTCCTGCATGTGAGTAATGTCTCAAACAGTCTACGCTTTGATCATTTCCTGGAAGACCTGTAGTAGTATCCGATGCACATCAGGAGGCATTTTGTAATCTGTGGACTATCAGAGTGTTGATGAAACCCAGAAATTGCATCGGGATTGAATATAACAGTCACCATGTGCATTTTTCTCCATGGGAGTAATGTCTCAAACAGTTTACGCTCTGATCGTTCCCTGGAAGACCAGTAGTAGTTTCCGATGCACATCTGGGGGCATTCTATAATGTGTGGACTATCAGAGTGTTGATGAAACACAGAAATTGCATCAGGATTTAATACAACAGTGACCATGCGCACTTTCCTCCATTGGAGTAATGTCTCAAACTGTCTACGTTTTGATCGTTCCCTGTAACACCAGTAGTAGTTTCCGATGCACATCTGGAGGCATTCTCTAATCTGTGGACCTTCAAAGTGTTGATGAAACACAGAAAGTGCATCGGGATTGTATACAACAGGCACCATGCAGGCTTTTCTCCATGGGAGTAATGTCTCAAACAGTTTACGCTTTGATCGTTCCCTTGAAGACCAGTAGTAGTTTTCGATGCACATCTGTAGGCGTTCTGTAATCTGTGGACTATCAGAGTGTTGATGAAACACAGAAATTGCATCGGGATTGAACACAACAGTCACCATGCGCAATTTCCTCCTTGGGAGTAATGTCTCAAACAGTCTACGCTTTGATCGTTCCCTGGAAGTCAATGTAATAGTTTCCGATGCACATCTGGAAGCATTCTGTAATCTGTGGACTATCAGAGTATTGATGAAACACAGAAATTGCATCGGGATTGTAAACAACAATCACCATGTGAACTTTCCTCCATGGGAGTAATGTCTCAAACAGTCTACGCTTTAGTCGTTCCCTGGAAGACTAGTAGTGGTTTCCGATGTACATCTTGGGGCATTATGTAAGCTGTGGACCTTCAAAGTGTTGATAAAACACAGAAATTGCATCGGGATTGAATACAACACTCACCATGCGTACTATCCTCCATGTGAGTAATGTCTCAAACAGTCTACGCTTTGATCGTTCCCTGGAAGACCAGTAGTAGTTTCCGATGCACATCTGGAGGCATTCTGTTATCTGTGGACTATATGAGCCTTGATGAAAAACAGAAATTGCTTCGGGATTGAATACAACAGTCACCATGCGCACTTTCCTCCATTGGTGTAATGTCTCAAACAGTTTACGCTTTGATCGTTCCCTGGAAGACCAGTAGTAGTTTCCGATGCACATCTGGAGGCATTCTGTAATCTGTGGACCTTCAAAGTGTTGATGAAACACAGAAATTGCATCGAGATTGAATACAACAGTCACCATGCGCACTTTCCTCCATGGGAGTAATGTCTCAAACAGTCTACGCTTTGATCGTTCCCTGGAAGTCAATGTAATAGTTTCCGATGCACATCTGGAGGCATTCTGTAATCTGTGGACTATCAGTGTGTTGATGAAACACAGAAAATGCTTCGGGATTGAATACAACAGTCACCATGAGCACTTTCCTCCATAGGAGTAATGTCTCAAACAGTCTACGCTTTGTTCGTTCCCTGGAAGACCAGTAGTAGTTTCCGATGCACTTCTGGATACATTCTGTAACCTGTCGACCTTCAAAGTCTTGATGAAACACAGAAATTGCATCGGGATTGAATACAACAGCCACCTTGCGCACTTTCCTTCATGTGAGTAATGTCTCAAACAGTCTACGCTATTATCGCTCCCTGGAAGACCAGTAGTAGTTTCCGATGCACATCTGGAGGCATTCTGTAATTTTTGGACCTTCAAAGTGTTCATGAAATACAGAAATTGCATCGCGATTGAATACAACAGTCACCATGCGCACTTTCCTCCATGGGAGTAATGTCTCAAACAGTCTACGGTTTGATCGTTCCCTGCAAGACCAGTAGTAGTTTCCGATGCACATCTGGAGGCATTCTGTAATCTGTGGACCTTCAAAGTGTTGTTGAAACACAGAAATTGCCTCGGGATTGAATACAACAGTCATCATTCGCATTTTCCTCCATGGGAGTAATGTCTCAAACAGTTTACGATTTGATCGTTCCCTGGAACACCAGTAGTAGTTTTCGATGCTCATCTGGAAGCATTGTGTAATCTGTGGACAATCTGAGTGTTAATGAAACATAGGAATTGCGTCGGGATTGAATACAACAGTCACCATTCGCACTTTCCTCCATGGGAGTAATGTCTCAAACGGTTTACACTTTGATCGTTCCCTTGAAGACCAGTAGTAGTTTCCGATGCACATCTGGAGGCATTCTGTAATCAGTGGACTATCAGAGTGTTGATGAAACACAGAAATTGCATCGGGATTGAATACAACAGTCACCATGCCCACTTTCTTCCATGGGAGTAATGTCGCAAACAGTCTACGACTTGATCGTTCCCTGGATGACCAGTAGTATTTTCCGATGCACATCTGGAGGCATTCTGTAATCTGTAGACTATCTGAGTGTTGATGAAACACAGAAATTGCAACGGGATTGAATACAACAGTCTCCATGCCCACTTTCCTCCATGGGAGTAATGTCGCAAACAGTCTACGCTTTGATCATTCCCTGGAAGACCAGTAGTAGCTTCCGATGCACATCTGGAGGCATTCTGTAATCTGTGGACCTTTAAAGTGTTGATGAAACACAGAAATTGCGTCGGGATGGAATACAACAGTCACCATGTGCACTTTCCTCCGTGGGAGTAATGTCTCAAACTGTCTACACTTTGATCGGTTCCTGGAAGACCAGTAGTAGTTTCCGACGCACATCTGGAGGCATTCTGTAATCTGTGTACCTTCAAAGTGTTGATGAAACACAAAAATTGCATCGGGATTGAATACAACAGTCACCATGCGCACTATCCTCCATGTGAGTAATGTCTCAAACAGTCTACGCTTTGATCGTTCCCTGGAAGACCAGTAGTCGGTTCCGATGCACATCTGGAGGCATTCTGTAATCTGTGGACTATATGAGTCTTGATGAAACACAGAAATTGCATCGGGATTGAATACAACAGTCACCATGCGCACTTTCCACCATGGGAGTAAAGTCTCAAACAGTTTACGGTTTGATCGTTCCCTGGAAGACCAGTCGTAGTTTCCGATGCACATCTGGAGGCATTCTGTAATCTGTGGACCTTCAAAGTGTTGATGAAACACAGAAATTTAATCGGGATTGAATAGAACAGTCACCATGCGCACTTTCCTCCATATGAGTAATGTCACAAACAGTCTACGTTTTGATCGTTCCCAGAAGACCAGTAGTAGTTTCCTATGCACATCTGGAATCATTCTGTAATCTGTGGACTATCAGAGTGTTGATGAAACATAGAAATTGCATCGGGATTGAATACAACAGTCACAAAGCCCACTTTCTTCCATGGGAGTAATGTCGCAAACAGTCTACGATTTGATCGTTCCCTGGAAGACCAGTAGTAGTTTCCGATGAACGTCTGGAGGCATTCTGTAATCTGTGGACTATCTGAGTGTTGATGAAACAAAGAAACTGCATAGGGATTGAATACAACAGTCTCCATGCCCACTTTCCTCCATGGGTGAAATGTCTCAAACAGTTTATGCTCTGATCGCTCCCTGGAAGACCAGTAGTAGTTTCCGATGCACATCTGGAGGCATTCTGTAATCTGTGGACCTTCAAAGTGTTGTTGAAACACAGAAATTGCCTCGGGAATGAATACAACAGTCATCATTCGCATTTTCCTCCATGGGAGTAATGTCTCAAACTGTCAACGTTTTGATCGTTCCCTGGAACACCAGTAGTAGTTTCCGATGCTCATCTGGATGCATTGTGTAATCTGTGGACAATCTGAGTGTTAATGAAACATAGATATTGCGTCGGGATTGAATACAACAGTCACCATTCGCACTTTCCTCCATGGGAGTAATGTCTCAAACAGTTTACACTTTGATCGTTCCCTTGAAGACCAGTAGTAGTTTCCGATGCACATCTGGAGGCATTCTGTAATCAGTGGACTATCAGAGTGTTGATGAAACACAGAAATTGCATCGGGATTGAATACAACAGTCACCATGCCCACTTTCTTCCATGGGAGTAATGTCGCAAACAGTCTACGACTTGATCGTTCCCTGGATGACCAGTAGTATTTTCCGATGCACATCTGGAGGCATTCTGTAATCTGTAGACTATCTGAGTGTTGATGAAACACAGAAATTGCAACGGGATTGAATACAACAGTCTACATGCCCACTTTCCTCCATGGGAGTAATGTCGCAAACAGTCTACGCTTTGATCATTCCCTGGAAGACCAGTAGTAGTTTCCGATGCACATCTGGAGGCATTCTGTAATCTGTGGACCTTTAAAGTGTTGATGAAACACAGAAATTGCGTCGGGATGGAATACAACAGTCACCATGTGCACTTTCCTCCGTGGGAGTAATGTCTCAAACTGTCTACACTTTGATCGGTTCCTGGAAGACCAGTAGTAGTTTCCGACGCACATCTGGAGGCATTCTGTAATCTGTGTACCTTCAAAGTGTTGATGAAACACAAAAATTGCATCGGGATTGAATACAACAGTCACCATGCGCACTATCCTCCATGTGAGTAATGTCTCAAACAGTCTACGCTTTGATCGTTCCCTGGAAGACCAGTAGTCGTTTCCGATGCACATCTGGAGGCATTCTGTAATCTGTGGACTATATGAGTCTTGATGAAACACAGAAATTGCATCGGGATTGAATACAACAGTCACCATGCGCACTTTCCACCATGGGAGTAAAGTCTCAAACAGTTTACGGTTTGATCGTTCCCTGGAAGACCAGTCGTAGTTTCCGATGCACATCTGGAGGCATTCTGTAATGTGTGGACCTTCAAAGTGTTGATGAAACACAGAAATTTAATCGGGATTGAATAGAACAGTCACCATGCGCACTTTCCTCCATATGAGTAATGTCACAAACAGTCTACGTTTTGATCGTTCCCAGAAGACCAGTAGTAGTTTCCTATGCACATCTGGAGGCATTCTGTAATCTGTGGACTATCAGAGTGTTGATGAAACACAGAAATTGCATCGGGATTGAATACAACAGTCACAAAGCCCACTTTCTTCCATGGGAGTAATGTCGCAAACAGTCTACGATTTGATCGTTCCCTGGAAGACCAGTAGTAGTTTCCGATGAACGTCTGGAGGCATTCTGTAATCTGTGGACTATCTGAGTGTTGATGAAACAAAGAAACTGCATAGGGATTGAATACAACAGTCTCCATGCCCACTTTCCTCCATGGGTGAAATGTCTCAAACAGTTTATGCTTTGATCGCTCCCTGGAAGACCAGTAGTAGTTTCCGATGCACATCTGGAGGCATTCTGTAATCTGTGGACCTTCAAAGTGTTGTTGAAACACAGAAATTGCCTCGGGATTGAATACAACAGTCTACATGCCCACTTTCCTCCATGGGAGTAATGTCTCAAACTGTCTACGTTTTGATCGTTCCCTGGAACACCAGTAGTAGTTTCCGATGCACATCTGGGGGCATTCTATAATGTGTGGACTATCAGAGTGTTGATGACACAGAAATTGCATCATGATTGAATACGACGGTCACTATGCGCACTTTCCTCCACGGGAGTAATGTCTCAAACAGTCTACGGTTTGATCGTTCCCTGCAAGACCAGTAGTAGTTTCCGATGCACATCTGAAGGCATTCTGCAATCTGTGGACCTTCAAAGTGTTGTTGAAACACAGAAATTGCCTCGGGATTGAATACAACAGTCATCATTCGCATTTTCCTCCATGGGAGTAATGTCTCAAACTGTCTACGTTTTGATCGTTCCCTGGAACATCAGTAGTAGTTTCCGATGCTCATCTGGAAGCATTGTGTAATCTGTGGACAATCTGAGTGTTAATGAAACATAGGAATTGCGTCGGGATTGAATACAACAGTCAGCATTCGCACTTTCCTCCATGGGAGTAATGTCTCAAACAGTTTACACTTTGATCGTTCCCTTGAAGACCAGTAGTAGTTTCCGATGCACATCTGGAGGCATTCTGTAATCAGTGGACTATCAGTGTGTTGATGAAACACAGAAATTGCATCGGGATTGAATACAACAGTCACCATGCCCACTTTCTTCCATGGGAGTAATGTCGCAAACAGTCTACGACTTGATCGTTCCCTGGATGACCAGCAGTATTTTCCGATGCACATCTGGAGGCATTCTGTAATCTGTAGACTATCTGAGTGTTGATGAAACACAGAAATTGCAACGGGATTGAATACAACAGTCTCCATGCCCACTTTCCTCCATGGGAGTAATGTCGCAAACAGTCTACGCTTTGATCATTCCCTGGAAGACCAGTAGTAGTTTCCGATGCACATCTGGAGGCATTCTGTAATCTGTGGACCTTTAAAGTGTTGATGTAACACAGAAATTGCGTCGGGATGGAATACAACAGTCACCATGTGCACTTTCCTCCGTGGGAGTAATGTCTCAAACTGTCTACACTTTGATCGGTTCCTGGAAGACCAGTAGTAGTTTCCGACGCACATCTGGAGGCATTCTGTAATCTGTGTACCTTCAAAGTGTTGATGAAACACAAAAATTGCATCGGGATTGAATACAACAGTCACCATGCGCACTATCCTCCATGTGAGTAATGTCTCAAACAGTCCACGCTTTGATCGTTCCCTGGAAGACCAGTAGTCGTTTCCGATGCACATCTGGAGGCATTCTGTAATCTGTGGACTATATGAGTCTTGATGAAACACAGAAATTGCATCGGGATTGAATACAACAGTCACCATGCGCACTTTCCACCATGGGAGTAAAGTCTCAAACAGTTTACGGTTTGATCGTTCCCTGGAAGACCAGTCGTAGTTTCCGATGCACATCTGGAGGCATTCTGTAATCTGTGGACCTTCAAAGTGTTGATGAAACACAGAAATTTAATCGGGATTGAATAGAACAGTCACCATGCGCACTTTCCTCCATATGAGTAATGTCACAAACAGTCTACGTTTTGATCGTTCCCAGAAGACCAGTAGTAGTTTCCTATGCACATCTGGAATCATTCTGTAATCTGTGGACTATCAGAGTGTTGATGAAACATAGAAATTGCATCGGGATTGAATACAACAGTCACAAAGCCCACTTTCTTCCATGGGAGTAATGTCGCAAACAGTCTACGATTTGATCGTTCCCTGGAAGACCAGTAGTAGTTTCCGATGAACGTCTGGAGGCATTCTGTAATCTGTGGACTATCTGAGTGTTGATGAAACAAAGAAACTGCATAGGGATTGAATACAACAGTCTCCATGCCCACTTTCCTCCATGGGTGAAATGTCTCAAACAGTTTATGCTCTGATCGCTCCCTGGAAGACCAGTAGTAGTTTCCGATGCACATCTGGAGGCATTCTGTAATCTGTGGACCTTCAAAGTGTTGTTGAAACACAGAAATTGCCTCGGGAATGAATACAACAGTCATCATTCGCATTTTCCTCCATGGGAGTAATGTCTCAAACTGTCAACGTTTTGATCGTTCCCTGGAACACCAGTAGTAGTTTCCGATGCTCATCTGGATGCATTGTGAAATCTGTGGACAATCTGAGTGTTAATGAAACATAGAAATTGCGTCGGGATTGAATACAACAGTCACCATTCGCACTTTCCTCCATGGGAGTAATGTCTCAAACAGTTTACACTTTGATCGTTCCCTTGAAGACCAGTAGTAGTTTCCGATGCACATCTGGAGGCATTCTGTAATCAGTGGACTATCAGAGTGTTGATGAAACACAGAAATTGCATCGGGATTGAATACAACAGTCACCATGCCCACTTTCTTCCATGGGAGTAATGTCGCAAACAGTCTACGACTTGATCGTTCCCTGGATGACCAGTAGTATTTTCCGATGCACATCTGGAGGCATTCTGTAATCTGTAGACTATCTGAGTGTTGATGAAACACAGAAATTGCAACGGGATTGAATACAACAGTCTACATGCCCACTTTCCTCCATGGGAGTAATGTCGCAAACAGTCTACGCTTTGATCATTCCCTGGAAGACCAGTAGTAGTTTCCGATGCACATCTGGAGGCATTCTGTAATCTGTGGACCTTTAAAGTGTTGATGAAACACAGAAATTGCGTCGGGATGGAATACAACAGTCACCATGTGCACTTTCCTCCGTGGGAGTAATGTCTCAAACTGTCTACACTTTGATCGGTTCCTGGAAGACCAGTAGTAGTTTCCGACGCACATCTGGAGGCATTCTGTAATCTGTGTACCTTCAAAGTGTTGATGAAACACAAAAATTGCATCGGGATTGAATACAACAGTCACCATGCGCACTATCCTCCATGTGAGTAATGTCTCAAACAGTCTACGCTTTGATCGTTCCCTGGAAGACCAGTAGTCGTTTCCGATGCACATCTGGAGGCATTCTGTAATCTGTGGACTATATGAGTCTTGATGAAACACAGAAATTGCATCGCGATTGAATACAACAGTCACCATGCGCACTTTCCACCATGGGAGTAAAGTCTCAAACAGTTTACGGTTTGATCGTTCCCTGGAAGACCAGTCGTAGTTTCCGATGCACATCTGGAGGCATTCTGTAATGTGTGGACCTTCAAAGTGTTGATGAAACACAGAAATTTAATCGGGATTGAATAGAACAGTCACCATGCGCACTTTCCTCCATATGAGTAATGTCACAAACAGTCTACGTTTTGATCGTTCCCAGAAGACCAGTAGTAGTTTCCTATGCACATCTGGAGGCATTCTGTAATCTGTGGACTATCAGAGTGTTGATGAAACACAGAAATTGCATCGGGATTGAATACAACAGTCACAAAGCCCACTTTCTTCCATGGGAGTAATGTCGCAAACAGTCTACGATTTGATCGTTCCCTGGAAGACCAGTAGTAGTTTCCGATGAACGTCTGGAGGCATTCTGTAATCTGTGGACTATCTGAGTGTTGATGAAACAAACAAACTGCATAGGGATTGAATACAACAGTCTCCATGCCCACTTTCCTCCATGGGTGAAATGTCTCAAACAGTTTATGCTTTGATCGCTCCCTGGAAGACCAGTAGTAGTTTCCGATGCACATCTGGAGGCATTCTGTAATCTGTGGACCTTCAAAGTGTTGTTGAAACACAGAAATTGCCTCGGGAATGAATACAACAGTCATCATTCGCATTTTCCTCCATGGGAGTAATGTCTCAAACTGTCTACGTTTTGATCGTTCCCTGGAACACCAGTAGTAGTTTCCGATGCTCATCTGGATGCATTGTGTAATCTGTGGACAATCTGAGTGTTAATGAAACATAGAAATTGCGTCGGGATTGAATACAACAGTCACCATGCGCACTTTCCTCCATGGGAGTAATGTCTCAAACAGTTTACGCTTTGATCGTTCCCTTGAAGACCAGTAGTAGTTTCCGATGCACATCTGGAGGCATTCTGTAATCAGTGGACGATCAGAGTGTTGATGAAACACAGAAATTGCATCGGGATTGAATACAACAGTCACCATGCCCACTTTCTTCCATGGGAGTAATGTCGCAAACAGTCTACGATTTGATCGTTCCCTGGATGACCAGTAGTAGTTTACGATGCACATCTGGAGGCATTCTGTAATCTGTAGACTATCTGAGTGTTGATGAAACACAGAAATTGCATCGCGATTGAATACAACAGTCTCCATGCCCACTTTCCTCCATGGGAGTAATGTCGCAAACAGTCTACGCTTTGATCATTCCCTGGAAGACCAGTAGTAGTTTCCGATGCACATCTGGAGGCATTCTGTAATCTGTGGACCTTGAAAGTGTTGATGAAACACAGAAATTGCGTCGGGATGGAATACAACAGTCACCATGCGCACTTTCCTCCGTGGGAGTAATGTCTCAAACTGTCTACGATTTGATCGTTCCCTGGAAGACCAGTAGTAGTTTCCGACGCACATCTGGAGGCATTCTGTAATCTGTGGACCTTCAAAGTGTTGATGAAACACAGAAATTGCATCGGGATTGAATAGAACAGTCACCATGCGCACTTTCCTCCATATGAGTAATGTCACAAACAGACTACGTTTTGATCGTTCCCAGAAGACCAGTAGTAGTTTCCTATGCACATCTGGAGGCATTCTGTAATCTGTGGACTATCAGAGTGTTGATGAAACACAGATATTGCATCGGGATTGAATACAACAGTCACAAAGCTCACTTTCTTCCATGGGAGTAATGTCGCAAACAGTCTACGATTTGACCGTTCCCTGGAAGACCAGTAGTAGTTTCCGATGCACATCTGGAGGCATTCTTTAATCTGTGGACTATCTGAGTGTTGATGAAACAAAGAAATTGCATCGGGATTGAATACAACAGTCTCCATGCCCACTTTCCTCCATGGGAGTAATGTCGCAAACAGTCTACGCTTTGATCATTCCCTGGAAGACCAGTAGTAGTTTCCGATGCACATCTGGAGGCATTCTGTAATCTGTGGACCTTCAAAGTGTTGATGAAACGCAGATATTGCATCGGGATGAAATACAACAGTCACCATGCGCACCTTCCTCCATGGGTGTAATGTCTCAAACAGTTTATGCTTTGATCGCTCCCTGGAAGACCAGTAGTAGTTTCCGATGCACATCTGGAGGCATTCTGTAATCTGTGGACTGTCAGAGTGTTGATGAAACACAGAAAATGCATCGGGGTTGAATACTACAGTCTCCATGCCCACTTTCCTCCATGGGAGTAATGTCGCAAACAGTCTACGCTTTGATCATTCCCTGGAAGACCAGTAGTAGTTTCCGATGCACATCTGGAGGCATTCTGTAATCTGTGGACCTTTAAAGTGTTGATGAAACACAGAAATTGCGTCGGGATGGAATACAACAGTCACCATGTGCACTTTCCTCCGTGGGAGTAATGTCTCAAACTGTCTACACTTTGATCGGTTCCTGGAAGACCAGTAGTAGTTTCCGACGCACATCTGGAGGCATTCTGTAATCTGTGTACCTTCAAAGTGTTGATGAAACACAAAAATTGCATCGGGATTGAATACAACAGTCACCATGCGCACTATCCTCCATGTGAGTAATGTCTCAAACAGTCTACGCTTTGATCGTTCCCTGGAAGACCAGTAGTCGTTTCCGATGCACATCTGGAGGCATTCTGTAATCTGTGGACTATATGAGTCTTGATGAAACACAGAAATTGCATCGGGATTGAATACAACAGTCACCATGCGCACTTTCCACCATGGGAGTAAAGTCTCAAACAGTTTACGGTTTGATCGTTCCCTGGAAGACCAGTCGTAGTTTCCGATGCACATCTGGAGGCATTCTGTAATGTGTGGACCTTCAAAGTGTTGATGAAACACAGAAATTTAATCGGGATTGAATAGAACAGTCACCATGCGCACTTTCCTCCATATGAGTAATGTCACAAACAGTCTACGTTTTGATCGTTCCCAGAAGACCAGTAGTAGTTTCCTATGCACATCTGGAGGCATTCTGTAATCTGTGGACTATCAGAGTGTTGATGAAACACAGAAATTGCATCGGGATTGAATACAACAGTCACAAAGCCCACTTTCTTCCATGGGAGTAATGTCGCAAACAGTCTACGATTTGATCGTTCCCTGGAAGACCAGTAGTAGTTTCCGATGAACGTCTGGAGGCATTCTGTAATCTGTGGACTATCTGAGTGTTGATGAAACAAACAAACTGCATAGGGATTGAATACAACAGTCTCCATGCCCACTTTCCTCCATGGGTGAAATGTCTCAAACAGTTTATGCTTTGATCGCTCCCTGGAAGACCAGTAGTAGTTTCCGATGCACATCTGGAGGCATTCTGTAATCTGTGGACCTTCAAAGTGTTGTTGAAACACAGAAATTGCCTCGGGAATGAATACAACAGTCATCATTCGCATTTTCCTCCATGGGAGTAATGTCTCAAACTGTCTACGTTTTGATCGTTCCCTGGAACACCAGTAGTAGTTTCCGATGCTCATCTGGATGCATTGTGTAATCTGTGGACAATCTGAGTGTTAATGAAACATAGAAATTGCGTCGGGATTGAATACAACAGTCACCATGCGCACTTTCCTCCATGGGAGTAATGTCTCAAACAGTTTACGCTTTGATCGTTCCCTTGAAGACCAGTAGTAGTTTCCGATGCACATCTGGAGGCATTCTGTAATCAGTGGACGATCAGAGTGTTGATGAAACACAGAAATTGCATCGGGATTGAATACAACAGTCACCATGCCCACTTTCTTCCATGGGAGTAATGTCGCAAACAGTCTACGATTTGATCGTTCCCTGGATGACCAGTAGTAGTTTACGATGCACATCTGGAGGCATTCTGTAATCTGTAGACTATCTGAGTGTTGATGAAACACAGAAATTGCATCGCGATTGAATACAACAGTCTCCATGCCCACTTTCCTCCATGGGAGTAATGTCGCAAACAGTCTACGCTTTGATCATTCCCTGGAAGACCAGTAGTAGTTTCCGATGCACATCTGGAGGCATTCTGTAATCTGTGGACCTTGAAAGTGTTGATGAAACACAGAAATTTAATCGGGATTGAATAGAACAGTCACCATGCGCACTTTCCTCCATATGAGTAATGTCACAAACAGTCTACGTTTTGATCGTTCCCAGAAGACCAGTAGTAGTTTCCTATGCACATCTGGAGGCATTCTGTAATCTGTGGACTATCAGAGTGTTGATGAAACACAGAAATTGCATCGGGATTGAATACAACAGTCACAAAGCCCACTTTCTTCCATGGGAGTAATGTCGCAAACAGTCTACGATTTGATCGTTCCCTGGAAGACCAGTAGTAGTTTCCGATGAACGTCTGGAGGCATTCTGTAATCTGTGGACTATCTGAGTGTTGATGAAACAAACAAACTGCATAGGGATTGAATACAACAGTCTCCATGCCCACTTTCCTCCATGGGTGAAATGTCTCAAACAGTTTATGCTTTGATCGCTCCCTGGAAGACCAGTAGTAGTTTCCGATGCACATCTGGAGGCATTCTGTAATCTGTGGACCTTCAAAGTGTTGTTGAAACACAGAAATTGCCTCGGGAATGAATACAACAGTCATCATTCGCATTTTCCTCCATGGGAGTAATGTCTCAAACTGTCTACGTTTTGATCGTTCCCTGGAACACCAGTAGTAGTTTCCGATGCTCATCTGGATGCATTGTGTAATCTGTGGACAATCTGAGTGTTAATGAAACATAGAAATTGCGTCGGGATTGAATACAACAGTCACCATGCGCACTTTCCTCCATGGGAGTAATGTCTCAAACAGTTTACGCTTTGATCGTTCCCTTGAAGACCAGTAGTAGTTTCCGATGCACATCTGGAGGCATTCTGTAATCAGTGGACGATCAGAGTGTTGATGAAACACAGAAATTGCATCGGGATTGAATACAACAGTCACCATGCCCACTTTCTTCCATGGGAGTAATGTCGCAAACAGTCTACGATTTGATCGTTCCCTGGATGACCAGTAGTAGTTTACGATGCACATCTGGAGGCATTCTGTAATCTGTAGACTATCTGAGTGTTGATGAAACACAGAAATTGCATCGCGATTGAATACAACAGTCTCCATGCCCACTTTCCTCCATGGGAGTAATGTCGCAAACAGTCTACGCTTTGATCATTCCCTGGAAGACCAGTAGTAGTTTCCGATGCACATCTGGAGGCATTCTGTAATCTGTGGACCTTGAAAGTGTTGATGAAACACAGAAATTGCGTCGGGATGGAATACAACAGTCACCATGCGCACTTTCCTCCGTGGGAGTAATGTCTCAAACTGTCTACGATTTGATCGTTCCCTGGAAGACCAGTAGTAGTTTCCGACGCACATCTGGAGGCATTCTGTAATCTGTGGACCTTCAAAGTGTTGATGAAACACAGAAATTGCATCGGGATTGAATAGAACAGTCACCATGCGCACTTTCCTCCATATGAGTAATGTCACAAACAGACTACGTTTTGATCGTTCCCAGAAGACCAGTAGTAGTTTCCTATGCACATCTGGAGGCATTCTGTAATCTGTGGACTATCAGAGTGTTGATGAAACACAGATATTGCATCGGGATTGAATACAACAGTCACAAAGCTCACTTTCTTCCATGGGAGTAATGTCGCAAACAGTCTACGATTTGACCGTTCCCTGGAAGACCAGTAGTAGTTTCCGATGCACATCTGGAGGCATTCTTTAATCTGTGGACTATCTGAGTGTTGATGAAACAAAGAAATTGCATCGGGATTGAATACAACAGTCTCCATGCCCACTTTCCTCCATGGGAGTAATGTCGCAAACAGTCGACGCTTTAATAGTTCCCTGGAAGACCAGTAGTAGTTTCCGATGCACATCTGGAGGCATTCTGTTATCTGTGGACCTTCAAAGTGTTGATGAAACACAGATTGCGTCGGGATTGAATACAACAGTCACCATGCGCACTTTCCTCCATATGAGTAATGTCACAAACAGTCTACGTTTTGATCGTTCCCTGGAAGACCAGTAGTAGTTTCCGATGCACATCTGGAGGCATTCTGTAATCTGTGGACTATCAGTGTGTTGATGAAACACAGAAATTGCATCGGGATTGAATACAACAGTCACCATGCGCACTTTCCTCTATGGGTGTAATGTCTCAAACAGTTTACGCTTTGATCGTTCATTGGAAGACCAGTAGTAGTTTCCGATGAACAATTTCTGACATTTTGTAATATGTGGACTATCAGAGTGTTGATGAAACACAGAAATTGCATCAGGATTGAATACAGCAGTCACCATGCGCACTTTCCTCTATGTTAGTAATGTCTCAAACAGTTTACGCTTTGATCGTTCATTGGAAGGCCAGTAGTAGTTTCCGATGCGCATCTTCTGTCATTTTGTAATGTGTGGACTATCAGAGTGTTGATGAAAGACAGAAATTGCAACAGGATTGAATACAAAAGTCACCTTGTGCACTTTCCACCATGGGAGTAATGTCTCAAACAGTTTACGCTTTGATCGTTCCCTGGAAGACCAGTAGTAGTTTCCGATGCACATCTGTGGGCATTCTGTAATGTGTGGACTATCAGAGTGTTGATGAAACACAGAAATTGCATAGGCATGAATACAACAGTCACCATGCCCACTTTCCTCCATGGGAGTAATGTCGCAAACAGTCTACGCTTTGATCTTTCCCTGGAAGATCAGTTGTAGTTTCCGATGCACATCTGGAGGCATTCTGTAATCTGTGGACTATCAGAGTGTTGATAAAACACAGAAATTGCATCGGGATTGAATACGACAGTCACCATGCGCACATTCTCCATGGGAGTAATGTCTCAAACAGTGTACGCTTTGATCGTTCCCTAGAAGACCAGTAGTAGTTTCTGATGCACATCTTGAGGCATTCTGTAAACTGTGGACCTTCAAAGTGTTGATGACACACAGAAATTGCATCGAGATTGTACACACCATTCACAATGTGAACTCTCCTCCATGGAAGTAATGTCTCAAACAGTCTACGCTTTAATCGTTCCCTGGAAGACCAGTAGTAGTTTCCGATGTAAATCTGGGGGCATTCTGTAAGCTGTGGACCTTCAAAGTGTTGATAAAACACAGAAGTTGCATATGGATTGAATACAACAGTCACTATGCGCACTTTCCACCATGAGAGTAATGTCTCAAACTGTCTACGCTTTGATCGTTCCCTGGAAGACCAGTAGTAGTTTCCGATGCACATCTGGAGGCATCCTGTAATCTGTGGACTATCTGAGTGTTGATGAAACACAGAAATTGCATCGGGATTGAATACTGCAGTCACCATGCGCACTTTCCTCAATGGGAGTAGTGTCTCAAACAGTCTACGCTTTGATGGTTCCCTGGAAGACCAGTAGTAGTTTCCGATTCTCATCTGGAGGCATTCTGTAATCTGTGGACTATCAGAGTGTTGATGAAACACAGATATTGCATCGGGATTGAATACAACAGTCACCATGCGCAATTTCGTCCATGGGAGTCATGTCTCAAATAGTCTACGCTTTGATCGTTCACTGGAAGACAATGTAATAGTTTCCGATGCACATCTGGAGGCATTCTGTAATCTGTGGACCTTCAGAGTGTTGATGAAACACAGAAACTGCATCGGGATTTAATACACCAGTCACCATGAGCACTTTCCTCCATAGGAGTAATGTCTCAAGCAGTCTACGCTTTGATCGTTCCCTGGAAGACCAGCAGTAGTTTCCGATGCACATCTGGAGGCATTCTGTAATCTGTGGACCTTCAAAGTGTTGATGAAACACAGAAATTGCATCGGGATTGAATACAACAGCCACCTTGCGCACGTTCCTGCATGTGAGTAATGTCTCAAACACTCTACGCTTTGATCATTCCCTGGAAGACCAGTAGTAGTTTCCGATGCACATCTGGAGGCATTCTGTAATCTGTGGACTATCAGAGGGTTGATGAAACCCAGAAATTCCATCGGGATTGAATACAACAGTCACCATGTGCACTTTTGTCCATGGGAGTAATGTCTCAATCAGTCTACGATTTGATCGTTCCCTGGAAGACCAGTCGTAGTTTCCGATGCACATCTGGGGTCATTCTATAATGTGTGGACTATCAGAGTGTTGATGAAACACAGAAATTGCATCAGGATTGAATACAACAGTGACCATGCGCACTTTCCTCCTTGGGAGCAATGTCTCAAACAGTCTACGGTTTCATCGTTCCGTGGAAGACCAGTAGTAGTTTCCGATGCACATCTGGAGGCATTCTGTAATCTGTGGACCTTCAAAGTGTTGATGAAATCCAGAAATTGCCTCGGGATTGAATACAACAGTCATCATTCGCATTTTCCTCCATGGGAGTAATGTCTCAAACTGTCTACGTTTTGATCGTACCCTGGAACACCAGTAGTAGTTTCCGATGCACATTTGGAGGCATTCTGCAATCTGTGGACCTTCAAAGTGTTGATGAAACACAGAAAGTGCATCGGGATTGTATACAACAGGCACCATGCAGGCTTTTCTCAATGGGATTAATGTCTCAAACAGTTTACGCTTTGATCGTTCCCTGGAAGACCAGTAGTAGTTTCTGATGCACATCTTGAGGCATTCTGTAAACTGTGGACCTTCAAAGTGTTGATGAACACAGAAATTGCATCGGGATTGTATACAACATTCACCATGTGAACTTTCCTCCATGTAAGTAATGTCTCAAACAGTCTACGCATTAATCGTTCCCTGGAAGACCAGTAGTAGTTTCCGATGTACATCTGGGGGCATTCTGTAAGCTGTAGACCTTCAAAGTGTTGATAAAACACAGAAGTTGCATCGGGATTGAATACAACAGTCACTATGCGCACTTTCCTCCATGAGAGTAATGTCTCAATCAGTCTACGCTTAGATCGTTCCCTGGAAAACCAGTCGTAGTTTCCGATGCACATCTGGGGTCATTCTATAATGTGTGGACTATCAGAGTGTTGATGAAACACAGAAATTGCATCAGGATTGAATACAACAGTGACCATGCGCACTTTCCTCCTTGTTAGTAATGTCTCAAACAGTCTACGGTTTGATCGTTCCCTGGAAGACCAGTAGTAGTTTCCGATGCACATCTGGAGGCATTCTGTAATCTGTGGACCTTCAGAGTTTTGATGAAACACAGAAACTGCATCGGGATTGAATACAACAGCCACCATGAGCACTTTCCTCCATAGGAGTAATATCTCAAGCAGTCTACGCTTTGATCGTTCCCTGGAAGACCAGTAGTCGTTTCCGGTGCACATCTGGAGGCATTCTGTAATCTGTGGACCTTCAAAGTGTTGATGAAACACAGAAATTGCATCGGGATTGAATACAACAGCCACCTTGCGGACGTTCCTGCATGTGAGTAATGTCTCAAACAGTCTACGCTTTGATCGTTCCCTGGAAGACCAGTAGTAGTTTCCGATGCACATCTGGAGGCATTCTGTAATCCGTGGACCTTCAAAGTGTTGATGAAACACAGAAATTGCATCGAGACTGAATACAACAGTCACCATGCGCACTTTCCTCCATGGGAGTAATGTCTCAAACAGTCTACGTTTTGATCGTTCCCTGGAAGACCTGTAGTAGTTTCCGATGCACATCAGGAGGCATTTTGTAATCTGTGGCTATCAGAGTGTTGATGAAACACAGAAATTGCATCGGGATTGAATACATCAGTCACCATGTTCACTTTTCTCCATGGGAGTAATGTCTCAAACAGTTTACGCTTTGATCGTTCCCTGGAAGACCAGTCGTAGTTTCCGATGCACATCTGGGGGCATTCTATAATGTGTGGACTATCAGAGTGCTGATGAAGCACAGAAATTGCATCAGGATTGAATACAATAGTGACCATGCGCACTTTCCTCCATGGGAGTATTGTCTCAAACAGTCTACGGTTTGATCGTTCCCTGCAAGACCAGTAGTAGCTTCCGATGCACAACTGGAGGCATTCTGTAATCTGTGGTCCTTCAAAGTGTTGATGAAACACAGAAATTGCCTCGGGATTGAATACAACAGTCATCATTCGCATTTTCCTCCATGGGCGTAATGTCTTAAACAGTCTACGTTTTGATCGTTCCCTGGAACAACAGTAGTAGTTTCCGATGCACATCTGGAGGCATTCTGTAATCTGTGGCCCTTCAAAGTGTTGATGAAACACAGAAAGTGCATCGGGATTGTATACAACAGTCACCATGTGAACTTTCCTCTATGTAAGTAATGTCTCAAACAGTCTACAAATTAATCGTTCCCTGGAAGACCAGTAGTAGTTTCCGATGTACTTCTGGGGGCATTCTGTAAGCTGTGGACCTTCAAAGTGTTGATAAAACACAGAAGTTGCATCGGGATTGAATACAACAGTCTCTATGCGCACTTTCCTCCATGAGAGTAATGTCTCAAACAGTCTACGCTTTGATCGTTCCCTGGAAGACCAGTAGTAGTTTCCGATGCACATCTGGAGGCATTCTGTAATCTGTGGACCTTCAGAGTGTTGATGAAACACAGAAACTGCATCGGGATTTAATACACCAGTCACCATGAGCACTTTCCTCCATAGGAGTAATGTCTCAAGCAGTCTACGCTTTGATCGTTCCCTGGAAGACCAGCAGTAGTTTCCGATGCACATCTGGAGGCATTCTGTAATCTGTGGACCTTCAAAGTGTTGATGAAACACAGAAATTGCATCGGGATTGAATACAACAGCCACCTTGCGCACGTTCCTGCATGTGAGTAATGTCTCAAACACTCTACGCTTTGATCGTTCCCTGGAAGACCAGTAGTAGTTTCCGATGCACATCTGGAGGCATTCTGTAATCTGTGGACTATCAGAGGGTTGATGAAACCCAGAAATTGCATCGGGATTGAATACAACAGTCACCATGTGCACTTTTTTCCATGGGAGTAATGTCTCAATCAGTCTACGATTTGATCGTTCCCTGGAAGACCAGTCGTAGTTTCCGATGCACATCTGGGGTCATTCTATAATGTGTGGACTATCAGAGTGTTGATGAAACACAGAAATTGCATCAGGATTGAATACAACAGTGACCATGCGCACTTTCCTCCTTGGGAGTAATGTCTCAAACAGTCTACGGTTTCATCGTTCCCTGGAAGACCAGTAGTAGTTTCCGATGCACATCTGGAGGCATTCTGTAATCTGTGGACCTTCAAAGTGTTGATGAAATCCAGAAATTGCCTCGGGATTGAATACAACAGTCATCATTCGCATTTTCCTCCATGGGAGTAATGTCTCAAACTGTCTACGTTTTGATCGTTCCCTGGAACACCAGTAGTAGTTTCCGATGCACATCTGGAGGCATTCTGCAATCTGTGGACCTTCAAAGTGTTGATGAAATCCAGATATTGCCTCGGGATTGAATACAACAGTCATCATTCGCATTTTCCTCCATGGGAGTAATGTCTCAAACAGTCTACGGTTTGATCGTTCCCTGGAAGACCAGTAGTAGTTTCCGATGCACATCTGGAGGCATTCTGTAATCTGTGGACCTTCAGAGTTTTGATGAAACACAGAAACTGCATCGGGATTGAATACAACAGCCACCATGAGCACTTTCCTCCATAGGAGTAATGTCTCAAGCAGTCTACGCTTTGATCGTTCCCTGGAAGACCAGTAGTCGTATCCGGTGCACATCTGGAGGCATTCTGTAATCTGTGGACCTTCAAAGTGTTGATGAAACACAGAAATTGCATCGGGATTGAATACAACAGCCACCTTGCGGAAGTTTCTGCATGTGAGTAATGTCTCAAACAGTCTACGCTTTGATCGTTCCCTGGAAGACCAGTATTAGTTTCCGATGCACATCTGGAGGCATTCTGTAATCCGTGGACCTTCAAAGTGTTGATGAAACACAGAAATTGCATCGAGATTGAATACAACAGTCACCATGCGCACTTTCCTCCATGGGAGTAATGTCTCAAACAGTCTACGATTTGATCGTTCCCTGGAAGACCTGTAGTAGTTTCCGATGCACATCAGGAGGCATTTTGTAATCTGTGGCTATCAGAGTGTTGATGAAACACAGAAATTGCATCGGGATTGAATACAACAGTCACCATGTGCACTTTTCTCCATGGGAGTAATGTCTCAAACAGTTTACGCTTTGATCGTTCCCTGGAAGACCAGTCGTAGTTTCCGATGCACATCTGGGGGCATTCTATAATGTGTGGACTATCAGAGTGCTGATGAAGCACAGAAATTGCATCAGGATTGAATACAACAGTGACCATGCGCACTTTCCTCCATGGGAGTATTGTCTCAAACAGTCTACGGTTTGATCGTTCCCTGCAAGACCAGTAGTAGCTTCCGATGCACAACTGGAGGCATTCTGTAATCTGTGGACCTTCAAAGTGTTGATGAAACACAGAAATTGCCTCGGGATTGAATACAACAGTCATCATTCGCATTTTCCTCCATGGGCGTAATGTCTTAAACAGTCTACGTTTTGATCGTTCCCTGGAACAACAGTAGTAGTTTCCGATGCACATCTGGAGGCATTCTGTCATCTGTGGCCCTTCAAAGTGTTGATGAAACACAGAAAGTGCATCGAGATTGTATACAACAGTCACCATGTGAACTTTCCTCCATGTAAGTAATGTCTCAAACAGTCTACAAATTAATCGTTCCCTGGAAGACCAGTAGTAGTTTCCGATGTACTTCTGGGGGCATTCTGTAAGCTGTGGACCTTCAAAGTGTTGATAAAACACAGAAGTTGCATCGGGATTGAATACAACAGTCACTATGCGCACTTTCCTCCATGAGAGTAATGTCTCAAACAGTCTACGCTTTGATCGTTCCCTGGAAGACCAGTAGTAGTTTCCGATGCACATCTGGAGGCATTCTGTAATCTGTGGACCTTCAGAGTGTTGATGAAACACAGAAACTGCATCGGGATTTAATACACCAGTCACCATGAGCACTTTCCTCCATAGGAGTAATGTCTCAAGCAGTCTACGCTTTGATCGTTCCCTGGAAGACCAGCAGTAGTTTCCGATGCACATCTGGAGGCATTCTGTAATCTGTGGACCTTGAAAGTGTTGATGAAACACAGAAATTGCATCGGGATTGAATACAACAGCCACCTTGCGCACGTTCCTGCATGTGAGTAATGTCCCAAACACTCTACGCTTTGATCGTTCCCTGGAAGACCAGTAGTAGTTTCCGATGCACATCTGGAGGCATTCTGTAATCTGTGGACTATCAGAGGAATGATGAAACCCAGAAATTGCATCGGGATTGAATACAACAGTCACCATGTGCACTTTTCTCCATGGGAGTAATGTCTCAATCAGTCTACGATTTGATCGTTCCCTGGAAGACCAGTCGTAGTTTCCGATGCACATCTGGGGTCATTCTATAATGTGTGGACTATCAGAGTGTTGATGAAACACAGAAATTGCATCAGGATTGAATACAACAGTGACCATGCGCACTTTCCTCCTTGGGAGTAATGTCTCAAACAGTCTACGGTTTCATCGTTCCGTGGAAGACCAGTAGTAGTTTCCGATGCACATCTGGAGGCATTCTGTAATCTGTGGACCTTCAAAGTGTTGATGAAATCCAGAAATTGCCTCGGGATTGAATACAACAGTCATCATTCGCATTTTCCTCCATGAGAGTAATGTCTCAAACTGTCTACGATTTGATCGTTCCCTGGAACACCAGTAGTAGTTTCCGATGCACATCTGGAGGCATTCTGCAATCTGTGGACCTTCAAAGTGTTGATGAAATCCAGATATTGCCTCGGGATTGAATACAACAGTCATCATTCGCATATTCCTCCATGGGAGTAATGTCTCAAACTGTCTACGCTTTGATCGTTCCCTGGAAGACCAGTAGTAGTTTCCGATGCTCATCTGGAGGCATCCTGTAATCTGTGGACCTTCAAAGTGTTGATGAAATACAGAAATTGCCTCGGGATTGAATACAACAGTCATCATTCGCATATTCCTCCATGGGAGTAATGTCTCAAACTGTCTACGTTTTGATCGTTCCCTGGAACACCAGTAGTAGTTTCCGATGCACATCTGGAGGCATTCTGCAATCTGTGAACCTTCAAAGTGTTGATGAAATCCAGAAATTGCCTCGGGATTGAATACAACAGTCATCATTCGCATTTTCCTCCATGGGAGTAATGTCTCAAACTGTCTACGCTTTGATCGTTCCCTGGAAGACCAGTAGTAGTTTCCGATGCACATCTGGAGGCATCCTGTAATCTGTGGACCTTCAAAGTGTTGATGAAATCCAGAAATTGCCTCGGGATTGAATACAACAGTCATCATTCGCATTTTCCTCCATGGGAGTAATGTCTCAAGCAGTCTACGTTTTGATCGTTCCCTGGAAGACCAGCAGTAGTTTCCGATGCACATCTGGAGGCATTCTGTAATCTGTGGACCTTCAAAGTGTTGATGAAACACAGAAATTGCATCGGGATTGAATACAACAGCCACCTTGCGCACGTTCCTGCATGTGAGTAATGTCTCAAACACTCTACGCTTTGATCGTTCCCTGGAAGACCAGTAGTAGTTTCCGATGCACATCTGGGGTCATTCTATAATGTGTGGACTATCAGAGTGTTGATGAAACACAGAAATTGCATCAGGATTGAATACAACAGTGACCATGCGCACTTTCCTCCTTGGGAGTAATGTCTCAAACAGTCTACGGTTTCATCGTTCCCTGGAAGACCAGTAGTAGCTTCCGATGCACATCTGGAGGCATTCTGTAATCTGTGGACCTTCAAAGTGTTGATGAAATCCAGAAATTGCCTCGGGATTGAATACAACAGTCATCATTCGCATTTTCCTCCATGGGAGTAATGTCTTAAACTGTCTACGTTTTGATCGTTCCCTGGAACACCAGTAGTAGCTTTCGATGCACATCTGGAGGCATTCTGCAATCTGTGGACCTTCAAAGTGTTGATGAAACACAGAAAGTGCATCGGGATTGTATACAACAGGCACCATGCAGGCTTTTCTCAATGGGATTAATGTCTCAAACAGTCTACGCATTAATCGTTCCCTGGAAGACCAGTAGTAGTTTCCGATGTACATCTGGGGGCATTCTGTAAGCTGTAGACCTTCAAAGTGTTGATAAAACACAGAAGTTGCATCGGGATTGAATACAACAGTCACTATGCGCACTTTCCTCCATGAGAGTAATGTCTCAATCAGTCTACGCTTTGATCGTTCCCTGGAAAACCAGTCGTAGTTTCCGATGCACATCTGGGGTCATTCTATAATGTGTGGACTATCAGAGTGTTGATGAAACACAGAAATTGCATCAGGATTGAATACAACAGTGACCATGCGCACTTTCCTCCTTGTGAGTAATGCCTCAAACAGTCTACGGTTTGATCGTTCCCTGGATGACCAGTAGTAGTTTCCGATGCACATCTGGAGGCATTCTGTAATCTGTGGACCTTCAAAGTGTTGATGAAACACAGAAATTGCATCGGGATTGAATACAACAGCCACCTTGCGGACGTTCCTGCATGTGAGTAATGTCTCAAACAGTCTACGCTTTGATCGTTCCCTGGAAGACCAGTAGTAGTTTCCGATGCACATCTGGAGGCATTCTGTAATCTGTGGACCTTCAAAGTGTTGATGAAACACAGAAATTGCATCGAGATTGAATACAACAGTCACCATGCGCACTTTCCTCCATGGGAGTAATGTCTCAAACAGTCAACGTTTTGATCGTTCCCTGGAAGACCTGTAGTAGTTTCCGATGCACATCAGGAGGCATTTTGTAATCTGTGGCTATCAGAGTGTTGATGAAACACAGAAATTGCATCGGGATTGAATACAACAGTCACCATGTGCACTTTTCTCCATGGGAGTAATGTCTCAAACAGTTTACCCTTTGATCGTTCCCTGGAAGACCAGTCGTAGTTTCCGATGCACATCTGGGGGCATTCTATAATGTGTGGACTATCAGAGTGCTGATGAAGCACAGAAATTGCATCAGGATTGAATGCAACAGTGACCATGCGCACTTTCCTCCATGGGAGTATTGTCTCAAACAGTCTACGGTTTGATCGTTCCCTGCAAGACCAGTAGTAGTTTCCGATGCACAACTGGAGGCATTCTGTAATCTGTGGACCTTCAAAGTGTTGATGAAACACAGAAATTGCCTCGGGATTGAATACAACAGTCATCATTCGCATTTTCCTCCATGGGAGTAATGTCTTAAACAGTCTACGTTTTGATCGTTCCCTGGAACAACAGTAGTAGTTTCCGATGCACATCTGGAGGCATTCTGTAATCTGTGGCCCTTTAAAGTGTTGATGAAACACAGAAAGTGCATCGGGATTGTATACAACAGTCACCATGTGAACTTTCCTCCATGTAAGTAATGTCTCAAACAGTCTACAAATTAATCGTTCCCTGGAAGACCAGTAGTAGTTTCCGATGTACTTCTGGGGGCATTCTGTAAGCTGTGGACCTTCAAAGTGTTGATAAAACACAGAAGTTGCATCAGGATTGAATACAACAGTCACTATGCGCACTTTCCTCCATGAGAGTAATGTCTCAAACAGTCTACGCTTTGATCGTTCCCTGGAAGACCAGTAGTAGTTTCCGATGCACATCTGGAGGCATTCTGTAATCTGTGGACCTTCAGAGTGTTGATGAAACACAGAAACTGCATCGGGATTTAATACACCAGTCACCATGAGCACTTTCCTCCATAGGAGTAATGTCTCAAGCAGTCTACGCTTTGATCGTTCCCTGGAAGACCAGCAGTAGTTTCCGATGCACATCTGGAGGCATTCTGTAATCTGTGGACCTTCAAAGTGTTGATGAAACACAGAAATTGCATCGGGATTGAATACAACAGCCACCTTGCGCACGTTCCTGCATGTGAGTAATGTCTCAAACACTCTACGCTTTGATCGTTCCCTGGAAGACCAGTAGTAGTTTCCGATGCACATCTGGAGGCATTCTGTAATCTGTGGACTATCAGAGGGTTGATGAAACCCAGAAATTGCATCGGGATTGAATACAACAGTGACCATGCGCACTTTCCTCCTTGGGAGTAATGTCTCAAACAGTCTACGGTTTCATCGTTCCCTGGAAGACCAGTCGTAGTTTCCGATGCACATCTGGGGTCATTCTATAATGTTTGGACTATCAGAGTGTTGATGAAACACAGAAATTGCATCAGGATTGAATACAACAGTGACCATGCGCACTTTCCTCCTTGGGAGTAATGTCTCAAACAGTCTACGGTTTCATCGTTCCCTGGAAGACCAGTAGTAGTTTCCGATGCACATCTGGAGCCATTCTGTAATCTGTGGACCTTCAAAGTGTTGATGAAATCCAGAAATTGCCTCGGGATTGAATACAACGGTCATCATTCGCATTTTCCTCCATGGGAGTAATGTCTCAAACTGTCTACGTTTTGATCGTTCCCTGGAACACCAGTAGTAGTTTCCGATGCACATCTGGAGGCATTCTGCAATCTGTAGACCTTCAAAGTGTTGATGAAATCCAGAAATTGCCTCGGGATTGAATACAACAGTCATCATTCGCATTTTCCTCCATGGGAGTAATGTCTCAAACTGTCTACGCTTTGATCGTTCCCTGGAAGACCAGTAGTAGTTTCCGATGCACATCTGGAGGCATCCTGTAATCTGTGGACTATATGAGTGTTGATGAAACACAGAAATTGCATCGGGATTGAATACTGCAGTCACCATGCGCACTTTCCTCCATGGGAGTAGTGTCTCAAACAGTCTACGCTTTGATGGTTCCCTGGAAGACCAGTAGTAGTTTCCGATTCTCATCTGGAGGCATTCTGTAATCTGTGGACTATCAGAGTGTTGATGAAACACAGATATTGCATCGGGATTGAATACAACAGTCACCATGCGCAATTTCCTCCATGGGAGTCATGTCTCAAATAGTCTACGCTTTGATCGTTCACTGGAAGACAATGTAATAGTTTCCGATGCACATCTGGAGGCATTCTGTAATCTGTGGACCTTCAGAGTGTTGATGAAACACAGAAACTGCATCGGGATTTAATACACCAGTCACCATGAGCACTTTCCTCCATAGGAGTAATGTCTCAAGCAGTCTACGCTTTGATCGTTCCCTGGAAGACCAGCAGTAGTTTCCGATGCACATCTGGAGGCATTCTGTAATCTGTGGACCTTCAAAGTGTTGATGAAACACAGAAATTGCATCGGGATTGAATACAACAGCCACCTTGCGCACGTTCCTGCATGTGAGTAATGTCTCAAACACTCTACGCTTTGATCGTTCCCTGGAAGACCAATAGTAGTTTCCGATGCACATCTGGAGGCATTCTGTAATCTGTGGACTGTCAGAGGGTTGATGAAACCCAGAAATTGCATCGGGATTGAATACAACAGTCACCATGTGCACTTTTCTCCATGGGAGTAATGTCTCAATCAGTCTACGATTTGATCGTTCCCTGGAAGACCAGTCGTAGTTTCCGATGCACATCTGGGGTCATTCTATAATGTGTGGACTATCAGAGTGTTGATGAAACACAGAAATTGCATCAGGATTGAATACAACAGTGACCATGCGCACTTTCCTCCTTGTGAGTAATGTCTCAAACAGTCTACGGTTTGATCGTTCCCTGGAAGACCTGTAGTAGTTTCCGATGCACATCAGGAGGCATTTTGTAATCTGTGGCTATCACAGTGTTGATGAAACACAGAAATTGCATCGGGATTGAATACAACAGTCACCATGTTTACTTTTCTCCATGGGAGTAATGTCTCAAACAGTTTACGCTTTGATCGTTCCCTGGAAGACCAGTCGTAGTTTCCGATGCACATCTGGGGGCATTCTATAATGTGTGGACTATCAGAGTGCTGATGAAGCACAGAAATTGCATCAGGATTGAATGCAACAGTGACCATGCGCACTTTCCTCCATGGGAGTATTGTCTCAAACAGTCTACGGTTTGATCGTTCCCTGCAAGACCAGTAGTAGTTTTCGATGCACAACTGGAGGCATTCTGTAATCTGTGGACCTTCAAAGTGTTGATGAAACACAGAAATTGCCTCGGGATTGAATACAACAGTCATCATTCGCATTTTCCTCCATGGGAGTAATGTCTTAAACAGTCTACGTTTTGATCGTTCCCTGGAACAACAGTAGTAGTTTCCGATGCACATCTGGAGGCATTCTGTAATCTTTGGCCCTTTAAAGTGTTGATGAAACACAGAAAGTGCATCAGGATTGTATACAACAGTCACCATGTGAACTTTCCTCCATGTAAGTAATGTCTCAAACAGTCTACAAATTAATCGTTCCCTGGAAGACCAGTAGTAGTTTCCGATGTACTTCTGGGGGCATTCTGTAAGCTGTGGACTATATGAGTGTTGATGAAACACAGAAATTGCATCGGGATTGAATACTGCAGTCACCATGCGCACTTTCCTCCATGGGAGTAGTGTCTCAAACAGTCTACGCTTTGATGGTTCCCTGGAAGACCAGTAGTAGTTTCCGATTCTCATCTGGAGGCATTCTGTAATCTGTGGACTATCAGAGTGTTGATGAAACACAGATATTGCATCGGGATTGAATACAACAGTCACCATGCGCAATTTCCTCCATGGGAGTCATGTCTCAAATAGTCTACGCTTTGATCGTTCACTGGAAGACAATGTAATAGTTTCCGATGCACATCTGGAGGCATTCTGTAATCTGTGGACCTTCAGAGTGTTGATGAAACACAGAAACTGCATCGGGATTTAATACACCAGTCACCATGAGCACTTTCCTCCATAGGAGTAATGTCTCAAGCAGTCTACGCTTTGATCGTTCCCTGGAAGACCAGCAGTAGTTTCCGATGCACATCTGGAGGCATTCTGTAATCTGTGGACCTTCAAAGTGTTGATGAAACACAGAAATTGCATCGGGATTGAATACAACAGCCACCTTGCGCACGTTCCTGCATGTGAGTAATGTCTCAAACACTCTACGCTTTGATCGTTCCCTGGAAGACCAGTAGTAGTTTCCGATGCACATCTGGAGGCATTCTGTAATCTGTGGACTATCAGAGGGTTGATGAAACCCAGAAATTGCATCGGGATTGAATACAACAGTCACCATGTGCACTTTTCTCCATGGGAGTAATGTCTCAATCAGTCTACGATTTGATCGTTCCCTGGAAGACCAGTCGTAGTTTCCGATGCACATCTGGGGTCATTCTATAATGTGTGGACTATCAGAGTGTTGATGAAAGACAGAAATTGCATCAGGATTGAATACAACAGTGACCATGCGCACTTTCCTCCTTGGGAGTAATGTCTCAAACAGTCTACGGTTTCATCGTTCCGTGGAAGACCAGTAGTAGTTTCCGATGCACATCTGGAGGCATTCTGTAATCTGTGGACCTTCAAAGTGTTGATGAAATCCAGAAATTGCCTCGGGATTGAATACAACAGTCATCATTCGCATTTTCCTCCATGAGAGTAATGTCTCAAACTGTCTACGATTTGATCGTTCCCTGGAACACCAGTAGTAGTTTCCGATGCACATCTGGAGGCATTCTGCAATCTGTGGACCTTCAAAGTGTTGATGAAATCCAGATATTGCCTCGGGATTGAATACAACAGTCATCATTCGCATTTTCCTCCATGGGAGTAATGTCTCAAACTGTCTACGCTTTGATCGTTCCCTGGAAGACCAGTAGTAGTTTCCGATGCTCATCTGGAGGCATCCTGTAATCTGTGGACCTTCAAAGTGTTGATGAAATACAGAAATTGCCTCGGGATTGAATACAACAGTCATCATTCGCATATTCCTCCATGGGAGTAATGTCTCAAACTGTCTACGTTTTGATCGTTCCCTGGAACACCAGTAGTAGTTTCCGATGCACATCTGGAGGCATTCTGCAATCTGTGAACCTTCAAAGTGTTGATGAAATCCAGAAATTGCCTCGGGATTGAATACAACAGTCATCATTCGCATTTTCCTCCATGGGAGTAATGTCTCAAACTGTCTACGCTTTGATCGTTCCCTGGAAGACCAGTAGTAGTTTCCGATGCACATCTGGAGGCATCCTGTAATCTGTGGACCTTCAAAGTGTTGATGAAATCCAGAAATTGCCTCGGGATTGAATACAACAGTCATCATTCGCATTTTCCTCCATGGGAGTAATGTCTCAAGCAGTCTACGCTTTGATCGTTCCCTGGAAGACCAGCAGTAGTTTCCGATGCACATCTGGAGGCATTCTGTAATCTGTGGACCTTCAAAGTGTTGATGAAACACAGAAATTGCATCGGGATTGAATACAACAGCCACCTTGCGCACGTTCCTGCATGTGAGTAATGTCTCAAACACTCTACGCTTTGATCGTTCCCTGGAAGACCAGTAGTAGTTTCCGATGCACATCTGGGGTCATTCTATAATGTGTGGACT
Source organism: Schistocerca gregaria (assembly GCF_023897955.1). NCBI lineage: Eukaryota > Metazoa > Arthropoda > Insecta > Orthoptera > Acrididae > Schistocerca > Schistocerca gregaria. The sequence goes on along the minus strand of NC_064929.1, from coordinate 100,591,940 downwards.
ATCAGAGTGTTGATGAAACACAGAAATTGCATCAGGATTGAATACAACAGTGACCATGCGCACTTTCCTCCTTGGGAGTAATGTCTCAAACAGTCTACGGTTTCATCGTTCCCTGGAAGACCAGTAGTAGCTTCCGATGCACATCTGGAGGCATTCTGTAATCTGTGGACCTTCAAAGTGTTGATGAAATCCAGAAATTGCCTCGGGATTGAATACAACAGTCATCATTCGCATTTTCCTCCATGGGAGTAATGTCTTAAACTGTCTACGTTTTGATCGTTCCCTGGAACACCAGTAGTAGCTTTCGATGCACATCTGGAGGCATTCTGCAATCTGTGGACCTTCAAAGTGTTGATGAAACACAGAAAGTGCATCGGGATTGTATACAACAGGCACCATGCAGGCTTTTCTCAATGGGATTAATGTCTCAAACAGTTTACGCTTTGATCGTTCCCTGGAAGACCAGAAGTAGTTTCTGATGCACATCTTGAGGCATTCTGTAAACTGTGGACCTTCAAAGTGTTGATGAACACAGAAATTGCATCGGGATTGTATACAACATTCACCATGTGAACTTTCCTCCATGTAAGTAATGTCTCAAACAGTCTACGCATTAATCGTTCCCTGGAAGACCAGTAGTAGTTTCCGATGTACATCTGGGGGCATTCTGTAAGCTGTAGACCTTCAAAGTGTTGATAAAACACAGAAGTTGCATCGGGATTGAATACAACAGTCACTATGCGCACTTTCCTCCATGAGAGTAATGTCTCAATCAGTCTACGCTTTGATCGTTCCCTGGAAAACCAGTCGTAGTTTCCGATGCACATCTGGGGTCATTCTATAATGTGTGGACTATCAGAGTGTTGATGAAACACAGAAATTGCATCAGGATTGAATACAACAGTGACCATGCGCACTTTCCTTCTTGTGAGTAATGTCTCAAACAGTCTACGGTTTGATCGTTCCCTGGATGACCAGTAGTAGTTTCCGATGCACATCTGGAGGCATTCTGTAATCTGTGGACCTTCAAAGTGTTGATGAAACACAGAAATTGCATCGGGATTGTATACAACAGCCACCTTGCGGACGTTCCTGCATGTGAGTAATGTCTCAAACAGTCTACGCTTTGATCGTTCCCTGGAAGACCAGTAGTAGTTTCCGATGCACATCTGGAGGCATTCTGTAATCTGTGGACCTTCAAAGTGTTGATGAAACACAGAAATTGCATCGAGATTGAATACAACAGTCACCATGCGCACTTTCCTCCATGGGAGTAATGTCTCAAACAGTCAACGTTTTGATCGTTCCCTGGAAGACCTGTAGTAGTTTCCGATGCACATCAGGAGGCATTTTGTAATCTGTGGCTATCAGAGTGTTGATGAAACACAGAAATTGCATCGGGATTGAATACAACAGTCACCATGTGCACTTTTCTCCATGGGAGTAATGTCTCAAACAGTTTACCCTTTGATCGTTCCCTGGAAGACCAGTCGTAGTTTCCGATGCACATCTGGGGGCATTCTATAATGTGTGGACTATCAGAGTGCTGATGAAGCACAGAAATTGCATCAGGATTGAATGCAACAGTGACCATGCGCACTTTCCTCCATGGGAGTATTGTCTCAAACAGTCTACGGTTTGATCGTTCCCTGCAAGACCAGTAGTAGTTTCCGATGCACAACTGGAGGCATTCTGTAATCTGTGGACCTTCAAAGTGTTGATGAAACACAGAAATTGCCTCGGGATTGAATACAACAGTCATCATTCGCATTTTCCTCCATGGGAGTAATGTCTTAAACAGTCTACGTTTTGATCGTTCCCTGGAACAACAGTAGTAGTTTCCGATGCACATCTGGAGGCATTCTGTAATCTGTGGCCCTTTAAAGTGTTGATGAAACACAGAAAGTGCATCGGGATTGTATACAACAGTCACCATGTGAACTTTCCTCCATGTAAGTAATGTCTCAAACAGTCTACAAATTAATCGTTCCCTGGAAGACCAGTAGTAGTTTCCGATGTACTTCTGGGGGCATTCTGTAAGCTGTGGACCTTCAAAGTGTTGATAAAACACAGAAGTTGCATCAGGATTGAATACAACAGTCACTATGCGCACTTTCCTCCATGAGAGTAATGTCTCAAACAGTCTACGCTTTGATCGTTCCCTGGAAGACCAGTAGTAGTTTCCGATGCACATCTGGAGGCATTCTGTAATCTGTGGACCTTCAGAGTGTTGATGAAACACAGAAACTGCATCGGGATTTAATACACCAGTCACCATGAGCACTTTCCTCCATAGGAGTAATGTCTCAAGCAGTCTACGCTTTGATCGTTCCCTGGAAGACCAGCAGTAGTTTCCGATGCACATCTGGAGGCATTCTGTAATCTGTGGACCTTCAAAGTGTTGATGAAACACAGAAATTGCATCGGGATTGAATACAACAGCCACCTTGCGCACGTTCCTGCATGTGAGTAATGTCTCAAACACTCTACGCTTTGATCGTTCCCTGGAAGACCAGTAGTAGTTTCCGATGCACATCTGGAGGCATTCTGTAATCTGTGGACTATCAGAGGGTTGATGAAACCCAGAAATTGCATCGGGATTGAATACAACAGTGACCATGCGCACTTTCCTCCTTGGGAGTAATGTCTCAAACAGTCTACGGTTTCATCGTTCCCTGGAAGACCAGTCGTAGTTTCCGATGCACATCTGGGGTCATTCTATAATGTTTGGACTATCAGAGTGTTGATGAAACACAGAAATTGCATCAGGATTGAATACAACAGTGACCATGCGCACTTTCCTCCTTGGGAGTAATGTCTCAAACAGTCTACGGTTTCATCGTTCCCTGGAAGACCAGTAGTAGTTTCCGATGCACATCTGGAGCCATTCTGTAATCTGTGGACCTTCAAAGTGTTGATGAAATCCAGAAATTGCCTCGGGATTGAATACAACGGTCATCATTCGCATTTTCCTCCATGGGAGTAATGTCTCAAACTGTCTACGTTTTGATCGTTCCCTGGAACACCAGTAGTAGTTTCCGATGCACATCTGGAGGCATTCTGCAATCTGTGGACCTTCAAAGTGTTGATGAAATCCAGAAATTGCCTCGGGATTGAATACAACAGTCATCATTCGCATTTTCCTCCATGGGAGTAATGTCTCAAACTGTCTACGCTTTGATCGTTCCCTGGAAGACCAGTAGTAGTTTCCGATGCACATCTGGAGGCATCCTGTAATCTGTGGACTATATGAGTGTTGATGAAACACAGAAATTGCATCGGGATTGAATACTGCAGTCACCATGCGCACTTTCCTCCATGGGAGTAGTGTCTCAAACAGTCTACGCTTTGATGGTTCCCTGGAAGACCAGTAGTAGTTTCCGATTCTCATCTGGAGGCATTCTGTAATCTGTGGACTATCAGAGTGTTGATGAAACACAGATATTGCATCGGGATTGAATACAACAGTCACCATGCGCAATTTCCTCCATGGGAGTCATGTCTCAAATAGTCTACGCTTTGATCGTTCACTGGAAGACAATGTAATAGTTTCCGATGCACATCTGGAGGCATTCTGTAATCTGTGGACCTTCAGAGTGTTGATGAAACACAGAAACTGCATCGGGATTTAATACACCAGTCACCATGAGCACTTTCCTCCATAGGAGTAATGTCTCAAGCAGTCTACGCTTTGATCGTTCCCTGGAAGACCAGCAGTAGTTTCCGATGCACATCTGGAGGCATTCTGTAATCTGTGGACCTTCAAAGTGTTGATGAAACACAGAAATTGCATCGGGATTGAATACAACAGCCACCTTGCGCACGTTCCTGCATGTGAGTAATGTCTCAAACACTCTACGCTTTGATCGTTCCCTGGAAGACCAATAGTAGTTTCCGATGCACATCTGGAGGCATTCTGTAATCTGTGGACTGTCAGAGGGTTGATGAAACCCAGATATTGCATCGGGATTGAATACAACAGTCACCATGTGCACTTTTCTCCATGGGAGTAATGTCTCAATCAGTCTACGATTTGATCGTTCCCTGGAAGACCAGTCGTAGTTTCCGATGCACATCTGGGGTCATTCTATAATGTGTGGACTATCAGAGTGTTGATGAAACACAGAAATTGCATCAGGATTGAATACAACAGTGACCATGCGCACTTTCCTCCTTGGGAGTAATGTCTCAAACAGTCTACGGTTTCATCGTTCCCTGGAAGACCAGTAGTAGCTTCCGATGCACATCTGGAGGCATTCTGTAATCTGTGGACCTTCAAAGTGTTGATGAAATCCAGAAATTGCCTCGGGATTGAATACAACAGTCATCATTCGCATTTTCCTCCATGGGAGTAATGTCTCAAACTGTCTACGTTTTGATCGTTCCCTGGAACACCAGTAGTAGTTTCCGATGCACATCTGGAGGCATTCTGCAATCTGTGGACCTTCAAAGTGTTGATGAAACACAGAAAGTGCATCGGGATTGTATACAACAGGCACCATGCAGGCTTTTCTCAATGGGATTAATGTCTCAAACAGTTTACGCTTTGATCGTTCCCTGGAAGACCAGTAGTAGTTTCTGATGCACATCTTGAGGCATTCTGTAAACTGTGGACCTTCAAAGTGTTGATGAACACAGAAATTGCATCGGGATTGTATACAACATTCACCATGTGAACTTTCCTCCATGTAAGTAATGTCTCAAACAGTCTACGCATTAATCGTTCCCTGGAAGACCAGTAGTAGTTTCCGATGTACATCTGGGGGCATTCTGTAAGCTGTAGACCTTCAAAGTGTTGATAAAACACAGAAGTTGCATCGGGATTGAATACAACAGTCACTATGCGCACTTTCCTCCATGAGAGTAATGTCTCAATCAGTCTACGCTTAGATCGTTCCCTGGAAAACCAGTCGTAGTTTCCGATGCACATCTGGGGTCATTCTATAATGTGTGGACTATCAGAGTGTTGATGAAACACAGAAATTGCATCAGGATTGAATACAACAGTGACCATGCGCACTTTCCTCCTTGTGAGTAATGTCTCAAACAGTCTACGGTTTGATCGTTCCCTGGAAGACCTGTAGTAGTTTCCGATGCACATCAGGAGGCATTTTGTAATCTGTGGCTATCACAGTGTTGATGAAACACAGAAATTGCATCGGGATTGAATACAACAGTCACCATGTTTACTTTTCTCCATGGGAGTAATGTCTCAAACAGTTTACGCTTTGATCGTTCTCTGGAAGACCAGTCGTAGTTTCCGATGCACATCTGGGGGCATTCTATAATGTGTGGACTATCAGAGTGCTGATGAAGCACAGAAATTGCATCAGGATTGAATGCAACAGTGACCATGCGCACTTTCCTCCATGGGAGTATTGTCTCAAACAGTCTACGGTTTGATCGTTCCCTGCAAGACCAGTAGTAGTTTTCGATGCACAACTGGAGGCATTCTGTAATCTGTGGACCTTCAAAGTGTTGATGAAACACAGAAATTGCCTCGGGATTGAATACAACAGTCATCATTCGCATTTTCCTCCATGGGAGTAATGTCTTAAACAGTCTACGTTTTGATCGTTCCCTGGAACAACAGTAGTAGTTTCCGATGCACATCTGGAGGCATTCTGTAATCTTTGGCCCTTTAAAGTGTTGATGAAACACAGAAAGTGCATCAGGATTGTATACAACAGTCACCATGTGAACTTTCCTCCATGTAAGTAATGTCTCAAACAGTCTACAAATTAATCGTTCCCTGGAAGACCAGTAGTAGTTTCCGATGTACTTCTGGGGGCATTCTGTAAGCTGTGGACTATATGAGTGTTGATGAAACACAGAAATTGCATCGGGATTGAATACTGCAGTCACCATGCGCACTTTCCTCCATGGGAGTAGTGTCTCAAACAGTCTACGCTTTGATGGTTCCCTGGAAGACCAGTAGTAGTTTCCGATTCTCATCTGGAGGCATTCTGTAATCTGTGGACTATCAGAGTGTTGATGAAACACAGATATTGCATCGGGATTGAATACAACAGTCACCATGCGCAATTTCCTCCATGGGAGTCATGTCTCAAATAGTCTACGCTTTGATCGTTCACTGGAAGACAATGTAATAGTTTCCGATGCACATCTGGAGGCATTCTGTAATCTGTGGACCTTCAGAGTGTTGATGAAACACAGAAACTGCATCTGGATTTAATACACCAGTCACCATGAGCACTTTCCTCCATAGGAGTAATGTCTCAAGCAGTCTACGCTTTGATCGTTCCCTGGAAGACCAGCAGTAGTTTCCGATGCACATCTGGAGGCATTCTGTAATCTGTGGACCTTCAAAGTGTTGATGAAACACAGAAATTGCATCGGGATTGAATACAACAGCCACCTTGCGCACGTTCCTGCATGTGAGTAATGTCTCAAACACTCTACGCTTTGATCGTTCCCTGGAAGACCAGTAGTAGTTTCCGATGCACATCTGGAGGCATTCTGTAATCTGTGGACTATCAGAGGGTTGATGAAACCCAGAAATTGCATCGGGATTGAATACAACAGTCACCATGTGCACTTTTCTCCATGGGAGTAATGTCTCAATCAGTCTACGATTTGATCGTTCACTGGAAGACCAGTCGTAGTTTCCGATGCACATCTGGGGTCATTCTATAATGTGTGGACTATCAGAGTGTTGATGAAACACAGAAATTGCATCAGGATTGAATACAACAGTGACCATGCGCACTTTCCTCCTTGGGAGTAATGTCTCAAACAGTCTACGGTTTCATCGTTCCCTGGAAGACCAGTAGTAGCTTCCGATGCACATCTGGAGGCATTCTGTAATCTGTGGACCTTCAAAGTGTTGATGAAATCCAGAAATTGCCTCGGGATTGAATACAACAGTCATCATTCGCATTTTCCTCCATGGGAGTAATGTCTCAAACTGTCTACGTTTTGATCGTTCCCTGGAACACCAGTAGTAGCTTCCGATGCACATCTGGAGGCATTCTGCAATCTGTGGACCTTCAAAGTGTTGATGAAACACAGAAAGTGCATCGGGATTGTATACAACAGGCACCATGCAGGCTTTTCTCAATGGGATTAATGTCTCAAACAGTTTACGCTTTGATCGTTCCCTGGAAGACCAGTAGTAGTTTCTGATGCACATCTTGAGGCATTCTGTAAACTGTGGACCTTCAAAGTGTTGATGAACACAGAAATTGCATCGGGATTGTATACAACATTCACCATGTGAACTTTCCTCCATGTAAGTAATGTCTCAAACAGTCTACGCATTAATCGTTCCCTGGAAGACCAGTAGTAGTTTCCGATGTACATCTGGGGGCATTCTGTAAGCTGTAGACCTTCAAAGTGTTGATAAAACACAGAAGTTGCATCGGGATTGAATACAACAGTCACTATGCGCACTTTCCTCCATGAGAGTAATGTCTCAATCAGTCTACGCTTAGATCGTTCCCTGGAAAACCAGTCGTAGTTTCCGATGCACATCTGGGGTCATTCTATAATGTGTGGACTATCAGAGTGTTGATGAAACACAGAAATTGCATCAGGATTGAATACAACAGTGACCATGCGCACTTTCCTCCTTGTTAGTAATGTCTCAAACAGTCTACGGTTTGATCGTTCCCTGGAAGACCTGTAGTAGTTTCCGATGCACATCAGGAGGCATTTTGTAATCTGTGGCTATCACAGTGTTGATGAAACACAGAAATTGCATCGGGATTGAATACAACAGTCACCATGTTTACTTTTCTTCATGGGAGTAATGTCTCAAACAGTTTACGCTTTGATCGTTCCCTGGAAGACCAGTCGTAGTTTCCGATGCACATCTGGGGGCATTCTATAATGTGTGGACTATCAGAGTGCTGATGAAGCACAGAAATTGCATCAGGATTGAATGCAACAGTGACCATGCGCACTTTCCTCCATGGGAGGATTGTCTCAAACAGTCTACGGTTTGATCGTTCCCTGCAAGACCAGTAGTAGTTTCCGATGCACAACTGGAGGCATTCTGTAATCTGTGGACCTTCAAAGTGTTGATGAAACACAGAAATTGCCTCGGGATTGAATACAACAGTCATCATTCGCATTTTCCTCCATGGGAGTAATGTCTTAAACAGTCTACGTTTTGATCGTTCCCTGGAACAACAGTAGTAGTTTCCGATGCACATCTGGAGGCATTCTGTAATCTTTGGCCCTTTAAAGTGTTGATGAAACACAGAGAGTGCATCGGGATTGTATACAACAGTCACCATGTGAACTTTCCTCCATGTAAGTAATGTCTCAAACAGTCTACAAATTAATCGTTCCCTGGAAGACCAGTAGTAGTTTCCGATGTACTTCTGGGGCATTCTGTAAGCTGTGGACCTTCAAAGTGTTGATAAAACACAGAAGTTGCATCGGGATTGAATACAACAGTCACTATGCGCACTTTCCTCCATGAGAGTAATGTCTCAAACAGTCTACGCTTTGATCGTACCCTGGAAGACCAGTAGTAGTTTCCGATGCACATCTGGAGGCATTCTGTAATCTGTGGACCTTCAGAGTGTTGATGAAACACAGAAACTGCATCGGGATTTAATACACCAGTCACCATGAGCACTTTCCTCCATAGGAGTAATGTCTCAAGCAGTCTACGCTTTGATCGTTCCCTGGAAGACCAGCAGTAGTTTCCGATGCACATCTGGAGGCATTCTGTAATCTGTGGACCTTCAAAGTGTTGCTGAAACACAGAAATTGCATCGGGATTGAATACAACAGCCACCTTGCGCACGTTCCTGCATGTGAGTAATGTCTCAAACACTCTACGCTTTGATCGTTCCCTGGAAGACCAGTAGTAGTTTCCGATGCACATCTGGAGGCATTCTGTAATCTGTGGACTATCAGAGGGATGATGAAACACAGAAATTGCATCGGGATTGAATACAACAGTGACCATGCGCACTTTCCTCCTTGGGAGTAATGTCTCAAACAGTCTACGGTTTCATCGTTCCCTGGAAGACCAGTCGTAGTTTCCGATGCACATCTGGGGTCATTCTATAATGTGTGGACTATCAGAGTGTTGATGAAACACAGAAATTGCATCAGGATTGAATACAACAGTGACCATGCGCACTTTCCTCCTTGGGAGTAATGTCTCAAACAGTCTACGGTTTCATCGTTCCCTGGAAGACCAGTAGTAGTTTCCGATGCACATCTGGAGCAATTCTGTAATCTGTGGACCTTCAAAGTGTTGATGAAATCCAGAAATTGCCTCGGGATTGAATACAACAGTCATCATTCGCATTTTCCTCCATGGGAGTAATGTCTCAAACTGTCTACGTTTTGATCGTTCCCTGGAACACCAGTAGTAGTTTCCGATGCACATCTGGAGGCATTCTGCAATCTGTGGACCTTCAAAGTGTTGATGAAACACAGAAAGTGCATCGGGATTGTATACAACAGGCACCATGCAGGCTTTTCTCAATGGGATTAATGTCTCAAACAGTTTACGCTTTGATCGTTCCCTGGAAGACCAGTAGTAGTTTCTGATGCACATCTTGAGGCATTCTGTAAACTGTGGACCTTCAAAGTGTTGATGAACACAGAAATTGCATCGGGATTGTATACAACATTCACCATGTGAACTTTCCTCCATGTAAGTAATGTCTCAAACAGTCTACGCATTAATCGTTCCCTGGAAGACCAGTAGTAGTTTCCGATGTACATCTGGGGGCATTCTGTAAGCTGTAGACCTTCAAAGTGTTGATAAAACACAGAAGTTGCATCGGGATTGAATACAACAGTCACTATGCGCACTTTCCTCCATGAGAGTAATGTCTCAATCAGTCTACGCTTAGATCGTTCCCTGGAAAACCAGTCGTAGTTTCCGATGCACATCTGGGGTCATTCTATAATGTGTGGACTATCAGAGTGTTGATGAAACACAGAAATTGCATCAGGATTGAATACAACAGTGACCATGCGCACTTTCCTCCTTGTGAGTAATGTCTCAAACAGTCTACGGTTTGATCGTTCCCTGGAAGACCTGTAGTAGTTTCCGATGCACATCAGGAGGCATTTTGTAATCTGTGGCTATCACAGTGTTGATGAAACACAGAAATTGCATCGGGATTGAATACAACAGTCACCATGTTTACTTTTCTCCATGGGAGTAATGTCTCAAACAGTTTACGCTTTGATCGTTCCCTGGAAGACCAGTCGTAGTTTCCGATGCACATCTGGGGGCATTCTATAATGTGTGGACTATCAGAGTGCTGATGAAGCACAGAAATTGCATCAGGATTGAATGCAACAGTGACCATGCGCACTTTCCTCCATGGGAGTATTGTCTCAAACAGTCTACGGTTTGATCGTTCCCTGCAAGACCAGTAGTAGTTTTCGATGCACAACTGGAGGCATTCTGTAATCTGTGGACCTTCAAAGTGTTGATGAAACACAGAAATTGCCTCGGGATTGAATACAACAGTCATCATTCGCATTTTCCTCCATGGGAGTAATGTCTTAAACAGTCTACGTTTTGATCGTTCCCTGGAACAACAGTAGTAGTTTCCGATGCACATCTGGAGGCATTCTGTAATCTTTGGCCCTTTAAAGTGTTGATGAAACACAGAAAGTGCATCAGGATTGTATACAACAGTCACCATGTGAACTTTCCTCCATGTAAGTAATGTCTCAAACAGTCTACAAATTAATCGTTCCCTGGAAGACCAGTAGTAGTTTCCGATGTACTTCTGGGGGCATTCTGTAAGCTGTGGACTATATGAGTGTTGATGAAACACAGAAATTGCATCGGGATTGAATACTGCAGTCACCATGCGCACTTTCCTCCATGGGAGTAGTGTCTCAAACAGTCTACGCTTTGATGGTTCCCTGGAAGACCAGTAGTAGTTTCCGATTCTCATCTGGAGGCATTCTGTAATCTGTGGACTATCAGAGTGTTGATGAAACACAGATATTGCATCGGGATTGAATACAACAGTCACCATGCGCAATTTCCTCCATGGGAGTCATGTCTCAAATAGTCTACGCTTTGATCGTTCACTGGAAGACAATGTAATAGTTTCCGATGCACATCTGGAGGCATTCTGTAATCTGTGGACCTTCAGAGTGTTGATGAAACACAGAAACTGCATCTGGATTTAATACACCAGTCACCATGAGCACTTTCCTCCATAGGAGTAATGTCTCAAGCAGTCTACGCTTTGATCGTTCCCTGGAAGACCAGCAGTAGTTTCCGATGCACATCTGGAGGCATTCTGTAATCTGTGGACCTTCAAAGTGTTGATGAAACACAGAAATTGCATCGGGATTGAATACAACAGCCACCTTGCGCACGTTCCTGCATGTGAGTAATGTCTCAAACACTCTACGCTTTGATCGTTCCCTGGAAGACCAGTAGTAGTTTCCGATGCACATCTGGAGGCATTCTGTAATCTGTGGACTATCAGAGGGTTGATGAAACCCAGAAATTGCATCGGGATTGAATACAACAGTCACCATGTGCACTTTTCTCCATGGGAGTAATGTCTCAATCAGTCTACGATTTGATCGTTCCCTGGAAGACCAGTCGTAGTTTCCGATGCACATCTGGGGTCATTCTATAATGTGTGGACTATCAGAGTGTTGATGAAACACAGAAATTGCATCAGGATTGAATACAACAGTGACCATGCGCACTTTCCTCCTTGGGAGTAATGTCTCAAACAGTCTACGGTTTCATCGTTCCCTGGAAGACCAGTAGTAGCTTCCGATGCACATCTGGAGGCATTCTGTAATCTGTGGACCTTCAAAGTGTTGATGAAATCCAGAAATTGCCTCGGGATTGAATACAACAGTCATCATTCGCATTTTCCTCCATGGGAGTAATGTCTCAAACTGTCTACGTTTTGATCGTTCCCTGGAACACCAGTAGTAGCTTCCGATGCACATCTGGAGGCATTCTGCATTCTGTGGACCTTCAAAGTGTTGATGAAACACAGAAAGTGCATCGGGATTGTATACAACAGGCACCATGCAGGCTTTTCTCAATGGGATTAATGTCTCAAACAGTTTACGCTTTGATCGTTCCCTGGAAGACCAGTAGTAGTTTCTGATGCACATCTTGAGGCATTCTGTAAACTGTGGACCTTCAAAGTGTTGATGAACACAGAAATTGCATCGGGATTGTATACAACATTCACCATGTGAACTTTCCTCCATGTAAGTAATGTCTCAAACAGTCTACGCATTAATCGTTCCCTGGAAGACCAGTAGTAGTTTCCGATGTACATCTGGGGGCATTCTGTAAGCTGTAGACCTTCAAAGTGTTGATAAAACACAGAAGTTGCATCGGGATTGAATACAACAGTCACTATGCGCACTTTCCTCCATGAGAGTAATGTCTCAATCAGTCTACGCTTAGATCGTTCCCTGGAAAACCAGTCGTAGTTTCCGATGCACATCTGGGGTCATTCTATAATGTGTGGACTATCAGAGTGTTGATGAAACACAGAAATTGCATCAGGATTGAATACAACAGTGACCATGCGCACTTTCCTCCTTGTTAGTAATGTCTCAAACAGTCTACGGTTTGATCGTTCCCTGGAAGACCTGTAGTAGTTTCCGATGCACATCAGGAGGCATTTTGTAATCTGTGGCTATCACAGTGTTGATGAAACACAGAAATTGCATCGGGATTGAATACAACAGTCACCATGTTTACTTTTCTCCATGGGAGTAATGTCTCAAACAGTTTACGCTTTGATCGTTCCCTGGAAGACCAGTCGTAGTTTCCGATGCACATCTGGGGGCATTCTATAATGTGTGGACTATCAGAGTGCTGATGAAGCACAGAAATTGCATCAGGATTGAATGCAACAGTGACCATGCGCACTTTCCTCCATGGGAGGATTGTCTCAAACAGTCTACGGTTTGATCGTTCCCTGCAAGACCAGTAGTAGTTTCCGATGCACAACTGGAGGCATTCTGTAATCTGCGGACCTTCAAAGTGTTGATGAAACACAGAAATTGCCTCGGGATTGAATACAACAGTCATCATTCGCATTTTCCTCCATGGGAGTAATGTCTTAAACAGTCTACGTTTTGATCGTTCCCTGGAACAACAGTAGTAGTTTCCGATGCACATCTGGAGGCATTCTGTAATCTTTGGCCCTTTAAAGTGTTGATGAAACACAGAGAGTGCATCGGGATTGTATACAACAGTCACCATGTGAACTTTCCTCCATGTAAGTAATGTCTCAAACAGTCTACAAATTAATCGTTCCCTGGAAGACCAGTAGTAGTTTCCGATGTACTTCTGGGGCATTCTGTAAGCTGTGGACCTTCAAAGTGTTGATAAAACACAGAAGTTGCATCGGGATTGAATACAACAGTCACTATGCGCACTTTCCTCCATGAGAGTAATGTCTCAAACAGTCTACGCTTTGATCGTACCCTGGAAGACCAGTAGTAGTTTCCGATGCACATCTGGAGGCATTCTGTAATCTGTGGACCTTCAGAGTGTTGATGAAACACAGAAACTGCATCGGGATTTAATACACCAGTCACCATGAGCACTTTCCTCCATAGGAGTAATGTCTCAAGCAGTCTACGCTTTGATCGTTCCCTGGAAGACCAGCAGTAGTTTCCGATGCACATCTGGAGGCATTCTGTAATCTGTGGACCTTCAAAGTGTTGCTGAAACACAGAAATTGCATCGGGATTGAATACAACAGCCACCTTGCGCACGTTCCTGCATGTGAGTAATGTCTCAAACACTCTACGCTTTGATCGTTCCCTGGAAGACCAGTAGTAGTTTCCGATGCACATCTGGAGGCATTCTGTAATCTGTGGACTATCAGAGGGATGATGAAACACAGAAATTGCATCGGGATTGAATACAACAGTGACCATGCGCACTTTCCTCCTTGGGAGTAATGTCTCAAACAGTCTACGGTTTCATCGTTCCCTGGAAGACCAGTCGTAGTTTCCGATGCACATCTGGGGTCATTCTATAATGTGTGGACTATCAGAGTGTTGATGAAACACAGAAATTGCATCAGGATTGAATACAACAGTGACCATGCGCACTTTCCTCCTTGGGAGTAATGTCTCAAACAGTCTACGGTTTCATCGTTCCCTGGAAGACCAGTAGTAGTTTCCGATGCACATCTGGAGCAATTCTGTAATCTGTGGACCTTCAAAGTGTTGATGAAATCCAGAAATTGCCTCGGGATTGAATACAACAGTCATCATTCGCATTTTCCTCCATGGGAGTAATGTCTCAAACTGTCTACGTTTTGATCGTTCCCTGGAACACCAGTAGTAGTTTCCGATGCACATCTGGAGGCATTCTGCAATCTGTGGACCTTCAAAGTGTTGATGAAATCCAGAAATTGCCTCGGGATTGAATACAACAGTCATCATTCGCATTTTCCTCCATGGGAGTAATGTCTCAAACTGTCTACGCTTTGATCGTTCCCTGGAAGACCAGTAGTAGTTTCCGATGAACATCTGGAGGCATCCTGTAATCTGTGGACTATCAGAGTGTTGATGAAACACAGATATTGCATCGGGATTGAATACAACAGTCACCATGCGCAATTTCCTCCATGGGAGTCATGTCTCAAATAGTCTACGCTTTGATCGTTCACTGGAAGACAATGTAATAGTTTCCGATGCACATCTGGAGGCATTCTGTAATTTGTGGACCTTCAGAGTGTTGATGAAACACAGAAACTGCATCGGGATTTAATACACCAGTCACCATGAGCACTTTCCTCCATAGGAGTAATGTCTCAAGCAGTCTACGCTTTGATCGTTCCCTGGAAGACCAGCAGTAGTTTCCGATGCACATCTGGAGGCATTCTGTAATCTGTGGACCTTCAAAGTGTTGATGAAACACAGAAATTGCATCGGGATTGAATACAACAGCCACCTTGCGCACGTTCCTGCATGTGAGTAATGTCTCAAACACTCTACGCTTTGATCGTTCCCTGGAAGACCAGTAGTAGTTTCCGATGCACATCTTGAGGCATTCTGTAAACTGTGGACCTTCAAAGTGTTAATGAACACAGAAATTGCATCGGGATTGTATACAACATTCACCATGTGAACTTTCCTCCATGTAAGTAATGTCTCAAACAGTCTACGCATTAATCGTTCCCTGGAAGACCAGTAGTAGTTTCCGATGTACATCTGGAGGCATTCTGTAAGCTGTAGACCTTCAAAGTGTTGATAAAACACAGAAGTTGCATCGGGATTGAATACAACAGTCACTATGCGCACTTTCCTCCATGAGAGTAATGTCTCAATCAGTCTACGCTTAGATCGTTCCCTGGAAGACCAGTCGTAGTTTCCGATGCACATCTGGGGTCATTCTATAATGTGTGGACTATCAGAGTGTTGATGAATCACAGAAATTGCATCAGGATTGAATACAACAGTGACCATGCGCACTTTCCTCCTTGTGAGTAATGTCTCAAACAGTCTACGGTTTGATCGTTCCCTGGAAGACCAGTAGTAGTTTCCGATGCACATCTGGAGGCATTCTGTAATCTGTGGACCTTCAGAGTTTTGATGAAACACAGAAACTGCATCGGGATTGAATACAACAGCCACCATGAGCACTTTCCTCCATAGGAGTAATGTCTCAAGCAGTCTACGCTTTGATCGTTCCCTGGAAGACCAGTAGTAGTTTCCGGTGCACATCTGGAGGCATTCTGTAATCTGTGGACCTTCAAAGTGTTGATGAAACACAGAAATTGCATCGGGATTGAATACAACAGCCACCTTGCGGACGTTCCTGCATGTGAGTAATGTCTCAAACAGTCTACGCTTTGATCGTTCCCTGGAAGACCAGTAGTAGTTTCCGATGCACATCTGGAGGCATTCTGTAATCTGTGGACCTTCAAAGTGTTGACGAAACACAGAAATTGCATCGAGATTGAATACAACATTCACCATGCGCACTTTCCTCCATGGGAGTAATGTCTCAAACAGTCTACGTTTTGATCGTTCCCTGGAAGACCTGTAGTAGTTTCCGATGCACATCAGGAGGCATTTTGTAATCTGTGGCTATCAGAGTGTTGATGAAACACAGAAATTGCATCGGGATAGAATACAACAGTCACCATGTGCACTTTTCTCCATGGGAGTAATGTCTCAAACAGTTTACGCTTTGATCGTTCCCTGGAAGACCAGTCGTAGTTTCCGATGCACATCTGGGTGCATTCTATAATGTGTGGACTATCAGAGTGCTGATGAAGCACAGAAATTGCATTAGGATTGAATACAACAGTGACCATGCGCACTTTCCTCCATGGGAGTATTGTCTCAAACAGTCTACGGTTTGATCGTTCCCTGCAAGACCAGTAGTAGTTTCCGATGCACAACTGGAGGCATTCTGTAATCTGTGGACCTTCAAAGTGTTGATGAAACACAGAAATTGCCTCGGGATTGAATACAACAGTCATCATTCGCATTTTCCTCCATGGGAGTAATGTCTTAAACAGTCTACGTTTTGATCGTTCCCTGGAACAACAGTAGTAGTTTCCGATGCACATCTGTAGGCATTCTGTAATCTGTGGCCCTTCAAAGTGTTGATGAAACACAGAAAGTGCATCGGGATTGTATACAACAGTCACCATGTGAACTTTCCTCCATGTAAGTAATGTCTCAAACAGTCTACAAATTAATCGTTCCCTGGACGACCAGTAGTAGTTTCCGATGTACTTCTGGGGGCATTCTGTAAGCTGTGGACCTTCAAAGTGTTGATAAAACACAGAAGTTGCATCGGGATTGAATACAACAGTCACTATGCGCACTTTCCTCCATGAGAGTAATGTCTCAAACAGTCTACGCTTTGATCGTTCCCTGGAAGACCAGTAGTAGTTTCCGATGCACATCTGGAGGCATTCTGTAATCTGTGGACTATCAGAGTGTTGATAAAACACAGAAATTGCATCGGGATTGAATACAACAGTCACCATGCGCACATTTTCCATGGGAGTAATGTCTCAAACAGCGTACGCTTTGATCGTTCCCTGGAAGACCAGTAGTAGTTTCAGATGCACATCTTGAGGCATTCTGTAAACTGTGGACCTTCAAAGTGTTGATAAAACACAGAAGTTGCATCGGGATTGAATACAACATTCACCATGCGCAATTTCCTCCATGGGAGTAATGTCTCAAACAGTCTACGCTTTGATCGTTCCCAGGAAGTCAATGTAATAGTTTCCGATGCACATCTGGAGGCATTCGGTAATCTGTGGACCTTCAGAGTTTTGATGAAACACAGAAACGGCATCGGAATTGAATTCAACAGCCACCATGAGCACTTTCCTCCATAGGAGT
Organism: Schistocerca gregaria; assembly: GCF_023897955.1. Taxonomy (NCBI): domain Eukaryota; kingdom Metazoa; phylum Arthropoda; class Insecta; order Orthoptera; family Acrididae; genus Schistocerca; species Schistocerca gregaria. Next base: position 100,574,600 of record NC_064929.1, on the reverse strand, counting down.
AATGTCTCAAGCAGTCTACGCTTTGATCTTTCCCTGGAGACCAGTAGTAGTTTCCGGTGCACATCTGGAGGCATTCTGTAATCTGTGGACCTTCAAAGTGTTGATGAAACACAGAAATTGCATCGGGATAGAATACAACAGCCACCTTGCTGACGTTCCTGCATGTGAGTAATGTGTCAAACAGTCTACGCTTTGATCGTTCCCTGGAAGACCAGTATTAGTTTCCGATGCACATCTGGAGGCATTCTGTAATCTGTGGACCTTCAAAGTGTTGATGAAACACAGAAACTGCATCGGGATTGAATACAACAGTCACCATGAGCACTTTCCTCCATAGGAGTAATGTCTCAAGCAGTCTACGCTTTGATAGTTCCCTGGAAGACCAGTAGTTGTTTCCGATGCACATCTGGAGGCATTCTGTAATCTGTGGACTATCAGAGGGATGATGAAACCCAGAAATTGCATCGGGATTGAATACAACAGTCACCATGTGCACTTTTCCCCATGGGAGTAATGTCTCAATCAGTCTACGCTTTGATCGTTCCCTGGAAGACCAATCTTAGTTTCCGATGCACATCTGGGGTCATTCTATAATGTGTGGACTATCAGAGTGTTGATGAAACACAGAAATTGCATCAGGACTGAATACAACAGTGACCATGCGCACTTTCCTCCATGGGAGTAATGTCTCAAACAGTCTACGCTTCGATGGTTCCCTGGAAGACCAGTAGTAGTTTCCGATTTCCATCTGGAGGCATTCTGTGATCTGTGGACTATCAAAGTGTTGATTAAACACAGATATTGCATCGGGATTGAATACAACAGTCATCATTCGCATTTTCCTCCATGGGAGTAATGTCTCAAACTGTCTACGTTTTGATCGTTCCCTGGAACACCAGTAGTAGTTTCCGATGCCCATCTGGAGGCATTCTGTAATCTGTGGACCTTCAAAGTGTTGATGAAAAACAGAAATTGCATCGGGATTGTATGCAACATTCACCATGTGAACTTTCTTCCATGTAAGTAATGTCTCAAACAGTCTACGCTTTAATCGTTCCCTGGAAGACCAGTAGTAGTTTCCGATGTACATCTGGGGGCATTCTGTAAGCTGTAGACCTTCAAAGTGTTGATAAAACACAGAAGTTGCATCGGGATTGAATACAACAGTCACTATGCGCACTTTCCTCCATGAGAGTAATGTCTCAATCAGTCTACGCTTTGATCGTTCCCTGGAAGACCAGTAGTAGTTTCCGATGCACATCTGGAGGCATTCTGTAATCTGTGGACTATCTGAGTGTTGATGAAACACAGATATTGCATCGGGATTGAATACAACAGTCACCATGCGCACTTTCCTCCATGGGAGTAATGTCTCAAACAGTCTACGCTTTGATGGTTCCCTGGAAGACCAGTAGTAGTTTCCGATTCTCATCTGGAAGCATTCTGCAATCTGTGGACTATCAAAGTGTTGATTAAACACAGATATTGCATCGGGATTGAATACAACATTCACCATGCGCAATTTCCTCCATGGGAGTAATGTCTCAAACAGTCTACGCTTTGATCGTTCCCAGGAAGTCAATGTAATAGTTTCCGATGCACATCTGGAGGCATTCGGTAATCTGTGGACCTTCAGAGTTTTGATGAAACACAGAAACGGCATCGGAATTGAATTCAACAGCCACCATGAGCACTTTCCTCCATAGGAGTAATGTCTCAAGCAGTCTACGCTTTGATCTTTCCCTGGAGACCAGTAGTAGTTTCCGGTGCACATCTGGAGGCATTCTGTAATCTGTGGACCTTCAAAGTGTTGATGAAACACAGAAATTGCATCGGGATAGAATACAACAGCCACCTTGCTGACGTTCCTGCATGTGAGTAATGTGTCAAACAGTCTACGCTTTGATCGTTCCCTGGAAGACCAGTATTAGTTTCCGATGCACATCTGGAGGCATTCTGTAATCTGTGGACCTTCAAAGTGTTGATGAAACACAGAAATTGCATCGAGATTGAATACAACAGTCATCATGCGCACTTTCCTCCATGGGAGTAATGTCTCAAACAGTCTACGTTTTGATCGTTCCCTGGAAGACCTGTAGTAGTTTCCGATGCACATCAGGAAGCATTTTGTAATCTGTGGACTATCAGAGTGTTGATGAAACACAGAAATTGCATCGGGATTGAATACAACAGTCACCATGTGCACTTTTCTCCATGGAAGTAATCTCTCAAACAGTTTACGCTTTGATCGTTCCCTGGAAGACCAGTCGTAGTTTCCGATGCACATCTGGGGGCATTCTATAATGTGTGGACTATCAGAGTGTTGATGAAGCACAGAAATTGCATCAGGATTGAATACAACAGTGACCACGCGCACTTTCCTCCATGGGAGTAATGTCTCAAACAGTCTACGTTTTGATCGTTGCCTGGAAGACCTGTAGTAGTTTCCGATGCACATCAGGAAGCATTTTGTAATCTGTGGACTATCAGAGTGTTGATGAAACACAGAAATTGCATCGGGATTGAATACAACAGTCACCATGTGCACTTTTCTCCATGGAAGTAATGTCTCAAACAGCGTACGCTTTGATCGTTCCCTGGAAGACCAGTAGTAGTTTCAGATGCACATCTTGAGGCATTCTGTAAACTGTGGACCTTCAAAGTGTTGATAAAACACAGAAGTTGCATCGGGATTGAATACAACAGTCACTATGCGCACTTTCCTCCATGAGAGTAATGTCTCAAACAGTCTACGCTTTGATTGTTCCCTGGAAGACCAGTAGTAGTTTCCGATGCACATCTGGAGGCATCCTGTAATCTGTGGACTATCTGAGTGTTGATGAAACACAGAAATTGCATCGGGATTGAATACAGCAGTCACCATGCGCACTTTCCTCCATGGGAGTAGTGTCTCAAACAGTCTACGCTTTGATGGTTCCCTGGAAGACCAGTAGTAGTTTCCGATTCTCATCTGGAGGCATTCTGTAATCTGTTTTCTATCAGAGTGTTGATGAAACACAGATATTGCATCGGGATCGAATACAACAGTCACCATGCGCAATTTCCTCCATGGGAGTCATGTCTCAAATAGTCTACGCTTTGATCGTTCCCTGGAAGTCAATGTAATAGTTTCCGATGCACGTCTGGAAGCATTCTGTAATCTGTGGACCTTCAGAGTGTTGATGAAACACAGAAACTGCATCGGGATTGAATAGAACAGTCACCATGAGCACTTTCCTCCATAGGAGTAATGTCTCAAGCAGTCTACGCTTTGATAGTTCCCTGGAAGACCAGTAGTAGTTTCCGATGCACATCTGGAGGCATTCTGTAATCTGTGGACTATCAGAGGGTTGATGAAACCCAGAAATTGCATCGGGATTGAATACAACAGTCACCATGTGCACTTTTCTCCATGGGAGTAATGTCTCAATCAGTCTACGCTTTGATCGTTCCCTGGAAGACCAATCTTAGTTTCCGATGCACATCTGGGGTCATTCTATAATGTGTGGACTATCAGAGTGTTGATGAAACACAGAAATTGCATCAGGACTGAATACAACAGTGACCATGCGCACTTTCCTCCATTGGAGTAATGTCTCAAACAGTCTACGCTTCGATGGTTCCCTGGAAGACCAGTAGTAGTTTCCGATTTTCATCTGGAGGCATTCTGTGATCTGTGGACTATCAAAGTGTTGATTAAACACAGATATTGCATCGGGATTGAATACAACAGTCATCATTCGCATTTTCCTCCATGGGAGTAATGTCTCAAACTGTCTACGTTTTGATCGTTCCCTGGAACACCAGTAGTAGTTTCCGATGCACATCTGGAGGCATTCTGTAATCTGTGGACCTTCAAAGTGTTGATGAAAAACAGAAATTGCATCGGGATTGTATACAACATTCACCATGTGAACTTCTTTCCATGTAAGTAATGTCTCAAACAGTCTACGCTTTAATCGTTCCCTGGAAGACCAGTAGTAGTTTCCGATGTACATCTGGGGGCATTCTGTAAGCTGTAGACCTTCAAAGTGTTGATAAAACACAGAAGTTGCATCGGGATTGAATACAACAGTCACTATGCGCACTTTCCTCCATGAGAGTAATGTCTCAATCAGTCTACGCTTTGATCGTTCCCTGGAAGACCAGTAGTAGTTTCCGATGCACATCTGGAGGCATTCTGTAATCTGTGGACTATCTGAGTGTTGATGAAACACAGATATTGCATCGGGATTGAATACAACAGTCACCATGCGCACTTTCCTCCATGGGAGTAATGTCTCAAACAGTCTACGCTTTGATGGTTCCCTGGAAGACCAGTAGTAGTTTCCGATTCTCATCTGGAAGCATTCTGCAATCTGTGGACTATCAAAGTGTTGATTAAACACAGATATTGCATCGGGATTGAATACAACATTCACCATGCGCAATTTCCTCCATGGGAGTAATGTCTCAAACAGTCTACGCTTTGATCGTTCCCAGGAAGTCAATGTAATAGTTTCCGATGCACATCTGGAGGCATTCGGTAATCTGTGGACCTTCAGAGTTTTGATGAAACACAGAAACGGCATCGGAATTGAATACAACAGCCACCATGAGCACTTTCCTCCATAGGAGTAATGTCTCAAGCAGTCTACGCTTTGATCGTTCCCTGGAGACCAGTAGTAGTTTCCGGTGCACATCTGGAGGCATTCTGTAATCTGTGGACCTTCAAAGTGTTGATGAAACACAGAAATTGCATCGGGATAGAATACAACAGCCACCTTGCTGACGTTCCTGCATGTGAGTAATGTGTCAAACAGTCTACGCTTTGATCGTTCCCTGGAGGACCAGTAGTAGTTTCCGATGCACATCTGGAGGCATTCTGTAATCTGTGGACCTTCAAAGTGTTGATGAAACACAGAAATTGCATCGAGATTGAATACAACAGTCATCATGCGCACTTTCCTCCATGGGAGTAATGTCTCAAACAGTCTACGTTTTGATCGTTCCCTGGAAGACCTGTAGTAGTTTCCGATGCACATCAGGAAGCATTTTGTAATCTGTGGACTATCAGAGTGTTGATGAAACACAGAAATTGCATCGGGATTGAATACAACAGTCACCATGTGCACTTTTCTCCATGGAAGTAATCTCTCAAACAGTTTACGCTTTGATCGTTCCCTGGAAGACCAGTCGTAGTTTCCGATGCACATCTGGGGGCATTCTATAATGTGTGGACTATCAGAGTGTTGATGAAGCACAGAAATTGCATCAGGATTGAATACAACAGTGACCACGCGCACTTTCCTCCATGGGAGTATTGTCTCAAACAGTCTACGGTTTGATCGTTCCCTGCAAGACCAGTAGTAGTTTCCGATGTACAACTGGAGGCATTCTGTAATCTGTGGACTTTCAAAGTGTTGATGAAACACAGAATTGCATCGGTATGGAATACAACAGTCACCATGCGCACTTTCCTCCATGGGAGTAATGTCTCAAACAGTCTACGCTTTTAACGTTCCCTGGAAGACCTGTAGTAGTTTCCGATGCACATCTGGAAGCATATTGTAATCTGTGGACTATCAGAGTCTTGATGAAACACAGAAATTGCATGGGGATTAAATACAACAATCACCATGTGCACTTTTCTCCATGGGAGTAATGTCTCAAACAGTTTACGCTTTGATCGTTCCCTGGAAGACCAGTAGTAGTTTCCGATGCACATCTTTGGGCATTCTATAATGTATGGACTATCAGAGTGTTGATGAAACACAGAAATTGCATCAGGATTGAATACAACAGTCCCCATGCGCACTTTCCTCCATGGGAGTAATGTCTCAAACTGTCTACGTTTTGATCGTTCCTTGGAAGACCAGTAGTAGTTTCCGGTGCACATCTGGAGGCATTCTGTAATCTGTGGACCTTCAAAGTGTTGATGAAACACAGAAATTGCATCGGGATAGAATACAACAGCCACCTTGCGGACGTTCCTGCATGTGAGTAATGTCTCAAACAGTCTACGCTTTGATCGTTCCCTGGAAGACCAGTAGTAGTTTCCGATGCACATCTGGAGGCATTCTGTAATCTGTGGCCCTTCAAAGTGTTGATGAAACACAGAAAGTGCATCGGGATTGTATACAACAGTCACCATGTGAACTTTCCTCCATGTAAGTAACGTCTCAAACAGTCTACAAATTAATCGTTCCCTGGAAGACCAGTAGTAGTTTCCGATGTACTTCTGGGGGCATTCTGTAAGCTGTGGACCTTCAAAGTGTTGATAAAACACAGAAGTTGCATCGCGATTGAATACAACAGTCACTATGCGCACTTTCCTCCATGAGAGTAATGTCTCAAACAGTCTACGCTTTGATCGTTCCCTGGAAGACCAGTAGTAGTTTTCGATGCACATCTGGAGGCATTCTGTAATCTGTGGACTATCAGAGTGTTGATAAAACACAGAAATTGCATCGGGATTGAATACAACAGTCACCATGCGCACATTCTCCATGGGAATAATGTCTCAAACAGTCTACGCTTTGATCGTTCCCTGGAAGACCAGTAGTAGTTTCCGATGCACATCTGGAGGCATTCTGTAATCTGTGGACCTTCAAAGTGTTGATGAAACACAGAAATTGCATCGAGATTGAATACAACAGTCACCATGTGCACTTTTCTCCATGGAAGTAATGTCTCAAACAGTTTACGCTTTGATCGTTCCCTGGAAGACCAGTCGTAGTCTCCGATGCACATCTGGGGGCATTCTATAATGTGTGGACTATCAGAGTGTTGATGAAGCACAGAAATTGCATCAGGATTGAATACAACAGTGACTATGCGCACTTTCCTCCATGGGAGTATTGTCTCAAACAGTCTACGGTTTGATCGTTCCCTGGAACAACAGTAGTAGTTTCCGATGCACAACTGGAGGCATTCTGTAATCTGTGGACCTTCAAAGTGTTGATGAAACACAGAAAGTGCATCGGGATTGTATACAACAGTCACAATGTGCACATTCCTCCATGGGGGTAATGTCTCCCACAGTTTACGCTTTGATCGTTCCCTTGAAGACCAGTAGTAGTTTCCGATGCACATCTGGAGGCATTCTGTAATCTGTGGATCTTCAAAGTGTTGATGAAACACAGAATTGCATCGGTATGGCCCTTCAAAGTGTTGATGAAACACAGAAAGTGCATCGGGATTGTATACAACAGTCAACATGTGCACATTCCTCCATGGGGGTAATGTCTTCAACAGTTTACGCTTTGATCGTTCCCTTGAAGACCAGTAGTAGTTTCCGATGCACATCTGGAGGCATTCTGTAATCTGTGGATCTTCAAAGTGTTGATGAAACACAGAATTGGATCGGTATGGAATACAACAGTCACCATGCTCACTTTCCTCCATGGGAGTAATGTCTCAAACAGTCTACGCTTTGATCGTTCCCTGGAAGTCAATGTAATAGTTTCCGATGCACATCTGGAGGCATTCTGTAATCTGTGAACTATCTGAGTGTTGATGAAACACAGACACTGCATCGGGATTGAATACAACAGTCACCATGCGCACTTTCCTCCATGGGAGTAATGTCTCAAACTGTTTACGATTTGATCGTTCCCTGGAAGACCAGTAGTAGTTTCCGATGCACATCTGGAGGCATTCTGTAACCTGTCGACCTTCAAAGTGTTGATGAAACACAGAAATTGCATCGGGATTGAATACAACAGCCACCTTGCGCACTTTCCTCCATGTGAGTAATGTCTCAAACAGTCTACGCTTTGATCGTTCCCTGGAAGACCAGTAGTAGTTTCCGATGCACATCTGGAGGCATTCTGTAATCTGTGGACCTTCAAAGTGTTGATGAAACACAGAAATTGCATCGCGATTGAATACAACAGTCACCATGCGCACTTTCCTCCATGGGAGTAATGTCTCAAACAGTCTACGCTTTTAACGTTCCCTGGAAGACCTGTAGTAGTTTCCGATGCACATCTGGAAGCATTTTGTAATCTGTGGACTATCAGAGTCTTGATGAAACACAGAAATTGCATGGGGATTAAATACAACAATCACCATGTGCACTTTTCTCCATGGGAGTAATGTCTCAAACAGTTTACGCTTTGATCGTTCCCTGGAAGACCAGTAGTAGTTTCCGATGCACATCTTTGGGTATTCTATAATGTGTGGACTATCAGAGTGTTGATGAAACACAGAAATTGCATCGGGATTGAATACAACAGTCACCATGACCACTTTCCTCCATGGGAGTAATGTTGCAAACAGTCTACGATTTGATCGTTCCCTGGAGGACCAGTAGTAGTTTCCGACGAACATCTGGAAGCATTCTGTAATCTGTGGACTATCTGAGTGTTGATGAAACACAGAAATTGCATCGGGATTGAATACAACAGTCTCCATGCCTACTTTCCTCCAAGGGAGTAGTGTCGCAAACAGTCTACGCTTTGATCATTCCCTGGAAGAACAGTAGTAGTTTCCGATGCACATGTTGAGGCATTCTGTAATCTGTGTACCTTCAAAGTGTTGATGAAACACAGAAATTGCATCGGGATTGAATACAACAGTCACCATGCGCACTATCCTCCATTGGAGTAATGTCTCAAACAGTTTACGCTCTGATCGTTCCCTGGAAGACCAGTAGTAGTTTCCGATGCACATCTGGAGGCATTCTGTAATCTGTGGACTATATGAGTCTTGATGAAACACAGAAATTGCATCGGGATTGAATACAACAGTCACCATGCGCACTTTCCTCCATTGGTGTAATGTCTCAAACAGTTTACGCTTTGATCGTTCCCTGGAAGACCAGTAGTAGTTTCCGATGCACATCTGGAGGCATTCTGTAATCTGTGTATCTTCAAAGTTTTGATGAAACACAGAAATTGCATCGGGATTGTATACAATTGTCACCATGCGCACTATCCTCCATGTGAGTAATGTCTCAACAGTCTACGCTTTGATCGTTCCCTGGAAGACCAGTCATAGTTTAAGATGCACATCTGGAGGCATTCTGTAATCTGTGGACTATCAGAGTCTTGATGAAACGCAGAAATTGCATCGGGATTGAATATAACAGTCACCATGCGCACTTTCCTCCATGGGAGTAATGTCTCAAACAATCTACGCTTTGATGGTTCCCTGGAAGACCAGTAGTAGTTTCCGATTCTCATCTGGAGGCATTCTGTAATCTGTGGACCTTCAAAGTGTTGATGAAACACAGAAATTGCATCGGGATTGAATTCAACAGCCACCTTGCGGACGTTCCTGCATGTGAGTAATGTCTCAAACAGTCTACGTTTTGATCGTTCCCTGGAAGACCTGTAGTAGTTTCCGATGCACATCAGGAAGCATTTTGTAATCTGTGGACTATCAGAGTGTTGATGAAACACAGAAATTGCATCGGGATTGAATACAACAGTCACCATGTGCACTTTTCTCCATGGAAGTAATCTCTCAAACAGTTTACGCTTTGATCGTTCCCTGGAAGACCAGTCGTAGTTTCCGATGCACATCTGGGGGCATTCTATAATGTGTGGACTATCAGAGTGTTGATGAAGCACAGAAATTGCATCAGGATTGAATACAACAGTGACCACGCGCACTTTCCTCCATGGGAGTATTGTCTCAAACAGTCTACGGTTTGATCGTTCCCTGCAAGACCAGTAGTAGTTTCCGATGTACAACTGGAGGCATTCTGTAATCTGTGGACTTTCAAAGTGTTGATGAAACACAGAATTGCATCGGTATGGAATACAACAGTCACCATGCGCACTTTCCTCCATGGGAGTAATGTCTCAAACAGTCTACGCTTTTAACGTTCCCTGGAAGACCTGTAGTAGTTTCCGATGCACATCTGGAAGCATATTGTAATCTGTGGACTATCAGAGTCTTGATGAAACACAGAAATTGCATGGGGATTAAATACAACAATCACCATGTGCACTTTTCTCCATGGGAGTAATGTCTCAAACAGTTTACGCTTTGATCGTTCCCTGGAAGACCAGTAGTAGTTTCCGATGCACATCTTTGGGCATTCTATAATGTATGGACTATCAGAGTGTTGATGAAACACAGAAATTGCATCAGGATTGAATACAACAGTCCCCATGCGCACTTTCCTCCATGGGAGTAATGTCTCAAACTGTCTACGTTTTGATCGTTCCTTGGAAGACCAGTAGTAGTTTCCGGTGCACATCTGGAGGCATTCTGTAATCTGTGGACCTTCAAAGTGTTGATGAAACACAGAAATTGCATCGGGATAGAATACAACAGCCACCTTGCGGACGTTCCTGCATGTGAGTAATGTCTCAAACAGTCTACGCTTTGATCGTTCCCTGGAAGACCAGTAGTAGTTTCCGATGCACATCTGGAGGCATTCTGTAATCTGTGGCCCTTCAAAGTGTTGATGAAACACAGAAAGTGCATCGGGATTGTATACAACAGTCACCATGTGAACTTTCCTCCATGTAAGTAACGTCTCAAACAGTCTACAAATTAATCGTTCCCTGGAAGACCAGTAGTAGTTTCCGATGTACTTCTGGGGGCATTCTGTAAGCTGTGGACCTTCAAAGTGTTGATAAAACACAGAAGTTGCATCGCGATTGAATACAACAGTCACTATGCGCACTTTCCTCCATGAGAGTAATGTCTCAAACAGTCTACGCTTTGATCGTTCCCTGGAAGACCAGTAGTAGTTTTCGATGCACATCTGGAGGCATTCTGTAATCTGTGGACTATCAGAGTGTTGATAAAACACAGAAATTGCATCGGGATTGAATACAACAGTCACCATGCGCACATTCTCCATGGGAATAATGTCTCAAACAGTCTACGCTTTGATCGTTCCCTGGAAGACCAGTAGTAGTTTCCGATGCACATCTGGAGGCATTCTGTAATCTGTGGACCTTCAAAGTGTTGATGAAACACAGAAATTGCATCGAGATTGAATACAACAGTCACCATGTGCACTTTTCTCCATGGAAGTAATGTCTCAAACAGTTTACGCTTTGATCGTTCCCTGGAAGACCAGTCGTAGTCTCCGATGCACATCTGGGGGCATTCTATAATGTGTGGACTATCAGAGTGTTGATGAAGCACAGAAATTGCATCAGGATTGAATACAACAGTGACTATGCGCACTTTCCTCCATGGGAGTATTGTCTCAAACAGTCTACGGTTTGATCGTTCCCTGGAACAACAGTAGTAGTTTCCGATGCACAACTGGAGGCATTCTGTAATCTGTGGACCTTCAAAGTGTTGATGAAACACAGAAAGTGCATCGGGATTGTATACAACAGTCACAATGTGCACATTCCTCCATGGGGGTAATGTCTCCCACAGTTTACGCTTTGATCGTTCCCTTGAAGACCAGTAGTAGTTTCCGATGCACATCTGGAGGCATTCTGTAATCTGTGGATCTTCAAAGTGTTGATGAAACACAGAATTGCATCGGTATGGCCCTTCAAAGTGTTGATGAAACACAGAAAGTGCATCGGGATTGTATACAACAGTCAACATGTGCACATTCCTCCATGGGGGTAATGTCTTCAACAGTTTACGCTTTGATCGTTCCCTTGAAGACCAGTAGTAGTTTCCGATGCACATCTGGAGGCATTCTGTAATCTGTGGATCTTCAAAGTGTTGATGAAACACAGAATTGGATCGGTATGGAATACAACAGTCACCATGCTCACTTTCCTCCATGGGAGTAATGTCTCAAACAGTCTACGCTTTGATCGTTCCCTGGAAGTCAATGTAATAGTTTCCGATGCACATCTGGAGGCATTCTGTAATCTGTGAACTATCTGAGTGTTGATGAAACACAGACACTGCATCGGGATTGAATACAACAGTCACCATGCGCACTTTCCTCCATGGGAGTAATGTCTCAAACTGTTTACGATTTGATCGTTCCCTGGAAGACCAGTAGTAGTTTCCGATGCACATCTGGAGGCATTCTGTAACCTGTCGACCTTCAAAGTGTTGATGAAACACAGAAATTGCATCGGGATTGAATACAACAGCCACCTTGCGCACTTTCCTCCATGTGAGTAATGTCTCAAACAGTCTACGCTTTGATCGTTCCCTGGAAGACCAGTAGTAGTTTCCGATGCACATCTGGAGGCATTCTGTAATCTGTGGACCTTCAAAGTGTTGATGAAACACAGAAATTGCATCGCGATTGAATACAACAGTCACCATGCGCACTTTCCTCCATGGGAGTAATGTCTCAAACAGTCTACGCTTTTAACGTTCCCTGGAAGACCTGTAGTAGTTTCCGATGCACATCTGGAAGCATTTTGTAATCTGTGGACTATCAGAGTCTTGATGAAACACAGAAATTGCATGGGGATTAAATACAACAATCACCATGTGCACTTTTCTCCATGGGAGTAATGTCTCAAACAGTTTACGCTTTGATCGTTCCCTGGAAGACCAGTAGTAGTTTCCGATGCACATCTTTGGGTATTCTATAATGTGTGGACTATCAGAGTGTTGATGAAACACAGAAATTGCATCGGGATTGAATACAACAGTCACCATGACCACTTTCCTCCATGGGAGTAATGTTGCAAACAGTCTACGATTTGATCGTTCCCTGGAGGACCAGTAGTAGTTTCCGACGAACATCTGGAAGCATTCTGTAATCTGTGGACTATCTGAGTGTTGATGAAACACAGAAATTGCATCGGGATTGAATACAACAGTCTCCATGCCTACTTTCCTCCAAGGGAGTAGTGTCGCAAACAGTCTACGCTTTGATCATTCCCTGGAAGAACAGTAGTAGTTTCCGATGCACATGTTGAGGCATTCTGTAATCTGTGTACCTTCAAAGTGTTGATGAAACACAGAAATTGCATCGGGATTGAATACAACAGTCACCATGCGCACTATCCTCCATTGGAGTAATGTCTCAAACAGTTTACGCTCTGATCGTTCCCTGGAAGACCAGTAGTAGTTTCCGATGCACATCTGGAGGCATTCTGTAATCTGTGGACTATATGAGTCTTGATGAAACACAGAAATTGCATCGGGATTGAATACAACAGTCACCATGCGCACTTTCCTCCATTGGTGTAATGTCTCAAACAGTTTACGCTTTGATCGTTCCCTGGAAGACCAGTAGTAGTTTCCGATGCACATCTGGAGGCATTCTGTAATCTGTGTATCTTCAAAGTTTTGATGAAACACAGAAATTGCATCGGGATTGTATACAATTGTCACCATGCGCACTATCCTCCATGTGAGTAATGTCTCAACAGTCTACGCTTTGATCGTTCCCTGGAAGACCAGTCATAGTTTAAGATGCACATCTGGAGGCATTCTGTAATCTGTGGACTATCAGAGTCTTGATGAAACGCAGAAATTGCATCGGGATTGAATATAACAGTCACCATGCGCACTTTCCTCCATGGGAGTAATGTCTCAAACAATCTACGCTTTGATGGTTCCCTGGAAGACCAGTAGTAGTTTCCGATTCTCATCTGGAGGCATTCTGTAATCTGTGGACCTTCAAAGTGTTGATGAAACACAGAAATTGCATCGGGATTGAATTCAACAGCCACCTTGCGGACGTTCCTGCATGTGAGTAATGTCTCAAACAGTCTACGCTTTGATCGTTCCCTGGAAGACCAGTAGTAGTTTCAGATGCACATCTGGAGGCATTCTGTAATCTGTGGACCTTCAAAGTGTTGATGAAACACAGAAATTGCATCTAGATTGAATACAACAGTCACTATGCGCACTTTCCTCCATGGGAGTAATGTCTCAAACAGTCTACGGTTTGATCGTTCCCTTGAAGACCTATAGTAGTTTCCGACGCACATCAGGAGGCATTTTGTAATCTGTGGACTATCAGAGTGTTGATGAAAAACAGAAATTGCATCGGGATTGAATACAACAGTCACCATGTGCACTTTTCTCCATGGGAGTAGTGTCTCAAACAGTTTACGCTTTGATCGTTCCCTGGAAGACCAGTCGTAGTTTCCGATGCACATCTGGGGGCATTCTATAATGTGTGGACTATCAGAGTGTTGATGAAACACAGAAATTGCATCAGGATTGAATACAACAGTCCAAATGCTCACTTTCCTCCATGGGAGTAATGTCTCAAACGGTCTATGTTTTGATCGTTCATTGGAACACCAGTAGTAGTTTCCGATGCACATCTGGAGGCATTCTGTAATCTGTGGACCTTCAAAGTGTTGATGAAACACAGAAAGTGCATCGGGATTGTATACAACAGGCACCATGCAGGCTTTTCTCCATGGGAGTAATGTCTCAAACAAATTACGCTTTGATCGTTCCCTTGAAGACTAGTAGTAGTTTCCGATGCACATCTGGAGGCATTCCGTAATGTGTGGACTATCAGAGTGTTGATGAAACACAGAAATTGCATCGGGATTGAATACAACAGTCACCATGACCACTTTCCTCCATGGGAGTAATGTTGCAAACAGTCTACGATTTGATCGTTCCCTGGAAGACCAGTAGTAGTTTCCGATGAAGATCTGGAGGCATTCTGTAATCTGTGGACTATCTGAGTGTTGATGAAACACAGAAATTGCATCGGGATTGAATACAACATTCTCCATGCCTACTTTCCTCCATGGGAGTAATGTCGCAAACAGTCTACGATTTGATCATTAACTGGAAGAACAGTAGTAGTTTCCGATGCACATCTGGAGGCATTCTGTAATCTGTGGACCTTCAAAGTGTTGATGAAACAGAGAAATTGCATCGGGATGGAATACAACAGTCACCATGCGCACTTCCCTCCGTGGGTGTAATGTCTCAAACTGTCTACGCTTTGATAGTTCCCTGGAAGACCAGTAGTAGTTTCCGATGCACATCTGGAGGCATTCTGTAATCTGTGTACATTCAAAGTGTTGATGAAACACAGAAATTGCATCGGGATTGAATACAACGGTCACCATGCGCACTATCCTCCATTGTTGTAATGTCTCAAACAGTTTACGCTCTGATCGTTCCCTGGAAGACCAGTGGTAGTTTCCGATGGACATCTGGAGGCATTCTGTAATCTGTGTACCTTCAAAGTGTTGATGAAACACAGAAATTGCATCGGGATTGAATACAACTGTCACCATACGCACTATCCTCCATGTGAGTAATGTCTCAAACAGTCTACGCTTTGATCGTTCCCTGGAAGACCAGTAGTAGTTTCCGATGCACATCTGGAGGCATTCTGTAATCTGTAGACTATATGAGCCTTGATGAAACACAGAAATTGCATCGGGATTGAATACAACAGTCACCATGCGCACTTTCCTCCATGGGGTAATGTCTCAAACAATTTACGCATTGATCGTTCCCTGGAAGACCAGTAGTAGTTTCCGATGACATCTGGAGGCATTCTGTAATCTGTGTACCTTCAAAGTGTTGATGAAACACAGAAAGTGCATCGGGATTGAATACAACTGTCACCATGCGCACTATCCTCCATGTGAGTAATGTCTCAAACAGTCTACGCTTTGATCGTTCCCTGGAAGACCAGTAGTAGTTTCCGATGCACATCTGGAGGCATTCTGTAATCTGTGGACTATCAGGGTGTTGATGAAACACAGATATTGCATTGGGATTGAATACAACAGTCACCATGCGCACTTTCCTCCATGGTTGTAATGTCTCAAACAGTTTACGCTTTGATCGTTCCCTGGAAGACCAGTAGTAGTTTTCGATGCACATATGGAGGCATACTGTAATCTGCGGACTATCAGAGTGTTGATGAAACACAGAAAATGCATCGGGATTGAATACAACAGTCACCTTGCGCACTTTCCTCCATATGAGTAATGTCACAAACAGTCTACATTTTGATCGTTCCCTGGAAGACCAGTAGTAGTTTCCGATGCACATCTGGACGCATTCTGTAATCGGTGGACTATCAGGGTGTTGATGAAACACAGAAATTGCATCGGGATTGAATACAACAGTCACCATGCGCACTTTCCTCCATGGGAGTAATGTCTCAAACAGTCTACGCTTTGATCGTTCATTGCAAGACCAGTAGTAGTTTCCGATGCACATCTGGAGGCATTCTGTAATCTGTGGACCTTCAAAGTGTTGATGAAACACAGAAATAACATCGGGATGGAATACAACAGTCACCATGCGCACTTTCCCCCATGGGAGTAATGTCTCAATCAGTCTACGCTTTGATCGTTCCCTGGAAGACCTGTAGTAGTTTCCGATGCACATCTGGAGGCATTCTGTAATCTGTGGACTATCAGAGTGTTGATGAAACACAGAAATTTCATCGGGATTGAATACAACAGTCACCATGTGCACTTTTCTCCATGGGAGTAATGTCTCAAACAGTTTACGCTTTGATCGTTCCCTTGAAGACCAGTAGCAGTTTCCGAAGCACATCTGGAGGCATTCTGTAATCTGTGGACTATCAGAGTGTTGATGTATCACAGAAATTGCATCGGGATTGAGTACAACAGTAACCATGCGCAATTTCCTCCATGGGAGTAATGTCTCAAACAGTCTACTCTTTGATCGTTCCCTGGAAGTCAATGTAATAGTTACCGATGCACATCTGGAGGCATTCTGTAATCTGTGAATTATCTGAGTGTTGATGAAACACAGAAACTGCATCGGGATTGAATACAACAGTCACCATGAGCACTTTCCTCCATAGCAGTAATGTCTCAAACAGTCTACTCTTTGATCGTTCCCTGGAAGTCAATGTAATAGTTTCCGATGCACATCTGGAGGCATTCTGTAATCTGTGAATTATCTGAGTGTTGATGAAACACAGAAACTGCATCGGTATGGAATACAACAGTCACCATGCGCACTTTCCTCCATGGGAGTAATGTCTCAAACAGTTTACGCTTTGATCGTTACCTGGAAGACCAGTAGTAGTTTCCGATGCACATCTTCTGACATTCCGTAACGTGTGGACTATCAGAGTGTTGATGAAACACAGAAATTGCATCAGGATTGAATACAACAGTCACCACGCGCACTTTCCTCCATGGGAGTAATGTCTCAAAGAGTCTACGCTTTGATCGTTCATTGCAAGACCAGTAGTTGTGTCCGATGCACATCTTGATTCATTCTGTAATCTGTGGACCTTCAAAGTGTTGATGAAACACAGAAATTGCATCGGGATTGAATACAACAGTCACCATGCGCACTACCCTCAATGTGAGTAATGTCTTCAACAGTCTACGCTTTGATCGTTCCCTGGAAGACCTGTAGTACTTTCCGATGGACATCTGGAGGCATCCTGTAATCTGTGGACTATCAGAGTGTTGATGAAACACAGAAATTGCATCGGGATTGAATACAACAGTCACCATGCACACTTTCCTCCATGGGAGTAATGTCTCAACATTTTACGCTTTGATCCTTCCCTGGAACACCAGTATTAGTTTCCGATGCACATATGGGGGCATTCTGTAATGTGTGGACTATCAGAGTGTTCATGAATCACAGAAATTGCATCGGGATTGAATACAACAGTCACCATGCGCACTACCCTCCATGTGACTAATGTCTCAAACAGTCTACGCTTTGATCGTTACCTGAAAGACCTGTAGTAGTTTCCGATGCACAACTGGAGGCATTCTGTAATCTGTGGACTATCAGAGTGTTGATGAAACACAGAAATTGCATCGGGTTTGAATACAACAGTCAACATGTGCACTACCCTCCATGTGACTAATGTCTTAAACAGTCTACGCTTTGATCGTTACCTGGAAGACCTGTAGTAGTTTCCGATGCACAACTGGAGGCATTCTGTAATCTGTGGACTATCAGAGTGTTGATGAAACGCAGAAATTGCATCGGGATTGAATACAACAGACACCATGCGCACTTTCCTCCATGTGAGTAATGTCTCAAACAGTCTACGCTTTGATCGTTCCCTGGAAGACCAGTAGTAGTTTCCGATGCACATCTGGAGGCATCCTGTAATCTGTGGACTATCTGAGTGTTGATGAAACACAGAAATTGCATCGGGATTGAATACAACAGTTACCATGCGCACTTTCCTCCATGGGAGTTATGTCTCAAACAGTCTACGCATTGATGGTTCGCTGGAAGACCAGTAGTAGTTTCCGATTCTCATCTGGAGGCATTCTGTAATCTGTGGACTATCAGAGTGTTGATGACACACAGATATTGCATCGGGATTGAATACAACAGTCACCATGCGCAATTTCCTCCATTCGAGTAATGTCTCAAACAGTCTACGCTTCGATCGTTCCCTGGAAGTCAATGTAATAGTTTCCGATGCACATCTGGAGGCATTCTGTAATCTGTGGACCTTCAGAGTGTTGATGAGACACAGAAACTGCATCGGGATTGAATACAACAGTCACCATGAGCACTTTCCTCCATAGGATTAATGTCTCAAGCAGTCTACGCTTTGATCGTTCCCTGGTAGACCAGTAGTGGATTCCGATGCACATCTGGAGGCATTCTGTAATCTGTGGACCTTCAAAGTGTTGATGAAACACAGAAATTGCATCGGGATTGAATACAACAGTCACCATGCGCACTACCCTCAATGTGAGTAATGTCTTCAACAGTCTACGCTTTGATCGTTCCCTGGAAGACCTGTAGTAGTTTCCGGGGCACATCTGAAAGGCATTCTGTAATCTGTGGACTATCAGAGTGTTGATGAAACACAGAAATTGCATCGGGATTGAATACAACAGTCACCATGCGCACTTTCCTCCATGGGAGTAATGTCTCAACATTTTACGCTTTGATCCTTCCCCGGAAGACCAGTATTAGTTTCCGATGCACATATGGGGGCATTCTGTAATGTGTGGACTATCAGAGTGTTGATGAAACACAGATATTGCATCGGGATTGAATACAACAGACACCATGCGCACTTCCCTCCATGTGAGTAATGTCTCAAACAGTCTACGCTTTGATCGTTCCCTGCTTGACCAGTAGTAGTTTCCGATGCACATCTGAAAGGCATTCTGTAATCTGTGGACTATCAGAGTGTTGATGAAACACAGAAATTGCATCGGGATTGAATACAACAGTCACCATGCGCACTTTCCTCCATGGGAGTAATGTCTCAACATTTTACGCTTTGATCCTTCCCAGGAAGACCAGTATTAGTTTCCGATGCACATATGGGGGCATTCTGTAATGTGTGGACTATCAGAGTGTTGATGAAACACTGAAATTGCATCGGGATTGAATACAACAGACACCATGCGCACTTCCCTCCATGTGAGTAATGTCTCAAACAGTCTACGCTTTGATCGTTCCCTGCTTGACCAGTAGTAGTTTCCGATGCACATCTGGAGGCATTCTGTAATCTGTGGACCTTCAGAGTGTTGATGAGACACAGAAACTGCATCGGGATTGAATACAACAGTCACCATGAGCACTTTCCTCCATAGGATTAATGTCTCAAGCAGTCTACGCTTTGATCGTTCCCTGGTAGACCAGTAGTGGATTCCGATGCACATCTGGAGGCATTCTGTAATCTGTGGACCTTCAAAGTGTTGATGAAACACAGAAATTGCATCGGGATTGAATACAACAGTCACCATGCGCACTACCCTCAATGTGAGTAATGTCTTCAACAGTCTACGCTTTGATCGTTCCCTGGAAGACCTGTAGTAGTTTCCGATGCACATCTGAAAGGCATTCTGTAATCTGTGGACTATCAGAGTGTTGATGAAACACAGAAATTGCATCGGGATTGAATACAACAGTCACCATGCGCACTTTCCTCCATGGGAGTAATGTCTCAACATTTTACGCTTTGATCCTTCCCCGGAAGACCAGTATTAGTTTCCGATGCACATATGGGGGCATTCTGTAATGTGTGGACTATCAGAGTGTTGATGAAACACAGATATTGCATCGGGATTGAATACAACAGACACCATGCGCACTTCCCTCCATGTGAGTAATGTCTCAAACAGTCTACGCTTTGATCGTTCCCTGCTTGACCAGTAGTAGTTTCCGATGCACATCTGAAAGGCATTCTGTAATCTGTGGACTATCAGAGTGTTGATGAAACACAGAAATTGCATCGGGATTGAATACAACAGTCACCATGCGCACTTTCCTCCATGGGAGTAATGTCTCAACATTTTACGCTTTGATCCTTCCCAGGAAGACCAGTATTAGTTTCCGATGCACATATGGGGGCATTCTGTAATGTGTGGACTATCAGAGTGTTGATGAAACACTGAAATTGCATCGGGATTGAATACAACAGACACCATGCGCACTTCCCTCCATGTGAGTAATGTCTCAAACAGTCTACGCTTTGATCGTTCCCTGCTTGACCAGTAGTAGTTTCCGATGCACATCTGGAGGCATTCTGTAATCTGTGGACCTTCAGAGTGTTGATGAGACACAGAAACTGCATCGGGATTGAATACAACAGTCACCATGAGCACTTTCCTCCATAGGATTAATGTCTCAAGCAGTCTACGCTTTGATCGTTCCCTGGTAGACCAGTAGTGGATTCCGATGCACATCTGGAGGCATTCTGTAATCTGTGGACCTTCAAAGTGTTGATGAAACACAGAAATTGCATCGGGATTGAATACAACAGTCACCATGCGCACTACCCTCAATGTGAGTAATGTCTTCAACAGTCTACGCTTTGATCGTTCCCTGGAAGACCTGTAGTAGTTTCCGATGCACATCTGAAGGCATTCTGTAATCTGTGGACTATCAGAGTGTTGATGAAACACAGAAATTGCATCGGGATTGAATACAACAGTCACCATGCGCACTTTCCTCCATGGGAGTAATGTCTCAACATTTTACGCTTTGATCCTTCCCCGGAAGACCAGTATTAGTTTCCGATGCACATATGGGGGCATTCTGTAATGTGTGGACTATCAGAGTGTTGATGAAACACAGATATTGCATCGGGATTGAATACAACAGACACCATGCGCACTTCCCTCCATGTGAGTAATGTCTCAAACAGTCTACGCTTTGATCGTTCCCTGCTTGACCAGTAGTAGTTTCCGATGCACATCTGAAAGGCATTCTGTAATCTGTGGACTATCAGAGTGTTGATGAAACACAGAAATTGCATCGGGATTGAATACAACAGTCACCATGCGCACTTTCCTCCATGGGAGTAATGTCTCAACATTTTACGCTTTGATCCTTCCCAGGAAGACCAGTATTAGTTTCCGATGCACATATGGGGGCATTCTGTAATGTGTGGACTATCAGAGTGTTGATGAAACACTGAAATTGCATCGGGATTGAATACAACAGACACCATGCGCACTTCCCTCCATGTGAGTAATGTCTCAAACAGTCTACGTTTTGATCGTTCCCTGCTTGACCAGTAGTAGTTTCCGATGCACATCTGGAGGCATTCTGTAACCTGTAAACTATCAGAGTTTTGCTCAAACACAGAAACTGCCTCGGGATTGAAGACAACAGTCACCATGCGCACTTTCCTCCATGGGAGTAATGTCTCAAAAAGTTTACGCTTTGATCTTTCCCTGGAAGACCAGTAGTAGTTTCCGATGCACATCTTCTGACATTCCGTAATGTGTGGACTATCAGAGTGTTGATGAAACACAGAAATTGCATCAGGATTGAATACAACAGTCACCATGCGCACTTTCCTCCATGGGAGTAATGTCTCAAACAGTCTACGCTTTGATCGTTCATTGCAAGACCAGTAGTTGTGTCCGATGCACATCTTGAGGCATTCTGTAATCTGTGGACCTTCAAAGTGTTGATGAAACACAGAAATTGCATCGGGATTGAATACAACAGTCACCATGCGCACTACCCTCCATGTGACTAATGTCTCAAACAGTCTACGCTTTGATCGTTCCCTGGAAGACCTGTAGTAGTTTCCGATGCACAATTGGAGGCATTCTGTAATCTGTGGACTATCAGAGTGTTGATGAAACACAGAAATTGCATCGGGATTGAATACAACAGTCACCATGTGCACTTAACTCCATGGGAGTAATGTCTCAAACAGTTTACGCTTTTATCGTTCATTGGAAGACCAGTAGTAGTTTCCGATGCACATCTGGGGGCATTCTATAATGTGTGGACTATCAGAGTGTTGATGAAACTCAGAAATTGCATCAGGATAGAATACAACAATCACCTTGCGCACTTTCCTCCATGGGAGTAATGTCTCAAACAGTCTACGGTTTGATCGTTCCCTGCAAGACCAGTAGTAGTTTCCAATGCACATCTGGAGGCATTCTGTAATCTGTAAACTATCAGAGTTTTGCTCAAACGCAGAAAGTGCATCGGGATTGAATACAACAGTCACCATGTGCACTTTCCTCCATGGGAGTAATGTCTCAAACAGTTTACGCTTTGATCGTTCCCTGGAAGACCAGTAGTACTTTCCGATGCACATCTTCTGACATTCCGTAATGTGTGGACTATCAGAGTGTTGATGAAACACAGAAATTGCATCAGGATTGAATACAACCGTCACCATGCGCACTATCCTCCATGGGAGTAATGTCTCAAACAGTCCACGCTTTGATCGTTCATTGCAAGACCAGTAGTTGTGTCCGATGCACATCTTAAGGCATTCTGTAATCTGTGGACCTTGAAAGTGTTGATGAAACACAGAAATTGTATCGGGATTGAATACAACAGTCGCAATGCGCACTACCCTCCATGTGAGTAATGTCTCAAACAGTCTACGCTTTGATCGTTCCCTGGAAGACCAGTAGTAGTTTCCGATGCACATCTGGATGCATCCTGTAATCTGTGGACTATCTGAGTGTTGATGAAACACAGAAATTGCATCGGGATTGAATACAACAGTCATCATGCGCACTTTCCTCCATGGGAGTTATGTCTCAAACAGTCTACGCTTTGATGGTTCCCTGGAAACCAGTAGTAGTTTCCGATTCTCATCTGGAGACCTTCTGTAATCTGTGGACTATCAGAGTGTTGATGAAACACAGATATTGCATCGGGATTGAATACAACAGTCACCATGCGCAATTTCCTCCATTCGAGTAATGTCTCAAACAGTCTACGCTTCGATCGTTCCCTGGAAGTCAATGTAATAGTTTCCGATGCACATCTGGAGGCATTCTGTAATCTGTGGACCTTCAGAGTGTTGATAAGACACAGAAACTGCATCGGGATTGAATACAACAGTCACCATGCGCACTTTCCTCCATGGGAGTAATGTCTCAACATTGTACGCTTTGATCCTTCCCCGGAAGACCAGTATTAGTTTCCGATGCACATATGGGGGCATTCTGTAATGTGTGGACTATCAGAGTGTTGATGAAACACAGATATTGCATCGGGATTGAATACAACAGACACCATGCGCACTTCCCTCCATGTGAGTAATGTCTCAAACAGTCTACGCTTTGATCGTTCCCTGCTTGACCAGTAGTAGTTTCCGATGCACATCTGGAGGCGTTCTGTAATGTGTGGACTTTCAAAGTGTTGATGAAACACAGAAATTGCCTCGGGATTGAATACAACAGTCACCATGCGCACTTTCCTCCATGGGAGTAATGTCTCAAAGAGTCTACGCTTTGATCGTTCATTGCAAGACCAGTAGTTGTGTCCGATGCACATCTTGAGGCATTCTGTAATCTGTGGACCGTCAAAGTGTTGATGAAACACAGAAATTGCATCGGGATTGAATACAACAGTCACCATGCGCACTACCCTCAATGTGAGTAATGTCTTCAACAGTCTACGCTTTGATCGTTCCCTGGAAGACCTGTACTAGTTTCCGAAGCACATCTGGAGGCATTCTGTAATCTGTGGACTATCAGAGTGTTGATGAAACACAGAAATTGCATCGGGATTGAATACAACAGTCACCATGCGCACTTTCCTCCATGGGAGTAATGTCTCAACATTTTACGCTTTGATCCTTCCCCGGAAGACCAGTATTAGTTTCCGATGCACATATGGGGGCATTCTATAATGTGTGGACTATCAGAGTGTTGATGAAACACAGAAATTGCATCAGGATAGAATACAACAGTCACCATGCGCAATTTCCTCCATTCGAGTAATGTCTCAAACAGTCTACGCTTCGATCGTTCCCTGGAAGTCAATGTAATAGTTTCCGATGCACATCTGGAGGCATTCTGTAATCTGTGGACCTTCAGAGTGTTGATAAGACACAGAAACTGCATCGGGATTGAATACAACAGTCACCATGCGCACTTTCCTCCATGGGAGTAATGTCTCAACATTTTACGCTTTGATCCTTCCCCGGAAGACCAGTATTAGTTTCCGATGCACATATGGGGGCATTCTGTAATGTGTGGACTATCAGAGTGTTGATGAAACACAGAAATTGCATCGGGATTGAATACAACAGACACCGTGCGCACTTCCCTCCATGTGAGTAATGTCTCAAACAGTCTACGCTTTGATCGTTCCCTGCTTGACCAGTAGTAGTTTCCGATGCACATCTGGTGGCGTTCTGTAATGTGTGGACTTTCAAAGTGTTGATGAAACACAGAAATTGCCTCGGGATTGAATACAACAGTCACCATGCGCACTTTCCTCCATGGGAGTAATGTCTCAAAAAGTTTACGCTTTGATCTTTCCCTGGTAGACCAGTAGTAGTTTCCGATGCACATCTTCTGACATTCCGTAATGTGTGGACTATCAGAGTGTTGATGAAACACAGAAATAGCATCAGGATTGAATACAACAGTCACCATGCGCACTTTCCTCCATGGGAGTAATGTCTCAAACTGTCTACGCTTTGATCGTTCCTTGGAAGACCAGTAGTAGTTTCCGATGCACATCTGGAGGCATTGTGTAATCTGTGGACTATCAGAGTGTTAATGACACACAGAAAGTGCATCGGGATTGAATACAACAGTCACCATGTGCACTTTCCTCCATGGGAGTAATGTCTCAAACATTTTACGCTTTGATCGTTCCCTGGAAGACCAGTAGTACTTTCCGATGCACATCTTCTGACATTCCGTAATGTGTGGACTATCAGAGTGTTGATGAAACACAGAAATTGCATCAGGATTGAATACAACCGTCACCATGCGCACTATCCTCCATGGGAGTAATGTCTCAAACAGTCCACGCTTTGATCGTTCATTGCAAGACCAGTAGTTGTGTCCGATGCACATCTTAAGGCATTCTGTAATCTGTGGACCTTGAAAGTGTTGATGAAACACAGAAATTGTATCGGGATTGAATACAACAGTCACAATGCGCACTACCCTCCATGTGAGTAATGTCTCAAACAGTCTACGCTTTGATCGTTCCCTGCTTGTCCAGTAGTAGTTTCCGATGCACATCTGGTGGCGTTCTGTAATGTGTGGACTTTCAAAGTGTTGATGAAACACAGAAATTGCCTCGGGATTGAATACAACAGTCACCATGCGCACTTTCCTCCATGGGAGTAATGTCTCAAAAAGTTTACGCTTTGATCTTTCCCTGGAAGACCAGTAGTAGTTTCCGATGCACATCTTCTGACATTCCGTAATGTGTGGACTATCAGAGTGTTGATGAAACACAGAAATAGCATCAGGATTGAATACAACAGTCACCATGCGCACTTTCCTCCATGGGAGTAATGTCTCAAACTGTCTACGCTTTGATCGTTCCCTGAAAGACCAGTAGTAGTTTCCGATGCACATCTGGATGCATCCTGTAATCTGTGGACTATCTGAGTGTTGATGAAACACAGAAATTGCATCGGGATTGAATACAACAGTCACCATGCGCACTTTCCTCCATGGGAGTTATGTCTCAAACAGTCTACGCTTTGATGGTTCCCTGGGAACCAGTAGTAGTTTCCGATTCTCATCTGGAGACCTTCTGTAATCTGTGGACTATCAGAGTGTTGATGAAACACAGATATTGCATCGGGATTGAATACAACAGTCACCATGCGCAATTTCCTCCATTCGAGTAATGTCTCAAACAGTCTACGCTTCGATCGTTCCCTGGAAGTCAATGTAATAGTTTCCGATGCACATCTGGAGGCATTCTGTAATCTGTGGACCTTCAGAGTGTTGATAAGACACAGAAACTGCATGGGGATTGAATACAACAGTTACCATGCGCACTTTCCTCCATGGGAGTAATGTCTCAACATTTTACGCCTTGATCCTTCCCCGGAAGACCAGTATTAGTTTCCGATGCACATATGGGGGCATTCTGTAATGTGTGGACTATCAGAGTGTTGATAAGACACAGAAACTGCATCGGGATTGAATACAACAGTCACCATGCGCACTTCCCTCCATGTGAGTAATGTCTCAAACAGTCTACGCTTTGATCGTTCCCTGCTTGACCAGTAGTAGTTTCCGATGCACATCTGGAGGCGTTCTGTAATGTGTGGACTTTCAAAGTGTTGATGAAACACAGAAATTGCCTCGGGATTGAATACAACAGTAACCATGCGCACTTTCCTCCATGGGAGTAATGTCTCAAAAAGTTTACGCTTTGATCTTTCCCTGGAAGACCAGTAGTAGTTTCCGATGCACATCTTCTGACATTCCGTAATGTGTGGACTATCAGAGTGTTGGTGAAACACAGAAAGTGCATCAGGTTTGAATACAACAGTCACCATGCGCACTTTCCTCCATGGGAGTAATGTCTCAAAGAGTCTAAGCTTTGATCGTTCATTGCAAGACCAGTAGTTGTGTCCGATGCACATCTTGAGGCATTCTGTAATCTGTGGACCTTCAAAGTGTTGATGAAACACAGAAATTGCATCGGGATTGAATACAACAGTCACCATGCGCACTACCCTCAATGTGAGTAATGTCATCAACAGTCTACGCTTTGATCGTTCCCTGGAAGACCTGTACTAGTTTCCGAAGCACATCTGGAGGCATTCTGTAATCTGTGGACTATCAGAGTGTTGATGAAACACAGAAATTGCATCGGGGTTGAATACAACAGTCACCATGTGCACTTATTTCCATGGGAGTAATGTCTCAAACAGTTTACGCTTTTATCGTTCATTGGAAGACCAGTAGTAGTTTCCGATGCACATCTGGGGGCATTCTATAATGTGTGGACTATCAAAGTGTTGATGAAACACAGATATTGCATCAGGATAGAATACAACAATCACCTTGCGCACTTTCCTCCATGGGAGTAATGTCTCAAACAGTCTACGGTTTGATCGTTCCCTGCAAGACCAGTAGTAGTTTCCAATGCACATCTGGAGGCATTCTGTAATCTGTAAACTATCAGAGTTTTGCTCAAACACAGAAACTGCATCGGGATTGAAGACAACAGTCACCATGCGCACTTTCCTCCATGGGAGTAAGGTCTCAACATTTTACGCTTTGATCCTTCCATGGAAGACCAGTATTAGTTTCCGATGCACATATGGAGGCATTTTGTAATCTGTGGACTATCAGAGTGTTGATGAAACGCAGAAATTGCATCGGGATTGAATACAAAAGACACCATGCGCACTTTCCTCCATGGGAGTAATGTCTCAAACTGTCTACGCTTTGATCGTTCCTTGGAAGACCAGTAGTAGTTTCCGATGCACATCTGGAGGCATTGTGTAATCTGTGGACTATCAGAGTGTTAATGAAACACAGAAAGTGCATCGGGATTGAATACAACAGTCACCATGTGCACTTTCCTCCATGGGAGTAATGTCTCAAACAGTTTACGCTTTGATCGTTCCCTGGAAGACCAGTAGTACTTTCCGATGCACATCTTCTGACATTCCGTAATGTGTGGACTATCAGAGTGTTGATGAAACACAGAAATTGCATCAGGATTGAATACAACCGTCACCATGCGCACTATCCTCCATGGGAGTAATGTCTCAAACAGTCTACGCTTTGATCTTTCATTGCAAGACCAGTAGTTGTGTCCGATGCACATCTTAAGGCATTCTGTAATCTGTGGACCTTGAAAGTGTTGATGAAACACAGAAATTGTATCGGGATTGAATACAACAGTCACAATGCGCACTACCCTCCATGTGAGTAATGTCTCAAACAGTCTACGCTTTGATCGTTCCCTGGAAGACCAGTAGTAGTTTCCGATGCACATCTGGATGCATCCTGTAATCTGTGGACTATCGGAGTGTTGATGAAACACAGAAATTGCATCGGGATTGAATACAACAGTCACCATGCGCACTTTCCTCCATGGGAGTTATGTCTCAAACAGTCTACGCTTTGATGGTTCCCTGGAAGACCAGTAGTAGTTTCTGATTCTCATCTGGAGGCGTTCTGTAATCTGTGGACTATCAGAGTGTTGATGAAACACAGATATTGCATCGGGATTGAATACAACAGTCACCATGCGCAATTTCCTCCATTCGAGTAATGTCTCAAACAGTCTACGCTTCGATCGTTCCCTGGAAGTCAATGTAATAGTTTCCGATGCACATCTGGAGGCATTCTGTAATCTGTGGACCTTCAGAGTGTTGATAAGACACAGAAACTGCATCGGGATTGAATACAACAGTCACCATGCGCACTTTCCTCCATGGGAGTAATGTCTCAACATTTTACGCTTTGATCCTTCCCCGGAAGACCAGTATTAGTTTCCGATGCACATATGGGGGCATTCTGTAATGTGTGGACTATCAGAGTGTTGATGAAACACAGAAATTGCATCGGGATTGAATACAACAGACACCATGCGCACTTCCCTCCATGTGAGTAATGTCTCAAACAGTCTACGCTTTGATCGTTCCCTGCTTGACCAGTAGTAGTTTCCGATGCACATCTGGAGGCATTCTGTAATCTGTGGACCTTCAAAGTGCTGATGAAACACAGAAATTGCATCGAGATTGAATACAACAGTCACCATGTACACTTTCCTCAATGGGAGTAATGTCTCAAACAGTCTACGTTTTGATCGTTCCCTGGAAGACCTGTAGTAGTTTCCGATGCACATCAGGAGGCATTTTGTAATCTGTGGACTATCAGAGTGTTGATGACTCCCAGAAATTGCATCGGGATTGAATACAACAGTCACGATGTGCACTGTTCTCCATGTGAGTAATGTCTCAAACAGTTTACGCTTTGATCGTTCCCTGGAAGACCAGTCGTAGTTTCCGATGCACATCTGGGGGCATTCTATGATGTGTGGACTATCAGAGTGTTGATGAAACACTGAAATTGCATCAGGATTGAATACAACATGACCATGCACACTTTCCTCCATGGGAGTAATGTCTCAAACAGTCTACGGTTTGATCGTTCATTGCAAGACAAGTAGTAGTTTCCGATGCACATCTGGAGGCATTCTGTAATCTGTGGACCTTCAAAGTGTTGATGAAACACAGAAAGTGCGTCGGGATTGTATACAACAGGCACCATACAGGCTTTTCTCCATGGGAATAATGTCTCAAACAGTTTACGCTTTGATCGTTCCCTTGAAGACCTGTAGTAGTTTCCGATGCACATCTGGAGGCATTCTGTAATCTGTGGACTATCAGAGTGTTGATGTAACACAGATATTGCATCGGGATTGAATACAACAGTCACCATGCGCAATTTCCTCCATTGGAGTAATGTCTCAATCAGTCTACTCTTTGATCGTTCCCTGGAAGTCAATGTAATAGTTTCCGATGCACATCTGGAGGCATTCTGTAATCTGTGAATTTTCTGAGTGTTGATGAAACACAGAAACTGCATCGGGATTGAATACAACAGTCACCATGAGCACTTTGCTCCATAGGAGTAATGTCTCAAACTGTCTACGCTTTGATCGTTCTTTGGAAGACCAGTAGTAGTTTCCGATGCACATCTGGAGGCATTGTGTAATCTGTGGACTATCAGAGTGTTAATGAAACACAGAAAGTGCATCGGGATTGAATACAACAGTCACCATGTGCACTTTCCTCCATGGGAGTAATGTCTCAAACAGTCTACGCTTTGATCGTTCCCTGGAAGACCAGTAGTACTTTCCGATGCACATCTCCTGACATTCCGTAATGTGTGGACTATCAGAGTGTTGATGAAACACAGAAATTGCATCAGGATTGAATACAACCGTCACCATGCGCACTATCCTCCATGGGAGTAATGTCTCAAACAGTCCACGCTTTGATCGTTCATTGCAAGACCAGTAGTTGTGTCCGATGCACATCTTAAGGCATTCTGTAATCTGTGGACCTTGAAAGTGTTGATGAAACACAGAAATTGTATCGGGATTGAATACAACAGTCACAATGCGCACTACCCTCCATGTGAGTAATGTCTCAAACAGTCTACGCTTTGATCGTTCCCTGCTTGACCAGTAGTAGTTTCCGATGCACATCTGGAGGCGTTCTGTAATGTGTGGACTTTCAAAGTGTTGATGAAACACAGAAATTGCCTAGGGATTGAATACAACAGTAACCATGCGCACTTTCCTCCATGGGAGTAATGTCTCAAACAGTCTACGCTTCGATCGTTCCCTGGAAGTCAATGTAATAGTTTCCGATGCACATCTGGAGGCATTCTGTAATCGGTGGACCTTCAGAGTGTTGATAAGACACAGAAACTGCATCGGGATTGAATACAACAGTTACCATGCGCACTTTCCTCCATGGGAGTAATGTCTCAACATTTTACGCTTTGATCCTTCCCCGGAAGACCAGTATTAGTTTCCGATGCACATATGGGGGCATTCTGTAATGTGTGGACTATCAGAGTGTTGATAAGACACAGAAACTGCATCAGGATTGAATACAACAGTCACCATGCGCACTTCCCTCCATGTGAGTAATGTCTCAAACAGTCTACGCTTTGATCGTTCCCTGCTTGACCAGTAGTAGTTTCCGATGCACATCTGGAGGCGTTCTGTAATGTGTGGACTTTCAAAGTGTTGATGAAACACAGAAATTGCCTCGGGATTGAATACAACAGTAACCATGCGCACTTTCCTCCATGGGAGTAATGTCTCAAAAAGTTTACGCTTTGATCTTTCCCTGGAAGACCAGTAGTAGTTTCCGATGCACATCTTCTGACATTCCGTAATGTGTGGACTATCAGAGTGTTGGTGAAACACAGAAATTGCATCAGGATTGAATACAACAGTCACCATGCGCACTTTCCTCCATGGGAGTAATGTCTCAAAGAGTCTAAGATTTGATCGTTCATTGGAAGACCAGTAGTTGTGTCCGATGCACATCTTGAGGCATTCTGTAATCTGTGGACCTTCAAAGTGTTGATGAAACACAGAAATTGCATCGGGATTGAATACAACAGTCACCATGCGCACTACCCTCAATGTGAGTAATGTCTTCAACAGTCTACGCTTTGATCGTTCCCTGGAAGACCTGTACTAGTTTCCGAAGCACATCTGGAGGCATTCTGTAATCTGTGGACTATCAGAGTGTTGATGAAACACAGAAATTGCATCGGGATTGAATACAACAATCACCATGAGCACTTATTTCCATGGGAGTAATGTCTCAAACAGTTTACGCTTTTATCGTTCATTGGAAGACCAGTAGTAGTTTCCGATGCACATCTAGGGGCATTCTATAATGTGTGGACTATCAAAGTGTTGATGAAACACAGATATTGCATCAGGATAGAATACAACAATCACCTTGCGCACTTTCCTCCATGGGAGTAATGTCTCAAACAGTCTACGGTTTGATCGTTCCCTGCAAGACCAGTAGTAGTTTCCAATGCACATCTGGAGGCATTCTGTAATCTGTAAACTATCAGAGTTTTGCTCAAACACAGAAACTGCATCGGGATTGAAGACAACAGTCACCATGCGCACTTTCCTCCATGGGAGTAAGGTCTCAACATTTTACGCTTTGATCCTTCCATGGAAGACCAGTATTAGTTTCCGATGCACATATGGAGGCATTTTGTAATCTGTGGACTATCAGAGTGTTGATGAAACGCAGAAATTGCATCGGGATTGAATACAACAGACACCATGTGCACTTTCCTCCATGGGAGTAATGTCTCAAACTGTCTACGCTTTGATCGTTCCTTGGAAGACCAGTAGTAGTTTCCGATGCACATCTGGAGGCATTGTGTAATCTGTGGACTATCAGAGTGTTAATGAAACACAGAAAGTGCATCGGGATTGAATACAACAGTCACCATGTGCACTTTCCTCCATGGGAGTAATGTCTCAAACAGTTTACGCTTTGATCGTTCCCTGGAAGACCAGTAGTACTTTCCGATGCACATCTTCTGACATTCCGTAATGTGTGGACTATCAGAGTGTTGATGAAACACAGAAATTGCATCAGGATTGAATACAACCGTCACCATGCGCACTATCCTCCATGGGAGTAATGTCTCAAACAGTCTACGCTTTGATCTTTCATTGCAAGACCAGTAGTTGTGTCCGATGCACATCTTAAGGCATTCTGTAATCTGTGGACCTTGAAAGTGTTGATGAAACACAGAAATTGTATCGGGATTGAATACAACAGTCACAATGCGCACTACCCTCCATGTGAGTAATGTCTCAAACAGTCTACGCTTTGATCGTTCCCTGGAAGACCAGTAGTAGTTTCCGATGCACATCTGGATGCATCCTGTAATCTGTGGACTATCTGAGTGTTGATGAAACACAGAAATTGCATCGGGATTGAATACAACAGTCACCATGCGCACTTTCCTCCATGGGAGTTATGTCTCAAACAGTCTACGCTTTGATGGTTCCCTGGAAGACCAGTAGTAGTTTCTGATTCTCATCTGGAGGCCTTCTGTAATCTGTGGACTATCAGAGTGTTGATGAAACACAGATATTGCTCTGGATTGAATACAACAGTCACCATGCGCAATTTCCTCCATTCGAGTAATGTCTCAAACAGTCTACGCTTCGATCGTTCCCTGGAAGTCAATGTAATAGTTTCCGATGCACATCTGGAGGCATTCTGTAATCTGTGGACATTCAGAGTGTTGATAAGACACAGAAACTGCATCGGGATTGAATACAACAGTCACCATGCGCACTTTCCTCCATGGGAGTAATGTCTCAACATTTTACGCTTTGATCCTTCCCCGGAAGACCAGTATTAGTTTCCGATGCACATATGGGGGCATTCTGTAATGTGTGGACTATCAGAGTGTTGATGAAACACAGAAATTGCATCGGGATTGAATACAACAGACACCATGCGCACTTCCCTCCATGTGAGTAATGTCTCAAACAGTCTACGATTTGATCGTTCCCTGCTTGACCAGTAGTAGTTTCCGATTCACATCTGGAGGCATTCTGTAATCTGTGGACCTTCAAAGTGTTGATGAAACACAGAAATTGCATCGGGATTGAATACAACAGCCACCTTGCGCACGTTCCTGCATGTGAGTAATGTCTCAAACAGTCTACGCTTTGATCGTTCCCTGGAAGACCAGTAGTAGTTTCCGATGCACATGTGGAGGCATTCTGTAATCTGTGGACCTTCAAAGTGTTGATGAAACACAGAAATTGCATCGAGATTGAATACAACAGTCACCATGTACACTTTCCTCAATGGGAGTAATGTCTCAAACAGTCTACGTTTTGATCGTTCCCTGGAAGACCTGTAGTAGTTTCCGATGCACATCAGGAGGCATTTTGTAATCTGTGGACTATCAGAGTGTTGATGACTCCCAGAAATTGCATCGGGATTGAATACAACAGTCACAATGTGCACTGTTCTCCATGTGAGTAATGTCTCAAACAGTTTACGCTTTGATCGTTCCCTGGAAGACCAGTCGTAGTTTCCGATGCACATCTGGGGGCATTCTATGATGTGTGGACTATCAGAGTGTTGATGAAACACTGAAATTGCATCAGGATTGAATACAACATGACCATGCACACTTTCCTCCATGGGAGTAATGTCTCAAACAGTCTACGGTTTGATCGTTCATTGCAAGACAAGTAGTAGTTTCCGATGCACATCTGGAGGCATTCTGTAATCTGTGGACCTTCAAAGTGTTGATGAAACACAGAAAGTGCGTCGGGATTGTATACAACAGGCACCATACAGGCTTTTCTCCATGAGAATAATGTCTCAAACAGTTTACGCTTTGATCGTTCCCTTGAAGACCAGTAGTAGTTTCCGATGCACATCTGGAGGCATTCTGTAATCTGTGGACTATCAGAGTGTTGATGTAACACAGATATTGCATCGGGATTGAATACAACAGTCACCATGCGCAATTTCCTCCATTGGAGTAATGTCTCAAACAGTCTACTCTTTGATCGTTCCCTGGAAGTCAATGTAATAGTTTCCGATGCACATCTGGAGGCATTCTGTAATCTGTGAATTTTCTGAGTGTTGATGAAACACAGAAACTGCATCGGGATTGAATACAACAGTCACCATGAGCACTTTGCTCCATAGGAGTAATGTCTCAAACAGTCTACGCTTTGATCGTTCCCTTGAAGACCAGTAGTAGTTTCCGATGCACATCTGGAGGCATCCTGTAATCTGTCGACTATCTGAGTGTTGATGAAACACAGAAATTGCATCGGGATTGAATACAACAATCACCATGCGCACTTTCCTCCATGGGAGTAATGTCTCAAACAGTGTACGCTTTGATGGTTCCCTGGAAGACCAGTAGTAGTTTCCGATTCTCATTTGGAGGCATTTTGTAATCTGTGGACTATCAGAGTGTTGATGAAACCCAGAAATTGCATCGGGATTGAATACAACACTCACTATGCGCACTTTCCTCCATGAGAGTAATGTCTCAATCAGTCTACGCTTTGATCGTTGCCTGGAAGACCAGTATTAGTTTCCGATGCACATCTGGAGGAATTCTGTAATCTGTGTACCTTCAAAGTGTTTATGAAACACAGAAATTGCATCGGGATGGAATACAACAGTCATCATTCGCATTTTCCTCCATGGGAGTAATGTCACCAAAAGTCTACGCTTTGATCGTTCCCTGGAAGACCAGTAGTAGTTTCCGATGCATATCTGGAGGCATTCTGTAATCTGTGGATCTTCAAACTGTTGATGAAACACAGAAATTGCATCGGTTCGGAATACAACAGTCACCATGCGCACTTTCCTCCATGGGAGTAAAGTCTCAAACTGTCTACGCGTTGATCGTTCCCTGGAAGGCCAGTATTAGTTTCCGATGCACATCTGGAGGCATTTTGTAACCTGTGGACTATCAGAGTATTGATGAAACACAGAAATTGCATCGGGATTGAATACAACAGTCACTATGCGCACTTTCCTCCGTGAGAGTAATGTCTCAAACAGTCTACGCTTTGATCGTACCCTGGAAGACCAGTAGTAGTTTCCGATGCACATCTGGAGGCATTCTGTAATCTGTGGACCTTCAAAGTGTTGATGAAACACAGAAATTGCATCGGGATTGAATACAACAGTCACCATGCGCACTTTCCTCCATGGGAGTAATGTCTCAAACAGTCTACGCTTTGATGGTTCCCTGGAAGACCAATAGTAGTTTCCGATTCTCATCTGGAGGCATTTTGTAATCTGTGGACTATCAGGGTGCTGATGAAACCCAGAAATTGCATCGGGATTGAATACAACATTCACCATGCCCACTTTCCTCCATGGGAGTAATGTCTCAAACAGTTTACGCTTTGATCGTTGCCTGGAAGACCAGTAGTAGTTTCTGATGCACATCTGAAGGCATTCTGTAAGCTGTGGACCTTCAAAATGTTGATAAAACACAGAAGTTGCATCGGGATTGAATACAACAGTCACTATGCGCACTTTCCTCCATGAGAATAATGTATCAGACAGTCCACGCTTTGATCGTTCAATGGAAGACCAGTAGTAGTTTCCGATGCACATCTGGAGCCATCCTGTATTCTGTGGACTATCTGAGAGTTGATGAAACACAGAAATTGCATCGGGATTGAATACAACAGTCACCATGCGCACTTTCCTCCATGGGAGTAATGTCTCAAACAGTCTACGCTTTGATGGTTCCCTGGAAGACCAGTAGTAGTTTCCGATTCTCATCTGGAGGCATTTTGTAATCTGTGGACTATCAGAGTGTTGATGAAACCCAGAAATTGCATCGGGATTGAATACAACGGTCACTATGCACACTTTCCTCCATGTGAGTAATGTCTCAAACAGTCTACGCTTTGATCGTTCAATGGAAGACCAGTAGTAGTTTCCGATGCACATCTGGGGGCATTCTATAATGTGTGGACTATCAGAGTGTTGATGAAACACAGAAATTGCATCAGGATTGAATACAACAGTGAGCATGCGCACTTTCCTCCATGGGAGTAATGTCTCAAACTGTCTACGTTTTGATCGTTCCCTGGAAGACCAGTAGTAGTTTCCGATGCACATCTGGAGGCATGCTGTAATCTGTGGACCTTCAAAGTGTTGATGAAACACAGAAATTGCATCGGGATTGAATACAACAGGCACCTTGCGCACTTTCCTGCATGTGAGTAATGTCTCAAACAGTCTACGGTTTGATCGTTCCCTGGAAGACCAGTAGTAGTTTCCAAAGCACATCTGGAGGCATTCTGTAATCTGTGGACCTTCAAAGTGTTGATGAAACACAGAAATTGCATCGAGATTGAATACAACAGTCACCATGCGCACTTTCCTCCATGGGGGTAATGTCTCAAACTGTCTACGTTTTGATCGTTCCCTGGAAGACCAGTAGTAGTTTCCGATGCACATCTGGAGGCATGCTGTAATCTGTGGACCTTCAAAGTGTTGATGAAACACAGAAATTGCATCGGGATTGAATACAACAGGCACCTTGCGCACTTTCCTGCATGTGAGTAATGTCTCAAACAGTCTACGGTTAGATCGTTCCCTGCAAGACCAGTAGTAGTTTCCGATGCACATCAGGAAGCATTCTGTAATCTGTGGACCTTCAAAGTGTTGATAAAACACAAAAATTGCCTCGGGATTGAGTACAACAGTCATCATTTGCATTTTCCTCCATGGGAGTAATGTCTCAAACTGTCTACGTTTTGATCGCTCCCTGGAACACCAGTAGTAGTTTCCGATGCACATCTGGAGGCATTCTGTAATCTGTGGACCTTCAAAGTGTTAATGAAACACAGAAAGTGCATCGGGATTGTATACAACAGGCACCAAGCAGGCTTTTCTCCATGGGAGTAATGTCTCAAACAGTTTACGCTTTGACCGTTCCCTTGAAGACCAGTAGTAGTTTCCGATGCACATCTGGAGTCATTCTGTAGTCTGTGGACTATCAGAGTGTTGATGAAACACAGAAATTGCATCGGGATTGAATACAACAGTCACCATGAGCAATTTCCTCCATGGGAGTAATGTCTCAAACAGTCTACGCTTTGATCGTTCCCTGGAAGTCAATGTAATAGTTTCCAATGCACATCTGGAGGCATTCTGCAATGTGTGGACTATCAGAGTGTTGATGAAACACAGAAACTGCATCGGGATTGAATACAACAGTCACCATGAGAACTTTCCTCCATAGGAGTAATGTCTCAAACAGTCTACGTTTTGATCGTTAACTGGAAGACCAGTAGTAGTTTCTGATGCACATCTGGAGGCATTCTGTAATCTGTGGATCTTCAAAGTGTTGATGAATCACAGAAATTGCATCGGTATGGAATACAACAGTCACCATGCGCAATTTCCTCCATGGGAGTAATGTCTCAAACTGTCTACTTTTTGATCGTTCCCTGGAAGACCAGTAGTAGTTTCCGATGCACATCTGGAGGCATTCTGAAATCTGTGGACCTTCAAAGTGTTGATGAAACACAGAAATTGCATCGGGATTGAATACAACAGGCACCTTGCGCACTTTCCTGCATGTGAGTAATGTCTCAAACAGTCTACGCTTTGATCGTTCCCTGGAAGACCAGTAGTAGTTTCCAAAGCACATCTGGAGGCATTCTGTAATCTGTGGACCTTCAAAGTGTTGATGAAACACAGAAATTGCATCGAGATTGAATACAACAGTCACCATGCGCACTTTCCTCCATGGGAGTAATGTCTCAAACAGTCTACGCTTTGATCGTTCCCTGGAAGACCTGTAGTAGTTTCCGATGCACATCAGAGGCAT
The DNA here is from genome assembly GCF_023897955.1 of Schistocerca gregaria. Taxonomy (NCBI): domain Eukaryota; kingdom Metazoa; phylum Arthropoda; class Insecta; order Orthoptera; family Acrididae; genus Schistocerca; species Schistocerca gregaria. The sequence goes on along the minus strand of NC_064929.1, from coordinate 100,536,663 downwards.
TTTGTAATCTGTGGACTATCAGAGTGTTGATGAAACCCAGAAATTGCATCGGGATGGAATACAACAGTCACCATGTGCACTTTTCTCCATGGGAGTAATGTCTCAAACAGTTTACGCTTTGATCGTTCCCTGGAAGACCAGTAGTAGTTTCCGATGCACATCTGGGGGCATTCTATAATGTGTGGACTATCAGGGTGTTGATGAAACACAGAAATTGCATCAGGATTGAATACAACAGTGACCATGCGCACTTTCCTCCATGGGAGTAATGTCTCAAACAGTCTACGGTTAGATCGTTCCCTGCAAGACCAGTAATAGTTTCCGATGCACATCTGGAGGCATTCTGTAATCTGTGGACCTTCAAAGTGTTGATGAAACACAGAATGTGCGTCGGGATTGTATACAACAGGCACCATGCAGGCTTTTCTCCATTGGAGTAATGTCTCAAACAATTTACGCTTTGATCGTTCCCTTGAAGACCAGTAGTAGTTTCCGATGCACATCTGGAGGCATTCTGTAGTCTGTGGACTATCAGAGTGTTGATGAAACACAGAAATTGCATCGGGATTGAATACAACAGTCACCATGCGCAATTTCCTCCATGGGAGTATTGTATAAAAGAGCCCACGCTTTGATCATTCCCTGGAAGACCTGTAGTAGTTTCCGATGCACATCAGGAGGCATTTTGTAATCTGTGGACTATCAGAGTGTTGATGAAAACCAGAAATTGCATCGGGATTGAATACAACAGTCACCATGTGCACTTTTCTAAATGGGAGTAATGTCTCAAACAGTTTACGGTTTGATCGTTCCCTGGAAGACCAGTAGTAGTTTCCGATGCACATCTGGGGGTATTCTATAATGTGTGGACTATCAGAGTGTAGAAGAAACACAGAAATTGCATCAGGATTGAATACAACAGTGACCATGCGCACTTTCATCCATGGGAGTAATGTCTCAAACTGTCTACGTTTTGATCGTTCCCTGGAAGACCAGTAGTAGTTTCCGATGCACATCTGGAGGCATTCTGTAACCTGTCGACCTTCAAAGTGTTGTTGTAACACAGAAATTGCACCGGAATTGAATACAACAGTCACCTTGCGCACTTTCCTCCATGTGAGTAATGTCTCAGTCTACGCTTAGATCGTTCCCTGGAAGACCAGTAGTAGTTTCCGATGCACATCTGGAGGCATTCTGTAATCTGTGGACTATCAGAGTGTTGATGAAACAAAGAAATTGCATCGGGATTGAATACAACAGTCACCATGCGCAATTACCTCCAAGGGAGTAATGTCTCAAACAGTCTACGCTTTGATCGTTCCCTGGAAGTCAATGTAATAGTTTCCGATGCACATCTGGAGGCATTCTGTAATCTGTGGACTATCAGAGTGTTGATGAATCACAGAAACTGCATCGGGATTGAATACAACAGTCACCATGAGCACTTTCCTCCATAGGAGTAATGTCTCAAACAGTCTACGCTTTGGTCGTTCCCTGGAAGACCAGTAGTAGTTTTCGATTCACATCTTTAGGCATTCTGTAATCTGTGGATCTTCAAAGTGTTGATGAAACACAGAAATTGCATCGGTATGGAATACAACAGTCATCATGCGCACTTTCCTCCATGGGAGTAATGTCTCAAACTGTCTACGTTTTGATCGTTCCCTGGAAGACCAGTAGTAGTTTCCGATGCACATCTGGAGGCATTCTGTAACCTGTCGACCTTCAAAGTGTTGATGAAACACAGAAATTGCATCGGGATTGAATACAACAGCCACCTTGAGCACTTTCCTCCATTTGAGTAATGTCTCAAACAGTCTACGCTTTGATCGTTCCCTGGAAGACCAGTAGTAGTTTCCGATGCACATCTGGAGGCATTCTGTAATCTGTGGACATTCAAAGTGCTGATGAAACACAGAAATTGCATCGCGATTGAATACAACAGTCACCATGCGCACTTTCCTCCATGGGAGAAATGTCTCAAACAGTCTACGCTTTGATCGTTCCCTGGAAGACCTGTAGTAGTTTCCGATGCACATCTGGGAGCATTTTGTAATATGTGGACTATCAGAGTGTTGATGAAACACAGAAATTGCATCGGGATTGAATACAACAGTCACCATGCGCAATTTCCTCCATGGGAGTAATGTCTCAAACAGTCTACGGTTAGATCGTTCCCTGCAAGACCAGTAATAGTTTTCGATGCACATCTGGAGGCATTCTGTAATCTGTGGACCTTCAAAGTGTTGATGAAACACAGAATGTGCGTCGGGATTGTATACAACAGGCACCATGCAGGCTTTTCTCCATAGGAGTAATGTCTCAAACAATTTACGCTTTGATCGTTCCCTTGAAGACCAGTAGTAGTTTCCGATGCACATCTGGAGGCATTCTGTAGTCTGTGGACTATCAGAGTGTTGATGAAACACAGAAATTGCATCGGGATTGAATGCAACAGTCACCATGCGCAATTTCCTCCATGGGAGTATTGTCTAAAAGAGCCCACGCTTTGATCATTCCCTGGAAGACCTGTAGTAGTTTCCGATGCACATCAGGAGGCATTTTGTAATCTGTGGACTATCAGAGTGTTGATGAAAACCAGAAATTGCATCGGGATTGAATACAACAGTCACCATGTGCACTTTTCTAAATGGGAGTAATGTCTCAAACAGTTTACGGTTTGATCGTTCCCTGGAAGACCAGTAGTAGTTTCCGATGCACATCTGGGGGTATTCTATAATGTGTGGACTATCAGAGTGTAGAAGAAACACAGAAATTGCATCAGGATTGAATACAACAGTGACCATGCGCACTTTCATCCATGGGAGTAATGTCTCAAACAGTCTACGGTTTGATCGTTCCCTGCAAGACCAGTAGTAGTTTCCGATGCACATCTGGAGGCATTCTGTAATCTGTGGATCTTCAAAGTGCTGATGAAACACAGAAATTGCATCGGTATGGAATACAACAGTCACCATGCGCACTTTCCTCCAAGGGAGTAATGTCTCAAACTGTCTACGTTTTGATCGTTCCCTGGAAGACCAGTAGTAGTTTCCGATGCACATCTGGAGGCATTCTGTAACCTGTCGACCTTCAAAGTGTTGTTGTAACACAGAAATTGCACCGGAATTGAATACAACAGCCACCTTGCGCACTTTCCTCCATGTGAGTAATGTCTCAGTCTACGCTTTGATCGTTCCCTGGAAGACCAGTAGGAGTTCCGATGCAGATTTGGAGGAATTCTGTAATCTGTGGACTATCAGAGTGTTGATGAAACACAGAAATTGCATCGGGATTGAATACAACAGTCACCATGAGCACTTTCCTCCATAGGAGTAATGTCTCAAACTGTCTACGCTTTGATCGTTCTCTGGAAGACCAGTAGTAGTTTTCGATTCACATCTGGAGGCATTCTGTAATCTGTGGATCTTCAAAGTGTTGATGAAACACAGAAATTGCATCGGTACGGAATACAACAGTCATCATGCGCACTTTCCTCCATGGGAGTAATGTCTCAAACTGTCTACGTTTTGATCGTTCCCTGGAAGACCAGTAGTAGTTTCCGATGCACATCTGGAGGCATTCTGTAACCTGTCGACCTTCAAAGTGTTGATGAAACACAGAAATTGCATCGGGATTGAATACAACAGCCACCTTGCGCACTTTCCTCCATGTGAGTAATGTCTCAAACAGTCTACGCTTTGATCGTTCCCTGGAAGACCAGTAGTAGTTTCCGATGCACATCAGAGGCATTTTGTAATCTGTGGACTATCAGAGTGTTGATGAAACCCAGAAATTGCATCGGGATGGAATACAACAGTCACCATGTGCACTTTTCTCCATGGGAGTAATGTCTCAAACAGTTTACGCTTTGATCGTTCCCTTGAAGACCAGTAGTGGTTTCCGATGCACATCTGGAGGCATTCTGTAACCTGTCGACCTTCAAAGTGTTGTTGTAACACAGAAATTGCACCGGAATTGAATACAACAGCCACCTTGCGCACTTTCCTCCATGTGAGTAATGTCTCAGTCTACGCTTTGATCGTTCCCTGGAAGACCAGTAGTAGTTTCCGATGAACATCTGGAGGCATTCTGTAATCTGTGGACTATCAGAGTGTTGATGAAACACAGAAATTGCATCGGGATTGAATACAACAGTCACCATGCGCAATTACCTCCAAGGGAGTAATTTCTCAAACAGTCTACGCTTTGATCGTTCCCTGGAAGGCAATGTAATAGTTTCCGATGCACATCTGGGAGCATTTTGTAATATGTGGACTATCAGAGTGTTGATGAAACACAGAAATTGCATCGGGATTGAATACAACAGTCACCATGCGCAATTTCCTCCATGGGAGTAATGTCTCAAACAGTCTACGGTTAGATCGTTCCCTGCAAGACCAGTAATAGTTTCCGATGCACATCTGGAGGCATTCTGTAATCTGTGGACCTTCAAAGTGTTGATGAAACACAGAATGTGCGTCGGGATTGTATACAACAGGAACCATGCAGGCTTTTCTCCATAGGAGTAATGTCTCAAACAATTTACGCTTTGATCGTTCCCTTGAAGACCAGTAGTAGTTTCCGATGCACATCTGGAGGCATTCTGTAGTCTGTGGACTATCAGAGTGTTGATGAAACACAGAAATTGCATCGGGATTGAATACAACAGTCACCATGCGCAATTTCCTCCATGGGAGTATTGTCTAAAAGAGCCCACGCTTTGATCATTCCCTGGAAGACCTGTAGTAGTTTCCGATGCACATCAGGAGGCATTTTGTAATCTGTGGACTATCAGAGTGTTGATGAAAACCAGAAATTGCATCGGGATTGAATACAACAGTCACCATGTGCACTTTTCTAAATGGGAGTAATGTCTCAAACAGTTTACGGTTTGATCGTTCCCTGGAAGACCAGTAGTAGTTTCCGATGCACATCTGGGGGTATTCTATAATGTGTGGACTATCAGAGTGTAGAAGAAACACAGAAATTGCATCAGGATTGAATACAACAGTGACCATGCGCACTTTCATCCATGGGAGTAATGTCTCAAACAGTCTACGGTTTGATCGTTCCCTGCAAGACCAGTAGTAGTTTCCGATGCACATCTGGAGGCATTCTGTAATCTGTGGATCTTCAAAGTGCTGATGAAACACAGAAATTGCATCGGTATGGAATACAACAGTCACCATGCGCACTTTCCTCCAAGGGAGTAATGTCTCAAACTGTCTACGTTTTGATCGTTCCCTGGAAGACCAGTAGTAGTTTCCGATGCACATCTGGAGGCATTCTGTAACCTGTCGACCTTCAAAGTGTTGATGAAACACAGAAATTGCATCGGGATTGAATACAACAGCCACCTTGCGCACTTTCCTCCATGTGAGTAATGTCTCAAACAGTCTACGCTTTGATCGTTCCCTGGAAGACCAGTAGTAGTTTCCGATGCACATCTGGAGGCATTCTGTAATCTGTGGACCTTCAAAGTGCTGATGAAACACAGAAATTGCATCGCGATTGAATACAACAGTCACCATGCGCACTTTCCTCCATGGGAGAAATGTCTCAAACAGTCTACGCTTTGATCGTTCCCTGGAAGACCTGTAGTAGTTTCCGATGCACATCTGGGAGCATTTTGTAATATGTGGACTATCAGAGTGTTGATGAAACACAGAAATTGCATCGGGATTGAATACAACAGTCACCATGTGCTCTTTTCTCCATGGGAGTAATGTCTCAAACAGTTTACGCTTTGATCGTTCCCTGGAAGTCCAGTAGTAGTTTCCGATGCACATCTGGAGGCATTTTGTAATCTGTGGACTATCAGAGTGTTGATGAAACACAGAAATTGCATCGAGATTGAATACAACAGTCACCATGCGCAATTTCCTCCATGGTTGTAATGTCTCAAAGAGTTTACGCTTTGATCTTTGCCTGGAAGACCAGTAGTAGTTTCCGACGCACATCTGGAGGCATTCTGTAATCTGTGTACCTTCAAAGTGTTGATGAAACACAGAATTTGCATCGGGATTGAATACAACAGTCACAATGCGCACTTTCCTCCATGGGAGTAAGGTCTCAAACAGTCTACGGTTAGATCGTTCCCTGCAAGACCAGTGGTAGTTTCCGATCCACATCTGGAGGAATTCTGTAATCTGTGGACTATTAGAGTGTTGATGAAACACAGAAATTGCATCGGGATTGAATACAACAGTCACCATGCGCAATTTCCTCCATGCGAGTAATGTCTGAAACAGTCTACGCTTTGATCGTTCCCTAGAAGTCAATGTAATAGTTTCCGATGCACATCTGGAGGCATTCTGTAATGTGTGGACTATCAGAGTGTTGATGAAACACAGAAACTGCATCGGGATTGAATACAACAGTCACCATGAGCACTTTCCTCCATAGGAGTAATGTCTCAAACAGTCTACGCTTTGATCCTTCCCTGGAAGACCAGTAGTAGTTTCCGATGCACATCTGGAAGCATTCTGTAATCTGTAGATCTTCAAAGTGTTGATGAAACACAGAAATTGCATCGCTATGGAATACAACAGTCACCATGAGCACTTTCCTCCAAAGGAGTAATGTCTCAAACTGTTTACGTTTTGATCGTTCCCTGGAAGACCAGTAGTAGTTTCCGATGCAAATCTGGAGGCATTCTGTAACCTGTCGACCTTCAATGTGTTGATGAAACACAGATATTGCATCGGGATTGAATACAACAGCCACCTTGCGCACTTTCCTCCATGTGAGTAATGTCTCAAACAGTCTACGCTTTGATCGTTCCCTGGAAGACCAGTAGTAGTTTCCGATGCACATCTGGAGGCATTGTGTAATCTGTGGACCTTCAAAGTGTTGATGAAACACAGAAATTATATAGCGATTGAATACAACAGTCACCATGCGCACTTTCCTCCATGGGAGTAATGTCTCAAACAGTCTACGCTTTTATCGTTCCCTGGAAGACCTGTAGTAGTTTCCGATGCACATCTGGAGGCATTTTGTAATCTGTGGACTATCAGAGTGTTGATGAAACACACAAATTGCATCGGGATTGAATACAACAGTCACCATGAGCACTTTTCTCCATGGGAGTAATGTCTCAAACAGTTTACGTTTTGATCGTTCCCTGGATGACCAGTAGTAGTTTCCGATGCACATCTGGGGGCATTCTATAATGTGTGGACTATCATAGTGTTGATGAAACACGGAAATTGCATCAGGATTGAATACAACAGTCACCATGCGCACTTTCCTCCATGGGAGTAATGTCTCAAAGAGTCTACGGTTAGATCGTTCCCTGCAAGACTAGTAGTAGTTTCCGATGCACATCTGGAGGCATTCTGTAATCTGTGGACCTTCAAAGTGTTGATGAAACACAGAAATCGCCTCGGGATTGAAAACAACAGTCATCATTCGCATATTCCTCCATGGGAGAAATGTCTCAAACTGACTACGTTTTGATCGTTCCCTGGAACACCAGTAGTAGTTTCCGATGCACATCTGGAGGCACTCTGTAATCTGTGGACTCTCAGAGTGTTGATAAAACACAGAAATTGCATCGGGATTGAATACAACAGTCACCATGCGCACATTCCTCCATGGGATTAATGTCTCAAACAGTCTACGCTTTGATGGTTCCCTGGAAGACCAGTAGTAGTTTCCGATGCACATCTGGAGGCATCCTGTAATCTGTGGACTATCTGAGTGTTGATGAAACACAGAAATTGCATCAGGATTGAATACAACAGTGACCATGCGCACTTTCCTCCATGGGAGTAATATCTCAAACAGTCTACGGTTAGATCGTTCCCTGCAAGACCAGTAATAGTTTCCGATGCACATCTGGAGGCATTCTGTAATCTGTGGACCTTCAAAGTGTTGATGAAACACAGAATGTCCGTCGGGATTGTATACAACAGGCACCATGCAGGTTTTTCTCCATAGGAGTAATGTCTCAAACAATTTACGCTTTGATCGTTCCCTTGAAGACCAGTTGTAGTTTCCGATGCACATCTGGAGGCATTCTGTAGTCTGTGGACTATCAGAGTGTTGATGAAACACAGAAATTTTATCGGGATTGAATACAACAGTCACCATGCGCAATTTCCTCCATGGGAGTGTTGTCTAAAAGAGCCCACGCTTTGATCATTCCCTGGAAGACCTGTAGTAGTTTCCGATGCACATCAGGAGGCATTTTGTAATCTGTGGACTATCAGAGTGTTGATGAAAACCAGAAATTGCATCGGGATTGAATACAACAGTCACCATGTGCACTTTTCTAAATGGGAGTAATGTCTCAAACAGTTTACGGTTTGATCGTTCCCTGGAAGACCAGTAGTAGTTTCCGATGCACATCTGGGGGTATTCTATAATGTGTGGACTATCAGAGTGTAGAAGAAACACAGAAAAAGCATTAGGATTGAATACAACAGTGACCATGCGCACTTTCATCCATGGGAGTAATGTCTCAAACAGTGTACGGTTTGATCGTTCCCTGCAAGACCAGTAGTAGTTTCCGATGCACATCTGGAGGCATTCTGTAATCTGTGGATCTTCAAAGTGCTGATGAAACACAGAAATTGCATTGGTATGGAATACAACAGTCACCATGCGCACTTTCCTCCAAGGGAGTAATGTCTCAAACTGTCTACGTTTTGATCGTTCCCTGGAAGACCAGTAGTAGTTTCCGCTGCACATCTGGAGGCATTCTGTAACCTGTCGACCTTCAAAGTGTTGTTGTAACACAGAAATTGCACCGGAATTGAATACAACAGCCACCTTGCGCATTTTCCTCCATGTGAGTAATGTCTCAGTCTACGCGTTGATCGTTCCCTGGAAGACCAGTAGTAGTTTCCGATGCACATCTGGAGGCATTCTGTAATCTGTGGACTATCAGAGTGTTGATGAAACACAGAAGTTGCATCGGGATTGAATACAACAGTCACCATGCGCAATTACCTCCAAGGGAGTAATGTCTCAAACAGTCTACGCTTCGATCGTTCCCTGGAAGTCAATGTAATAGTTTCCGATGCACATCTGGAGGCATTCTGTAATCTGTGGACTATCAGAGTGTTGATGAATCACAGAAACTGCATCGGGATTGAATACAACAGTCACCATGAGCACTTTCCTCCATGTTAGTAATGTCTCAAACAGTCTACGCTTTGATCGTTCCCTGGAAGACCAGTAGTAGTTTTCGATTCACATCTGGAGGCATTCTGTAATCTGTGGATCTTCAAAGTGTTGATGAAACACAGAAATTGCATCGGGATTGAATACAACAGCCACCTTGCGCACTTTCCTACATGTGAGTAATGTCTCAAACAGTCTACGCTTTGATCGTTCCCTGGAAGACCAGTAGTAGTTTCCGATGCACATCTGGAGGCATTCTGTAATCTGTGGACCTTCAAAGTGCTGATGAAACACAGAAATTGCATCGCGATTGAATACAACAGTCACCATGCGCACTTTCCTCCATGGGAGAAATGTCTCAAACAGTCTACGCTTTGATCGTTCTCTGGAAGACCTGTAGTAGTTTCCGATGCACATCTGGGAGCATTTTGTAATATGTTTACTATCAGAGTGTTGATGAAACACAGAAATTGCATCGGGATTGAATACAACAGTCACCATGTGCTCTTTTCTCCATGGGAGTAATGTCTCAAACAGTTTACGCTTTGATCGTTCCCTAGAAGTCCAGTAGTAGTTTCCGATGCACATCTGGAGGCATTTTGTAATCTGTGGACTATCAGAGTGTTGATGAAACACAGAAATTGCATCGGGATTGACTACAACAGTCACCATGCGCAATTTCCTCGATTGGTGTAATGTATCAAACAGTTTACGCTTTGATCGTTCCCTGGAAGACCAGTAGTAGTTTCCGATGCACATCTGGAGGCATTCTGTAATCTGTGGACTATCAGAGTGTTGATGAAACACAGATATTGGATTGGGATTGAATACAACAGTCACCATGCCCACTTTCCTCCATGGTTGTAATGTCTCAAACAGTTTACGCTTTGATCTTTGCCTGGAAGACCAGTAGTAGTTTCCGGCGCACATCTGGAGGCATTCTGTAATCTGTGTACCTTCAAAGTGTTGATGAAACATAGAAATTGCATCGGGATTGAATACAACAGTCACAATGCGCACTTTCCTCCATGGGAGTAAGGTCTCAAACAGTCTACGGTTAGATCATTCCCTGCAAGACCAGTAGTAGTTTCCGATGCACATCTGGAGGCATTCTGTAATGTGTGGACAAACAGAGTGTTGATTAAACACAGAAATATCATCGGGATTGAATACAACAGTCATCATTCGCTTTTTCCTCCATGGGAGTAATGTCTCAAACTGTCTACGCTTTGATCGTTAACTGGAAGACCAGTAGTAGTTTCCGATTCACATCTGGAGGCATTCTGTAATCTGTGGACTATCAGAGTGTTGATGAAACACAGAAATTGCATCGGGACTGAATACAACAATCACCATGCGCAATTTCCTCCATGCGAGTAATGTCTGAAACAGTCTACGCTTTGATCGTTCCCTAGAAGTCAATGTAATAGTTTCCGATGCACATCTGGAGGCATTCTGTAATGTGTGGACTATCAGAGTGTTGATGAAACACAGAAATTGCATCGGGATTGAATACAACAGTCACCATGAGCACTTTCCTCCATAGGAGTAATGTCTCAAACAGTCTACGCTTTGATCCTTCCCTGGAAGACCAGTAGTAGTTTCCGATGCACATCTGGAGGCATTCTGTAATCTGTAGATCTTCAAAGTGTTGATGAATCACAGAAATTGCATCGGTATGGAATACAACAGTCACCATGAGCACTTTCCTCCAAATGAGTAATGTCTCAAACTGTCTACGTTTTGATCGTTCCCTGGAAGACCAGTAGTAGTTTCCGATGCAAATCTGGAGGCATTCTGTAACCTGTCGACCTTCAAAGTGTTGATGAAACACAGATATTGCATCGGGATTGAATACAACAGCCACCTTGCGCACTTTCCTCCATGTGAGTAATGTCTCAAACAGTCTACGCTTTGATCGATCCCTGGAAGTCCAGTAGTAGTTTCCGATGCACATCTGGAGGCATTGTGTAATCTGTGGACCTTCAAAGTGTTGATGAAACACAGAAATTATATAGCGATTGAATACAACAGGCATAATGCGCACTTTCCTCCATGGGAGTAATGTCTCAAACAGTCTACACTTTTATCGTTCCCTGGAAGACCTGTAGTAGTTTCCGATGCACATCTGGAGGCATTTTGTAATCTGTGGACTATCAGAGTGTTGATGAAACACACAAATTGCATCGGGATTGAATACAACAGTCACCATGAGCACTTTTCTCCATGGGAGTAATGTCTCAAACAGTTTACGCTTTGATCGTTCCCTGGATGACCAGTAGTAGTTTCCGATGCAGATCTGGGGGCATTCTATAATGTGTGGACTATCAGAGTGTTGATGAAACACAGAAATTGCATCAGGATTGAATACAACAGTCACCATGCGCACTTTCCTCCATGGGAGTAATGTCTCAAACAGTCTACGGTTAGATCGTTCCCTGCAAGACCAGTAGTAGTTTCCGATGCACATCTGGAGGCATTCTGTAATCTGTGGACCTTCAAAGTGTTGATGAAACACAGAAATCGCCTCGGGATTGAATACAACAGTCATCATTCGCATATTCCTCCATGGGAGTAATGTCTGAAACAGTCTACGCTTTGATGGTTCCCTGGAAGACCAGTAGTAGTTTTCGATGCACATCTGGAGGCATCCTGTAATCTGTGGACTATCTGAGTGTTGATGAAACACAGAAATTGCATCGGGATTGAATACAACAGTCACCATGCGCAATTTCCTCCATGGGAGTAATGTCTCAAAGAGTCTACGCTTTGATCGTTCCCTGGAAGTCAATGTAATAGTTTCCGATGCACATCTGGAGGCATTCTGTAATCTGTGGACCTTCAGAGTGTTGATGAAACACAGAAACTGCATCGGGATTGAATACAACAGTCACCATGAGCGCTTTCCCCCATACGAGTAATGTCTCAATCAGTCTACGCTTTGATCGTTCCCTGGAAGACCAGTAGTAGTTTCCGATGCACATCTGGAGGCATTCTGTAATCTGTGGATCTTGAAAGTGTTGATGAAACACAGAAATTGCATCGGTATGCAATACAACAGTCACCATGCGCACTTTCCGCCATGCGAGTAATGTCTCAAACAGTCTACGGTTAGATCGTTCCCTGCAAGACCAGTAGTAGTTTCCGATGCACATCTGGAGGCATTCGGTAATCTGTGGACCTTCAAAGTGTTGATGAAACACAGAAATCGCCTCGGGATTGAATACAACAGTCATCATTCGCATATTCCTCCATGGGAGTAATGTCTCAAACTGTCTACGATTTGATCGTTCCCTGGAAGACCAGTAGTAGTTTCCGATGCACATCTGGGGGCATTCTATAATGTGGGGACTATCAGAGTGTTGATGAAACACAGAAATTGCATCAGGATTGAATACAACAGTGACCATGCGCACTTACCTCCATGGGAGTAATGTCTCAAACAGTCTTCGGTTTGATCGTTCCCTGCAAGACCAGTAGTAGTTTCCGATGCACATCTGGAGGCATTCTGTAATCTGTGGACCTTCAAAGTGTTGATGAAAGACAGAAATTGCCTCGGGATTGAATACAACAGTCATCATTCGCATTTTCCTCCATGGGAGTAATGTCTCAAACTGTCTACGTTTTGATCGTTCCCTGGAACACCAGTAGTAGTTTCCGATGCACATCTGGAGGCATTCTGTAATCTGTGGACCTTCAAAGTGTTGATGAAACACAGACAGTGCATCGGGATTGTATACAACAGGCAACATGCAGGCTTTTCTCCATGGGAGTAATGTCTCAAACAGTTTACGCTTTGATCGTTCCCTTTAAGACCAGATGTAGTTTCCGATGCACATCTGGAGGCATTCTGTAATCTGTGGACTATCAGAGTGTTGATGAAACACAGAAATTGCATCGGGATTGAATACAACAGTCACCATGCGCACTTTCCGCCATGGGAGTAATGTCTCAAACTGTCTACGTTTTGATCGTTACCTGGAAGACCAGTAATAGTTTCTGATGCACATCTGGAGGCATTCTGTAACCTGTCGACCTTCAAAGTGTTGATGAAACACAGATATTGCATCGGGATTGAATACAACAGCCACCTTGCGCACTTTCCTCCATGTGAGTAATGTCTCAAACAGTCTACGCTTTGATCGTTCCCTGGAAGACCAGTAGTAGTTTCCGATGCACATCTGGAGGCATTCTGTAATCTGTGGACCTTCAAAGTGTTGATGATACACAGAAATTGCATCGCGATTGAAAACAACAGTCACCATGCGCACTTTCCTCCATGGGAGTAATGTCTCAAACAGTCTACGCTTTGATCGTTCCCTGGAAGACCTGTAGTAGTTTCCAATGCACATCTGGAGGCATTTTGTAATATGTGGACTATGAGAGTGTTGATGAAACACAGAAATTGCATCGGGATTGAATACAACAGTCACCATGTGCAATTTTCTCCATGGGAGTAATGTCTCAAACAGTTTACGCTTTGATCGTTCCCTGGAAGTCCAGTAGTAGTTTCCGATGCACATCTGGGGGCATTCTACAACGTGTGGACTATCAGAGTGTTGATGAAACACAGAAATTGCATCAGGATTGAATACAACAGTCACCATGCGCACTTTCCTTTATGGGAGTAATGTCTCAAACAGTCTACGCTTTGATCGTTCCGTGCAAGACCAGTAGTTGTTTCCGATGCACATCTGGAGGCATTCTGTAATCTGTGGACCTTCAAAGTGTTGATGAAACACAGAAATTGCATCGCGATTGTATACAACAGTCACCATGCGCACTTTCTTCCATGGGAGTAATGTCTCAAACAGTCTACGCTTTGATCGTTCCCTGGAAGACCAGTAGTAGTTTCCGATGCACATCTGGAGGCATTCTGTAATCTGTGGACCTTCAAAGTGTTGATGAAACACAGAATTCGCCTACGGGATTGAATACAACAGTAATCATTCGCATTTTCCTCCATGGGAGTAATGTCTCAAACTGTCTACGCTTTGATCGTTCCCTGGAACACCACTATTAGTTTCCGATGCACATCTGGAGGCATTCTGTAATCTGTGGACCTTGAAAGTGTTGATGAAACACAGAAATTGCATCGGGATTGATTACAACAGCCACCTTGCGCACTCTCCTCCAGGTGAGTAATGTCTAAACAGTCTACGCTTTGATCGTTCCCTGGAAGACCAGTAGTAGTTCCGATGCACATCTGGAGGCATTCTGTAATCTGTGGACCTTCAAAGTGTTGATGAAACACAGAAATTTCATAGCGATTGAATACAACAATCACCATGCGCACTTTCCACCATGGGAGTAATGTCTCAAACAGTCTACGCTTTTATCGTTCCCTGGAAGACCTGTAGTAGTTTCCGGTGCACATCTGGAGGCATTTTGTAATCTGTGGACTATCAGAGTGTTGATGAAACACAGAAATTGCATCAGGATTGAATACAACAGTCACCATGCGCACTTTCCTCCATGGGAGTAATGTCTCAAACAGTCTACGGTTAGATCGTTCCCTGCGAGACCAGTAGTAGTTTCCGATGCACATCTGGAGGCATTCTGTAATCTGTGGACCTTCAAAGTGTTGATGAAACACAGAAAACGCCTCGGGATTGAATACAACAGTCATCATTCGCATATTCCTCCATGGGAGTAATGTCTCAAACTGTCTACGTTTTGATCGTTCCCTGGAACACCAGTAGTAGTTTCCGATGAACATCTGGAGGCATTCTGTAATCTGTGGACCTTCAAAGTGTTGATGAAACACAGAATTCGCCCACTGGATTGAATACAACAGTCATCATTCGCATTTTCCTTCATGGGAGTAAAGTCTCAAACTGTCTACGTTTTGGTCGTTCCCTGGAACACCAGTAGTAGTTTGCGATGCACATCTGGAGGCATTCTGTAGTCTGTGTACCTTGAAAGTGTTGATGAAACACAGAAATTGCATCGGGATTGAATACAACAGCCACATTGCGCACTCTCCTCCAGGTGAGTAATGTCTAAACAGTCTACGCTTTGATCGTTCCCTGGAAGACCAGTAGTAGTTTCCGATGCACATCTGGAGGCATTCTGTAATCTGTGGACCTTCAAAGTGTTGATGAAACACAGATCTGTGGACTATCAGAGTCTTGATGAAACACAGAAATTGCTTCAGGATTGAATACAACAGTCACCATGTGCACTTTCCTCCATGGGAGTAATGTCTCAAACAGTCTACGGTTAGATCGTTCCCTGCGAGACCAGTAGTAGTTTCCGATGCACATCTGGAGGCATTCTGTAATCTGTGGACCTTCAAAGTGTTGATGAAACACAGAAAACGCCTCGGGATTGAATACAACAGTCACCATGCGCACATTCCTCCATGGGAGTAATGTCTCAAACAGTCTACGCTTTGATGGTTCCCTGGAAGACCAGTAGTAGTTTCCGATGCACATCTGGAGGCATCCTGTAATCTGTGGACTATCTGAGTGTTGATGAAACACAGAAATTGCATCGGGATAGAATACAACAGTCACCATGCGCAATTTCCTCCATGGGAGTAATGTCTCAAACAGTCTACGCTTTGATCGTTCCCTGGAAGTCAATGTAATAGTTTCCGATGCACATCTGGAGGCATTCTGTAATCTGTGAACCTTCAGAGTGTTGATGAAACACAGAAACTTCATCGGGATTGAATACAACAGTCACCATGAGCACTTTCCCCCATGGGAGTAATGTCTCAAACAGTCTACGCTTTGATCGTTCCCTGGAAGACCAGTAGTAGTTTCCGATGCACATCTGGAGGCATTCTGTAATCTGTGGATCTTCAAAGTGTTGATGAAACACAGAAATTGCATCGGTATGCAATACAACAGTCACCATGCGCACTTTCCTCCATGGGAGTAATGACCCAAACTGTCTACGTTTTGATCGTTCCCTGGAAGACCAGTAGTAGTTTCCGATGGACATCTGGAGGCATTCTGTAATCTGTGGACCTTCAAAGTGTTGATGAAACACAGAAATTGAATCGGGATTGAATACAACAGCCACCTTACGCACTTTCCTGCATGTGAGTAATGTCTCAAACTGTCTACGTTTTGATCGTTCCCTGGAAGACCAGTAGTAGTTTCCGATGGATATCTGGAGGCATTCTGCAATCTGTGGACCTTCAAAGTGTTGATGAAACACAGAAATTGCATCGAGATTGAATACAACAGTCACCATGCGCACTTTCCTCCATGGGAGTAATGTCTCAAACAGTCTGCGCTTTGATCATTCCCTGGAAGACCTGTAGCAGTTTCCGATGCACATCAGGAGGCATTTCGTAATCTGTGGACTATCAGAGTGTTGATGAAACCCAGATATTGCATCGGGATTGAATACAACAGTACCAGGTGCACTTTTCTCCATGGGAGTAATGTCTCAAACAGTTTACGCTTTGATCGTTCCCTGGAAGACCAGTAGTAGTTTCCGATGCACATCTGTGGGCATTCTATAATGTGGGGACTATCAGAGTGTTGATGAAACACAGAAATTGCATCAGGATTGAATACAACAGTGACCATGCGCACTTACCTCCATGGGAGTAATGTCTCAAACAGTCTACGGTATGATCGTTCCCTGCAAGACCAGTAGTACTTTCCGATGCACATCTGGAGGCATTCTGTAATCTGTGGACGATCAGAGTGTTGATGAAACACAGATATTGCATCGGGATTGAATACAACAGTCACCATGCGCACTTTCCGCCATGGGAGTAATGTCTCAAACTGTCTACGTTTTGATCGTTCCCTGGAAGACCAGTAATAGTTTCCGATGCACTACTGGAGGCATTCTGTAACCTGTCGACCTTCAAAGTGTTGATGAAACACAGAAATTGCATCGGGATTGAATACAACAGCCACCTTGCGCACTTTCCTCCATGTGAGTAATGTCTCAAACAGTCTACGCTTTGATCGTTCCCTGGAAGACCAGTAGTAGTTTCCGATGAACATCTGGAGGCATTCTGTAATCTGTGGACCTTCAAAGTGTTGATGAAACACTGAAATTGCATCGCGATTGAAAACAACAGTCACCATGCGCACTTTCCTCCATGGGAGTAATGTCTCAAACAGTCTACGCTTTTATCGTTAACTGGAAGACCTGTAGTAGTTTCCAATGCACATCTGGAGGCATTTTGTAATATGTGTACTATGAGAGTGTTGATGAAACGCAGAAATTGCATCGGGATTGTATACAACAGTCACCATGTGCAATATTCTCCATGGGAGTAATGTCTCAAACAGTTTACGCTTTGATCGTTCCCTGGAAGTCCAGTAGTAGTTTCCGATGCACATCTGGGGGCATTCTACAATGTGTGGACTATCAGAGTGTTGATGAAACACAGAAATTGCATCAGGATTGAATACAACAGTCACCATGCGCACTTTCCTTTATGGGAGTAATGTCTCAAACAGTCTACGCTTTGATCGTTCCGTGCAAGACCTGTAGTAGTTTCCGATGCACATCTGGAGGCATTCTGTAATCTGTTTACCTTCAAAGTGTAGATGAAACACAGAAATTGCATCGCGATTGTATACAACAGTCACCATGCGCACTATCCTCCATGGGAGTAATGTCTCAAACATTCTACGCTTTGATCGTTAATTGCAAGACCAGTAGTTGTGTCCGATGCACATCTTGAGGCATTCTGTAATCTGTGGACCTTAAAAGTGTTGATGAAACACAGAAATTGTATCGGGATTGAATACAACAGTCACAATGCGCACTACCCTCCATGTGAGTAATGTCTCAAACAGTCTACGCTTTGATCGTTCCCTGGAAGACCAGTAGTAGTTTCCGATGCACATCTGGAGGCATTCTGTAATCTGTGGACTATCAGAGTCTTGATGAGACACAGAAATTGCATCGGGATTGAATACAACAGTCACCATGCGCACTTTCTTCCATGGGAGTAATGTCTCAAACAGTCTACGATTTGATCGTTCCCTGGAAGACCAGTAGTAGCTTCCGATGCACATCTGGAGGCATTCTGTAATCTGTGGACTATCCGAGTGTTGATGAAACACAGAAATTGCATCGGGATTGAATACAACAGTCACCATGCCCACTTTCTTCCATGGGAGTAATGTCGCAAACAGTCTACGATTTGATCGTTCCCTGGAAGACCAGTAGTAGCTTCCGATGCACATCTGGAGGCATTCTGTAATCTGTGGACTATCTGAGTGTTGATGAAACACAGAAATTGTATCGGGATTGAATACAACAGTCTCCATGCCCAATTTCCTCCATGGGAGTATTGTCGCAAACAGTCTACGCTTTGATCATTCCCTGGAAGACCAGTAGTAGTTTCCGATGCACATCTGGAGGCATTCTGTAATCTGTAAACCTTCAAAGTGTTGATGAAACACAGAAATTGCATCGGGATGGAATACAACAGTCACCATGCGCACTTTCCTCCGTGGGAGTAATGTCTCAAACTGTCTACGGTTTGATCGTTCCCTGGAAGACCAGTAGTAGTTTCCGATGCACATCTGGAGGCATTCTGTAATCTGTGTACCTTCAAATTGTTGATGAAAGACAGAAATTGCATCGGGATTGAATACAACAGTCACCATGCGCACTTTCCTCCATTGGTGTAATGTCTCAAACAGTTTACGCTTTGATCGTTCCCTGGAAGACCAGTAGTAGTTTCCGATGCACATCCGGAGGCATTCTGTAATCTGTGGACTATCAGAGTCTTGATGAGACACAGATATTGCATCGGGATTGAATACAACAGTCACCATGCGCACTTTCCTCCATGGGTGTAATGTCTCAAACAGTTTACGATTTGATCGTTCCCTGGAAGACCAGTAGTAGTTTCCGATGCACATCTGGAGGCATTCTGTAATCTGTGTACCTTCAAAGTGTTGATGAAACACAGAAATTGCATCGGGATTGAATACAACAGTCACCATGCGCACTATCCTCCATGTGAGTAATGTCTCAAACAGTCTACGCTTTGACGTTCCCTGGAAGACCAGTAGTAGTTTCCGATGCACATCTGGAGGCATTCTGTAATCTGTGGACTATCAGTGTCTTGATGAAACACAGAAAATGCATCGGGATTGAATACTACAGTCACCATGCCCACTTTCCTCTATGGGAGTAATGTCGCAAACAGTCGACGCTTTGATCGTTCCCTGGAAGACCAGTAGTAGTTTCCGATGCACATCTGGAGGCATTCTGTATTCTGTGGATCTTCAAAGTGTAGATGAAACACAGAAATTGCATCGGGATTGAATACAACAGTCACCATGCGCACTTTCCTCCATATGAGTAATGTCACAAACAGTCTACGTTTTGATCGTTCCCTGGAAGACCAGTAGTAGTTTCCGATGCACATCTGGAGGCATTCTGTAATCTGTGGACTATCAGAGTGTTGATGAAACACAGAAATTGCATCGGGATTGAATACAACAGTCACCATGCGCACTTTCCTCCATGGGAGTTATGTCTCAAACAGTTTACGCTTTGATCGTTCCCTGGAAGACCAGTGGTAGTTTCCGATGCACATCTTCTGACAATCTGTAATGTGTGGACTATCAGAGTGTTGATGAAACACAGAAATTGCATCAGGATTGAATACAACAGTCACCATGCGCACTTTCCACCATGGGAGTAATGTCTCAAACAGTTTACGCTTTGATCGTTCCCTGGAAGACCAGTAGTAGTTTCCGAAGCACATCTGGAGGCATTCTGTAATCTGTGGACCTTCAAATTGTTGATGAAACACAGAAATTGCATCTTGATTGAATACAACAGTCACCATGCGCACTCTCCTCCATATGGGTAATATCACAAACAGTCTACGTTTTGAACGTTCCCTGGAAGACCAGTAGTTGTTTCCGATGCACATCTGGAAGCATTCTGTAATCTGTGGACTATCCGAGTGTTGATGAAACACAGAAATTGCATCGGGATTGAATACAACAGTCACCATGCCCACTTTCTTCCATGGGAGTAATGTCGCAAACAGTCTACGATTTGATCGTTCCCTGGAAGACCAGTAGTAGCTTCCGATGCACATCTGGAGGCATTCTGTAATCTGTGGACTATCTGAGTGTTGATGAAACACAGAAATTGCATCGGGATTGAGTACAACAGTCACGATGCGCACTTTCCTCCAGGGGAGTAATGTCTGAAACAGTCCACGCTTTGATCGTTGCCTGGAAGACCAGAAGTACCTTCCGATGCACATCTGGAGGCATTCTGTAACCTGTGGACTATCAGAGTGTTGATGGAATACAGAAATTGCATTGGGATATAATACAACAGTCACCATGCCCACTTTCTTCCATGGGAGTAATGTCGCAAACAGTCTACGATTTGATCGTTCCCTGGAAGACCAGTAGTAGCTTCCGACGCACATCTGGAGGCATTCTGTAATCTGTGGACTATCTGAGTGTTGATGAAACACAGAAATTGCATCGGGATTGAATACAACAGTCTCCATGCCCAATTTCCTCCATGGGAGTATTGTCGCAAACAGTCTACGTTTTGATCATTCCCTGGAAGACCAGTAGTAGTTTCCGATGCACATCTGGAGGAATTCTGTAATCTGTGGACCTTCAAAGTGTTGATGAAACACAGAAATTGCATCGGGATGGAATACAACAGTCACCATGCGCACTTTCCTCCGTGGGAGTAATGTCTCAAACTGTCTACGGTTTGATCGTTCCCTGGAAGACCAGTAGTAGTTTCCGATGCACATCTGGAGACATTCTGTAATCTGTGTACCTTCAAATTGTTGATGAAAGACAGAAATTGCATCGGGATTGAATACAACAGTCACCATGCGCACTTTCCTCCATTGGTGTAATGTCTCAAACAGTTTACGCTTTGATCGTTCCCTGGAAGACCAGTAGTAGTTTCCGATGCACATCCGGAGGCATTCTGTAATCTGTGGACTATCAGAGTCTTGATGAGACACAGATATTGCATCGGGATTGAATACAACAGTCACCATGCGCACTTTCCTCCATGGGTGTAATGTCTCAAACAGTTTACGCTTTGATCGTTCCCTGGAAGACCAGTAGTAGTTTCCGATGCACATCTTCTGACATTATGTAATGTGTGGACTATCACAGTGTTAATGAAACACAGAAATTGCATCGGGATTGAATACAACAGTCACCATGCCCACTTTCCTCCATGGGAGTAATGTCGCAAACAGTCTACGCTCTGATCGTTCCCTGGAAGACCAGTAGTAGTTTCTGATGCACATCTGGAGGCATTCTGTAAACTGTGGACCTTCAAAGTGTTGATGAAACACAGAAATTGCAACGGTATTGTATACAACAGTCACCATGTGAACATTCCTCCATGGGAGTAATGTCTCAAACAGTCTCCGCTTTAATCGTTCCCTGGAAGACCAGTAGTAGTTTACGATGTACATCTGGGGGCATTCTGTAATGTGTGGACCTTCAAAGTGTTGACAAAACACAGAAGTTGCATCGGGATTGAATACAACAGTCACTATGCGCACTTTCCTCCATGAGAGTAGTGTCTCAAATAGTCTACGCTATGATCGTTCCCTGGAAGACCAGTAGTAGTTTCCGATGCACATCTGGAGGCATCCTGTAATCTGTGGAATATCTGAGTGTTGATGAAACACAGAAATTGCATCGGCATTGAATGCAACAGTCACCATGCGCACTTTCATCCATGGGAGTAATGTCTCAAACAGTCTACGCTTTGATGGTTCCCTGGAAGACCAGTAGTAGTTTCCGATTCTCATCTGGAGGCATTCTGTAATCTGTAGACTATCAGAGTGTTGATGAAACACAGAAATTGCATCGGGATTGAATACAACAGTCACCATGCGCAATTTCCTCCATGGGAGTAATGTCTCAAACAGTCTACGCTTTTATCGTTCCCTGGAAGACCTGTAGTAGTTTCCGATGCACATCTGGAGGCATTTTGTAATCTGTGGACTATCAGAGTGTTGATGAAACACAGAAATTGCATCAGGATTGAATACAACAGTCACCATGCGCACTTTCCTCCATGGGAGTAATGTCTCAAACTGTCTACGTTTTGATCGTTCCCTGGAAAACCAGTAGTAGTTTCCGATGAACATCTGGAGGCATTCTGTAATCTGTGGACCTTCAAAGTGTTGATGAAACACAGAATTCGCCTACTGGATTGAATACAACAGTCATCATTCGCATTATCCTCCATAGGAGTAAAGTCTCAAACTGTCTACGTTTTGATCGTTCCCTGGAACACCAGTAGTAGTTTGCGATGCACATCTGGAGGCATTCTGTAGTCTGTGTACCTTGAAAGTGTTGATGAAACACAGAAATTGCATCGGGATTGAATACAACAGCCACCTTGCGCACTCTCCTCCAGGTGAGAAATGTGTAAACAGTCTACGCTTTGATCGTTCCCTGGAAGACCAGTAGTAGTTTCCGATGCACATCTGGAGGCATTCTGTAATCTGTGGACCTTCAAAGTGTTGATGAAACACAGATCTGTGGACTATCAGAGTCTTGATGAAACACAGAAATTGCTTCAGGATTGAATACAACAGTCACCATGCGCACTTTCCTCCATGGGAGTAATGTCTCAAACAGTCTACGGTTAGATCGTTCCTGCGAGACCAGTAGTAGTTTCCGATGCACATCTGGAGGCATTCTGTAATCTGTGGACCTTCAAAGTGTTGATGAAACACAGAAAACGCCTCGGGATTGAATACAACAGTCATCATTCGCATATTCCTCCATGGGAGTAATGTCTCAAACTGTCTACGTTTTGATCGTCCCCTGGAACACCAGTAGTAGTTTCCGATGAACATCTGGAGGCATTCTGTAATCTGTGGACTTTCAGAGTGTTGATAAAACACAGAAATTGCATCGGGATTGAATACAACAGTCACCATGCGCACATTCCTCCATGGGAGTAATGTCTCAAACAGTCTACGCATTGATGGTTCCCTGGAAGACCAGTAGTAGTTTCCGATGCACATCTGGAGGCATCCTGTAATCTGTGGACTATCTGAGTGTTGATGAAACACAGAAATTGCATCGGGATAGAATACAACAGTCACCATGCGCAATTTCCTCCATGGGAGTAATGTCTCAAACAGTCTACGCTTTGATCGTTCCCTGGAAGTCAATGTAATAGTTTCCGATGCACATCTGGAGGCATTCTGTAATCTGTGAACCTTCAGAGTGTTGATGAAACACAGAAACTTCATCGGGATTGAATACAACAGTCACCATGAGCACTTTCCCCCATGGGAGTAATGTCTCAAACAGTCTACGCTTTGATCGTTCCCTGGAAGACCAGTAGTAGTTTCCGATGCACATCTGGAGGCATTCTGTAATCTGTGGATCTTCAAAGTGTTGATGAAACACAGAAATTGCATCGGTATGCAATACAACAGTCACCATGCGCACTTTCCTCCATGGGAGTAATGTCCCAAACTGTCTACGTTTTGATCGTTCCCTGGAAGACCAGTAGTAGTTTCCGATGGACATCTGGAGGCATTCTGTAATCTGTGGACCTTCAAACTGTTGATGAAACACAGAAATTGCATCGAGATTGAATACAACAGTCACCATGCGCACTTTCCTCCATGGGAGTAATGTCTCAAACAGTCTGCGCTTTGATCATTCCCTGGAAGACCTGTAGCAGTTTCCGATGCACATCAGGAGGCATTTTGTAATCTGTGGACTATCAGAGTGTTGATGAAACCCAGATATTGCATCGGGATTGAATACAACAGTACCAGGTGCACTTTTCTCCATGGGAGTAATGTCTCAAAAAGTTTACGCTTTGATCGTTCCATGGAAGACCAGTAGTAGTTTCCGATGCACATCTGTGGGCATTCTATAATGTGGGGACTATCAGAGTGTTGATGAAACACAGAAATTGCATCAGGATTGAATACAACAGTGACCATGCGCACTTACCTCCATGGGAGTAATGTCTCAAACAGTCTACGGTATGATCGTTCCCTGCAAGACCAGTAGTACTTTCCGATGCACATGTGGAGGCATTCTGTAATCTGTGGACGATCAGAGTGTTGATGAAACACAGATATTGCATCGGGATTGAATACAACAGTCACCATGCGCACTTTCCGCCATGGGAGTAATGTCTCAAACTGTCTACGTTTTGATCGTTCCCTGGAAGACCAGTAATAGTTTCCGATGCACATCTGGAGGCATTCTGTAACCTGTCGACCTTCAAAGTGTTGATGAAACACAGAAATTGCATCGGGATTGAATACAACAGCCACCTTGCGCACTTTCCTCCATGTGAGTAATGTCTCAAACAGTCTACGCTTTGATCGTTCCCTGGAAGACCAGTAGTAGTTTCCGATGCACATCTGTAGGCATTCTGTAATCTGTGGACCTTCAAAGTGTTGATGAAACACAGAAATTGCATCGCGATTGAAAACAACAGTCACCATGCGCACTTTCCTCCATGGGAGTAATGTCTCAAACAGTCTACGCTTTTATCGTTAACTGGAAGACCTGTAGTAGTTTCCAATGCACATCTGGAGGCATTTTGTAATATGTGTACTATGAGAGTGTTGATGAAACACAGAAATTGCATCGGGATTGAATACAACAGTCACCATGTGCAATATTCTCCATGGGAGTAATGTCTCAAACAGTTTACGCTTTGATCGTTCCATGGAAGTCCAGTAGTAGTTTCCGATGCACATCTGGGGGCATTCTACAATGTGTGGACTATCAGAGTGTTGATGATACACAGAAATTGCATCAGGATTGAATACAACAGTCACCATGCGCACTTTCCTTTATGGGAGTAATGTCTCAAACAGTCTACGCTTTGATCGTTCCGTGCAAGACCTGTAGTAGTTTCCGATGCACATCTGGAGGCATTCTGTAATCTGTTTACCTTCAAAGTGTAGATGAAACACAGAAATTGCATCGCGATTGTATACAACAGTCACCATGCGCACTTTCCTCCATGGGAGTAATGTCTCAAACAGTCTACGCTTTGATCGTTCCCTGCAAGACCAGTAGTAGTTTCCGATGCACATCTGGAGGCATTCTGTAATCTGTGGACCTTCAAAGTGTTGATGAAACACAGAAATTGTATCGGGATTGAATACAACAGTCATCATTCGCATTTTCCTCCATGGGAGTAATGTCTCAAACTGTCTACGTTTGATCGTTCCCTGGAACACCAGTAGTAGTTTCCGATGCACATCTGGAGGCATTCTGTAATCTGTAAACTATCAGAGTTATGCTCAAACACAGAAACTGCATCGGGATTGAAGACAACAGTCACCATGCGCACTTTCCTCCATGGGAGTAATGTCTCAACATTTTACGCTTTGATCCTTCCATGGAAGACCAGTATTAGTTTCCGATGCACATATGGAGGCATTCTGTAATCTGTGGACTATCAGAGTGTTGATGAAACGCAGAAATTGCATCGGGATTGAATACAACAGACACCATGCGCACTTTCCTCCATGGGAGTAATGTCTCAAACAGTTTACGCTTTGATCGTTCCCTGGAAGACCAGTAGTACTTTCCGATGCACATCTTCTGACATTCCGTAATGTGTGGACTATCAGAGTGTTGATGAAACACAGAAATTGCATCAGGATTGAATACAACCGTCACCATGCGCACTATCCTCCATGGGAGTAATGTCTCAAACAGTCTACGCTTTGATCGTTCATTGCAAGACCAGTAGTTGTGTGTGATGCACATCTTGAGGCATTCTGTAATCTGTGGACCTTGAAAGTGTTGATGAAACACAGAAATTGTATCGGGATTGAATACAACAGTCACAATGCGCACTACCCTCCATGTGAGTAATGTCTCAAACAGTCTACGCTTTGATCGTTCCCTGGAAGACCAGTAGTAGTTTCCGATGCACATCTGGAGGCATTCTGTAATCTGTGGACTATCAGAGTCTTGATGAGACACAGAAATTGCATCGGGATTGAATACAACAGTCACCATGCGCACTTTCTTCCATGGGAGTAATGTCGCAAACAGTCTACGATTTGATCGTTCCCTGGAAGACCAGTAGTAGCTTCCGATGCACATCTGGAGGCGTTCTGTAATCTGTGGACTATCTGAGTGTTGATGAAACACAGAAATTGCATCGGGATTGAATACAACAGTCTCCATGCCCAATTTTCCTCCATGGGAGTATTGTCGCAAACAGTCTACGTTTTGATCATTCCCTGGAAGACCAGTAGTAGTTTCCGATGCACATCTGGAGGCATTCTGTAATCTGTGGACCTTCAAAGTGTTGATGAAACACAGAAATTGCATCGGGACGGAATACAACAGTCACCATGCGCACTTTCCTCCGTGGGAGTAATGTCTCAAACTGTCTACGGTTTGATCGTTCCCTGGAAGACCAGTAGTAGTTTCCGATGCACATCTGGAGGCATTCTGTAATCTGTGGACTATCAGAGTCTTGATGAGACACAGAAATTGCATCGGGATTGAATACAACAGTCACCATGCGCACTTTCCTCCATTGGTGTAATGTCTCAAACAGTTTACGATTTGATCGTTCCCTGGAAGACCAGTAGTAGTTTCCGATGCACATCTGGAGGCATTCTGTAATCTGTGTACCTTCAAAGTGTTGATGAAACACAGAAATTGCATCGGGATTGAATACAACAGTCACCATGCGCACTATCCACCATGTGAGTAATGTCTCAAACAGTCTACGCTTTGATCGTTCCCTGGAAGACCAGTAGTAGTTTCCGATGCACATCTGGAGGCATTCTGTAATCTGTGGACTATCAGTGTCTTGATGAAACACAGAAAATGCATCGGGATTGAATACTACAGTCACCATGCCCACTTTCCTCTATGGGAGTAATGTCGCAAACAGTCGACGCTTTGATCGTTCCCTGGAAGACCAGTAGTAGTTTCCGATGCACATCTGGAGGCATTCTGTATTCTGTGGACCTTCAAAGTGTAGATGAAACACAGAAATTGCATCGGGATTGAATACAACAGTCACCATTCGCACTTTCCTCCATATGAGTAATGTCACAAACAGTCTACGTTTTGATCGTTCCCTGGAAGACCAGTAGTAGTTTCCGATGCACATCTGGAGGCATTCTGTAATCTGTGGACTATCAGAGTGTTCATGAAACACAGAAATTGCATCGGGATTGAATACAACAGTCACCATGCGCACTTTCCTCCATGGGAGTTATGTCTCAAACAGTTTACGCTTTGATCGTTCCCTGGAAGACCAGTGGTAGTTTCCGATGCACATCTTCTGACAATCTGTAATGTGTGGACTATCAGAGTGTTGATGAAACACAGAAATTGCATCAGGATTGAATACAACAGTCACCATGCGCACTTTCCACCATGGGAGTAATGTCTCAAACAGTTTACGCTTTGATCGTTCCCTGGAAGACCAGTAGTAGTTTCCGAAGCACATCTGGAGGCATTCTGTAATCTGTGGACCTTCAAATTGTTGATGAAACACAGAAATTGCATCTAGATTGAATACAACAGTCACCATGCGCACTCTCCTCCATATGGGTAATATCACAAACAGTCTACGTTTTGAACGTTCCCTGGAAGACCAGTAGTTGTTTCCGATGCACATCTGGAAGCATTCTGTAATCTGTGGACTATCCGAGTGTTGATGAAACACAGAAATTGCATCGGGATTGAATACAACAGTCACCATGCCCACTTTCTTCCATGGGAGTAATGTCGCAAACAGTCTACGATTTGATCGTTCCCTGGAAGACCAGTAGTAGCTTCCGATGCACATCTGGAGGCATTCTGTAATCTGTGGACTATCTGAGTGTTGATGAAACACAGAAATTGCATCGGGATTGAATACAACAGTCTCCATGCCCAATTTCCTCCATGGGAGTATTGTCGCAAACAGTCTACGCTTTGATCATTCCCTGGAAGACCAGTAGTAGTTTCCGATGCACATCTGGAGGCATTCTGTAATCTGTGGACCTTCAAAGTGTTGATGAAACACAGAAATTGCATCGGGATGGAATACAACAGTCACCATGCGCTCTTTCCTCCGTGGGAGTAATGTCTCAAACTGTCTACGGTTTGATCGTTCCCTGGAAGACCAGTAGTAGTTTCCGATGCACATCTGGAGGCATTCTGTAATCTGTGTACCTTCAAATTGTTGATGAAAGACAGAAATTGCATCGGGATTGAATACAACAGTCACCATGCGCACTTTCCTCCATTGGTGTAATGTCTCAAACAGTTTACGCTTTGATCGTTCCCTGGAAGACCAGTAGTAGTTTCCGATGCACATCCGGAGGCATTCTCTAATCTGTGGACTATCAGAGTCTTGATGAGACACAGATATTGCATCGGGATTGAATACAACAGTCACCATGCGCACTTTCCTCCATGGGTGTAATGTCTCAAACAGTTTACGCTTTGATCGTTCCCTGGAAGACCAGTAGTAGTTTCCGATGCACATCTTCTGACATTATGTAATGTGTGGACTATCACAGTGTTAATGAAACACAGAAATTGCATCGGGATTGAATACAACAGTCACCATGCCCACTTTCCTCCATGGGAGTAATGTCGCAAACAGTCTACGCTCTGATCGTTCCCTGGAAGACCAGTAGTAGTTTCTGATGCACATCTGGAGGCATTCTGTAAACTATGGACCTTCAAAGTGTTGATGAAACACAGAAATTGCATCGGTATTGTATACAACAGTCACCATGTGAACATTCCTCCATGGGAGTAATGTCTCAAACAGTCTACGCTTTAATCGTTCCCTGGAAGACCAGTAGTAGTTTACGATGTACATCTGGGGGCATACTGTAATGTGTGGACCTTCAAAGTGTTGACAAAACACAGAAGTTGCATCGGGATTGAATACAACAGTCACTATGCGCACTTTCCTCCATGAGAGTAGTGTCTCAAATAGTCTACGCTATGATCGTTCCCTGGAAGACCAGTAGTAGTTTCCGATGCACATCTGGAGGCATCCTGTAATCTGTGGAATATCTGAGTGTTGATGAAACACAGAAATTGCATCTTCATTGAATGCAACAGTCACAATGCGCACTTTCCTCCATGGGAGTAATGTCTCAAACAGTCTACGCTTTGATGGTTCCCTGGAAGACCAGTAGTAGTTTCCGATTCTCATCTGGAGGCATTCTGTAATCTGTAGACTATCAGAGTGTTGATGAAACACAGAAATTGCATCGGGATTGAATACAACAGTCACCATGCGCAATTTCCTCCATGGGAGTAATGTCTCAAACAGTCTCCGCTTTGATCGTTCCCTGGAAGTCAATGTAATAGTTTCCGATGCACATCTGGAGGCATTCTGTAATCTGTGAACCTTCAAAGTGTTGATGAAACACAGAAACTGCATCGAGATTGAATACAACAGTCACCATGTGCACTTTTCTCCATGGGAGTAATGTCTCAAATAGTTTACGCTTTGATCGTTCCCTGGAAGACCAGTAGTAGTTTCCGATGCACATATGGGGGCATTCTATAATGTGTGTACTATCAGAGTGTTGATGAAACACAGAAATTGCATCAGGATTGAATACAACAGTGACCATGCGCACTTTCCTCCATGGGAGTAATGTCTCAAACAGTCTACGGTTTGATCGTTCCCTGCAAGACCAGTAGTAGTTTCCGATGCACATCTGGAGGCATTCTGAAATCTGTGGACCTTTCAAAGTGTTGATGAAACACAGAAATTGCAACGGGATTAAATACAACAGTCACCATGCGCAATTTCCTCCAAGGGAGTAATGTCTCAAACAGTCTACGCTTTGATCGTTCCCTGGAAGTCAATGTAATAGTTTCCGATGCACATCTGGAGGCATTCTGTAATCTGTGTACCTTCAAATTGTTGATGAAAGACAGAAATTGCATCGGGATTGAATACAACAGTCACGATGCGCACTTTCCTCCGTTGGTGTAATGTCTCAAACAGTTTACGCTTTGATCGTTCCCTGGAAGACCAGTAGTAGTTTCCGATGCACATCTGGAGGCATTCTGTAATCTGTGGACTATCAGAGTCTTGATGAGACACAGATATTGCATCGGGATTGAATACAACAGTCACCATGCGCACTTTCCTCCAAGGGTGTAATGTCTCAAACAGTTTACGCTTTGATCGTTCCCTGGAAGACCAGTAGTAGTTTCCGATGCACATCTTCTGACATTATGTAATGTGTGGACTATCACAGTGTTGATGAAACACAGAAATGGCATCGGGATTGAATACAACAGTCACCATGCCCACTTTCCTCCATGGGAGTAATGTCGCAAAAAGTCTACGCTCTGATCGTTCCCTGGAAGACCAGTAGTAGTTTCCGATGCACATCTGGAGGCATTCTGTAATCTGTGGACTATCAGAGTGTTGATAAAACACAGAAATTGCATCGGGATTGAATACAACAGTCACCATTCGCACATTCCTCCATGAGACTGATGTCTCAAACAGTCTATGCTTTGATCGTTCCCTGGAAGACCAGTAGTAGTTTCTGATGCACATCTGGAGGCATTCTGTAAACTGTGGACCTTCAAAGTGTTGATGAAACACAGAAATTGCATCGGTATTGTATACAACAGTCACCATGTGAACATTCCTCCATGGGAGTAATGTCTCAAACAGTCTACGCTTTAATCGTTCCCTGGAAGACCAGTAGTAGTTAACGATGTACATCTGGGGGCATTCTGTAAGCTGTGGACCTTCAAAGTGTTGAGAAAACACAGAAGTTGCATCGGGATTAAAAACAACAGTCACTATGCGCACTTTCCCCATGAGAGTAGTGTCTCAAATAGTCTACGCTATGATCGTTCCCTGGAAGACCAGTAGTAGTTTCCGATGCACATCTGGAGGCATCCTGTAATCTGTGGACTATCTGAGTGTTGATGAAACACAGAAATTGCATCGGCATTGAATGCAACAGTCACCATGCGCACTTTCCTCCATGGGAGTAATGTCTCAAACAGTCTACGCTTTGATGGTTCCCTGGAAGACCAGTAGTAGTTTCCGATTCTCATCTGGAGGCATTCTGTAATCTGTAGACTATCAGAGTGTTGATGAAACACAGATATTGCATCGGGATTGAATACAACAGTCACCATGCGCAATTTCCTCCATGGGAGTAATGTCTCAAACAGTCTCCGCTTTGATCGTTCCCTGGAAGTCAATGTAATAGTTTCCGATGCACATCTGGAGGCATTCTGAAATCTGTGAACCTTCAAAGTGTTGATGAAACACAGAAACTGCATCGAGATTGAATACAACAGTCACCATGTGCACTTTTCTCCATGGGAGTAATGTCTCAAACAGTTTACGCTTTGATCGTTCCCTGGAAGACCAGTAGTAGTTTCCGATGCACATATTGGGGCATTCTATAATGTGTGGACTATCAGAGTGTTGATGAAACACAGAAATTGCATCAGGATTGAATACAACAGTGACCATGCGCACTTTCCTCCATGGGAGTAATGTCTCAAACAGTCTACGCTTTGATCGTTCCCTGGAAGTCAATGTAATAGTTTCCGATGCACATCTGGAGGCATTCTGTAATCTGTGGACCTTCAGAGTTTTGATGAAACACAGAAACTGCATCGGGATTGAATACAACAGTCACCATGAGCACTTTCCTCCATAGGAGTAATGTCTCAAGCAGTCTACGCTTTGATCGTTCCTTGGAAGACCAGTAGTAGTTTCCGATGCACATCTGGAGGCATTTTGTAATCTGTGGACCTTCAAAGTGTTGATGAAACACAGAAATTGCATCGAGATTGAATACAACAGCCACCATGCGCACTTTCCTCCATGGGAGTAATGTTTCAAACAGTCTACGCTTTGATCGTTCTCTGGAAGACCCGTAGTAGTTTCCGATGCACACCAGGAGGCATTTTGTTATCTGTGGACTATCAGAGTGTTAATGAAACCCAGAAATTGCATCGGGATTGAATACAACAGTCATCATGTGCACTTTTCTCCATGGGAGTAATGTCTCAAAGAGTTTACGCTTCGATCGTTCCCTGGAAGACCAGTAGTAGTTTCCGATGCACATCTGGATGCATTCTATAATGTGTGGACTATCAGACTGTTGATGAAACACAGAAATAGCATCAGGGTTGAATACAACAGTAACCATGCGCACTTTGTCCCATGGGAGTAATGTCTCAAACAGTCTACGGTTTGATCGTTCCCTGCAAGACCAGTAGTAGTTTCCGATGCACATCTGGAGGCATTCTGTAATCTGTGGACCTTCAAAGTGTTGATGAAACACAGAAATTGCCTCGGGATTGAATACAACAGTCATCATTCGCATTTTCCTCCATGGGAGTAATGTCTCAAACTGTCTACGTTTTGATCGTTCCGTGGAACACCAGTAGTAGTTTCCGATGCACATCTGGAGGCATTCTGTAATCTGTGGACCTTCAAAGTGTTGATGAAACACAGAAAGTGCATCAAAATTGTATACAACAGGCACCATGCATGCTTTTCTCCATGGGAGTAATGTCTCAAACAGTTTACGCATTGATCGTTCCCTTGAAGACCAGTAGTAGTTTCCGATGTACATCTGGGGGCATTCTGTAATCTGTGGACCTTCAAATTGTTCATGAAACACAGAAATTGCATCGAGATTGAATACAACGGGCACCATGCGCACTATCCTCCATGGGAGTAAAGTCTCAAACAGTTTACGCTTTAATCGTTCCCTGAAAGACCTGTAGTAGTTTCCGATGCACTTCAGGAGGCATTTTGTAATCTGTGGACTATCAGAGTGTTGATGAAACACAGAAATTGCATCGGGATTGAATACAACAGACACCATGTGCACTTTTCTCCATGGGAGTAATGTCTCAAACAGTTTACGCTTTGATCGTTACCTTGAAGACCAGTAGTAGTTTCCGATGCACATCTGGAGCATTCTGTAATCTGTGGACTATCAGAGTGTTGATGAAACACAGAAATTGCATCGGGATTGAATACAACAGTCACCATTCGCACATTCCTCCATGAGAGTGATGTCTCAAACAGTCTACGCTTTGATCGTTCCCTGGAAGACCAGTAGTAGTTTCTGATGCACATCTGGAGGCATTCTGTAAACTGTGGACCTTCAAAGTGTTGATGAAACACAGAAATTGCATCGGTATTGTATACAACAGTCACCATGTGAACATTCCTCCATGGGAGTAATGTCTCAAACAGTCTACGCTTTAATCGTTCCCTGGAAGACCAGTAGTAGTTTCCGATGCACATCTGGAGGCATTCTGTAATCTGTGGACCTTTCAAAGTGTTGATGAAACACAGATATTGCAACGGCATTAAATACAACAGTCACCATGCGCAATTTCCTCCAAGGGAGTAATGTCTCAAACAGTCTACGCTTTGATCGTTCCCTGGAAGTCAATGTAATAGTTTCCGATGCACATCTGGAGGCATTCTGTAATCTGTGGACCTTCAGAGTGTTGATGAAACACAGAAACTGCATCGGGATTGAATACAACAGTCACTATGAGCACTTTCCTCCATAGGAGTAATGTCTCAAGCAGTCTACGCTTTGATCGTTCCTTGGAAGACCAGTAGTAGTTTCCGATGCACATCTGGAGGCATTCTGTAATCTGTGGACCATCAAAGTGTTGATGAAACACAGAAATTGCATCGAGATTGAATACAACAGCCACCATGCGCACTTTCCTCCATGGGAGTAATGTTTCAAACAGTCTACGCTTTGATCGTTCCCTGGAAGACCCGTAGTAGTATCCGATGCACACCAGGAGGCATTTTGTTATCTGTGGACTATCATAGTGTTAATGAAACCCAGAAATTGCATCGGGATTGAATACAACAGTCATCATGTGCACTTTTCTCCATGGGAGTAATGTCTCAAAGAGTTTACGCTCTGATCGTTCCCTGGAAGACCAGTAGTAGTTTCCGATGCACATCTGGGTGCATTCTATAATGTGTGGACTATCAGACTGTTGATGAAACACAGAAATAGCATCAGGGTTGAATACAACAGTAACCATGCGCACTTTGTCCCATGGGAGTAATGTCTCAAACAGTCTACGGTTTGATCGTTCCCTGCAAGACTAGTAGTAGTTTCCGATGCTCATCTGGAGGCATTCTGTAATCTGTGGACCTTCAAAGTGTTGATGAAACACAGAAATTGCCTCGGGATTGAATACAACAGTCATCATTCGCATTTTCCTCCATGGGAGTAATGTCTCAAACTGTCTACGTTTTGATCGTTCCGTGGAACACCAGTAGTAGTTTCCGATGCACATCTGGAGGCATTCTGTAATCTGTGGACCTTCAAAGTGTTGATGAAACACAGAAAGTGCATCAAAATTGTATACAACAGGCACCATGCAGTCTTTTCTCCATGGGAGTAATGTCTGAAACAGTTTACGCATTGATCGTTCCCTTGAAGACCAGTAGTAGTTTCCGATGTACATCTGGGGGCATTCTGTAATCTGTGGACCTTCAAAGTGTTCATGAAACACAGAAATTGCATCGAGATTGAATACAACAGTCACCATGCGCACTTTCCTCCATGGGAGTAATGTCTCAAACAGTTTACGCTTTCATCGTTCCCTGAAAGACCTGTAGTAGTTTCCGATGCACTTCAGGAGGCATTTTGTAATCTGTGGACTATCAGAGTGTTGATGAAACACAGACATTGCATCGGGATTGAATACAACAGACACCATGTGCACTTTTCTCCATGGGAGTAATGTCTCAAACAGTTTACGCTTTGATCGTTACCTTGAAGACCAGTAGTAGTTTCCGATGCACATCTGGAGCATTCTGTAATCTGTGGACTATCAGAGTGTTGATGAAACACAGAAATTGCATCGGGATTGAATACAACAGTCACCATGAGCAATTTCCTCCATGGGAGTAATGTCTCAAACAGTCTACACTTTGATCGTTCCCTGGAAGTCAATGTAATAGTTTCCGATGC
This sequence comes from Schistocerca gregaria, assembly GCF_023897955.1. NCBI lineage: Eukaryota > Metazoa > Arthropoda > Insecta > Orthoptera > Acrididae > Schistocerca > Schistocerca gregaria. The sequence continues at coordinate 100,501,565 of NC_064929.1, read as the reverse complement.
ACATCTAGAGGCATTCTGTAATCTGTGGACTATCAGAGTGTTGATGAAACACAGAAACTACATCGGGATTGAATACAACAGTCACCATGAGCACTTTCCTCCATAGGAGTAATGTCTCAAACAGTCTACGCTTTGATCGTTCCCTGGAAGACCAGTAGTAGTTTCCGATGCACATCTGGAGGCATTCTGTAATCTGTGGATCTTCAAAGTGCTGATGAAACACAGAAATTGCCGCGGTATGGAATACAACAGTCACCATGCGCACTTTCCTCCATGGGAGTAATGTCTCAAACTGTCTACATTTGATCGTTCCCTGGAAGACCAGTAGTAGTTTGCGATGCACATCTGGAGGCATTCTGTAACCTGTCGACCTTCAAAGTGTTGTTGTAACACAGAAATTGCATCGGAATTGAATACAACAGCCACCTTTGCGCACTTTCCTCCATGTGAGTAATGTCTCAAACAGTCTACTCTTCGATCGTTCCCTGGAAGACCTGTAGTAGTTTCCGATGCACATCTGGAGGCATTTTGTAATCTGTGGACTATCAGAGTATTGATGAAACACAGAAATTGCATCGGGATTGTATACAAGAGTCACCATGTGAACTTTCCTCCATGGAAGTAATGTCTCAAAGAGTCTACGCTTTAATCGTTCCCTGGAAGACCAGTAGTGGTTTCCGATGTACATCTGGAGGCATTCTGGAATCTGTGGATCTTCAAAGTGTTGATGAAACACAGAAATTGCATCGGTATGGAATACAACAATCACCATGCGCACTTTCCTCCATGGGAGTAATGTCTCAAACTGTCTACTTTTTGATCGTTCCCTGGAAGAGCAGTAGTAGTTTCCGATGCACATCTGGGGGCGTTCTGTAATCTGTGGACTATCAGAGTGTTGATGAAACACAGAAATTGCATCGGGATTGAATACAACAGTCACCATGCGCACTTTCCTCCATGGGAGTAATGTCTCAAACAGTTTACGCTTTCATCGTTCCCTGAAAGACCTGTAGTGGTTTCCGATGCACTTCAGGAGGCATTTTGTAATCTGTGGACTATCAGAGTGTTGACGAAACACAGAAATTGCATCGGCATTGAATACAAAAGTCACCATGTGCACTTTTCTCCATGGGAGTAATGTCTCAAACAGTTTGCGATTTGATTGTTCTCTGGAAGACCAGTAGTAGTTTCCGATGCACATCTTGGGGCATTCTATAATGTGTGGACTATCAGAGTGTTGATGAAACACAGAAATTGCATCAGGATTGAATACAACAGTCACCATGCGCACTTTACTCCATGTGAGTATTGTCTCAAACAGTCTACGCTTTGATGGTTCCCTGGAAGACCAGTAGTAGTTTCCGATGTACATCTGGAGGCATTCTGTAATCTGTGGACTATCAGAGTGTTGATGAAACACAGAAATTGCATCGGGATTGAATACAACAGTCACCATGCGCACTTTCCTCCATTGGTGTAATGTCTCAAACAGTTTACGCTTTGATCGTTCCCTGGAAGACCAGTAGTAGTTTCCGATGCACATCTGGAGGCATTCTGTAATCTGTGGACCTTCAAAGTGTTGATGAAACACAAAATTGCATCAAGATTGAATACAACAGTCACCATGCGCACTTTCCTCCATGAGAGTAATGTCTCAAACTGTCTACGTTTTGATCGTTCCCTGGAACACCAGTAGTAGTCTCCGATGCACATCTGGAGGCATTCTGTAATCTGTGAACCTTCAAAGTGTTGATGAAACACAGAAAGTGCATCGGGATTGTATACAACAGGCACCATGCAGGCTTTTCTCAATGGGAGTAATGGCTCAAACAATTTACGCTTTGATCGTTCCCTTGAAGTCCAGTAGTACTTCCGATGCACATCTGGAGGCATTCTGTAATCTGTGGACTATCGGAGTGTTGATGAAACACAGAAATTGCATCGGGATTGAGTACAACAGTCACCATGAGCAAATTTCCTCCATGGGAGTAATGTCTCAAACAGTCTACGCTTTGATCGTTCCCTGGAAGTCAATGTAATAGTTTCCGATGCAAATCTGGAGGCATTACGTAATCTGTGGACTATCAGAGTGTTGATGAAACACAGAAACTGCATCCGGATTGAATACAACAGTCACCATGAGCACTTTCCTTCATAAGAGTAATGTCACAAACAGTCTACGCTTTGATCGTTCTCTGGAAGACCAGTGGTAGTTTCCGATGCACATCTGGAGGCATTCTTTAACCTGTCGACCTTCAAAGTCTTGATGAAACACAGAAATTGCATCGGGATTGAATACAACAGCCACCTTGCGCACTTTCCTCCATGTGAGTAAAGTCTCAAACAGTCTACGCTTATATCGTTCCCTGGAAGACCAGTAGTAGTTTCCGATGCACATCTGGAGGCATTCTGTAATCTGTGGACCTTCAAAGAGTTGATGAAACACAGAAAGTGCATCGGGATTGTATACAACGGGCACCATGCAGGCTTTTCTCCATGGGAGTAATGTCTCAAACTGTTTACGCATTGATCGTTCCCTTGAAGACCAGTAGTAGTTTCCCTTGTACATCTGGGGGCATTCTGTAATCTGTGGACCTTCAAAGTGTTCATGAAACACAGAAATTGAATCGAGATTGAATACAACAGTCACCATGCGCACTTTCCTCCATGGGAGTAATGTCTCAAACAGTCTACGGTTTCATCGTTACCTGAAAGACCTGTAGTAGTTTCCGATGCACATCTGGAGGCATTCTGTAATCTGTGGACTATCAGAGTGTTGATGAAACACAGAAACTGCATCGGGATTGAATACAACTGTCACCATGAGCGCTTTCCTCCATAGGAGTAATGTCTCAAACAGTCTACGCTTTGATCGTTCCCTGGAAGACCAGTAGTAGTTTCCGATGCACATCTGGAGGCATTCTGCAATCTGTGGATCTTCAAAGTGTTGATGAAACACAGAAATTGCATCGGCATGGAATACAACAGTCACCATGCGCACTTTCCTCCATGGGAGTAATGTCTCAAACTGTCTACGATTTGATCGTTCCCTGAACGACCAGTAGTTGTTTCCGATTCACATCTGGAGGCATTCTGTAACCTGTCGACCTTCAAAGTGTTGTTGTAACACAGAAATTGCATCGGCATTGAATACAACAGCCACCTTGCGCACTTTCCACCATGTGAGTAATGTCTCAAACAGTCTACGCTTTGATCGTTCCCTGGAAGACCAGTCGTAGTTTCCGATGCACATCTGGAGGCATTCTGTAATCTGTGGACCTTCAAAGTGTTGATGAAACACAGAAATTGCATCGCCATTGAATACAACAGTCACCATGCGCACTTTCCTCCATGTTAGTAATGTCTCAAACAGTCTACTCTTTGATCGTTCCCTGGAAGACCTGTAGTAGTTTCCGATGCACATCTGGAGGCATTTTGTAATCCGTGGACTATCAGAGTGTTGATGAAACACAGAAATTGCATCGGGATTGAATACAAAAGCCACCATGTGCACATTTCTCCATGGGAGTAATGTCTCAAACAGTTTACGCTTTGATCGTTGCCTGGAAGACCAGTAGCAGTTTCCGATGCACATCTGGGGGCATTCTATAATGTGTAGACTATCAGAGTGTTGATGGAACACAGAAATTGCATCAGGATTGAATACAACAATCACCATGCGCACTTTCCTCCATGGGAGTAATGTCTCAAACAGTCTACGGTTTGATCGTTCCCTGCAAGACCAGTAGTAGTTTGCGATGCACATCTGGAGGCATTCTGTAATCTGTGGACCTTCAAAGTGTTGATGAAACACAGAAATTGCCTCGGGATTGAATACAACAGTCATCATTCGCATTTGCCTCCATGGGAGTAATGTCTCAAACTGTCTACGTTTTGATCGTTCCCTGGAACACCAGTAGTAGTTTCCGATGCACATCTGGAGGCATTCTGTAATCTATGGACCTTCGAAGTGTTGATGAAACACAGAAAGTGCATCGGGATTGTATACAACAGGCACCATGCAGGCTTTTCCCCATGGGAGTAATGTCTCAAACAGTTTACCCTTTGATCCTTCCCTTGAAGATCAGTAGTATTTTCCGATGTACATCTGGGGGCATTCTGTAAGCTGTGGACCTTCAAAGTGTTGATAAAACACAGAAGGTGCATCGGGATTGAATACAACAGCCACCATGCGCAATTTCCTCCATGGGAGTAATGTCTCAAACACTCTACGCTTAGATCGTTCCCTGGAAGTCAATGTAATAGTTTCCGTGGCACATCTGGAGGCATTCTGTAATCAGTGGACCTTCAGAGTGTTGATGAAACACAGAAGCTGCATCGGGATTGAGTACAACAGTCACCAAGAGCACTTTCCTCCATAGGAGTAATGTCTCAAACAGTCTACGTTTTGATCGTTCCCTGGAAGACTAGTATTAGTTTCCGATGCACATCTGGAGGCATTCTGTAATCTGTGGATCTTCAAAGTGTTGATGAAAGACAGAAATTGCATCGGTATGGAATACAACAATCACCATGCGCACTTTCCTCCATGGGAGTAATGTCTCAAACTGTCAACGTTTCGATCGTTCCCTGGAAGAGCAGTAGTAGTTTCCGATGCAGATCTGGAGGCATTCTGTAGTCTCTGGACCTTCAAAGTGTTGATGAAACACAGAAATTGCATCGGGATTGAATACAACAGCCACCTTGCGCACTTTCCTGCATGTGAGTAATGTCTCAAACAGTCTACGCATTGATCGTTCCCTGGAAGACCAGTAGTAGTTTCCGATGCACATCTGGCGGCATTCTGTAATCTGTGGACCTTCAAAGTGTTGATGAAACACAGAAATTGCATCGAGATTGAATACAACAGTCACAATGCGCACTTTCCTCCATGGGAGTAATGTCTCAAACAGTCTACGCTCTGATCGTTCCCTGGAAGACCTGTAATAGTATCCGATGCACATCAGGAGGCATTTTGTAATCTGTGGACTATCAGAGTGTTGATGAAACCCAGAAATTGCATCGGGATTTAATACAACAGTCACCATGTGCACTTTTCTCCATGGGAGTAATGTCTCAAACAGTTTACGCTTTGATCGTTCCCCGGAAGACCAGTAGTAGTTTCCGATGCACATCTGGGGGCATTCTATAATGTGTGGACTATCAGAGTGTTGATGAAACACAGAAATTGCATCAGGATTTAATACAACAGCGACCATGCGCACTTTCCTCCATGGGAGTAATGTCTCAAACAGTCTACGGTTTGATCGTTCCCTGCAAGACCAGTAGTAGTTTCCGATGCACATCTGGAGGCATTCTGTAATCTGTGGACCTTCAAAGTGTTGATGACACACAGAAATTGCATCGGGATTGAATACAACAGTCATCATTCGCATTTTCCCCCATGGGAGTAATGTCTCAAACTGTCTACGTTTTGATCGTTCCCTGGAACACCAGTAGTAGTTTCCGATGCACATCTGAAGGCGTTCTGTAATCTGTGGACTATCAGAGTGTTGATGAAACACAGAAATTGCATCGGGATTGAACACAACAGTCACCATGCGCACTTTCGTTTATGGGAGTAATGTCTCAAACAATCTACGCTTTGATCGTTTCCTGGAAGACCAGTATTAGTTTACAATGCTCATCTGGAGGCCCTCTGTAATCTGTGGACTATCAGAGTGTTGATGAAACACAGAAATTGCATCGGTATTGAATACAACAGTCACCATGCGCAATTAACTCCATGGGAGTAATGTCTCAAATAGTTTACTTTTTGATCGTTCCCTGGAAGACCAGTAGAAGTTTCCGATGCACATCTGGTGTCATTCTGTAATCTGTGGACTATCAGAGTGTTGATGAAACACTGTAATTGCATCGGGATTGAATACAACTGTCACTATGCGCACTTTCCACCATGGGAGTAATGTCTCAAACAGTCTAAGCTTTGATCGTTCCCTGGAAGACCAGTAGTAGTTTCCGATGCACATCTGGAGGCATTCTGTAATCTGTGGACTATCAGAGTGTTGATGAAACACAGAAATTGCATCAGGATTGAATACAACAGTCACCAGGCGCTATAGCCTCAATGGGAGTAATGTCTCAAACAGTCTACGCTTTGATCGTTCCCTGGAAGGCCAGTAGTAGTTTCAAATGCACATCTGGACGCAATCTGTATACCTTGGACCTTCAAAGTGTTGATGAAACACAGAAATTGTTTCGGGATTGAATACAACAGTCACCATGCGCACTCTCCTCAATGGGAGTAATGTCTTAAACAGTATACGCTTTGATCGTTCCCAGGAAGACCAGTATTAGTTTAAGACGCACATCTGGGGCATTCTGTAATCTGTGGACTATCAGAGTGTTGATGAAACAAAGAAATTGCACCGGGATTGAATACAACAGTCACCATGCGCAGTTTCCTCCATGGGAGTAATGTCTCAGATAGTCTACACTTCGATCGTTCCCTGGAAGACCAGTAGTAGTTTCCGATGCACATCTGGAGGAATTCTGTAATCTGAAAACCATCAGAGTGTTTATGAAACACAGAAATTGCATCGGGATTGAATACAACAGTCACCATGCGCACTCTCCTCAATGGGAGTAATGTCTCAAACAGTCTACGCTTTGATCGTTCCCAGGAAGACCAGTATTACTTTCCGACGCACATCTGTGGGCATTCTGTAATCTGTGGACTATCTGAGTGTTGATGAACACAGAAATTGCATCTTGATTGAATACAACAGTCACCATGCGCACTTTCCTCCATGGGAGTAATATCTCAAACATTCTAAGCTTTGATCGTTCCCTGGAAGACCAGTAGTAGTTTCCGATGCACATCTGAAGGCATTCTGTAATCTGTGGACTATCAGAGTGTTGATGAAACACAGAAATAGCATCGGGATTGAATACAACAGTCACCAGGCGCTATTTTCTCCATGGGAGTAATGTCTCAAACAGTGTAAGCTTTTGATCGTTCCCTGGGAGACAAGTAGTAGTTTCCGAAGCACATCTGGAGGCATTCTGTAATCCTTGGACCTTCAAAGTGTTGATGAAACACAGAAATTGCCTCGGGATTGAAAACAACAGACACCATGCGCACTTTCCTCCATGGGAGTAATGCCTCAAACAGTCTACGCTTTGATCGTTCCCTGGAAGACCGGTAGTAGTTTCCGATGCACATCTGGAGGCATTCTGTAATCTGTGGACTATCAGAGTGTTGATGAAACACAGAAATTGCATCGGGATTGAATACAACAGTCACCATCGGCACTTTCCTCCATGGGAGTAATGTCTCAAGCAGTCTACGCTTTGATCATTTCCTGGAAGACCAGTAGTAGTTTCCGATGCACATCAGGAGGCATTCTGTAATCTGTGGACTATCAGAGTGTTGATGAAACACATTAATTGCATCGGGATTGAATACAACAGTCCCCATGCTCACTTTCCTAGATGGGAATAATGTCTCAGACAATCTACGCCTTGATCGTTCCGTGGATCACCAGTAGTGGTTTCCGATGCACATCTGGAGGCAATCTGTAATCTGTGATCTATCAGAGTGTTGATGAAACACAGAAATTGCATCGGTATTGAATACAACATTCACCATGCGCACTTTCCTCCATGGGTGTAATGTCTCAAACAGTCTACGCTTTGATCGTTCCCTGGAAGACCAGTAGTAGTTCCCGATGCACATGTGGAGGCATTCTGTAATCTGCGGACTATCTGAGTTTTGATGAAACACAGAAATTGCATCGGGATTGAATACAACAGTCACCATGCGCACTTTCCTCCATGGGAGTAATGTCTCAAACAGTCTAAGCTTTGATCGTTCCCTGGAAGGCCAGTAGTAGTTTCAAATGCACATCTGGACGCAATCTGTATACCTTGGACCTTCAAAGTGTTGATGAAACACAGAAATTGCCTCGGGATTGAATACAACAGTCACCTTGCGCACTTTCCTCCATGGGAGTAATGTCTCAATCAGTCTACGCTTTGATCGTTCCCTGGAAGACCAGTAGTAGTTCCGATGCACATCTGGAGGCATTCTGTAATCTGTGGACTATCTGAGTGTTGATGAAACACAGAAATTGCATCGGGATTGCATACAACAGTCACCATGCACACTTTCGTTTATGGGAGTAATGTCTCAAACAATCTACGCTTTGATCGTTTCCTGGAAGACCAGTAGTAGTTTCCGATGCACATCTGGAGGCCCTCTGTAATCTGTGGACTATCAGAGTGTTGATGAAACAAAGAAATTGCATCGGGATTGAATACAACAGTCACCATTCGCACTTAACTCCATGCGAGTAATGTCTCAAACAGTTTACTCTTTGATCGTTCCCTGGAAGACCAGTAGTAGTTTCCGATGCACATCTGGAGGCAATCTGTAATCTGTGATCTATCAGAGTGTTGATGAAACACAGAAATTGCATCGGTATTGAATACAGCATTCACCATGCGCTCTTTCCTCCATGGGTGTAATGTCTCGAACAGTCTACGCTTTGATCGTTCCCTGGAAGACCAGTAGTAGTTCCCGATGCACATGTGGAGGCATTCTGTAATCTGCGGACTATCTGAGTGTTGATGAAACACAGAAATTGCATCGGGATTGAATACAACAGTCACCATGCGCGCTTTCCTCCATGGGAGTAATGTCTCAAACAGTCTAAGCTTTGATCGTTCCCTGGAAGGCCAGTAGTAGTTTCAAATGCACATCTGGACGCAATCTGTATACCTTGGACCTTCAAAGTGTTGATGAAACACAGAAATTGCCTCGGGATTGAATACAACAGTCACCATGCGCACTTTCCTCCATGGGAGTAATGTCTCAACCAGTCTACGCTTTGATCGTTCCCTGGAAGACCAGTACTAGTTCCGATGCACATCTGGAGGCATTCTGTAATCTGTGGACTATCTGAGTGTTGATGAAACACAGAAATTGCATCGGGATTGCATACAACAGTCACCATGCGCACTTTCCTTTATGGGAGTAATATCTCAAACAATCTACGCTTTGATCGTTTCCTGGAAGACCAGTAGTAGATTCCGATGCACATCTGGAGGCATTCTGTAATCTGTGGACTATCAGAGTGTTGATGAAACACAGAAATTGCATCGGGATTGAATACAACAGTCACCATGCGCACTTACCTCCATGGGAGTAATGCCTCAAACAGTCTACGCTTTGATCGTTCCCTGGAAGACCGGTAGTAGTTTCCGATGCACATCTGGAGGCATTCTGTAATCTGTGGACTATCAGAGTGTTGATGAAACACAGAAATTGCATCGGGATTGAATACAACAGTCACCATCGGCACTTTCCTCCATGGGAGTAATGTCTCAAGCAGTCTACGCTTTGATCGTTTCCTGGAACCCCAGTAGTAGTTTCCGATGCACATCAGGAGGCATTCTGTAATCTGTGGACTATCAGAGTGTTGATGAAACACAGTAATTGCATCGGGATTGAATACAACAGTCCCCATGCGCATTTTCCTCCATGGGAGTAATGTCTCAGACAATCTACGCCTTGATCGTTCCCTGGATCACCAGTAGTAGTTCCCGATGCACATGTGGAGGCATTCTGTAATCTGCGGACTATCTGAGTGTTGATGAAACACTGTAATTGCATCGGGATTGAATACAACAGTCACCATGAGCACTTTCCTCCATGGGAGTAATGTCTCAAACAGTCTAAGCTTTGATCGTTCCCAGGAAGACCAGTAGTAGTTCCCGATGCACATGTGGAGGCATTCTGTAATCTGCGGACTATCTGAGTGTTGATGAAACACTGTAATTGCATCGGGATTGAATACAACAGTCACCATGAGCACTTTCCTCCATGGGAGTAATGTCTCAAACAGTCTAAGCTTTGATCGTTCCCAGGAAGACCAGTAGTAGTTTCCGATGCACATCTGGAGGCATTCTGTAATCTGTGGACTATCAGAGTGTTGATGAAACACAGAAATTGCATCAGGATTGAATACAACATTCACCAGGCGCTATAGCCTCAATGGGAGTAATGTCTCAAACAGTCTACGCTTTGATCGTTCCCTGGAAGGCCAGTAGTAGTTTCAAATGCACATCTGGACGCAATCTGTATACCTTGGACCTTCAAAGTGTTGATGAAACACAGAAATTGCCTCGGGATTGAATACAACAGTCACCATGCGCACTTTCCTCCATGGCAGTAATGTCTCAATCAGTCTACGCTTTGATCGTTCCCTGGAAGACCAGTAGTAGTTCCGATGCACATCTGGAGGCATTCTGTAATCTGTGGACTATCTGAGTGTTGATGAAACACAGAAATTGCATCGGGATTGAATACAACAGTCACCATGGGCAGTTTCCTCCATGGGAGTAATGTCTCAGACAGTCTACACTTCGATCGTTCCCTGGAAGACCAGTAGTAGTTTCCGATGCACATCTGGAGGAATTCTGTAATCTGAGGACTATCAGAGTGTTTATGAAACACAGAAATTGCATCGGGATTGAATACAGCAGTCACCATGCGCACTCTCCTCAATGGGAGTAATGTCTCAAACAGTCTACGCTTTGATCGTTCCCAGGAAGACCAGTATTACTTTCCGACGCACATCTGTGGGCATTCTGTAATCTGTGGACTATCTGAGTGTTGATGAAACACAGAAATTGCATCTTCATTGAATACAACAGTCACCATGCGCACTTTCCTCATGGGAGTAATATCTCAAACAGTCTAAGCTTTGATCGTTCCCTGGAAGACCAGTAGTAGTTTCCGATGCACATCTGAAGGCATTCTGTAATCTGTGGACTATCAGAGTGTTGATGAAACACAGAAATTGCATCGGGATTGAATACAACAGACACCATGCGCACTTTCCTCCATGGGAGTAATGCCTCAAACAGTCTACGCTTTGATCGTTCCCTGGTAGACCGGTAGTAGTTTCCGATGCACATCTGGAGTCATTCTGTAATCTGTGGACTATCAGAGTGTTGATGAAACACAGATATTGCATCGGGATTGAATACAACAGTCACCATCGGCACTTTCCTCCATGGGAGTAATGTCTCAAGCAGTCTACGCTTTGATCATTTCCTGGAAGACCAGTAGTAGTATCCGATGCACATCAGGAGGCATTCTGTAATCTGTGGACTATCAGAGTGTTGATGAAACACATTAATTGCATCGGGATTGAATACAACAGTCCCCATGCGCACTTTCCTAGATGGGAGTAATGTCTCAGACAATCTACGCCTTGATCGTTCCCTGGATCACCAGTAGTAGTTTCCGATGCACATCTGGAGGCAATCTGTAATCTGTGATCTATCAGAGTGTTGATGAAACACAGAAATTGCATCGGTATTGAATACAACATTCACCATGCTCACTTTCCTCCATTGGTGTAATGTCTCAAACAGTCTACGCTTTGATCGTTCCCTGGAAAACCAGTAAAAGTTTCCGATGCACATCTGGGGTCATTCTGTAATCTGTGGACTATCTGAGTGTTGATGAAACACAGAAATTGCATCGGGATTGAATACAACAGTCACCACGCGCTCTTTCCTCAATGGGAGTAATGTCTCAAGCTGTCATCGCTTTGCTCGTTAGCTGAAGACCAGTTTCCGATGCACATCTGGTGGCATTCTGTAATCAGTGGACTATCAGAGTGTTGATGAAACCCAGAAATTGCATCAGGATTGAATACAACAGTCACCATGCGCACTTTCGTATGGGAGTAATGTCTCAAGCAGTCTAAACTTCGATCGTTCCCTGGAAGACCAGTAGTAGTTACCGATGCACATCAGGAGGCATTCTGTAATCTGAGGACTATCAGAGTGTTTATGAAACACAGAAATTGCATCGGGATTGAATACAACAGTCACCATGCGCACTCTCCTTAATGGGAGTAATGTCTCAAACAGTCTACGCTTTGATCGTTCCCAGGAAGACCAGTATTAGTTTCCGACGCACATCTGAAGGCATTCTGTGATCTGTGGACTATCAGAGAGTTGATGAAACACAGAAATTGCCTCGGGATTGAATACAACAGACACCATGCGCACTTTCCTCCATGGGAGTAATTCCTCAAACAGTCTACGCTTTGATCGTTCCCTGGAAGACCGGTAGTAGTTTCCGATGCACATCTGGAGGCATTCTGTAATCTGTGGACTATCAGAGTGTTGATGAAACACAGAAATTGCATCGGGATTGAATACAACAGTCACCATCGGCACTTTCCTCCATGGGAGTAATGTCTCAAGCAGTCTACGCTTTGATCGTTTCCTGGAAGACCAGTAGTAGTTTCCGATGCTCATCAGGATTCATTCTGTAATCTGTGGACTATCAGAGTGTTGATGAAACACAGTAATTGCATCGGGATTGAATACAACAGACCCCATGCGCACTTTCCTCCATGGGAGTAATGTCTCAGACAATCTACGCCTTGATCGTTCCCTGGATCACCAGTAGTAGTTTCCGATGCACATCTGGAGGCAATCTGTAATCTGTGATCTATCAGAGTGTTGATGAAACACAGAAATTGCATCGGTATTGAATACAACATTCACCATGCGCACTTTCCTCCATGGGTGTAAAGTCTCAAACAGTCTAAGCTTTGATCGTTCCCTGGAAGACCAGTACTAGTTTCCGATGCACATCTGGAGGCATACTGTAATCTGTGGACTATCAGAGTGTTGATGAAACACAGAAATTGCATCAGGATTGAATACAACAGTCACCAGGCGCTATAGCCTCAATGGGAGTAATGTCTCAAACAGTCTAAGCTTTGATCGTTCCCTGGAAGGCCAGTAGTAGTTTCAAATGCACATCTGGACGCAATCTGTATACCTTGGACCTTCAAAGTGTTGATGAAACAATGAAATTGCCTCGGGATTGAATACAACAGTCACCATGCGCACTTTCCTCCATGGGAGTAATGTCTCAATTAGTCTACGCTTTGATCGTTCCCTGGAAGACCAGTAGTAGTTCCGATGCACATCTGGAGGCATTCTGTAATCTGTGGACTATCTGAGTGTTGATGAAACACAGAAATTGCATCGGGATTGCATACAACAGTCACCATGCGCACTTTCCTTTATGGGAGTAATGTCTCAAACAATCTACGCTTTGATCGTTTCCTGGAAGACCAGTAGTAGTTTCCGATGCACATCTGGAGGCACTCTGTAATCTGTGGACTATCTGAGTGTTGATGAAACACAGAAATTGCATCGGGATTGAATACAACAGTCACCATGCGCACTTAACTCCATGGGTGTAATGTCTCAAACAGTTTACTCTTTGATCGTTCCCTGGAAGACCAGTAGTAGTTTCCGATGCACATCTGGAGGCATTCTGTAATCTGTGGACTATCTGAGTGTTGATGAAACACAGAAATTGCATCGGGATTGAATACAACAGTCACCATGCGCACTTTCCTTTATGGGAGTAATGTCTCGAACAATCTACGCTTTGATCGTTTCCTGGAAGACCAGTAGTAGTTTCCGATGCACATCTGGGGTCATTCTGTAATCTGTGGACTATCTGAGTGTTGATGAAACACAGAAATTGCATAGGGATTGAATACAAAAGTCACCATGCCCACTCTCCTCCATGGGAGTATTATCCCAAACAGTCTAAGCTTTGATCGATCCCTGGAAGACCAGTAGTAGTTTCCGAAGCACATCTGGAGGCATTCTGTAATCCTTGGACCTTCAAAGTGTTGATGAAACACCGAAATTGCCTCGGGATTGAATACAAAAGTCACCATGCGCACTTTCCTCCATGGGAGTAATATGTCAAACAGTCTAAGCTTTGATCGTTCCCTGGAAGACCAGTAGTAGTTTCCGATGCACATCTGAAGGCATTCTGTAATCTGTGGACTATCAGAGTGTTGATGAAACACAGAAATTGCATCGGGATTGAATACAACAGACACCATGCGCACTTTCCTCCATGGGAGTAATGCCTCAAACAGTCTACGCTTTGATCGTTCCCTGGTAGACCGGTAGTAGTTTCCGATGCACATCTGGAGTCATTCTGTAATCTGTGGACTATCAGAGTGTTGATGAAACACAGATATTGCATCGGGATTGAATACAACAGTCACCATCGGCACTTTCCTCCATGGGAGTAATGTCTCAAGCAGTCTACGCTTTGATCATTTCCTGGAAGACCAGTAGTAGTATCCGATGCACATCAGGAGGCATTCTGTAATCTGTGGACTATCAGAGTGTTGATGAAACACATTAATTGCATCGGGATTGAATACAACAGTCCCCATGCGCACTTTCCTAGATGGGAGTAATGTCTCAGACAATCTACGCCTTGATCGTTCCCTGGATCACCAGTAGTAGTTTCCGATGCACATCTGGAGGCAATCTGTAATCTGTGATCTATCAGAGTGTTGATGAAACACAGAAATTGCATCGGTATTGAATACAACATTCACCATGCTCACTTTCCTCCATTGGTGTAATGTCTCAAACAGTCTACGCTTTGATCGTTCCCTGGAAAACCAGTAAAAGTTTCCGATGCACATCTGGGGTCATTCTGTAATCTGTGGAGTATCTGAGTGTTGATGAAACACAGAAATTGCATCGGGATTGAATACAACAGTCACCACGCGCTCTTTCCTCAATGGGAGTAATGTCTCAAGCTGTCATCGCTTTGCTCGTTAGCTGAAGACCAGTTTCCGATGCACATCTGGTGGCATTCTGTAATCAGTGGACTATCAGAGTGTTGATGAAACCCAGAAATTGCATCAGGATTGAATACAACAGTCACCATGCGCACTTTCGTATGGGAGTAATGTCTCAAGCAGTCTAAACTTCGATCGTTCCCTGGAAGACCAGTAGTAGTTACCGATGCACATCAGGAGGCATTCTGTAATCTGAGGACTATCAGAGTGTTTATGAAACACAGAAATTGCATCGGGATTGAATACAACAGTCACCATGCGCACTCTCCTTAATGGGAGTAATGTCTCAAACAGTCTACGCTTTGATCGTTCCCAGGAAGACCAGTATTAGTTTCCGACGCACATCTGAAGGCATTCTGTGATCTGTGGACTATCAGAGAGTTGATGAAACACAGAAATTGCCTCGGGATTGAATACAACAGACACCATGCGCACTTTCCTCCATGGGAGTAATTCCTCAAACAGTCTACGCTTTGATCGTTCCCTGGAAGACCGGTAGTAGTTTCCGATGCACATCTGGAGGCATTCTGTAATCTGTGGACTATCAGAGTGTTGATGAAACACAGAAATTGCATCGGGATTGAATACAACAGTCACCATCGGCACTTTCCTCCATGGGAGTAATGTCTCAAGCAGTCTACGCTTTGATCGTTTCCTGGAAGACCAGTAGTAGTTTCCGATGCTCATCAGGATTCATTCTGTAATCTGTGGACTATCAGAGTGTTGATGAAACACAGTAATTGCATCGGGATTGAATACAACAGACCCCATGCGCACTTTCCTCCATGGGAGTAATGTCTCAGACAATCTACGCCTTGATCGTTCCCTGGATCACCAGTAGTAGTTTCCGATGCACATCTGGAGGCAATCTGTAATCTGTGATCTATCAGAGTGTTGATGAAACACAGAAATTGCATCGGTATTGAATACAACATTCACCATGCGCACTTTCCTCCATGGGTGTAAAGTCTCAAACAGTCTAAGCTTTGATCGTTCCCTGGAAGACCAGTACTAGTTTCCGATGCACATCTGGAGGCATACTGTAATCTGTGGACTATCAGAGTGTTGATGAAACACAGAAATTGCATCAGGATTGAATACAACAGTCACCAGGCGCTATAGCCTCAATGGGAGTAATGTCTCAAACAGTCTAAGCTTTGATCGTTCCCTGGAAGGCCAGTAGTAGTTTCAAATGCACATCTGGACGCAATCTGTATACCTTGGACCTTCAAAGTGTTGATGAAACAATGAAATTGCCTCGGGATTGAATACAACAGTCACCATGCGCACTTTCCTCCATGGGAGTAATGTCTCAATTAGTCTACGCTTTGATCGTTCCCTGGAAGACCAGTAGTAGTTCCGATGCACATCTGGAGGCATTCTGTAATCTGTGGACTATCTGAGTGTTGATGAAACACAGAAATTGCATCGGGATTGCATACAACAGTCACCATGCGCACTTTCCTTTATGGGAGTAATGTCTCAAACAATCTACGCTTTGATCGTTTCCTGGAAGACCAGTAGTAGTTTCCGATGCACATCTGGAGGCACTCTGTAATCTGTGGACTATCTGAGTGTTGATGAAACACAGAAATTGCATCGGGATTGAATACAACAGTCACCATGCGCACTTAACTCCATGGGAGTAATGTCTCAAACAGTTTACTCTTTGATCGTTCCCTGGAAGACCAGTAGTAGTTTCCGATGCACATCTGGAGGCATTCTGTAATCTGTGGACTATCTGAGTGTTGATGAAACACAGAAATTGCATCGGGATTGAATACAACAGTCACCATGCGCACTTTCCTTTATGGGAGTAATGTCTCGAACAATCTACGCTTTGATCGTTTCCTGGAAGACCAGTAGTAGTTTCCGATGCACATCTGGGGTCATTCTGTAATCTGTGGACTATCTGAGTGTTGATGAAACACAGAAATTGCATAGGGATTGAATACAAAAGTCACCATGCCCACTCTCCTCCATGGGAGTATTATCCCAAACAGTCTAAGCTTTGATCGATCCCTGGAAGACCAGTAGTAGTTTCCGAAGCACATCTGGAGGCATTCTGTAATCCTTGGACCTTCAAAGTGTTGATGAAACACCGAAATTGCCTCGGGATTGAATACAAAAGTCACCATGCGCACTTTCCTCCATGGGAGTAATATGTCAAACAGTCTAAGCTTTGATCGTTCCCTGGAAGACCAGTAGTAGTTTCCGATGCACATCTGAAG
The DNA here is from genome assembly GCF_023897955.1 of Schistocerca gregaria. NCBI lineage: Eukaryota > Metazoa > Arthropoda > Insecta > Orthoptera > Acrididae > Schistocerca > Schistocerca gregaria. The sequence goes on along the minus strand of NC_064929.1, from coordinate 100,484,650 downwards.
GCATTCTGTAATCTGTGGACTATCAGAGTGTTGATGAAACACAGTAATTGCATCGGGATTGAATACAACAGTCCCCATGCGCACTTTCCTCCATGGGAGTAATGTCTCAGACAATCTACGCCATGATCGTTCCCTGGATCACCAGAAGTAGTTTCCGATGCACATCTGGAGGCAATCTGTAATCTGTGATCTATCAGAGTGTTGATGAAACACAGAAATTGCATCGGTACTGAATACAACATTCACCATGCGCACTTTCCTCCATGGGTGTAATGTCTCAAACAGTCTACGCTTTGATCGTTCCCTGGAAGACCAGTAGTAGTTCCCGATGCACATGTGGAGGCATTCTGTAATCTGTGGACTATCTGAGTGTTGATGAAACACAGAAATTGCATCGGGATTGAATACAACAGGCACCATGCGCACTTTCCTCCATGGGAGTAATGTCTCAAACAGTCTATACTTCGATCGTTCCCTGGAAGACCAGTAGTAGTTACCGAAGCACATCAGGAGGCATTCTGTAAACTGAGGACTATCAGAGTGTTTATGAAACACAGAAATTGAATCGGGATTTAATACAACAGTCACCATGCGCACTCTCCTCAATGGGAGTAATGTCTCAAACGGTCTACGCTTTGATCGTTCCCAGGAAGACCAGTATTAGTTTCCGAGGCACATCTGGGGCATTCTGTAATCTGTGGACTATCTGAGTGTTGATGAAACACAGAAATTGCATCGGGATTGAATACAACAGTCACCATGAGCACTTTCCTCCATGGGTGTAATGTCTCAAACAGTCTACGCTTTGATCGCTCCCTGGAAGACCAGTAGTAGTTCCCGATGCACATCTGGAGGCATTCTGTAAATTGTGGACTATCTGAGTGTTGATGAAACACTGTAATTGCATCGGGATTGAATACAACAGTCACCATGCGCACTTTCCTCCATGGGAGTAATGTCTCAAACAGTCTAAGCTTTGATCGTTCCCTGGAAGACCAGTAGTAGTTTCCGATGCACATCTGGAGGCATTCTTTAATCTGTGGACTATCAGAGTGTTGATGAAACACAGAAATTGCATCAGGATTGAATACAACAGTCACCAGGCGCTATAGTCTCAATGGGAGTAATGTCTCAAACAGTCTACGCTTTGATCGTTCCCTGGAAGGCCAGTAGTAGTTTCAAATGCTCATCTGGACGCAATCTGTATACCTTGGACCTTTAAAGTGTTGATGAAACACAGAAATTGCCTCGGGATTGAATACAACAGTCACCATGCGCACTTTCCTCCATGGGAGTAATGTCTCAATCAGTCTACGCTTTGATCGTTCCCTGGAAGACCAGTAGTAGTTCCGATGGACATCTGGAGGCATTCTGTAATCTGTGGACTATCTGAGTGTTGATGAAACACAGAAATTGCATCGGGATTGAATACATTCAGTCACCATGCGCACTTAACTCCATGGGAGTAATGTCTCAAACAGTTTACTCTTTGCTCGTTCCCTGGAAGACCAGTAGTAGTTTCCGATCCACATCTGGATTCATTCTGTAATCTGTGGACTATCAGAGTGTTGATGAAACACAGAAATTGCATCGGCATTGAATACAACAGTCACCATGCGCACTCTCCTCCATGGGAGTAATGTCTCCAACAGTCTACGCTTTGATCGTTCCCTGGAAGACCAGTAGTAGTTTCCGATGCACATCTGTGGTCATTCTGTAATCTGTGGACTATCTGAGTGTTGATGAAACACAGAAATTGCATCGGGATTGAATACAACAGTCACCTTGCGCACTCTCCTCCATGGGAGTAATATCTTAAACAGTCTAAGCTATGATCGTTCCCTGGAAGACCAGTAGTAGTTTCCGATGCACATCTGGAGGCATTCTGTAACCTGTGGACTATCAGAGTGTTGATGAAACCCAGAAATTGCATCTTGATTGAATACAACAGTCACCATGCGCACTTTCCTCCATGGGAGTAATATCTCAAACAGTCTAAGCTTTGATCGTTCCCTGGAAGACCAGTAGTAGTTTCCGATGCACATCTGGAGGCATTCTGTAATCTGTGGACTATCAGAGTGTTGATGAAACACAGAAATTGCATCGGGATTGAATACAACAGTCACCAGGCCCTATTTCCTCCATGGGAGTAATGTCTCAAACAGTCTAAGTTTTGATCGTTCCCTGGGAGACAAGTAGTAGTTTCCGAATCACATCTGGAGGCATTCTGTAATCCTTGGACCTTCAAAGTGTTGATGAAACACAGAAATTGCCTCGGGATTGAATACAACAGACACCATGCGCACTTTCCTCCATGGGAGTAATGCCTAAAACAGTCTACGCTTTGATCGTTCCCTGGAAGACCGGTAGTAGATTCCGATGCACATCTGGAGGCATTCTGCAATCTGTGGACTATCAGAGTGTTGATGAAACACAGAAATTGCATCGGGATTGAATACAACAGTCACCATCGGCACTTTCCTCCATGGGAGTAATGTATCAAGTAGTCTACGCATTGATCGTTTCCTGGAAGACCAGTAGTAGTTTCCGATGCACATCAGGAGGCATTCTGTAATCTGTGGACTATCAGAGTGTTGATGAAACATAGAAATTGCATCGCTATTGAATACAACATTCACCATGCGCACTTTCCTCCATGGGTGTAATGTCTCTAACAGTCTACGCTTTGATCGTTCCCTGGAAGACCAGTAGTTGTTCCCGATGCACATGTGGAGGCATTCTGTAATCTGCGGACTATCTGAGTGTTGATGAAACACTGTAATTGCATCGGGATTGAATACAACAGTCACCATGCGCACTTTCCTCCATGGGAGTAATGTCTCAAACAGTGTACGCTTTGATCGTTCCCAGGAAGACCAGTATTACTTTCGGACGCACATCTGTGGGCATTCTGTAATCTGTGGACTATCTGAGTGTTGATGAAACACAGAAAATGCATGTTGATTGAATACAACAGTCACCATGCGCACTTTCCTCCATGGGAGTAATATCTCAAACAGTCTAAGCTTTGATCGTTCCCTGGAAGACCAGTAGTAGTTTCCGATGCACATCTGGAGGCATTCTGTAATCTGTGGACTATCAGAGTGTTGATGGAACACAGAAATTGCATCGGGATTGAATACAACAGTCACCAGGCCCTATTTCCTCCATGGGAGTAATGTCTCAAACAGTCTAAGTTTTGATCGTTCCCTGGGAGACAAGTAGTAGTTTCCGAAGCACATCTGGAGGCATTCTGTAATCCTTGGACCTTCAAAGTGTTGATGAAACACAGAAATTGCCTCGGGATTGAATACAACAGACACCATGCGCACTTTCCTCCATGGGAGTAATGCCTCAAACAGTCTACGCTTTGATCGTTCCCTGGAAGACCGGTAGTAGATTCCGATGCACATCTGGAGGCATTCTGTAATCTGTGGACTATCAGAGTGTTGATGAAACACAGAAATTGCATCGGGATTGAATACAAAAGTCACCATGCGCACTCTCCTCCATGGGAGTAATGTCTCAAACAGTCTACGCTTTGATCGTTCCCTGGAAGACCAGTAGTAGTTTCCGATGCACATCTGGGGTCATTCTGTAGTCTGTGGACTATCTGAGTGTTGATGAAACACAGAAATTGCATCGGGATTGAATACAAAAGTCACCATGCGCACTCTCCTCCATGGGAGTAATATCTCAAACAGCCTAAGCTTTGATCGTTCCCTGGAAGACCAGTAGTAGTTTCCGATGCACATCTGGAGGCATTCTGTAATCAGTGGACTATCAGAGTGTTGATGAAACACAGAAATTGCATCGGGATTGAATACAACAGTCACCAGTCGCTATTTCCTCCATGGGAGTAATGTCTCAAACAGTCTAAGCTTTTGATCGTTCCCTGGGAGACAAGTAGTAGTTTCCAAAGCACATCTGGAGGCAATCTGTAATCCTTGGACCTTCAAAGTGTTGATGAAACACAGAAATTGCCTCGGGATTGAATACAACAGACACCATGCGCACTTTCCTCCATGGGAGTAATGCCTCAAACAGTCTACGCTTTGATCGTTCCCTGGAAGACCGGTAGTAGTTTCCGATGCACATTTGGAGGCATTCTGTAATCTGTGGACTATCAGAGTGTTGATGAAACACAGAAATTGCATCGGGATTGAATACAACAGTCACCATCGGCACTTTCCTCCATAGGAGTAATGTCTCAAGCAGTCTACGCTTTGATCGTTTCCTGGAAGACCAGTAGTAGTTTCCGATGCACATCAGGAGGCATTCTGTAATCTGTGGACTATCAGAGTGTTGATGAAACACAGAAATTGCATCAGGATTGAATACAACAGTCACCAGGCGCTATAGCCTCAATGGGAGTAATGTCTCAAACAGTCTACGCTTTGATCGTTCCCTGGAAGGCCAGTAGTAGTTTCAAATGCAAATCTGGACGCAATCTGTATACCTTGGACCTTCAAAGTGTTGATGAAACACAGATATTGCCTCGGGATTGAATGCAACAGTCACCATGCGCACTTTCCTCCATGGGAGTAATGTCTCAATCAGTTTACTCTTTGATCGTTCCCTGGAAGACCAGTAGTAGATTCCGATGCACATCTGGAGGCATTCTGTAATCTGTGGACTATCAGAGTGTTGATGAAACCCAGAAATTGCATCGGCATTGACTACAACAGTCACCATGCGCACTCTCCTCCATGGGAGTAATGTCTCAAACAGTCTACGCTTTGATCGTTCCCTGGAAGACCAGTAGTATTTTCCGATGCACATCTGGGGTCATTCTGTAGTCTGTGGACTATCTGAGAGTTGATGAAACACAGAAATTGCATCGGGATTGAATACAAAAGTCACCATGCGCACTCTCCTCCATGGGAGTAATATCTCAAACAGTCTAAGCTTTGATCGTTCCCTGGAAGCCAGTAGTAGTTTCCGATGCACATCTGGAGGCATTCTGTAATCTGTGGACTATCAGAGTGTTGATGAAATACAGAAATTGCCTCGGGATTGAATACAACAGTCACCATGCGCACTTTCCTCAATGGGAGTAATGTCTCAATCAGTCTACGCTTTGATCGTTCCCTGGAAGGCCAGTAGTAGTTTCAAATGCTCATCTGGACGCAATCTGTATACCTTGGACCTTCAAAGTGTTGATGAAACACAGAAATTGCCTCGGGATTGAATACAACAGTCACCATGCGCACTTTCCTCCATGGGAGTAATGTCTCAATCGGTCTACGCTTTGATCGTTCCCTGGAAGACCAGTAGTAGTTCCGATGCACATCTGGAGGCATTCTGTAATCTGTGGACTATCTGAGTGTTGATGAAACACAGAAATTGCATCGGGATTGCATACAACAGTCACCATGCGCTCTTTCCTTTATTTGAGTAATGTCTCAAACAATCTACGCTTCGATCGTTTCCTGGAAGACCAGTAGTAGTTTCCGATGCACATCTGGAGGCACTCTGTAATCTGTGGACTATCAGAGTGTTGATGAAACAAAGAAATTGCATCGGGATTGAATACAACAGTCACCATGCGCAGTTTCCTCCATGGGAGTAATGTCTCAGACAGTCTACACTTCGATCGTTCCCTGGAAGACCAGTAGTAGTTTCCGATGCACATCTGGAGGAATTCTGTAATCTGAGGACTATCAGTGTGTTTATGAAACACAGAAATTTGCATCGGGATTGAATACAACAGTCACCATGCGCACTCTCCTCAATGGGAGTAATGTCTCAAAGAGTGTACGCTTTGATCGTTCCCAGGAAGACCAGTATTACTTTCGGACGCACATCTGTGGGCATTCTGTAATCTGTGGACTATCTGAGTGTTGATGAAACACAGGAATTGCATCTTGATTGAATACAACAGTCACCATGCGCACTTTCCTCCATGGGAGTAATATCTCAAACAGTCTAAGCTTTGATCGTTCCCTGAAAGACCAGTAGTAGTTTCCGATGCACATCTGGAGGCATTCTGTAATCTGTGGACTATCAGAGTGTTGATGAAACACAGAAATTGCATCGGGATTGAATACAACAGTCACCAGGCCCTATTTCCTCCATGGGAGTAATGTCTCAGACAATCTACGCCTTGATCGTTCCCTGGATCACCAGTAGTAGTTTCCGATGCACATCTGGAGGCAATCTGTAATCCTTGGACCTTCAAAGTGTTGATGAAACACAGAAATTGCCTCGGGATTGAATACAACTGACACCATGCGCACTTTCCTCCATGGGAGTAATGCCTCAAACAGTCTACGCTTTGATCGTTCCCTGGAAGACCGGTAGTAGTTTCCGATGCACATCTGGAGGCATTCTGTAATCTGTGGACTATCAGAGTGTTGATGAAACACAGAAATTGCATCGGGATTGAATACAACAGTCACTATGCGCACTTTCCTCCATGGGAGTAATGTATCAAGCAGTCTACGCTTTGTTCGTTTCCTGGAAGACCAGTAGTAGTTTCCGATGCACATCAGGAGGCATTCTGTAATCAGTGGACTATCAGAGTGTTGATGAAACACAGTAATTGCATCGGAATTGAATACAACAGTCCCCATGCGCACTTTCCTCCATGGGAGTAATGTCTCAGACAATCTACACCTTGATCGTTCCCTGGATCACCAGTAGTAGTTTCCGATGCACATCTGGGGTCATTCTGTAGTCTGTGGACTATCTGAGTGTTGATGAAACACAGAAATTGCATCGGGATTGAATACAAAAGTCACCATGCGCACTCTCCTCCATGGGAGTAATATCTCAAACAGTCCAAGCTTTGATCGTTCCCTGGAAGACCAGTAGTAGTTTCCGATGCACATCTGGAGGCATTCTGTAATCAGTGGACTATCAGAGTGTTGATGAAACACAGAAATTGCATCGGGATTGAATACAACAGTCACCAGTCGCTATTTCCTCCATGGGAGTAATGTCTCAAACAGTCTAAGCATTTGATCGTTCCCTGGGAGACAAGTAGTAGTTTCCAAAGCACATCTGGAGCCATTCTGTAATCCTTGGACCTTCAAAGTGTTGATGAAACACAGAAATTGCCTCGGGATTGAATACAACAGACACCATGCGCACTTTCCTCCATGGGAGTAATGCCTCAAACAGTCTACGCTTTGATCGTTCCCTGGAAGACCGGTAGTAGTTTCCGATGCACATTTGGAGGCATTCTGTAATCTGTGGACTATCAGAGTGTTGATGAAACACAGAAATTGCATCGGGATTGAATACAACAGTCACCATCGGCACTTTCCTCCATGGGAGTAATGTCTCAAGCAGTCTACGCTTTGATTGTTTCCTGGAAGACCAGTAGTAGTTTCCGATGCACATCAGGAGGCATTCTGTAATCTGTGGACTATCAGAGTGTTGATGAAACACAGAAATTGCATCAGGATTGAATACAACAGTCACCAGGCGCTATAGCCTCAATGGGAGTAATGTCTCAAACAGTCTACGCTTTGATCGTTCCCTGGAAGGCCAGTAGTAGTTTCAAATGCAAATCTGGACGCAATCTGTATACCTTGGACCTTCAAAGTGTTGATGAAACACAGAAATTGCCTCGGGATTGAATGCAACAGTCACCATGCGCACTTTCCTCCCTGGGAGTAATGTCTCAATCAGTTTACTCTTTGATCGTTCCCTGGAAGACCAGTAGTAGATTCCGATGCACATCTGGAGGCATTCTGTAATCTGTGGACTATCAGAGTGTTGATGAAACCCAGAAATTGCATCGGCATTGAATACAACAGTCACCATGCGCACTCTCCTCCATGGGAGTATTGCTTCAAACAGTCTACGCTTTGATCGTTCCCTGGAAGACCAGTAGTAGTTTCCGATGCACATCTGGGGTCATTCTGTAGTCTGTGGACTATCTGAGTGTTGATGAAACACAGAAACTGCATCGGGATTGAATACAAAAGTCACCATGCGCACTCTCCTCCATGGGAGTAATATCTCAAACAGTCTAAGCTTTGATCGTTCCCTGGAAGACCAGTAGTAGTTTCCGATGCGCATCTGGAGGCATTCTGTAATCAGTGGACTATCAGAGTGTTGATGAAACACAGAAATTGCATCGGGATTGAATACAACAGTCACCAGTCGCTATTTCCTCCATGGGAGTAATGTCTCAAACAGTCTAAGCTTTTGATCGTTCCCTGGGAGACAAGTAGTAGTTTCCAAAGCACATCTGGAGCCATTCTGTAATCCTTGGACCTTCAAAGTGTTGATGAAACACAGAAATTGCCTCGGGATTGAATACAACAGACACCATGCGCACTTTCCTCCATGGGAGTAATGCCTCAAACAGTCTACGCTTTGATCGTTCCCTGGAAGACCGGTAGTAGTTTCCGATGCACATTTGGAGGCATTCTGTAATCTGTGGACTATCAGAGTGTTGATGAAACACAGAAATTGCATCGGGATTGAATACAACAGTCACCATCGGCACTTTCCTCCATGGGAGTAATGTCTCAAGCAGTCTACGCTTTGATCGTTTCCTGGAAGACCAGTAGTAGTTTCCGATGCACATCAGGAGGCATTCTGTAATCTGTGGACTATCAGAGTGTTGATGAAACACAGAAATTGCATCAGGATTGAATACAACAGTCACCAGGCGCTATAGCCTCAATGGGAGTAATGTCTCAAACAGTCTACGCTTTGATCGTTCCCTGGAAGGCCAGTAGTAGTTTCAAATGCAAATCTGGACGCAATCTGTATACCTTGGACCTTCAAAGTGTTGATGAAACACAGAAATTGCCTCGGGATTGAATGCAACAGTCACCATGCGCACTTTCCTCCCTGGGAGTAATGTCTCAATCAGTTTACTCTTTGATCGTTCCCTGGAAGACCAGTAGTAGATTCCGATGCACATCTGGAGGCATTCTGTAATCTGTGGACTATCAGAGTGTTGATGAAACCCAGAAATTGCATCGGCATTGAATACAACAGTCACCATGCGCACTCTCCTCCATGGGAGTATTGCTTCAAACAGTCTACGCTTTGATCGTTCCCTGGAAGACCAGTAGTAGTTTCCGATGCACATCTGGGGTCATTCTGTAGTCTGTGGACTATCTGAGTGTTGATGAAACACAGAAACTGCATCGGGATTGAATACAAAAGTCACCATGCGCACTCTCCTCCATGGGAGTAATATCTCAAACAGTCTAAGCTTTGATCGTTCCCTGGAAGACCAGTAGTAGTTTCCGATGCGCATCTGGAGGCATTCTGTAATCTGTGGACTATCAGAGTGTTGATGAAACACAGAAATTGCTTCGGGATTGAATACAACAGTCACCATGCGCACTTTCCTCAATGGGAGTAATGTATCAATCAGTCTACGCTTTGATCGTTCCCTGGAAGACCAGTAGTAGTTCCGATGCACATCTGGAGGCATTCTGTAATCTGTGGACTATCAGAGTGTTGATGAAACACAGAAATTGCATCGGGATTGCATACAACAGTCACCATGCGCACTTTCCTTTATGGGAGTAATGTTTCAAACAATACACGCTTTGATCGTTTCCTGGAAGACCAGTAGTAGTTTCCGATGCACATCTGGAGGCACTCTGTAATCTGTGGACTATCAGAGTGTTGATGAAACACAGAAATTGCATCGGGATTGAGTACAACAGTCACCATGCGCACTTAACTCCATAGGAGTAATGTCTCAATCAGTTTACTCTTTGATCGTTCCCTGGAAGACCAGTAGTAGTTTCCGATGCACATCTGGAGGCATTCTGTAATCTGTGGACTATCTGAGTGTTGATGAAACACAGAAATTGCATCGGGATTGAATACAACAGTCACCATGCGCACTTTCCTCCTTGGGTGTAATGTCTCAAACAGTCTACTCTTTGATCGTTCCCTGGAAGACCAGTAGTAGTTCCCGATGCACATGTGGAGGCATTCTGTAATCTGTGGACTATCTGAGTGTTGATGAAACACTGTAATTGCATTGGGATTGAATACAACAGACACCATGCGCACTTTCCTCCATAGGAGTAATATCTCAAACAGTCTAAGCTTTGATCGTTCCCTGGAAGACCAGTAGTAGTTTCCGATGCACATCTGGAGGCATTCTGTAATCAGTGGACTATCAGAGTGTTGATGAAACACAGAAATTGCATCGGGATTGAATACAAGAGTCACCAGTCGCTATTTCCTCCATGGGAGTAATGTCTCAAAGAGTCTAAGCTTTTGATCGTTCCCTGGGAGACAAGTAGTAGTTTCCAAAGCACATCTGGAGGCATTCTGTAATCCTTGGACCTTCAAAGTGTTGATGAAACACAGAAATTGCCTCGGGATTGAATACAACAGACACCATGCGCACTTTCCTCCATAGGAGTATGCCTCAATCAGTCTACGCTTTGATCGTTCCCTGGAAGACCGGTAGTAGTTTCCGATGCACATCTGGAGGCATTCTGTAATCTGTGGACTATCAGAGTGTTGATGAAACACAGAAATTGCATCGGGATTGAATACAACAGTCACCATCGGCACTTTCCTCCATGGGAGTAATGTCTCAAGCAGTCTACGCTTTGATCGTTTCCTGGAAGACCAGTAGTAGTTTCCGATGCACATCAGGAGGCATTCTGTAATCTGTGGACTATCAGAGTGTTGATGAAACACAGAAATTGCATCAGGATTGAATACAACAGTCACCAGGCGCTATAGCCTCAATGGGAGTAATGTCTCAAACAGTCTACGCTTTGATCGTTCCCTGGAAGGCCAGTAGTAGTTTCAAATGCAAATCTGGACGCAATCTGTATACCTTGGACCTTCAAAGTGTTGATGAAACACAGAAATTGCCTCGGGATTGAATGCAACAGTCACCATGCGCACTTTCCTCCATGGGAGTAATGTCTCAATCAGTTTACTCTTTGATCGTTCCCTGGAAGACCAGTAGTAGATTCCGATGCACATCTGGAGGCATTCTGTAATCTGTGGACTATCAGAGTGTTGATGAAACCCAGAAATTGCATCGGCATTGAATACAACAGTCACCATACGCACTCTCCTCCATGGGAGTAATGTCTCAAAACAGTCTACGCTTTGATCGTTCCCTGGAAGACCAGTAGTAGTTTCCGATGCACATCTGGGGTCATTCTGTAGTCTGTGGACTATCTGAGTGTTGATGAAACACACAAACTGCATCGGGATTGAATACAATAGTCACCATGCGCACTCTCCTCCATGGGAGTAATATCTCAAACAGTCTAAGCTTTGATCGTTCCCTGGAAGACCAGTAGTAGTTTCCGATGCACATCTGGAGGCATTCTGTAATCTGTGGACTATCAGAGTGTTGATGAAACACAGAAATTTCATCGGGATTGAATACAACAGTCACCATCGGCACTTTCCTCCATGGGTGTAATGTCTCAAACAGTCTACTCTTTGATCGTTCCCTGGAAGACCAGTAGTAGTTCCGATGCACATCTGGAGGCATTCTGTAATCTGTGGACTATCAGAGTGTTGATGAAACACAGAAATTGCATCGGGATTGCATACAACAGTCACCATGCGCACTTTCCTATATGGGAGTAATGTTTCAAACAATACACGCTTTGATCGTTTCCTGGAAGACCAGTAGTAGTTTCCGATGCACATCTGGAGGCATTCTGTAATCTGTGGACTATCTGAGTGTTGATGAAACACAGAAATTGCATCGGGATTGAATACAACAGTCACCATGCGCACTTTCCTCCATGGGTGTAATGTCTCAAACAGTCTACTCTTTGATCGTTCCCTGGAAGACCAGTAGTAGTTCCCGATGCACATGTGGAGGCATTCTGTAATCTGTGGACTATCTGAGTGTTGATGAAACACTGTAATTGCATCGGGATTGAATACAACAGTCACCATGCGCACTTTCCTCCATGGGAGTAATGTCTCAAACAGTCTAAGTTTTTGATCGTTCCCTGGAAGACCAGTAGTAGTTTCCGATGCACATCTGGAGGCATTCTGTAATCTGTGGACTATCAGAGTGTTGATGAAACACAGAAATTGCATCAGGATTGAATACAACAGTCACCAGGCGCTATAGCCTCAATGGGAGTAATGTCTCAAACAGTCTACGCTTTGATCGTTCCCTGGAAGGCCAGTAGTAGTTTCAAATGCTCATCTGGACGCAATCTGTATACCTTGGACCTTCAAAGTGTTGATGAAACACAGAAATTGCCTCGGGATTGAATACAACAGTCACCATGCGCACTTTCCTCCATGGGAGTAATGTCTCAATCAGTCTACGCTTTGATCGTTCCCTGGAAGACCAGTAGTAGTTCCGATGCACATCTGGAGGCATTCTGTAATCTGTGGACTATCTGAGTGTTGATGAAACACAGAAATTGCATCGGGATTGCATACAACAGTCACCATGCGCTCTTTCCTTTATTTGAGTAATGTCTCAAACAATCTACGCTTTGATCGTTTCCTGGAAGTCCAGTAGTAGTTTCCGATGCACATCTGGAGGCACTCTGTAATCTGTGGACTATCAGAGTGTTGAAGAAACACAGAAATTGCATCGGGATTGAATACAACAGTCACCATGCGCACTTAACTCCATGGGAGTAATGTCTCTAACAGTTTACTCTTTGATCGTTCCCTGGAAGACCAGTAGTAGTTTCCGATGCACATCTGGATTCATTCTGTAATCTGTGGAATATCAGAGTGTTGATGAAACACAGAAATTGCATCGGCATTGAATACAACAGTCACCATGCGCACTCTCCTCCATGGGAGTAATGTCTCAAACAGTCTACGCTTTCATCGTTCCCTGGAAGACCAGTAGTAGTTTCCGATGCACATCTGGGGTCATTCTGTAATCTGTGGACTATCTGAGTGTTGATAAAACACAGAAATTGCATCGGGATTGAATACAACAGTCACCATGCGCACTCTCCTCCATGGGAGTAATATCTCAAACAGTCTAAGCTTTGATCGTTCCCTGGAAGACCAGTAGTAGTTTCCGATGCACATCTGGAGGCATTCTGTAATCTGTGGACTATCAGAGTGTTGATGAAACACAGAAATTGCATCGCGATTGAATACAACAGTCACCATGCGCACTCTCCTCCATGGGAGTAATGTCTCAAACAGTCTATACTTCGATCGTTCCCTGGAAGACCAGTAGTAGTTACCGATGCACATCAGGAGGCATTCTGTAAACTGAGGACTATCAGAGTGTTTATGAAACACAGAAATTGAATCGGGATTGAATACAACAGTCACCATGCGCACTCTCCTCAATGGGAGTAATGTCTCAAACAGTCTACGCTTTGATCGTTCCCAGGAAGACCAGTATTACTTTCGGACGCACATCTGTGGGCATTCTGTAATCTGTGGACTATCTGAGTGTTGATGAAACACAGAAATTGCATCTTGATTGAATACAACAGTCACCATGCGCACTTTTTTCCATGGGAGTAATATCTCAAACAGTCTAAGCTTTGATCGTTCCCTGGAAGACCAGTAGTAGTTTCCGATGCACATCTGGAGGCATTCTGTAATCTGTGGACTATCAGAGTGTTGATGAAACACAGAAATTGCATCGGGATTGAATACAACAGTCACCAGGCCCTATTTCCTCCATGGGAGTAATGTCTCAAACAGTCTAAGTTTTGATCGTTCCCTGGGAGACAAGTAGTAGTTTCCGAAGCACATCTGGAGGCATTCTGTAATCCTTGGACCTTCAAAGTGTTGATGAAACACAGAAATTGCCTCGGGATTGAATACAACAGACACCATGCGCACTTTTCTCCATGGGAGTAATGCCTCAAACAGTCTACGCTTTGATCGTTCCCTGGAAGACCGGTAGTAGATTCCGATGCACATCTGGAGGCATTCTGTAATCTGTGGACTATCAGAGTGTTGATGAAACACAGAAATTGCATCGGGATTGAATACAACAGTCACCATCGGCACTTTCCTCCATGGGAGTAATGTATCAAGCAGTCTACGCTTTGATCGTTTCCTGGAAGACCAGTAGTAGTTTCCGATGCACATCAGGAGGCATTCTGTAATCTGTGGACTATCAGAGTGTTGATGAAACACAGTAATTGCATCGGGATTGAATACAACAGTCCCCATGCGCACTTTCCTCCATGGGAGTAATGTCTCAGACAATCTACGCCTTGATCGTTCCCTGGATCACCAGTAGTAGTTTCCGATGCACATCTGGAGGCAATCTGTAATCCTTGGACCTTCAAAGTGTTGATGAAACACAGAAATTGCCTCGGGATTGAATACAACTGACACCATGCGCACTTTCCTCCATGGGAGTAATGCCTCAAACAGTCTACGCTTTGATCGTTCCCTGGAAGACCGGTAGTAGTTTCCGATGCACATCTGGAGGCATTCTGTAATCTGTGGACTATCAGAGTGTTGATGAAACACAGAAATCGCATCGGGATTGAATACAACAGTCACCTTCGGCACTTTCCTCCATGGGAGTAATGTATCAAGCAGTCTACGCTTTGATCGTTTCCTGGAAGACCAGTAGTAGTTTCCGATGCACATCAGGAGGCATTCTGTAATCTGTGGACTATCAGAGTGTTGATGAAACACAGTAATTGCATCGGGATTGAATACAACAGTCCCCATGCGCACTTTCCTCCATGGGAGTAATGTCTCAGACAATCTACACCTTGATCGTTCCCTGGATCACCAGTAGTAGTTTCCGATGCACATCTGGAGGCAATCTGTAATCTGTGATCTATCTGAGTGTTGATGAAACACAGAAATTGCATCGGTATTGAATACAACATTCACCATGCGCACTTTCCTCCATGGGTGGAATGTCTCAAACAGTCTACGCTTTGATCGTTCCCTGGAAGACCAGTAGTAGTTCCCGATGCACATGTGGAGGCATTCTGTAATCTGCGGACTATCTGAGTGTTGATGAAACACTGTAATTGCATCGGGATTGAATACAACAGTCACCATGCGCACTTTCCTCCATGGGAGTAATGTCTCAAACAGTCTAAGCTTTGATCGTTCCCTGGAAGACCAGTAGTAGTTTCCGATGCACATCTGGAGGCATTCTGTAATCTGTGGACTATCTGAGTGTTGATGAAACACAGAAATTGCATAAGGATTGAATACAACAGTCAACAGGCGCTATAGCCTCAATGGGAGTAATGTCTCAAACAGTCTACGCTTTGATCGTTCCCTGGAAGGCCAGTAGTAGTTTCAAATGCACATCTGGACGCAATCTGTATACCTTGGACCTTCAAAGTGTTGATGAAACACAAAAATTGCCTCGGGATTGAATACAACAGTCACCATGTGCAATTTCCTCCATGGGAGTAATGTCTCATTCAGTCTACGCTTTGATCATTCCCTGGAAGACCAGTAGTAGTTCCGATGCACATCTGGAGGCATTCTGTAATCTGTGGACTATCAGAGTGTTGATGAAACACAGAAATTGCATCGGGATTGAATACAACAGTCACCATGCGCACTCTCCTCCATGGGAGTAATGTCTCAAACAGTCTACGCTTTGATCGTTCCCTGGAAGACCAGTAGTAGTTTCCGATGCACATCTGGGGTCATTCTGTAGTCTGTGGACTATCTGAGTGTTGATGAAACACAGAAATTGCATCGGGATTGAATACAAAAGTCACCATGCGCACTCTCCTCCATGGGAGTAATATCTCAAACAGTCTAAGTTTTGATCGTTCCCTGGAAGACCAGTAGTAGTTTCCGATGCACATCTGGAGGCATTCTGTAATCAGTGGACTATCAGAGTGTTGATGAAACACAGAAATTGCATCGGGATTGAATACAACAGTCACCAGTCGCTATTTCCTCCATGGGAGTAATGTCTCAAACAGTCTAAGCTTTTGATCGTTCCCTGGGAGACAAGTAGTAGTTTC
The DNA here is from genome assembly GCF_023897955.1 of Schistocerca gregaria. Lineage (NCBI taxonomy): Eukaryota > Metazoa > Arthropoda > Insecta > Orthoptera > Acrididae > Schistocerca > Schistocerca gregaria. Next base: position 100,468,763 of record NC_064929.1, on the reverse strand, counting down.
CAAAGCACATCTGGAGGCATTCTTTAATCCTTGGACCTTCAAAGTGTTGATGAAACACAGAAATTGCCTCGGGATTGAATACAACAGACACCATGCGCACTTTCCTCCATGGGAGTAATGCCTCAAACAGTCTACGCTTTGATCGTTCCCTGGAAGACCGGTAGTAGTTTCCGATGCACATCTGGAGGCATTCTGTAATCTGTGGACCATCAGAGTGTTGATGAAACACAGAAATTGCATCGGGATTGAATACAACAGTCACCATCGGCACTTTCCACCATGGGAGTAATGTCTCAAGCAGTCTACGCTTTGATCGTTTCCTGGAAGACCAGTAGTAGTTTCCGATGCACATCAGGAGGCATACTGTAATCTGTGGACTATCAGAGTGTTGATGAAACACAGAAATTGCATCAGGATTGAATACAACAGTCACCAGGCGCTATAGCCTCAATGGGAGTAATGTCTCAAACAGTCTACGCTTTGATCGTTCCCTGGAAGGCCAGTAGTAGTTTCAAATGCAAATCTGGACGCAATCTGTATACCTTGGACCTTCAAAGTGTTGATGAAACACAGAAATTGCCTCGGGATTGAATGCAACAGTCACCATGCGCACTTTCCTCCATGGGAGTAATGTCTCAATCAGTTTACTCTTTGATCGTTCCCTGGAAGACCAGTAGTAGATTCCGATGCACATCTGGAGGCATTCTGTAATCTGTGGACTATCAGAGTGTTGATGAAACCCAGAAATTGCATCGGCATTGAATACAACAGTCACCATGCGCACTCTCCTCCATGGGAGTAATGTCTCAAACAGTCTACGCTTTGATCGTTCCCTGGAAGACCAGTAGTAGTTTCCGATGCACATCTGGGGTCATTCTGTAGTCTGTGGACTATCTGAGTGTTGATGAAACACAGAAACTGCATCGGGATTGAATACAAAAGTCACCATGCGCACTCTCCTCCATGGGAGTAATATCTCAAACAGTCTAAGCTTTGATCGTTCCCTGGAAGACCAGTAGTAGTTTCCGATGCACATCTGGAGGCATTCTGTAATCAGTGGACTATCAGAGTGTTGATGAAACACAGAAATTGCATCGGGATTGAGTACAACAGTCACCATTCGCACTTAACTCCATAGGAGTAATGTCTCAACCAGTTTACACTTTGATCGTTCCCTGGAAGAGCAGTAGTAGTTTCCGATGCACATCTGGAGGCATTCTGTAATCTGTCTACTATCTGAGTGTTGATGAAACACAGAAATTGCATCGGGATTGAATACAACAGTCACCATGCGCACTTTCCTCCATGGGTGTAATGTCTCAAACAGTCTACGCTTTGATCGTTCCCTGGAAGACCAGTAGTAGTTCCCGATGCACATGTGGAGGCATTCTGTAAACTGCGGACTATCTGAGTGTTGATGAAACACTGTAATTGCATCGGGATTCAATACAACAGTCACCATGCGCACTTTCCTCCATGGGAGTAATGTCTCAAACAGTCTAAGTTTTGATCGTTCCCTGGAAGACCAGTAGTAGTTTCCGATGCACATCTGGAGGCATTCTGTAATATGTGGACTATCAGAGTGTTGATGAAACACAGAAATTGCATCAGGATTGAATACAACAGTCACCAGGCGCTATAGCCTCAATGGGAGTAATGTTTTAAGCAGTCTACGCTTTGATCGTTCCCTGGAAGGCCAGTAGTAGTTTCAAATGCACATCTGGACGCAATCTGTATACCTTGGACCTTCAAAGTGTTGATGAAACACAGAAATTGCCTCGGGATTGAATACAACAGTCACCATGCGCACTTTCCTCCATGGGAGTAATGTCTCAAACAGTCTACGCTTTGATCGTTCCCTGGAAGACCAGTAGTAGTTCCGATGCATATCTGGAGGCATTCTGTAATCTGTGGACTATCTGAGTGTTGATGCAACACAGAAATTGCATCGGGATTGCATACAACAGTCACCATGCGCACTTTCCTTTATGTGAGTAATGTCTAAAACAATCTACGCTTTGATCGTTTCCTGGAAGACCAGTAGTAGTTTCCGATGCACATCTGGAGGCACTCTGTAATCTGTGGACTATCAGAGTGTTGATGAAACACAGAAATTGCATCGGGATTGAATACAACAGTCACCATGCGCACTTAACTCCATGGGAGTAATGTCTCAATCAGTTTACTCTTTGATCGTTCCCTGGAAGACCAGTAGTAGTTTCCGATGCACATCTGGAGGCATTCTGTAATCTGTGGACTATCTGAGTGTTGATGAAACACAGAAATTGCATCGGGATTGAATACAACAGTCACCATGCGCACTTTCCTTTATGGGAGTAATGTCTCAAACAATCTACGCTTTGATCGTTTCCTGAAAGACCAGTAGAAGTTTCCGATGCACATCTGGAGGCATTCTGTAATCTGTGCACTATCAGAGTGTTGATGAAACACAGAAATTGCATCGGGATTGAATACAACAGTCACCATGCGCACTTAACTCCATGGGAGTAATGTCTCTAACAGTTTACTCTTTGATCGTTCCCTGGAAGACCAGTAGTAGTTTCCGATGCACATCTGGATTCATTCTGTAATCTGTGGAATATCAGAGTGTTGATGAAACACAGAAATTGCATCGGCATTGAATACAACAGTCACCATGCGCACTCTCCTCCATGGGAGTAATGTCTCAAACAGTCTACGCTTTCATCGTTCCCTGGAAGACCAGTAGTAGTTTCCGATGCACATCTGGGGTCATTCTGTAATCTGTGGACTATCTGAGTGTTGATGAAACACAGAAATTGCATCGGGATTGAATACAACAGTCACCATGCGCACTCTCCTCCATGGGAGTAATATCTCAAACAGTCTAAGCTTTGATCGTTCCCTGGAAGACCAGTAGTAGTTTCCGATGCACATCTGGAGGCATTCTGTAATCTGTGGACTATCAGAGTGTTGATGAAACACAGAAATTGCATCGCGATTGAATACAACAGTCACCATGCGCACTCTCCTCCATGGGAGTAATGTCTCAAACAGTCTATACTTCGATCGTTCCCTGGAAGACCAGTAGTAGTTACCGATGCACATCAGGAGGCATTCTGTAAACTGAGGACTATCAGAGTGTTTATGAAACACAGATTTTGAATCGGGATTGAATACAACAGTCACCATGCGCACTCTCCTCAATGGGAGTAATGTCTCAAACAGTCTACGCTTTGATCGTTCCCAGGAAGACCAGTATTAGTTTCCGAGGCACATCTGGGGCATTCTGTAATCTGTGGACTATCAGAGTGTTGATGAAACAAAGAAATTGCATCGGGATTGAATACAACAGTCACCATGCGCAGTTTCCACCATGGGAGTAATGTCTCAGACAGTCTACACTTCGATCGTTCCCTGGAAGACCAGTAGTAGTTTCCGATGCACATCTGGAGGAATTATGTAATCTGAGGACTATCAGTGTGTTTATGAAACACAGAAATTTGCATCGGGATTGAATACAACAGTCACCATGCGCACTCTCCTCAATGGGAGTAATGTCTCAAACAGTGTACGCTTTGATCGTTCCCAGGAAGACCAGTATTACTTTCGGACGCACATCTGTGGGCATTCTGTAATCTGTGGACTATCTGAGTGTTGATGAAACACAGAAATTGCATCTTGATTGAATACAACAGTCACCATGCGCACTTTCCTCCATGGGAGTAATATCTCAAACAGTCTAAGCTTTGATCGTTCCCTGGAAGACCAGTAGTAGTTTCCGATGCACATCTGGAGGCATTCTGTAATCTGTGGACTATCAGAGTGTTGATGAAACACAGAAATTGCATCGGGATTGAATACAACAGTCACCAGGCCCTATTTCCTCCATGGGAGTAATGTCTCAAACAGTCTAAGTTTTGATCGTTCCCTGGGAGACAAGTAGTAGTTTCCGAAGCACATCTGGAGGCAGTCTGTAATCCTTGGACCTTCAAAGTGTTGATGAAACACAGAAATTGCCTCGGGATTGAATACAACAGACACCATGCGCACTTTTCTCCATGGGAGTAATGCCTCAAACAGTCTACGCTTTGATCGTTCCCTGGAAGACCGGTAGTAGATTCCGATGCACATCTGGAGGCATTCTGTAATCTGTGGACTATCAGAGTGTTGATGAAACACAGAAATTGCATCGGGATTGAATACAACAGTCACCATCGGCACTTTCCTCCATGGGAGTAATGTATCAAGCAGTCTACGCTTTGATCGTTTCCTGGAAGACCAGTAGTAGTTTCCGATGCACATCAGGAGGCATTCTGTAATCTGTGGACTATCAGAGTGTTGATGAAACACAGTAATTGCATCGGGATTGAATACAACAGTCCCCATGCGCACTTTCCTCCATGGGAGTAATGTCTCAGACAATCTACGCCTTGATCGTTCCCTGGATCACCAGTAGTAGTTTCCGATGCACATCTGGAGGCAATCTGTAATCCTTGGACCTTCAAAGTGTTGATGAAACACAGAAATTGCCTCGGGATTGAATACAACTGACACCATGCGCACTTTCCTCCATGGGAGTAATGCCTCAAACAGTCTACGCTTTGATCGTTCCCTGGAAGACCGGTAGTAGTTTCCGATGCACATCTGGAGGCATTCTGTAATCTGTGGACTATCAGAGTGTTGATGAAACACAGAAATCGCATCGGGATTGAATACAACAGTCCCCATGCGCACTTTCCTCCATGGGAGTAATGTCTCAGACAATCTACACCTTGATCGTTCCCTGGATCACCAGTAGTAGTTTCCGATGCACATCTGGAGGCAATCTGTAATCTGTGATCTATCTGAGTGTTGATGAAACACAGAAATTGCATCGGTATTGAATACAACATTCACCATGCGCACTTTCCTCCATGGGTGGAATGTCTCAAACAGTCTACGCTTTGATCGTTCCCTGGAAGACCAGTAGTAGTTCCCGATGCACATGTGGAGGCATTCTGTAATCTGCGGACTATCTGAGTGTTGATGAAACACTGTAATTGCATCGGGATTGAATACAACAGTCACCATGCGCACTTTCCTCCATGGGAGTAATGTCTCAAACAGTCTAAGCTTTGATCGTTCCCTGGAAGACCAGTAGTAGTTTCCGATGCACATCTGGAGGCATTCTGTAATCTGTGGACTATCTGAGTGTTGATGAAACACAGAAATTGCATAAGGATTGAATACAACAGTCAACAGGCGCTATAGCCTCAATGGGAGTAATGTCTCAAACAGTCTACGCTTTGATCGTTCCCTGGAAGGCCAGTAGTAGTTTCAAATGCACATCTGGACGCAATCTGTATACCTTGGACCTTCAAAGTGTTGATGAAACACAAAAATTGCCTCGGGATTGAATACAACAGTCACCATGTGCAATTTCCTCCATGGGAGTAATGTCTCATTCAGTCTACGCTTTGATCATTCCCTGGAAGACCAGTAGTAGTTCCGATGCACATCTGGAGGCATTCTGTAATCTGTGGACTATCAGAGTGTTGATGAAACACAGAAATTGCATCGGGATTGAATACAACAGTCACCATGCGCACTCTCCTCCATGGGAGTAATGTCTCAAACAGTCTACGCTTTGATCGTTCCCTGGAAGACCAGTAGTAGTTTCCGATGCACATCTGGGGTCATTCTGTAGTCTGTGGACTATCTGAGTGTTGATGAAACACAGAAATTGCATCGGGATTGAATACAAAAGTCACCATGCGCACTCTCCTCCATGGGAGTAATATCTCAAACAGTCTAAGTTTTGATCGTTCCCTGGAAGACCAGTAGTAGTTTCCGATGCACATCTGGAGGCATTCTGTAATCAGTGGACTATCAGAGTGTTGATGAAACACAGAAATTGCATCGGGATTGAATACAACAGTCACCAGTCGCTATTTCCTCCATGGGAGTAATGTCTCAAACAGTCTAAGCTTTTGATCGTTCCCTGGGAGACAAGTAGTAGTTTCCAAAGCACATCTGGAGGCATTCTTTAATCCTTGGACCTTCAAAGTGTTGATGAAACACAGAAATTGCCTCGGGATTGAATACAACAGACACCATGCGCACTTTCCTCCATGGGAGTAATGCCTCAAACAGTCTACGCTTTGATCGTTCCCTGGAAGACCGGTAGTAGTTTCCGATGCACATCTGGAGGCATTCTGTAATCTGTGGACCATCAGAGTGTTGATGAAACACAGAAATTGCATCGGGATTGAATACAACAGTCACCATCGGCACTTTCCACCATGGGAGTAATGTCTCAAGCAGTCTACGCTTTGATCGTTTCCTGGAAGACCAGTAGTAGTTTCCGATGCACATCAGGAGGCATACTGTAATCTGTGGACTATCAGAGTGTTGATCTAACACAGAAATTGCATCAGGATTGAATACAACAGTCACCAGGCGCTATAGCCTCAATGGGAGTAATGTCTCAAACAGTCTACGCTTTGATCGTTCCCTGGAAGGCCAGTAGTAGTTTCAAATGCAAATCTGGACGCAATCTGTATACCTTGGACCTTCAAAGTGTTGATGAAACACAGAAATTGCCTCGGGATTGAATGCAACAGTCACCATGCGCACTTTCCTCCATGGGAGTAATGTCTCAATCAGTTTACTCTTTGATCGTTCCCTGGAAGACCAGTAGTAGATTCCGATGCACATCTGGAGGCATTCTGTAATCTGTGGACTATCAGAGTGTTGATGAAACCCAGAAATTGCATCGGCATTGAATACAACAGTCACCATGCGCACTCTCCTTCATGGGAGTAATGTCTCAAACAGTCTACGCTTTGATCGTTCCCTGGAAGACCAGTAGTAGTTTCCGATGCACATCTGGGGTCATTCTGTAGTCTGTAGACTATCTGAGTGTTGATGAAACACAGAAACTGCATCGGGATTGAATACAAAAGTCACCATGCGCACTCTCCTCCATGGGAGTAATATCTCAAACAGTCTAAGCTTTGATCGTTCCCTGGAAGACCAGTAGTAGTTTCCGATGCACATCTGGAGGCATTCTGTAATCAGTGGACTATCAGAGTGTTGATGAAACACAGAAATTGCATCGGGATTGAGTACAACAGTCACCATGCGCACTTAACTCCATAGGAGTAATGTCTCAACCAGTTTACACTTTGATCGTTCCCTGGAAGAGCAGTAGTAGTTTCCGATGCACATCTGGAGGCATTCTGTAATCTGTCTACTATCTGAGTGTTGATGAAACACAGAAATTGCATCGGGATTGAATACAACAGTCACCATGCGCACTTTCCTCCATGGGTGTAATGTCTCAAACAGCCTACGCTTTGATCGTTCCCTGGAAGACCAGTAGTAGTTCCCGATGCACATGTGGAGGCATTCTGTAAACTGCGGACTATCTGAGTGTTGATGAAACACTGTAATTGCATCGGGATTCAATACAACAGTCACCATGCGCACTTTCCTCCATGGGAGTAATGTCTCAAACAGTCTAAGCTTTGATCGTTCCCTGGAAGACCAGTAGTAGTTTCCGATGCACATCTGGAGGCATTCTGTAATATGTGGACTATCAGAGTGTTGATGAAACACAGAAATTGCATCAGGATTGAATACAACAGTCACCAGGCGCTATAGCCTCAATAGGAGTAATGTTTTAAGCAGTCTACGCTTTGATCGTTCCCTGGAAGGCCAGTAGTAGTTTCAAATGCACATCTGGACGCAATCTGTATACCTTGGACCTTCAAAGTGTTGATGAAACACAGAAATTGCCTCGGGATTGAATACAACAGTCACCATGCGCACTTTCCTCCATGGGAGTAATGTCTCAAACAGTCTACGCTTTGATCGTTCCCTGGAAGACCAGTAGTAGTTCCGATGCATATCTGGAGGCATTCTGTAATCTGTGGACTATCTGAGTGTTGATGCAACACAGAAATTGCATCGGGATTGCATACAACAGTCACCATGCGCACTTTCCTTTATGTGAGTAATGTCTAAAACAATCTACGCTTTGATCGTTTCCTGGAAGACCAGTAGTAGTTTCCGATGCACATCTGGAGGCACTCTGTAATCTGTGGACTATCAGAGTGTTGATGAAACACAGAAATTGCATCGGGATTGAATACAACAGTCACCATGCGCACTTAACTCCATGGGAGTAATGTCTCAATCAGTTTACTCTTTGATCGTTCCCTGGAAGACCAGTAGTAGTTTCCGATGCACATCTGGAGGCATTCTGTAATCTGTGGACTATCTGAGTGTTGATGAAACACAGAAATTGCATCGGGATTGAATACAACAGTCACCATGCGCACTTTCCTTTATGGGAGTAATGTCTCAAACAATCTACGCTTTGATCGTTTCCTGAAAGACCAGTAGTAGTTTCCGATGCACATCTGGAGGCATTCTGTAATCTGTGCACTATCAGAGTGTTGATGAAACACAGAAATTGCATCGGGATTGAATACAACAGTCACCATGCGCACTTACCTCCATGGGAGTAATGTCTCAAACAGTTTACTCTTTGATCGTTCCCTGGAAGACCAGTAGTAGTTTCCGATGCACATCTGTATTCATTCTGTAATCTGTGGACTATCAGAGTGTAGATGAAACACAGAAATTGCATCGGCATTGAATACAACAGTCACCATGCGCACTCTCCTCCATGGGAGTAATGTCTCAAACAGTCTACGCTTTGATCGTTCCCTGGAAGACCAGTAGTAGTTTCCGATGCACACATGGGGTCATTCTGTAATCTGTGGACTATCTGAGTGTTGTTGAAACACAGAAATTGCATCGGGATTGAATACAACAGTCACCATGCGCACTCTCCTCCATGGGAGTAATATCTCAAACAGTCTAAGCTTTGATCGTTCCCTGGAAGACCAGTAGTAGTTTCCGATGCACATCTGGAGGCATTCTGTAATCTGTGGACTATCAGAGTGTTGATGATACACAGAAATTGCATCGGGATTGAATACAACAGTCACTATGCGCACTTTCCTCCATGGGAGTAATGTCTCAAGCAGTCTACACTTCGATCGTTCCCTGGAAGACCAGTAGTAGTTACCGATGCACATCAGGAGGCATTCTGTAAACTGAGGACTATCAGAGTGATTATGAAACACAGAAATTGCATCGGGATTGAATACAACAGTCACCATGCGCACTCTCCTCAATGGGAGTAATGTCTCAAACAGTCTACGCTTTGATCGTTCCCAGGAAGACCAGTATTAGTTTCCGACGCACATCTGGGGCATTCTGTAATCTGTGGACTATCAGAGTGTTGATGAAACAAAGAAATTGCATCGGGATTGAATACAACAGTCACCATGCGCTGTTTGCTCCATGGGAGTAATGTCTCAGACAGTGTACACTTCGATCATTCCCTGGAAGACCAGTAGTAGTTTCTGATGCACATCTGGAGGAATTCTGTAATCTGAGGACTATCAGAGTGTTGATGAAACACAGAAATTGCATCGGGATTGAATACAACAGTCACCAGGCGCTATTTCCGACATGGGAGTAATGTCTCAAACAGTTTACTCTTTGATCGTTCCCTGGAAGACCAGTAGTAGTTTCCGATGCACATCTGGAGGCATTCTGTAGTCTGTGGACTATCAGAGTGTTGATGAAACAAAGAAATTGCATCGGGATTGAATACAACAGTCACCATGCGCACTTTCCTCCATGGGAGTAATGTCTCCAGCAGTCTACACTTCGATCGTTCCCTGGAAGACCAGTAGTAGTTACCGATGCACATCAGGAGGCATTCTGTAAACTGAGGACTATCAGAGTGTTTATGCAACACAGAAATTGCATCGGGATTGAATACAACAGTCACCATGAGAGCTCTCCTCAATGGGAGTAATGTCTCAAACAGTCTACGCTTTGATCGTTCCCAGGAAGACCAGTATTAGTTTCCGACGCACATCTGGGGCATTCTGTAATCTGTGGATTATCAGAGTGTTGATGAAACAAAGAAATTGCATCGGGATTGAATACAACAGTCACCATGCGCACTTCCCTCCATGGGAGTAATGTCTCAGACAGTCTACACTTCGATCGTTCCCTGGAAGCCCAGTAATAGTTTCCGATGCACATCTGGAGGAATTCTGTAATCTGAGGACTATCAGAGTGTTTATGAAACACAGAAATTGCATCGGGATTGAATACAACAGTCACCATGCGCACTCTCCTCAATGGGAGTAATGTCTCAAACAGTCTACGCTTTGATCGTTCCCAGGAAGACCAGTATTACTTTCCGACGCACATCTGTGGGCATTCTGTAATCTGTGGACTATCTGAGTGTTGATGAAACGCCGAAATTGCATCTTGATTGAATACAACAGTCACCATGCGCACTTTCCTCCATGGGAGTAATATCTCAAACAGTCTAAGCTTTGATCGTTCCCTGGAAGACCAGTAGTAGTTTCCGATGCACATCTGAAATCATTCTGTAATCTGTGGACTATCAGAGTGTTGATGAAGCACAGAAATTGCATCGGGATCGAATACAACAGTCACCAGTCGCTATTTCCTCCATGGGAGTAATGTCTCAAACAGTCTAAGCTTTTGATCGTTCCCTGGGAGTCTAGTAGTTTCCGAAGCACATCTGGAGGCATTCTGTAATAATTGGACCTTCAAAGTGTTGATGAAACACAGAAATTGCATCGGGATTGAATACAACAGACACCATGCGCACTTTCCTCCATGGGAGTAATGCCTCAAACAGTCTACGCTTTGATCGTTCCCTGGAGGACCAGTAGTAGTTTCCGATGCACATCTGGAGGCATTCTGTAATATGTGGACTATCAGAGTGTTGATGAAACACAGAAATTGCATCGGGATTGAATACAACAGTCACCATCGGCACTTTCCTCCATGGGAGTAATGTCTCAAGCAGTCTACGCTTTGATCGTTTCCTGGAAGACCAGTAGTAGTTTCCGATGCACATCAGGAGACATTCTGTAATCTGTGGACTACCAGAGTGTTAATGAAACACAGTAATTGCATCGGGATTGAATACAACAGTCACCATGCGCACTTTCCTCCATGGGAGTAATGTCTCACACAATCTATGCCTTGATCGTTCCCTGGATCACCAGTAGTAGTTTCCGATGCACATCTGGAGGCAATCTGTAATCTCTGGAACATCAGAGTGTTGATGAAACACAGAAATTGCATCGCGATTGAATACAACAGTCACCATGTGCGCTTTCCTCCATGGGAGTAATGTCTCAAACAGTCTAGGCCTTGATCCTTCCCTGGAAGACAAGTAGTAGTTTCCAATGCACATCTGGAGGTATTCTGTAATCTGTGGACCTTCAAAGTGTTGAAGAAACACAGAAAGTGCCTCGGGATGGAATACAACAGTCACCACGCGCTCTTTCCTCAATGGGAGTAATGTCTCAAACTGTCATCGCTTTGCTCGTTAGCTGAAGACCAGTTTCCGATGCACATCTGGTGGCATTCTGTAATCAGTGGACTATCAGAGTGTTGATGATAACAGAAATTGCGTCGGGATTGAATACAACAGCCACCATTCGCACTTTCCTCCATGGGAGTAATGTCTCAAACAGTCTACCCTTTGATCGTTCCCTGGAAGACCAGTAGTAGTTTCCGATGCACATCTGGACGCATTCTGTAATCTGTCGAATGTCAGTGTGTTGGAAGACCAGTAGTAGTTTCCGATGCACATCTGGACGCATTCTGTAATCTGTGGACTATCTGAGTGTTGATGAAACACAGAAATTGCATCGGGATTGAATACAACAGTCACCATGCGCACTTAACTCCATGGGAGTAATGTCTCAAACATTTTACTCTTTGATCGTTCCCTGGAAGACCAGTAGTAGTTTCCGATGCACATCTGGAGGCATTCTGTAATCTGTGGACTATCTGAGTGTTGATGAAACACAGAAATTGCATCGGGATTGAATACAACAGTCACCATGCGCACTTTCCTTTATGGGAGTAATGTCTCAAACAATCTACGCTTTGATCGTTTCCTGGAAGACCAGTAGTAGTTTCCGATGCACATCTTGAGGCATTCTGTAATCTGTTGACTATCAGAGTGTTGATGAAACACAGAAATTGCATCGGGATTGAATACAACAGTCACCATGCGCACTTACCTCCATGGGAGTAATGTCTCAAAGAGTTTACTCTTTGATCGTTCCCTGGAAGACCAGTAGTAGTTTCCGATGCACATCTGGAGGCATTCTGTAATCTGTGGACTATCAGAGTGTTGATGAAACCCAGAAATTGCATCGGCATTGAATACAACAGTCACGATGCGCACTCTCCTCCATGGGAGTAATGTCTCAAACAGTCTACGCTTTGATCGTTCCCTGGAAGACCAGTAGTAGTTTCCGATGCACATCTGGGGTCATTCTGTAGTCTGTGGACTATCTGAGTGTTGATGAAACACAGAAATTGCATCGGGATTGAATACAAAAGTCACCATGCGCACTCTCCTCCATGGGAGTAATATCTCAAACAGTCTAAGCTTTGATCGTTCCCTGGAAGACCAGTAGTAGTTTCCGATGCACATCTGGAGGCATTCTGTAATCAGTGGACTATCAGAGTGTTGATGAAACACAGAAATTGCATCGGGATTAAATACAACAGTCACCAGTCGCTATTTCCTCCATGGGAGTAATGTCTCAAACAGTCTAAGCTTTTGATCGTTCCCTGGGAGACAAGTAGTAGTTTCCAAAGCACATCTGGAGGCATTCTGTAATCCTTGGACCTTCAAAGTGTTGATGAAACACAGATATTGCCTCGGGATTGAATACAACAGACACCATGCGCACTTTCCTCCATGGGAGTAATGCCTCAAACAGTCTACGCTTTGATCGTTCCCTGGAAGACCGGTAGTAGTTTCCGATGCACATCTGGAGGCATTCTGTAATCTGTGGACTATCAGAGTGTTGATGAAACACAGAAACTGCATCGGGATTGAATACAACAGTCACCATCGGCACTTTCCTCCATGGGAGTAATGTCTCAAGCAGTCTACGCTTTGATCGTTTCCTGGAAGACCAGTAGTAGTTTCCGATGCACATCAGGAGGCATTCTGTAATCTGTGGACTATCGGAGTGTTGATGAAACACAGAAATTGCATCAGGATTGAATACAACAGTCACCAGGCGCTATAGTCTCAATGGGAGTAATGTCTCAAACAGTCTACGCTTTGATCGTTCCCTGGAAGGCCAGTAGTAGTTTCAATGCAAATCTGGACGCAATCTGTATACCTTGGACCTTCAAAGTGTTGATGAAACACAGAAATTGCCTCGGGATTGAATGCAACAGTCACCATGCGCACTTTCCTCCATGGGAGTAATGTCTCAATTAGTTTACTCTTTGATCGTTCCCTGGAAGACCAGTAGTAGTTTCCGATGCACATCTGGAGGCATTCTGTAATCTGTGGACTATCAGAGTGTTGATGAAACCCAGAAATTGCATCGGCATTGAATACAACAGTCACCATGCGCACTGTCCTCCATGGGAGTAATGTCTCAAACAGTCTACGCTTTTATCGTTCCCTGGAAGACCAGTAGTAGTTTCCGATGCGCATCTGGGGTCATTATGTAGTCTGTGGACTATCTGAGTGTTGATGAAACACAGAAATTGCATCGGGATTGAATACAAAAGTCACCATGCGCACTCTCCTCCATGGGAGTAATATCTCAAACAGTCTAAGCTTTGATCGTTCCCTGGAAGACCAGTAGTAGTTTCCGATGCACATCTGGAGGCATTCTGTAATCAGTGGACTATCAGAGTGTTGATGAAACACAGAAATTGCATCGGGATTGAATACAACAGTCACCAGTCGCTATTTTCTCCATGGGAGTAATGTCTCAAAGAGTCTAAGCTTTTGATCGTTCCCTGGGAGACAAGTAGTAGTTTCCAAAGCACATCTGGAGGCATTCTGTAATCCTTGGACCTTCAAAGTGTTGATGAAACACAGAAATTGCCTCAGGATTGAATACAAGAGACACTATGCGCACTTTCCTCCATGGGAGTAATGCCTCAATCAGTCTACGCTTTGATCGTTCCCTGGAAGACCGGTAGTAGTTTCCGATGCACATCTGGAGGCATTCTGTAATCTGTGGACTATCAGAGTGTTGATGAAACACAGAAATTGCATCGGGATTGAATACAACAGTCACCATCGGCACTTTCCTCCATGGGAGTAATAACTCAAGCAGTCTACGCTTTGATCGTTCCCTGGAAGGCCAGTAGTAGTTTCAAATGCAAATCTGGACGCAATCTGTATACCTTGGACCTTCAAAGTGTTGATGAAACACAGAAATTGCCTCGGGATTGAATGCAACAGTCACCATGCGCACTTTCCTCCATGGGAGTAATGTCTCAATCAGTTTACTCTTTGATCGTTCCCTGGAAGACCAGTAGTAGTTTCCGATGCACATCTGGAGGCATTCTGTAATCTGTGGACTATCAGAGTGTTGATGAAACCCAGAAATTGCATCGGCATTGAATACAACAGTCACCATGCGCACTCTCCTCCATGGGAGTAATGTCTCAAACAGTCTACGCTTTGATCGTTCCCTGGAAGACCAGTAGTAGTTTCCGATGCACATCTGGGGTCATTCTGTAGTCTGTGGACTATCTGAGTGTTGATGAAACACAGAAATTGCATCGGGATTGAATGCAAAAGTCACCATGCGCACTCTCCTCCATGGGAGTAATATCTCAAACAGTCTAAGCTTTGATCGTTCCCTGGAAGACCAGTAGTAGTTTCCGATGCACATCTGGAGGCATTCAGTAATCAGTGGACTATCAGAGTGTTGATGAAACACAGAAATTGCATCGGGATTGAGTACAACAGTCACCATGCGCACTTAACTCCATAGGAGTAATGTCTCAACCAGTTTACTCTTTGATCGTTCCCTGGAAGACCAGTAGTAGTTTCCGATGCACATCTGGAGGCATTCTGTAATCTGTGGACTATCTGAGTGTTGATGAAACACAGAAATTGCATCGGGATTGAATACAACAGTCACCATGCGCACTTTCCTCCATGGGTGTAATGTCTCAAACAGTCTACGCTTTGATCGTTCCCTGGAAGACCAGTAGTAGTTCCCGATGCACATGTGGAGGCATTCTGTAAACTGCGGACTATCTGAGTGTTGATGAAACACTGTAATTGCATCGGGATTGAATACAACAGTCACCATGCGCACTTTCCTCCATGGGAGTAATGTCTCAAACAGTCTAAGCTTTGATCGTTCCCTGGAAGACCAGTAGTAGTTTCCGATGCACATCTGGAGGCATTCTGTAATATGTGGACTATCAGAGTGTTGATGAAACACAGAAATTGCATCAGGATTGAACACAACAGTCACCAGGCGCTATAGCCTCAATGGGAGTAATGTTTTAAACAGTCTACGCTTTAATCGTTCCCTGGAAGGCCAGTAGTAGTTTCAACTGCACATCTGGACGCAATCTGTATACCTTGGACCTTCAAAGTGTTGATGAAACACAGAAATTGCCTCGGGATTGAATACAACAGTCACCATGCGCACTTTCATCCATGGGAGTAATGTCTCAAACAGTCTACGCTTTGATCGTTCCCTGGAAGACCAGTAGTAGTTTCCGATGCACATCTGGAGGCATTCTGTAATCTGTGGACTATCTGAGTGTTGATGCAACACAGAAATTGCATCGGGATTGCATACAACAGTCACCATGCGCACTTTCCTTTATGTGAGTAATGTCTCAAACAATCTACGCTTTGATCGTTTCCTGGAAGACCAGTAGTAGTTTCCGATGCACATCTGGAGGCACTCTGTAATCTGTGGACTATCAGAGTGTTGATGAAACACAGAAATTGCATCGGGATTGAATACAACAGTCACCATGCGCACTTAACTCCATGGGAGTAATGTCTCAAACAGTTTACTCTTTGATCGTTCCCTGGAAGACCAGTAGTAGTTTCCGATGCACATCTGGAGGCATTCTGTAATCTGTGGACTATCTGAGTGTTGATGAAACACAGAAATTGCATCGGGATTGAATACAACAGTCACCATCGGCACTTTCCTCCATGGGAGTAATGTCTCAAGCAGTCTACGCTTTGATCGTTTCCTGGAAGACCAGTAGTAGTTTCCGATGCACATCAGGAGACATTCTGTAATCTGTGGACTATCAGAGTGTTAATGAAACACAGTAATTGCATCGGGATTGAATACAACAGTGACCATGCGCACTTTCCTCCATGGGAGTAATGTCTCACACAATCTACGCCTTGATCGTTCCCTGGATCACCAGTAGTAGTTTCCGATGCACATCTGGAGGCAATCTGTAATCTCTGGAACATCAGAGTGTTGATGAAACACAGAAATTGCATCGCGATTGAATACAACAGTCACCATGTGCGCTTTCCTCCATGGGAGTAATGTCTCAAACAGTCTAGGCCTTGATCCTTCCCTGGAAGACAAGTAGTAGTTTCCAATGCACATCTGGAGGTATTCTGTAATCTGTGGACCTTCAAAGTGTTGAAGAAACACAGAAAGTGCCTCGGGATGGAATACAACAGTCACCACGCGCTCTTTCCTCAATGGGAGTAATGTCTCAAACTGTCATCGCTTTGCTCGTTAGCTGAAGAACAGTTTCCGATGCACATCTGGTGGCATTCTGTAATCAGTGGACTATCAGAGTGTTGATGATAACAGAAATTGCGTCGGGATTGAATACAACAGCCACCATTCGCACTTTCCTCCATGGGAGTAATGTCTCAAACAGTCTACCCTTTGATCGTTCCCTGGAAGACCAGTAGTAGTTTCCGATGCACATCTGGACGCATTCTGTAATCTGTCGAATGTCAGTGTGTTGGAAGACCAGTAGTAGTTTCCGATGCACATCTGTACGCATTCTGTAATCTGTGGACTATCTGAGTGTTGATGAAACACAGAAATTGCATCGGGATTGAATACAACAGTCACCATGCGCACTTAACTCCATGGGAGTAATGTCTCAAACATTTTACTCTTTGATCGTTCCCTGGAAGACCAGTAGTAGTTTCCGATGCACATCTGGAGGCATTTTGTAATCTGTGGACTATCTGAGTGTTGATGAAACACAGAAATTGCATCGGGATTGAATACAACAGTCACCATGCGCACTTTCCTTTATGGGAGTAATGTCTCAAACAATCTACGCTTTGATCGTTTCCTGGAAGACCAGTAGTAGTTTCCGATGCACATCTGGAGGCATTCTGTAATCTGTGGACTATCAGAGTGTTGATGAAACACAGAAATTGCATCGGGATTGAATACAACAGTCACCATGCGCACTTACCTCCATGGGAGTAATGTCTCAAACAGTTTACTCTTTGATCGTTCCCTGGAAGACCAGTAATAGTTTCCGATGCACATCTGGAGGCATTCTGTAATCTGTGGACTATCAGAGTGTTGATGAAACCCAGAAATTGCATCGGCATTGAATACAACAGTCACGATGCGCACTCTCCTCCATGGGAGTAATGTCTCAAACAGTCTACGCTTTGATCGTTCCCTGGAAGACCAGTAGTAGTTTCCGATGCACATCTGGGGTCATTCTGTAGTCTGTGGACTATCTGAGTGTTGATGAAACACAGAAATTGCATCGGGATTGAATACAAAAGTCACCATGCGCACTCTCCTCCATGGGAGTAATATCTCAAACAGTCTAAGCTTTGATCGTTCCCTGGAAGACCAGTAGTAGTTTCCGATGCACATCTGGAGGCATTCTGTAATCAGTGGACTATCAGAGTGTTGATGAAACACAGAAATTGCATCGGGATTGAATACAACAGTCACCAGTCGCTATTTCCTCCATGGGAGTAATGTCTCAAACAGTCTAAGCTTTTGATCGTTCCCTGGGAGACAAGTAGTAGTTTCCAAAGCACATCTGGAGGCAATCTGTAATCCTTGGACCTTCAAAGTGTTGATGAAACACAGAAATTGCCTCGGGATTGAATACAACAGACACCATGCGCACTTTCCTCCATGGGAGTAATGCCTCAAACAGTCTACGCTTTGATCGTTCCCTGGAAGACCGGTTGTAGTTTCCGATGCACATCTGGAGGCATTCTGTAATCTGTGGACTATCAGAGTGTTGATGAAACACAGAAATTGCATCGGGATTGAATACAACAGTCACCATCGGCACTTTCCTCCATGGGAGTAATGTCTCAAACAGTCTACGCTTTGATCGTTCCCTGGAAGACCAGTAGTAGTTTCCGATGCGCATCTGGGGTCATTATGTAGTCTGTGGACTATCTGAGTGTTGATGAAACACAGAAATTGCATCGGGATTGAATACAAAAGTCACCATGCGCACTCTCCTCCATGGGAGTAATATCTCAAACAGTCTAAGCTTTGATCGTTCCCTGGAAGACCAGTAGTATTTTCCGATGCACATCTGGAGGCATTCTGTAATCAGTGGACTATCAGAGTGTTGATGAAACACAGAAATTGCATCGGGATTGAATACAAGAGTCACCAGTCGCTATTTCCTCCATGGGAGTAATGTCTCAAAGAGTCTAAGCTTTTGATCGTCCCCTGGGAGACAAGTAGTAGTTTCCAAAGCACATCTGGAGGCATTCTGTAATCCTTGGACCTTCAAAGTGTTGATGAAACACAGAAATTGCCTCGGGATTGAATACAACAGACACCATGCGCACTTTCCTCCATGGGAGTAATGCCTCAATCAGTCTACGCTTTGATCGTTCCCTGGAAGACCGGTAGTAGTTTCCGATGCACATCTGGAGGCATTCTGTAATCTGTGGACTATCAGAGTGTTGATGAAACACAGAAATTGCATCGGGATTGAATACAACAGTCACCATCGGCACTTTCCTCCATGGGAGTAATGTCTCAAGCAGTCTACGCTTTGATCGTTTTCTGGAAGACCAGTAGTAGTTTCCGATGCACATCAGGAGGCATTCTGTAATCTGTGGACTATCAGAGTGTTGATGAAACACAGAAATTGCATCAGGATTGAATACAACAGTCACCAGGCGCTATAGCCTCAATGGGAGTAATGTCTCAAACAGTCTACGCTTTGATCGTTCCCTGGAAGGCCAGTAGTAGTTTCAAATGCAAATCTGGACGCAATCTGTATACCTTGGACCTTCAAAGTGTTGATGAAACACAGAAATTGCCTCGGGATTGAATGCAACAGTCACCATGCGCACTTTCCTCCATGGGAGTAATGTCTCAATCAGTTTACTCTTTGATCGTTCCCTGGAAGACCTGTAGTAGTTTCCGATGCACATCTGGAGGCATTCTGTAATCTGTGGACTATCAGAGTGTTGATGAAACCCAGAAATTGCATCGGCATTGAATACAACAGTCACCATGCGCACTCTCCTCCAATGGAGTAATGTCTCAAACAGTCTACGCTTTGATCGTTCCCTGGAAGACCAGTAGTAGTTTCCGATGCACATCTGGGGTCATTCTGTAGTCTGTGGACTATCTGAGTGTTGATGAAACACAGAAATTGCATCGGGATTGAATACAAAAGTCACCATGCGCACTCTCCTCCATGGGAGTAATATCTCAAACAGTCTAAGCTTTGATCGTTCCCTGGAAGACCAGTAGTAGTTTCCGATGCACATCTGGAGGTATTCTGTAATCAGTGGACTATCAGAGTGTTGATGAAACACAGAAATTGCATCGGGATTGAGTACAACAGTCACCATGCGCAATTAACTCCATAGGAGTAATGTCTCAACCAGTTTACTCTTTGATCGTTCCCTGGAAGACCAGTAGTAGTTTCCGATGCACATCTGGAGGCATTCTGTAATCTGTGGACTATCTGAGTGTTGATGAAACACAGAAATTGCATCGGGATTGAATACAACAGTCACCATGCGCACTTTCCTCCATGGGTGTAATGTCTCAAACAGTCTACGCTTTGATCGTTCCCTGGAAGACCAGTAGTAGTTCCCGATGCACATGTGGAGGCATTCTGTAAACTGCGGACTATCTGAGTGTTGATGAAACACTGTAATTGCATCGGGATTGAATACAACAGTCACCATGCGCACTTTCCTCCATGGGAGTAATGTCTCAAACAGTCTAAACTTTGATCGTTCCCTGGAAGACCAGTAGTAGTTTCCGATGCACATCTGGAGGCATTCTGTAATATGTGGACTATCAGAGTGTTGATGAAACACAGAAATTGCATCAGGATTGAATACAACAGTCACCAGACGCTATAGCCTCAATGGGAGTAATGTTTTAAACAGTCTACGCTTTAATCGTTCCCTGGAAGGCCAGTAGTAGTTTCAAATGCACATCTGGACGCAATCTGTATACCTTGGACCTTCAAAGTGTTGATGAAACACAGAAATTGCCTCGGGATTGAATACAACAGTCACCATGCGCACTTTCCTCCATGGGAGTAATGTCTCAAACAGTCTACGCTTTGATCGTTCCCTGGAAGACCAGTAGTAGTTCCGATGCACATCTGGAGGCATTCTGTAATCTGTGGACTATCTGAGTGTTGATGCAACACAGAAATTGCATCGGGATTGCATACAACAGTCACCATGCGCACTTTCCTTTATGTGAGTAATGTCTCAAACAATCTACGCTTTGATCGTTTCCTGGAAGACCAGTAGTAGTTTCCGATGCACATCTGGAGGCACTCTGTAATCTGTGGACTATCAGAGTGTTGATGAAACACAGAAATTGCATCAGGATTGAATACAACAGTCACCATGCGCACTTAACTCCATGGGAGTAATGTCTCAAACAGTTTACTCTTTGATCGTTCCCTGGAAGACCAGTAGTAGTTTCCGACGCACATCTGGAGGCATTCTGTAATCTGTGGACTATCTGAGTGTTGACGAAACACAGAAATTGCATCGGGATTGAATACAACAGTCACCATGCGCACTTTCCTTTATGGGAGTAATGTCTCAGACAATCTACGCTTTGATCGTTTCCTGGAAGACCAGTAGTAGTTTCCGATGCACATCTGGAGGCATTCTGTAAATTGTGGACTATCAGAGTGTTGATGAAACACAGAAATTGCATCGGGATTGAATACAACAGTCACCATGCGCACTTACCTCCATGGGAGTAATGTCTCGAACAGTTTACTCTTTGATCGTTCCCTGGAAGACCAGTAGTAGTTTCCGATGCACATCTGGATTCATTCTGTAATCTGTGGACTATCAGAGTGTTGATGAAACACAGAAATTGCATCGGCATTGAATACAACAGTCACCATGCGCACTCTCCTCCATGGGAGTAATGTCTCAAACAGTCTACGCTTTGATCGTTCCCTGGAAGACCAGTAGTAGTTTCCGATGCACATATGGGGTCATTCTGTAATCTGTGGACTATCTGAGTGTTGATGAAACACAGAAATTGCATCGGGATTGAATACAACAGTCACCATGCGCACTCTCCTCCATGGGAGTAATATCTCAAACAGTCTAAGCTTTGATCGTTCCCTGGAAGACCAGTAGTAGTTTCCGATGCACATCTGGAGGCATTCTGTGATCAGTGGACCTTCAAAGTGTTGAAGAAACACAGAAAGTGCCTCGGGATTGAATACAACAGTCACCACGCGCTATTTCCTCAATGGGAGTAATGTCTCAAACTGTCATCGCTTTGCTCGTTAGCTGAAGACCAGTTTCCGATGCACATCTGGTGGCATTCTGTAATCAGTGGACTA
This sequence comes from Schistocerca gregaria, assembly GCF_023897955.1. Taxonomy (NCBI): domain Eukaryota; kingdom Metazoa; phylum Arthropoda; class Insecta; order Orthoptera; family Acrididae; genus Schistocerca; species Schistocerca gregaria. The sequence continues at coordinate 100,447,070 of NC_064929.1, read as the reverse complement.
TCAGAGTGTTGATGATAACAGAAATTGCGTCGGGATTGAATACAACAGCCACCATTCGCACTTTCCTCCATCTGAGTAATGTCTCAAACAGTCTATCCTTTGATCGTTCCCTGGAAGACCAGTAGTAGTTTCCGATGCACATCTGGACGCATTCTGTAATCTGTCGAATGTCAGTGTGTTGGAAGACCAGTAGTAGTTTCCGATGCACATCTGGACGCATTCTGTAATCTGTGGACTATCTGAGTGTTGATGAAACACAGAAATTGCATCGGGATTGAATACAACAGTCGCCATGCGCACTTAACTCCATGGGAGTGATGTCTCAAACATTTTACTCTTTGATCGTTCCCTGGAAGACCAGTAGTAGTTTCCGATGCACATCTGGAGGCATTCTATAATCTGTGGACTATCTGAGTGTTGATGAAACACAGAAATTGCATCGCGATTGAATACAACAGCCACCATGCGCACTTTCCTTTATGGGAGTAATGTCTCAAACAATCTACGCTTTGATCGTTTCCTGGAAGACCAGTAGTATTTTCCGATGCACATCTGGAGGCATTCTGTAATCTGTGGACTATCAGAGTGTTGATGAAACACAGAAATTGCATCGGGATTGAATACAACAGTCACCATGCGCACTTACCTCCATGGGAGTAATGTCTCAAACAGTTTACTCTTTGATCGTTCCCTGGAAGACCAGTAGTAGTTTCCGATGCACATCTGGAGGCATTCTGTAATCTGTGGACTATCAGAGTGTTGATGAAACCCAGAAATTGCATCGGCATTGAATACAACAGTCACCATGCGCACTCTCCTCCATGGGAGTAATGTCTCAAACAGTCTACGCTTTGATCGTTCCCTGGAAGACCAGTAGTAGTTTCCGATGCACATCTGGGGTCATTCTGTAGTCTGTGGACTATCTGAGTGTTGATGAAACACAGAAATTGCATCGGGATTGAATACAAAAGTCACCATGCGCACTCTCCTCCATGGGAGTAATATCTCAAACAGTCTAAGTTTTGATCGTTCCCTGGAAGACCAGTAGTAGTTTCCGATGCACATCTGGAGGCATTCTGTAATCAGTGGACTATCAGAGTGTTGATGAAACACAGAAATTGCATCGGGATTGAATACAACAGTCACCAGTCGCTATTTCCTCCATGGGAGTAATGTCTCAAACAGTCTAAGCTTTTGATCGTTCCCTGGGAGACAAGTAGTAGTTTCCAAAGCACATCTGGAGGCATTCTTTAATCCTTGGACCTTCAAAGTGTTGATGAAACACAGAAATTGCCTCGGGATTGAATGCAACAGTCACCATGCGCACTTTCCTCCATGGGAGTAATGTCTCAATCAGTTTACTCTTTGATCGTTCCCTGGAAGACCAGTAGTAGTTTCCAATGCACATCTGGAGGCATTCTGTAATCTGTGGACTATCAGAGTGTTGATGAAACCCAGAAATTGCATCGGCATTGAATACAACAGTCACCATGCGCACTCTCCTCCATGGGAGTAATGTCTCAAACAGTCTACGCTTTGATCGTTCCCTGGAAGACCAGTAGTAGTTTCCGATGCACATCTGGGGTCATTCTGTAGTCTGTGGACTATCTGAGTGTTGATGAAACACAGAAATTGCATCGGGATTGAATACAAAAGTCACCATGCGCACTCTCCTCCATGGGAGTAATATCTCAAACAGTCTAAGCTTTGATCGTTCCCTGGAAGACCAGTAGTAGTTTCCGATGCACATCTGGAGGCATTCTGTAATTAGTGGACTATCAGAGTGTTAATGAAACACAGAAATTGCATCGGGATTGAGTACAACAGTCACCATGCGCACTTAACTCCATAGGAGTAATGTCTCAACCAGTTTACTCTTTGATCGTTCCCTGGAAGACCAGTAGTAGTTTCCGATGCACATCTGGAGGCATTCTGTAATCTGTATACTATCTGAGTGTTGATGAAACACAGAAATTGCATCGGGAATGAATACAACAGTCACCATGCGCACTTTCCTCCATGGGTGTAATGTCTCAAACAGTCTACGCTTTGATCGTTCCCTGGAAGACCAGTAGTAGTTCCCGATGCACATGTGGAGGCATTCTGTAAACTGCGGACTATCTGAGTGTTGATGAAACACTGTAATTGCATCGGGATTGAATACAACAGTCACCATGCGCACTTTCCTCCATGGGAGTAATGTCTCAAACAGTCTAAGCTTTGATCGTTCCCTGGAAGACCAGTAGTAGTTTCCGATGCACGTCTGGAGGCATTCTGTAATATGTGGACTATCAGAGTGTTGATGAAACACAGAAATTGCATCAGGATTGAATACAACAGTCACCAGGCGCTATAGCCTCAATGGGAGTAATGTTTTAAACAGTGTACGCTTTGATCGTTCCCTGGAAGGCCAGTAGTAGTTTCAAATGCACATCTGGACGCAATCTGTATACCTTGGACGTTCAAAGTGTTGATGAAACACAGAAATTGCCTCGGGATTGAATACAACAGTCACCATGCGCACTTTCCTCCATGGGAGTAATGTCTCAAACAGTCTACGCTTTGATCGTTCCCTGGAAGACCAGTAGTAGTTCCGATGCACATCTGGAGGCATTCTGTAATCAGTGGACTATCAGAGTGTTGATGAAACACAGAAATTGCATCAGGATTGAATACAACAGTCACCAGGCGCTATAGCCTCAATGGGAGTAAAGTTTTAAACAGTCTACGCTTTGATCGTTCCCTGGAAGACCAGTAGTAGTTTCCGATGCACATCAGGAGGCATTCTGTAATCAGTGGACTATCAGAGTGTTGATGAAACACAGAAATTGCATCGGGATTGAATACAACAGTCACCAGTCGCTATTTCTTCCATGGGAGTAATGTCTCAAACAGTCTAAGCTTTTGATCGTTCCCTGGGAGACAAGTAGTAGTTTCCAAAGCACATCTGGATTCATTCTGTAATCCTTGGACCTTCAAAGTGTTGATGAAACACAGAAATTGCATCGGGATTGAATACAACAGACACCATGCGCACTTTCCTCCATGGGAGTAATGCCTCAAACAGTCTACGCTTTGATCGTTCCCTGGAAGACCGGTAGTAGTTTCCGATGCACATCTGGAGGCATTCTGTAATCTGTGGACTATCAGAGTGTTGATGAAACACAGAAATTGCATCGGGATTGAATACAACAGTCACCATCGGCATTTTCCTCCATGGGAGTAATGTCTCAAGCAGTCTACGCTTTGATCGTTTCCTGGAAGACCAGTAGTAGTTTCCGATGCACATCAGGAGGCATTCTGTAATCTGTGGACTATCAGAGTGTTGATGAAACACAAATTGCATCAGGATTGAATACAACAGTCACCAGGTGCTATAGCCTCAATGGGAGTAATGTCTCAAGCAGTCTACGCTTTGATCGTTCCCTGGAAGACCAGTAGTAGTTCCGATGCACATCTGGAGGCATTCTGTAATCTGTGGACTATCTGAGTGTTGATGCAACACAGAAATTGCATCGGGATTGCATACAACAGTCACCATGCGCACTTTCCTTTATGTGAGTAATGTCTCAAACAATCTACGCTTTGATCGTTTCCTGGAAGACCAGTAGTAGTTTCCGATGCACATCTGGAGGCACTCTGTAATCTGTGGACTATCAGAGTGTTGATGAAACACAGAAATTGCATCGGGATTGAATACAACAGTCACCATGCGCACTTAACTCCATGGGAGTAATGTCTCAAACAGTTTACTCTTTGATCGTTCCCTGGAAGACCAGTAGTGGTTTCCGACGCACATCTGGAGGCATTCTGTAATCTGTGGACTATCTGAGTGTTGATGAAACACAGAAATTGCATCGGGATTGAATACAACAGTCACCATGCGCACTTTCCTTTATGGGAGTAATGTCTCGAACAGTTTACTCTTTGATCGTTTCCTGGAAGACCAGTAGTAGTTTCCGATGCACATCTGGAGGCATTCTGTAATCTGTGGACTATCAGAGTGTTGATGAAACACAGAAATTGCATCGGGATTGAATACAACAGTCACCATGCGCACTTACCTCCATGGGAGTAATGTCTCAAACAGTCTACGCTTTGATCGTTCCCTGGAAGACCAGTAGTAGTTTCCGATGCACATATGGGGTCATTCTGTAATCTGTGGACTATCTGAGTGTTGATGAAACACAGAAATTGCATCGGGATTGAATACAACAGTCACCATGCGCACTCTCCTCCATGGGAGTAATATCTCAAACAGTCTAAGCTTTGATCGTTCCCTGGAAGACCAGTAGTAGTTTCAGATGCACATCTGGAGGCATTCTGTAATCAGTGGACCTTCAAAGTGTTGAAGAAACACAGAAAGTGCCTCGGGATTGAATACAACAGTCACCACGCGCTCTTTCCTCAATGGGAGTAATGTCTCAAACTGTCATCGCTTTGCTCGTTAGCTGAAGACAAGTTTCCGATGCACATCTGGTGGCATTCTGTAATCAGTGGACTATCAGAGTGTTGATGATAACAGAAATTGCGTCGTGATTGAATACAACAGTCACCATTCGCACTTTCCTCCATGGGAGTAATGTCTCAAACAGTCTATCCTTTGATCGTTCCCTGGAAGACCAGTAGTAGTTTCCGATGCACATCTGGACGCATTCTGTAATCTGTCGAATGTCAGTGTGTTGGAAGACCAGTAGTAGTTTCCGATGCACATCTGGACGCATTCTGTAATCTGTGGACTATCTGAGTGTTGATGAAACACAGAAATTGCATCGGGATTGAATACAACAGTCGCCATGCGCACTTAACTCCATGGGAGTGATGTCTCAAACATTTTACTCTTTGATCGTTCCCTGGAAGACCAGTAGTAGTTTCCGATGCACATCTGGAGGCATTCTATAATCTGTGGACTATCTGAGTGTTGATGAAACACAGAAATTGCATCGCGATTGAATACAACAGTCACCATTCGCACTTTCCTTTATGGGAGTAATGTCTCAAACAATCTACGCTTTGATCGTTTCCTGGAAGACCAGTAGTAGTTTCCGATGCACATCTGGAGGCATTCTGTAATCTGTGGACTATCAGAGTGTTGATGAAACACAGAAATTGCATCGGGATTGAATACAACAGTCACCATGCGCACTTACCTCCATGGGAGTAATGTCTCAAACAGTTTACTCTTTGATCGTTCCCTGGAAGACCAGTAGTAGTTTCCGATGCACATCTGGAGGCATTCTGTAATCTGTGGACTATCAGAGTGTTGATGAAACCCAGAAATTGCATCGGCATTGAATACAACAGTCACCATGCGCACTCTCCTCCATGGGAGTAATGTCTCAAACAGTCTACGCTTTGATCGTTCCCTGGAAGACCAGTAGTAGTTTCCGATGCACATCTGGGGTCATTCTGTAGTCTGTGGACTATCTGAGTGTTGATGAAACACAGAAATTGCATCGGGATTGAATACAAAAGTCACCATGCGCACTCTCCTCCATGGGAGTAATATCTCAAACAGTCTAAGCTTTGATCGTTCCCTGGAAGACCAGTAGTAGTTTCCGATGCACATCTGGAGGCATTCTGTAATCAGTGGACTATCAGAGTGTTGATGAAACACAGAAATTGCATCGGGATTGAATACAACAGTCACCAGTCGCTATTTCCTCCATGGGAGTAATGTCTCAAACAGTCTAAGCTTTTGATCGTTCCCTGGGAGACAAGTAGTAGTTTCCAAAGCACATCTGGAGGCATTCTTTAATCCTTGGACCTTCAAAGTGTTGATGAAACACAGAAATTGCCTCGGGATTGAATACAACAGACACCATGCGCACTTTCCTCCATGGGAGTAATGTCTCAAGCAGTCTACGCTTTGATCGTTTCCTGGAAGACCAGTAGTAGTTTCCGATGCACATCAGGAGGCATTCTGTAATCTGTGGACTATCAGAGTGCTGATGAAACACAAATTGCATCAGGATTGAATACAACAGTCACCAGGCGCTATAGCCTCAATGGGAGTAATGTCTCAAGCAGTCTACGCTTTGATCGTTCCCTGGAAGGCCAGTAGTAGTTTCAAATGCAAATCTGGACGCAATCTGTATACCTTGGACCTTCAAAGTGTTGATGAAACACAGAAATTGCCTCGGGATTGAATGCAACAGTCACCATGCGCACTTTCCTCCATGGGAGTAATGTCTCAATCAGTTTACTCTTTGATCGTTCCCTGGAAGACCAGTAGTAGTTTCCGATACACATCTGGAGGCATTCTGTAATCTGTGGACTATCAGAGTGTTGATGAAACCCAGATATTGCATCGGCATTGAATACAACAGTCACTATGCGCACTCTCCTCCATGGGAGTAATGTCTCAAACAGTCTACGCTTTGATCGTTCCCTGGAAGACCAGTAGTAGTTTCCGATGCACATCTGGGGTCATTCTGTAGTCTGTGGACTATCTGAGTGTTGATGAAACACAGAAATTGCATCGGGATTGAATACAAAAGTCACCATGCGCACTCTCCTCCATGGGAGTAATATCTCAAACAGTCTAAGCTTTGATCGTTCCCTGGAAGACCAGTAGTAGTTTCCGATGCACATCTGGAGGCATTCTGTAATCAGTGGACTATCAGAGTGTTAATGAAACACAGAAATTGCATCGGGATTGAGTACAACAGTCACCATGCGCACTTAACTCCATAGGAGTAATGTCTCAACCAGTTTACCCTTTGATCGTTCCCTGGAAGACCAGTAGTAGTTTCCGATGCACATCTGGAGGCATTCTGTAATCTGTATACTATCTGAGTGTTGATGAAACACAGAAATTGCATCGGGAATGAATACAACAGTCACCATGCGCACTTTCCTCCATGGGTGTAATGTCTCAAACAGTCTACGCTTTGATCGTTCCCTGGAAGACCAGTAGTAGTTCCCGATGCACTTGTGGAGGCATTCTGTAAACTGCGGACTATCTGAGTGTTGATGAAACACTGTAATTGCATCGGGATTGAATACAACAGTCACCATGCGCACTTTCCTCCATGGGAGTAATGTCTCAAACAGTCTACGCTTTGATCGTTCCCTGGAAGACCAGTAGTAGTTCCGATGCACATCTGGAGGCATTCTGTAATCAGTGGACTATCAGAGTGTTGATGAAACACAGAAATTGCATCAGGATTGAATACAACAGTCACCAGGCGCTATAGCCTCAATGGGAGTAATGTTTTAAACAGTCTACGCTTTGATCGTTCCCTGGAAGACCAGTAGTAGTTTCCGATGCACATCAGGAGGCATTCTGTAATCAGTGGACTATCAGAGTGTTGATGAAACACAGAAATTGCATCGGGATTGAATACAACAGTCACCAGTCGCTATTTCTTCCATGGGAGTAATGTCTCAAACAGTCTAAGCTTTTGATCGTTCCCTGGGAGACAAGTAGTAGTTTCCAAAGCACATCTGGATTCATTCTGTAATCCTTGGACCTTCAAAGTGTTGATGAAACACAGAAATTGCCTCGGGATTGAATACAACAGACACCATGCGCACTTTCCTCCATGGGAGTAATGCCTCAAACAGTCTACGCTTTGATCGTTCCCTGGAAGACCGGTAGTAGTTTCCGATGCACATCTGGAGGCATTCTGTAATCTGTGGACTATCAGAGTGTTGATGAAACACAGAAATTGCATCGGGATTGAATACAACAGTCACCATCGGCATTTTCCTCCATGGGAGTAATGTCTCAAGCAGTCTACGCTTTGATCGTTTCCTGGAAGTCCAGTAGTAGTTTCCGATGCACATCAGGAGGCATTCTGTAATCTGTGGACTATCAGAGTGTTGATGAAACACAAATTGCATCAGGATTGAATACAACAGTCACCAGGCGCTATAGCCTCAATGGGAGTAATGTCTCAAGCAGTCTACGCTTGATCGTTCCCTGGAAGGCCAGTAGTAGTTTCAAATGCAAATCTGGACGCAATCTGTATACCTTGGACCTTCAAAGTGTTGATGAAACACAGAAATTGCCTCGGGATTGAATGCAACAGTCACCATGCGCACTTTCCTCCATGGGAGTAATGTCTCAATCAGTTTACTCTTTGATCGTTCCCTGGAAGACCAGTAGTAGTTTCCGATGCACATCTCTAGGCATTCTGTAATCTGTGGACTATCAGAGTGTTGATGAAACCCAGAAATTGCATCGGCATTGAATACAACAGTCACCATGCACACTCTCCTCCATGGGAGTAATGTCTCAAACAGTCTACGCTTTGATCGTTCCCTGGAAGAGCAGTAGTAGTTTCCGATGCACATCTGGGGTCATTCTGTAGTCTGTGGACTATCTGAGTGTTGATGAAACACAGAAATTGCTTCGGGATTGAATACAAAAGTCACCATGCGCACTCTCCTCCATGGGAGTAATATCTCAAACAGTCTAAGCTTTGATCGTTCCCTGGAAGACCAGTAGTAGTTTCCGATGCACATCTGGAGGCATTCTGTAATCAGTGTGTGGCGTCGCAACTAGTGCGAGCGCACAGTTTTCTATCAAATATTTACTGTGAAATGTAGACAGACTGTAAAGTAGCCATCAGATTAGCATATGTGCTGTAGCGGGCAGATTACCGGTGTCCGTTCGTCTGACGTCACGACCATATGGCATGTCTGTACCGTGAGAATGTAAGACCTGTGCGCTAACTAGCCGCGTGTATAACGTGGAACTTTCATCTTTAATAACTTCTAACTGAGGAACCTGAGGAAATTAAAAGTTAATATACTAGTTTCTGTTATGAATAAAAATAAGTCATCCAAATTTGAGCTTTGAAACCTGCATATTTTGGAAATTAGAAAAATCTTACAGAAAACGCAAATTTCTACAATTTTCGAGTCTAAATAAATACCATTATGTATAGATCACCTTCAGTGACCATCCAACTATGAAACAAAATCACCTTCCGTGCTTTTGTATTTATTTTGAGAATTTTACTTTTAGAAATTCACCTATAACTTTGTTAAAACCATAAATGTTTTGAATTTTTGTGAACAGTTATTTTATATGAGTAGGTGAGAGTGAATGAGTGTGCCTGAGTGAATGAAAGAGGGACATTCGCCATTCTTTGCAAGTGTATAAAATCTAGGTTGGAACTCGCAAGTGTTCAGACGATGTAACCGTGGGAGCAGAGTCGCCAGTGGTTCCCCATCTTAGTGAATGTCGGATGTCCAAGAGTGTATGGTATTGTACAAGCAGCCAGAACGTTCGCGAGTATTTAAATAATTTCTGGAAATAAAGTAAAGTCTAGTTTTCCTTTCGGTTTGTTAAATTATACAGTAAATTTTGTGTAACAAGAAATCATGACGTAAATGATTCAGAAGTCATGACTGGTGCGTGCTAGATTTTGGCGCGAGGCGCACCCAAAGAGTTAATTCTGATTGGCTGTGTGATGTGTGAGCCAATGAGATGCGAGGACGGTTAGCAGACTAGGAGAGTGAGTCGCGAGTGGATGAGGGGTCGCGAAGGAACTGTGATCGAGAAGAGACATGCTTGATGTGTCCTCGCGAATAATGTGTAAAATGAAGTCATAAAACGGCTTCATCGGTTCGGTACTGTGCGATTTGAGACTGGAAGAGTCCAGTAACGCGTAGTGTGAGTTTGAGCGAGTTGTGACTTTTCGTTCCGCGAAAGACGCGAGTAACTTTAATAATTAAAAGCGTGGCGGTACTTCGTAAACTTTTACTAAGTGCTTATGGCGAGCATTAACGTTAAAAAACGAACTATTATTGAACATCGACTGCAAACGTGTATGTTAGAAAATCGTCTGTGTTGCAGTTAAGTAAATTCCGTAACTTTGAAAGCTAATTCTGGCGGGGTTTGAGTGTGGATAGAATTGTGAACTGAACTTTCTTCAAACGTAGATTAGCGGGCTGATGATCAGGCTTAAAGACAATAAAGAGCTTAAATAGAATTACCAACTTCGCGTTCTCGTTTGAGTAAACAATTACTACCATTCCAATAACTCAATTTATTTAGGAAGATTGCTCATAGATTGTATTTCAGCAAACATGTATCGCGGCCTCCGGTGAGCGGCTATTAAATTGCAGTTTCTTCAACACTGCTTTTTCTGCAATTTTTCCAGTAGCTGCTATCAGGAGAGGCGAGTGCAGCAACTACCTAAGAAACGAGGTAGGTGGATTTTCTTTCAGGGAAAGGAAACTGCGCGATAAGAGCCTGACCCGTCGCAAGTGGTGCATCGGCCCGGGAAATAAAAATAGTAAATTCCAGTGAATTTCAAAAAAAGCAGTAGTGACAATTACCGGACAATACAGAAGTGCTCGCTATGTGTAGGAACTGTGTAGCGTACAAATTGATATCGCCACGTGAATAGGAAGGACAGTGAAAGTGTCCGTGAACTGTAATGTGTTGTACGGAACGGAAGAATTTTTCGGTGACTACGCGCCGATTGGAATAGCAGTCTACGACGGCGTCTGGCAGACGACGAGCTACGGAGACTACGCAGAGGCGACGACAGCAGTGGCAGTTGGCAGCGCTGATTCGAGCGGGGGCCCGGAAACTGGTACAGCATTGCAGTGTATGGTGAACGGACCCGCAGTTTCATCTAGCAGCAACGCAGCACGCCGAAGCACAAAGTTAAGTACAGTGCTTTTGAAAACTTTGTGTGTTTGTGGAGTCAAACTGAGAAAAATGGCTGAGTTTCAACCAAGTGACAAAAAGGCGGAACTAAGTTGTGATAGTGGGATGGAGACAGGGGAAAATGACCCCATGAATTTTAGTTTAGACGTGTCTCAACCCAATTTCAGTAGTAGTTTGACTGATTCATCCTATGTTAATTATAGTTTGGAGTCAGATCCAAATATGTCAGTGCCCAGTGAGTTACAGTTACCCATGCCGGTAGTTAATGTTAATAGGGACATTGTATCAGCAAATGAGGGGGCGAAGGATAATGTCGTCAGTATGCTGATGAATCTATTAACTAAGATGAACGTGTTGGATTCCAATATGTCAAGTAAGATGGATTCCAGTATGTCAAAAATGGATTCCAGTATATCAAAATTGGAAACTAATATGTCACAAATGGAAACTAATATGTCAAGTAAAATGGATTCAAAAATGTCTAAATTAGGATGTGATTTAAGTAATGAGATGACTAAAATGGGCGCTGATTTAGATTCCAAAATATCCGATCTCAGAGACTGTTGGAAGCAAGATTTAGCAGTGCTCAGTAGTAAAGTAAATGTTGAAATACAGCAGGTTAAACTAGAATGTACAGAAAATATTGTTCAAGTGCAAAGTGAATTGACGACACGAATCGAACAGGTTACTGAGGATCAACAGCAATTTAAATCCCATGTTGATGCAGAATTAGATAAAGTATGTGAGCACATAAAAGTGGTAGAGAATTCCAATGAAATTAATCATGCCGCCTTAGAATGTAAAGTAAATGATACCAAAATTCGGTGTGAGAAACTTGGAGAGCAAGTTGTAAATAAGGTCAATAATTTAGAGACTCACATAAGCCATTTCAGTGAAAGTGTGAATGAGCAACTTTGTGGGCATGAATGCAGACTAACCAAAGTAGAACAGTGTGTTTCTAACCATAGTGGTAGTATAATTTCCAGTGGAATAATTGAATCTACCGAGGTTGCGTATGTTACCCACAGACAGTTTTTAAAATTTGACCCAAGTAAGAACATGCACCCCAGAGAATTTTGGAACGATTTTGAAGACGTTTTGCCGAAAGTATGGAGCGATAAACAAAAGATAGGCTTTATCACTTCAAATTTGATGGGAGAGGCCAGAGTATGGGGGAATTTAGCCTCTGAAAAATACGCGAAATTGTCAGAATTTAAATTAGCGTTCTTTGAGGAATACTGGGGAAAGAGAAAGCAGATGGATGTTCTTAATCGGTTCTGGTCGGGAGAGAAGTATGACCCCAAGAGAGAGGGCATCAAACGATTTGTTCAAAGGTGGGTAACAACTCTGTCCTACCTTAGTAATAAGTTAGAAACAGAACAGATCATATTAGGGGTAGAAAATAAGCTACCGTGGAACTGGAAAACTAAGATCATATCTGCGCCCCGAGATAACATTGACAAGTTCGTACAGTATTTAGAAAGGGTTGAATCCGTCCAAAAAGAAGAAGAAAACATGAGGAGGGAGCATCGCCCGCCTGCTAGGCAGAATGACAATCGCGCGGATGTAAACATTAATAGGATGGGTGTTCAGAGAGGCGGCGGATACCGTGGCAGTTCACGTGGTAGAGGAAGAACATATGTTAACAGGTTCAATGAACGCGAGCAGTATGACAGCGGCCGACAGATGTCAGGAGGTGAGGCGGTCAGCTGGAGGCATAGTGATGACGCACCGCGCTCGGAAAACCATTAATTGTCTACGAGTGTGCTGGCGATCGTAGGCAACAGCGTTTAAAGTTAAATCCGCTGGCAAAACCATTCATAAGAAAGCAGCCTGAACGACCACCTAACATAAATGTTGTTGCTACAAAATTTAGGGAGGATAACGTAAAACAGACAGAGATAGTAGCTTTAAGTCAAGTGGAGGTTAATGAACCAATTAACTGTAAGAATAATCATAAGAAGCCACTTATTGAAGAACTAAGTACTAGTTATAAGGGTAATAATCAGAAAGACATTATGCACAGTAAAACTAATGAAGAGCTGTCGGATAGGGGTGAGAACAGTAATAATGGCAGGGTTGTGACTGTGCTTGATAAGATAATTGATGTTGTAGATAGTTACGAAGAAGAGGATAGATTAGAGGAGGAGGTAGAGGTTAATGACGACGCCTTGGATAGGGTCGTAGAAAAGGAGGTTAATGAGAAAGAGGGGGAAACATTGGAAAAATGTTTTGACTTAGCAATAGTGGATAGGCTAATAGGAGCTGCCACTAGAATTGAGGGTGATAATAAGCATGAAATAAACCCTGTAAGTGTGAATGTGATTGCCACCCAAAAGACAGGCTTCGAAAGGAGAGAAATTGTGCAAGATTTATTGGAGGAAGCAGAACCCAAAATAAATAAAGAGTACTTAGGGCAACCGATAGTAGAGCTAAGAGTATTAAATGAACCAGTTAAATGTTTGATAGATACTGGATCGGAAGTCTGTGCAGTATCCCAGAACTTGGTAAATGAACTCTCTAACAGTAAACAGATTGTTAAGATGCCAGTAAGTGGCTTGAACATTGTAGTAGCAACCGGTAAGACTAAGAAGACAGTAAAACAGGAAGTGTTTCTACCCATAGCATTTAAGGAAGTAGAAATAAGACAGAACTTCTTAGTTATAAATGGACTGAGTGTAGACATATTGGTGGGGGCTGACTTTTTGAATAAATATGAAGGATGGGTGAATTTTTCTACCAATGATGTTATGGTAAAAATTAAGGGTAAACTAATTACTATACCTTTCATCGGTAAGCAGCTATGTGAGGATCCTGAGCAGAATGATTTTCCTATATGTATTTGTAAAACAGAGAAATTCTTGGAGGGCTATAATGAGTACGGTGGCAAAAAAGTAGAGGATCCGTCTGAGCTTGTGAGTGTCGGAAATAGGATCGAGGAGAAATTACTAGAATTAATTGATATTGATGAAGCAAGGAAAAACGATTTAAGACAAATACTAGTCAAACATGCCGAGGTTTTCTCAGATCAACCAGGGCTAGTAAAGGATTATGAGTGTTTTTTGACAGTGCAGAAAGACGCTCATTTCTTCAAAAAACCATTTGCAAGTGTGTGAAGTATGAGTATGAGAGTTGTAAATTAAACCCGAATGTGACTAGAGAAAACCTGATGTTGACAAGAAATTGAAGTAACTCCAGATATGTGAGATGAGAAAAGTACCCATGACATCGATTCCATTTTTGACCAGAGACACACAAAGCTCCCCAAGTTTGTCGTAGAGATTAGTATAAGGATTGTAGTGTTGATAAATGAATAAGTAAATATGTATTTTTCAGTGTTTAATTTATGATACAGGACTACAGGAGATTGCCTGGAGACAGAATTGTAATATTGATAATTTTGTGTATATTTTATATTGTTGTGTATTGTACAGGAACTGGAGAGTCACCAGTGCTGGCGGAGATTTATTATGTATTTGTGAACTATTTGTAGGAATTGTTTTTCTTAGTATTTCTTATGTAACCATAACTTGTTTGATTATGAGATGAAGAAGTAATTAAAGAGTAAATGTGCCACTTCGGTACTGCATTAGGAAAGTCAATTCACTTTTCACTTAAAAAAAAAAAAAAAAAAAAAAAAAAATTTGAAAATTGTACATACTGTAAAGTAAATTTTATCAAAAATATGAGACTTTAGAGTCAAGCAGATAGCGCCATTTATCGCTGCTGTAGGTTAAGACGTAGCCGTTAGAAAGGGAACTGAGGCCAGCTGATGTTTCAGGTGCGCCGAAGTAAACAGAGGTGGTAGCACGAGACTTGAAATGGACCTCCCAAGCAGGACCCGGTCGAACTACGAGTGCTATCAAAATCTTAAGTGTAAGTGGTAAAAAAGTGACGCTCACCATAGCGATAGTAGTGTTAGTGTGCGTGTGACGTACATCAAGATAGTATTTAGGTTTGTTTTCTCTTTCAGGAATTTGTAAATAGATTTTTGTAATCTGAAAAAATTTTTTTTTGAATGATGATAAAAGTGCATGTTTAGATATAAGATGTTTTGTAGGTCGTCAGCCCTAGGTATAAGTGGATGATTGATGTACAGGAACTATAAATGTTAAATAGCTGTTTGAGTAAATCTTTAATAGAAATTTTTTTTAGAAAACTAAAAGTTTGTCATGAATGAAAAAATTTAGTTTCCTCAGGAGGTGTGTGGCGTCGCAACTAGTGCGAGCGCACAGTTTTCTATCAAATATTTACTGTGAAATGTAGACAGACTGTAAAGTAGCCATCAGATTAGCATATGTGCTGTAGCGGGCAGATTACCGGTGTCCGTTCGTCTGACGTCACGACCATATGGCATGTCTGTACCGTGAGAATGTAAGACCTGTGCGCTAACTAGCCGCGTGTATAACGTGGAACTTTCATCTTTAATAACTTCTAACTGAGGAACCTGAGGAAATTAAAAGTTAATATACTAGTTTCTGTTATGAATAAAAATAAGTCATCCAAATTTGAGCTTTGAAACCTGCATATTTTGGAAATTAGAAAAATCTTACAGAAAACGCAAATTTCTACAATTTTCGAGTCTAAATAAATACCATTATGTATAGATCACCTTCAGTGACCATCCAACTATGAAACAAAATCACCTTCCGTGCTTTTGTATTTATTTTGAGAATTTTACTTTTAGAAATTCACCTATAACTTTGTTAAAACCATAAATGTTTTGAATTTTTGTGAACAGTTATTTTATATGAGTAGGTGAGAGTGAATGAGTGTGCCTGAGTGAATGAAAGAGGGACATTCGCCATTCTTTGCAAGTGTATAAAATCTAGGTTGGAACTCGCAAGTGTTCAGACGATGTAACCGTGGGAGCAGAGTCGCCAGTGGTTCCCCATCTTAGTGAATGTCGGATGTCCAAGAGTGTATGGTATTGTACAAGCAGCCAGAACGTTCGCGAGTATTTAAATAATTTCTGGAAATAAAGTAAAGTCTAGTTTTCCTTTCGGTTTGTTAAATTATACAGTAAATTTTGTGTAACAAGAAATCATGACGTAAATGATTCAGAAGTCATGACTGGTGCGTGCTAGATTTTGGCGCGAGGCGCACCCAAAGAGTTAATTCTGATTGGCTGTGTGATGTGTGAGCCAATGAGATGCGAGGACGGTTAGCAGACTAGGAGAGTGAGTCGCGAGTGGATGAGGGGTCGCGAAGGAACTGTGATCGAGAAGAGACATGCTTGATGTGTCCTCGCGAATAATGTGTAAAATGAAGTCATAAAACGGCTTCATCGGTTCGGTACTGTGCGATTTGAGACTGGAAGAGTCCAGTAACGCGTAGTGTGAGTTTGAGCGAGTTGTGACTTTTCGTTCCGCGAAAGACGCGAGTAACTTTAATAATTAAAAGCGTGGCGGTACTTCGTAAACTTTTACTAAGTGCTTATGGCGAGCATTAACGTTAAAAAACGAACTATTATTGAACATCGACTGCAAACGTGTATGTTAGAAAATCGTCTGTGTTGCAGTTAAGTAAATTCCGTAACTTTGAAAGCTAATTCTGGCGGGGTTTGAGTGTGGATAGAATTGTGAACTGAACTTTCTTCAAACGTAGATTAGCGGGCTGATGATCAGGCTTAAAGACAATAAAGAGCTTAAATAGAATTACCAACTTCGCGTTCTCGTTTGAGTAAACAATTACTACCATTCCAATAACTCAATTTATTTAGGAAGATTGCTCATAGATTGTATTTCAGCAAACATGTATCGCGGCCTCCGGTGAGCGGCTATTAAATTGCAGTTTCTTCAACACTGCTTTTTCTGCAATTTTTCCAGTAGCTGCTATCAGGAGAGGCGAGTGCAGCAACTACCTAAGAAACGAGGTAGGTGGATTTTCTTTCAGGGAAAGGAAACTGCGCGATAAGAGCCTGACCCGTCGCAAGTGGACTATCAGAGTGTTAATGAAACACAGAAATTGCATCGGGATTGAGTACAACAGTCACCATGCGCACTTAACTCCATAGGAGTAATGTCTCAACCAGTTTACTCTTTGATCGTTCCCTGGAAGACCAGTAGTAGTTTCCGATGCACATCTGGAGGCATTCTGTAATCTGTATACTATCTGAGTGTTGATGAAACACAGAAATTGCATCGGGAATGAATACAACAGTCACCATGCGCACTTTCCTCCATTGGTGTAATGTCTCAAACAGTCTACGCTTTGATCGTTCCCTGGAAGACCAGTAGTAGTTCCCGATGCACATGTGGAGGCATTCTGTAAACTGCGGACTATCTGAGTGTTGATGAAACACTGTAATTGCATCGGGATTGAATACAACAGTCACCATGCGCACTTTCCTCCATAGGAGTAATGTCTCAAACAGTCTAAGCTTTGATCGTTCCCTGGAAGACCAGTAGTAGTTTCCGATGCACATCTGGAGGCATTCTGTAATATGTGGACTATCAGAGTGTTGATGAAACACAGAAATTGCATCAGGATTGAATAGAACAGTCACCAGGCGCTATAGCCTCAATGGGAGTAATGTTTTAAACAGTCTACGCTTTGATCGTTCCCTGGAAGGCCAGTAGTAGTTTCAAATGTACATCTGGACGCAATCTGTATACCTTGGACCTTCAAAGTGTTGATGAAACACAGAAATTGCCTCGGGATTGAATACAACAGTCACCATGCGCACTTTCCTCCATGGGAGTAATGTCTCAAACAGTCTACGCTTTGATCGTTCCCTGGAAGACCAGTAGTAGTTCCGATGCACATCTGGAGGCATTCTGTAATCTGTGGACTATCTGAGTGTTGATGCAACACTGAAATTGCATCGGGATTGCATACAACAGTCACCATGCGCACTTTCCTTTATGTGAGTAATGTCTCAAACAATCTACGCTTTGATCGTTTCCTGGAAGACCAGTAGTAGTTTCCGATGCACATCTGGAGGCACTCTGTAATCTGTGGACTATCAGGGTGTTGATGAAACACAGAAATTGCATCGGGATTGAATACAACAGTCACCATGCGCACTTAACTCCATGGGAGTAATGTCTCAAACAGTTTACTCTTTGATCGTTCCCTGGAAGACCAGTAGTAGTTTC
Organism: Schistocerca gregaria; assembly: GCF_023897955.1. Lineage (NCBI taxonomy): Eukaryota > Metazoa > Arthropoda > Insecta > Orthoptera > Acrididae > Schistocerca > Schistocerca gregaria. Next base: position 100,429,337 of record NC_064929.1, on the reverse strand, counting down.
CGATGCCATTCTGGAGGCATTCTGTAATCTGTGGACTATCTGAGTGTTGATGAAACACAGAAATTGCATCGGGATTGAATACAACAGTCACCATGCGCACTTTCTTTTATGGGAGTAATGTCTCAAACAATCTACGCTTTGATCGTTTCCTGGAAGACCAGTAGTAGTTTCCGATGCACATCTGGAGGCATTCTGTAATCTGTGGACTATCAGAGTGTTGATGAAACACAGAAATTGCATCGGGATTGAATACAACAGTCACCATGCGCACTTACCTCCATGGGAGTAATGTCTCAAACAGTTTACTCTTTGATCGTTCCCTGGAAGACCAGTAGTAGTTTCCGATGCACATCTGGATTCATTCTGTAATCTGTGGACTATCAGAGTGTTGATGAAACACAGAAATTGCATCGGCATTGAATACAACAGTCACCATGCGCACTCACCTCCATGGGAGTAATGTCTCAAACAGTCTACGCTTTGATCGTTCCCTGGAAGACCAGTAGTAGTTTCCGATGCACATATGGGGTCATTCTGTAATCTGTGGACTATCTGAGTGTTGATGAAACACAGAAATTGCATCGGGATTGAATACAACAGTCACCATGCGCACTCTCCTCCATGGGAGTAATATCTCAAACAGTCTAAGCTTTGATCGTTCCCTGGAAGACCAGTAGTAGTTTCCGATGCACATCTGGAGGCATTCTGTAATCTGTGGACTATCAGAGTGTTGATGACACACAGAAATTGCATCGGGATTGAATACAACAGTCACTATGCGCACTTTCCTCCATGGGAGTAATGTCTCAAGCAGTCTACACTTCGATCGTTCCCTGGAAGACCAGTAGTAGTTACCGATGCACATCAGGAGGCATTCTGTAAACTGAGGACTATCAGAGTGTTTATGAAACACAGAAATTGCATCGGGATTGAATACAACAGTCACCATGCGCACTCTCCTCAATGGGAGTAATGTCTCAAACAGTCTACGCTTTGATCGTTCCCAGGAAGACCAGTATTAGTTTCCGACGCACATCTGGGGCATTCTGTAATCTGTGGACTATCAGAGTGTTGATGAAACAAAGAAATTGCATCGGGATTGAATACAACAGTCACCATGCGCACTTACCTCCATGGGAGTAATGTCTCAAACAGTTTACTCTTTGATCGTTCCGTGGAAGACCAGTAGTAGTTTCCGATGCACATCTGGATTCATTCTGTAATCTGTGGACTATCAGAGTGTTGATGAAACACAGAAATTGCATCGGGATTGAATACAACAGTCACCATGCGCACTCTCCTCAATGGGAGTTATGTCTCAAACAGTCTACGCTTTGATCGTTCCCAGGAAGACCAGTATTACTTTCCGACGCACATCTGTGGGCATTCTGTAATCTGTGGACTATCCGAGTGTTGATGAAACACAGAAATTGCATCTTGATTGAATACAACAGTCACCATGTGCACTTTCCTCCATGGGAGTAATATCTCAAACAGTCTAAGCTTTGATCGTTCCCTGGAAGACCAGTAGTAGTTTCCGATGCACATCTGGAGGCATTCTGTAATCTGTGGACTATCAGTGTGTTAATGAAACACAGAAATTGCATCGGGATTGAATACAACAGTCACCAGGCGCTATTTCCTCCATGGGAGTAATGTCTCAAACAGTCTAAGCTTTTGATCGTTCCCTGGGAGACAAGTAGTCGTTTCCGAAGCACATCTGGAGGCATTCTGTAATCCTTTGACCTTCAAAGTGTTGATGAAACACAGATATTGCCTCGGGATTGAATACAACAGACACCATGCGCACTTTTCACCATGGGAGTAATGCCTCAAACAGTCTACGCTTTGATCGTTCCCTGGAAGAGCGGCAGTAGTTTCCGATGCACATCTGGAGGCATTCTGTAATCTGTGGACTATCAGAGTGTTGATGAAACACAGAAATTGCATCGGGATTGAATACAACAGTCACCTTCGGCACTTTCCTCCATGGGAGTAATGTCTTAAGCAGTCTACGCTTTGATCGTTTCCTGGAAGACCAGTAGTAGTTTCCGATGCACATCAGGAGGCATTCTGTAATCTGTGGACTATCAGAGTGTTGATGAGATACAGTAATTGCATCGGGATTGAATACAACAGACACCATGCGCACTTTTCTCCATGGGAGTAATGCCTCAAACAGTCTACGCTTTGACCGTTCCCTGGAAGACCGGTAGTAGTTTCCGATGCACATCTGGAGGCATTCTGTAATCTGTGGACTATCAGAGTGTTGATGAAACACAGAAATTGCATCGGTATTGAATACAACATTCACCATGCGCACTTTCCTCCATGGGTGTAATGTCTCAATCCGTCTACGCTTTGGTCGTTCCCTGGGAGACCAGTAGTAGTTCCCGATGCACATGTGGAGGCATTCTGTAATCTGCGGACTATCTGAGTGTTGATGAAACACTGTAATTGCATCGGGATTGAATACAACAGTCACCATGCGCACTTTCCTCCATGGGAGTAATGTCTCAAACAGTCTAAGCTTTGATCGTTCCCTGGAAGACCAGTAGTAGTTTCCGATGCACATCTGGAGGCATTTTGTAATCTGTGGACTATCAGAGTGTTGATGAAACACAGAAATTGCATCAGGATTGAATACAACAGTCACCAGGCGCTATAGCCTCAATGGGAGTAATGTCTCAAACAGTCTACGCTTTGATCGTTCCCTGGAAGGCCAGTAGTAGTTTCAAATGCACATCTGGACGGAATCTGTATACCTTGGACCTTCAAAGTGTTGATGAAATTCAGAAATTGCCTCGGGATTGAATACAACAGTCACCATGCGCACTTTCCTCCATGGGAGTAATGTCTCAATCAGTCTACGCTTTGATCGTTCCCTGGAAGACCAGTAGTAGTTCCGATGCCCATCTGGAGGCATTCTGTAATCTGTGGACTATCTGAGTGTTGATGAAACACTGAAATTTCATCGGGATTGTATACAACAGTCACCATGCGCACTTTCCTTTATGGGAGTAATGTCTCAAACAATCGACGCTTTGATCGTTTCCTGGAAGACCAGTAGTAGTTTCCGATGCACATCTGGATGCACTCTGTAATCTGTGGACTATCTGAGTGTTGATGAAACATAGAAATTGCATCGGGATTGAATACAACAGTCACCATGCGCACTTAACTCCATAAGAGTAATGTCTCAAACAGTTTACTCTTTGATCGTTCCCTGGAAGACCAGTAGTAGTTTCCGATGCACATCTGGAGGCATTCTGTAATCTGTGGACTATCTGAGTGTTGATGAAACACAGAAATTGCATCGGGATTGAATACAACAGTCACCATGCGCACTTTCCTTTATGGGAGTAATGTCTCAAACAATCTACGCTTTGATCGTTTCTTGGAAGACCAGTAGTAGTTTCCGATGCACATCTGGAGGCATTCTGTAATCTGTGGACTATCAGAGTGTTGATGAAACACAGAAATTGCATCGGGATTGAATACAACAGTCACCATGCGCACTTACCTCCATGGGAGTAATGTCTCAAACAGTTTACTCTTTGATCTTTCCCTGGAAGACCAGTAGTAGTTTCCGATGCACATCTGGAGGCATTCTGTAATCTGTGGACTATCTGAGTGTTGATGAAACACAGACATTGCATCGGGATTGAATACAACAGTCACCATGCGCACTTTCTTTTATGGGAGTAATGTCTCAAACAATCTACGCTTTGATCGTTTCCTGGAAGACCAGTAGTAGTTTCCGATGCACATCTGGAGGCATTCTGTAATCTGTGGACTATCAGAGTGTTGATGAAACACAGAAATTGCATCGGGATTGAATACAACAGTCACCATGCGCACTTACCACCATGGGAGTAATGTCTCAAACAGTTTACTCTTTGATCGTTCCCTGGAAGACCAGTAGTAGTTTCCGATGCACATCTGGATTCATTCTGTAATCTGTGGACTATCAGAGTGTTGATGAAACACAGAAATTGCATCGGCATTGAATACAACAGTCACCATGCGCACTCTCCTCCATGGGAGTAATGTCTCAAACAGTCTACGCTTTGATCGTTCCCTGGAAGACCAGTAGTAGTTTCCGATGCACATATGGGGTCATTCTGTAATCTGTGGACTATCTGAGTGTTGATGAAACACAGAAATTGCATCGGGATTGAATACAACAGTCACCATGCGCACTCTCCTTCATGGGAGTAATATCTCAAACAGTCTAAGCTTTGATCGTTCCCTGGAAGACCAGTAGTAGTTTCCGATGCACATCTGGAGGCATTCTGTAATCTGTGGACTATCAGAGTGTTGATGACACACAGAAATTGCATCGGGATTGAATACAACAGTCACTATGCGCACTTTCCTCCATGGGAGTAATGTCTCAAGCAGTCTACACTTCGATCGTTCCCTGGAAGACCAGTAGTAGTTACCGATGCACATCAGGAGGCATTCTGTAAACTGAGGACTATCAGAGTGTTTATGAAACACAGAAATTGCATCGGGATTGAATACAACAGTCACCATGCGCACTCTCCTCAATGGGAGTAATGTCTCAAACAGTCTACGCTTTGATCGTTCCCAGGAAGACCAGTATTAGTTTCCGACGCACATCTGGGGCATTCTGTAATCTGTGGACTATCAGAGTGTTGATGAAACAAAGAAATTGCATCGGGATTGAATACAACAGTCACCATGCGCACTTACCTCCATGGGAGTAATGTCTCAAACAGTTTACTCTTTGATCGTTCCGTGGAAGACCAGTAGTAGTTTCCGATGCACATCTGGATTCATTCTGTAATCTGTGGACTATCAGAGTGTTGATGAAACACAGAAATTGCATCGGGATTGAATACAACAGTCACCATGCGCACTCTCCTCAATGGGAGTTATGTCTCAAACAGTCTACGCTTTGATCGTTCCCAGGAAGACCAGTATTACTTTCCGACGCACATCTGTGGGCATTCTGTAATCTGTGGACTATCCGAGTGTTGATGAAACACAGAAATTGCATCTTGATTGAATACAACAGTCACCATGTGCACTTTCCTCCATGGGAGTAATATCTCAAACAGTCTAAGCTTTGATCGTTCCCTGGAAGACCAGTAGTAGTTTCCGAGGCACATCTGGAGGCATTCTGTAATCTGTGGACTATCAGTGTGTTAATGAAACACAGAAATTGCATCGGGATTGAATACAACAGTCACCAGGCGCTATTTCCTCCATGGGAGTAATGTCTCAAACAGTCTAAGCTTTTGATCGTTCCCTGGGAGACAAGTAGTCGTTTCCGAAGCACATCTGGAGGCATTCTGTAATCCTTTGACCTTCAAAGTGTTGATGAAACACAGAAATTGCCTCGGGATTGAATACAACAGACACCATGTGCACTTTTCACCATGGGAGTAATGCCTCAAACAGTCTACGCTTTGATCGTTCCCTGGAAGAGCGGCAGTAGTTTCCGATGCACATCTGGAGGCATTCTGTAATCTGTGGACTATCAGAGTGTTGATGAAACACAGAAATTGCATCGGGATTGAATACAACAGTCACCTTCGGCACTTTCCTCCATGGGAGTAATGTCTTAAGCAGTCTACGCTTTGATCGTTACCTGGAAGACCAGTAGTAGTTTCCGATGCACATCAGGAGGCATTCTGTAATCTGTGGACTATCAGAGTGTTGATGAGATACAGTAATTGCATCGGGATTGAATACAACAGACACCATGCGCACTTTTCTCCATGGGAGTAATGCCTCAAACAGTCTACGCTTTGATCGTTCCCTGGAAGGCCAGTAGTAGTTTCCGATGCACATCTGGAGGCATTCTGTAATCTGTGGACTATCAGAGTGTTGATGAAACACAGAAATTGCATCGGTATTGAATACAACATTCACCATGCGCACTTTCCTCCATGGGTGTAATGTCTCAATCCGTCTACGCTTTGATCGTTCCCTGGGAGACCAGTAGTAGTTCCCGATGCACATGTGGAGGCATTCTGTAATCTGCGGACTATCTGAGTGTTGATGAAACACTGTAATTGCATCGGGATTGAATACAACAGTCACCATGCGCACTTTCCTCCATGGGAGTAATGTCTCAAACAGTCTAAGCTTTGATCGTTCCCTGGAAGACCAGTAGTAGTTTCCGATGCACATCTGGAGGCATTTTGTAATCTGTGGACTATCAGAGTGTTGATGAAACACAGAAATTGCATCAGGATTGAATACAACAGTCACCAGGCGCTATAGCCTCAATGGGAGTAATGTCTCAAACAGTCTACGCTTTGATCGTTCCCTGGAAGGCCAGTAGTAGTTTCAAATGCACATCTGGACGGAATCTGTATACCTTGGACCTTCAAAGTGTTGATGAAATTCAGAAATTGCCTCGGGATTGAATACAACAGTCACCATGCGCACTTTCCTCCATGGGAGTAATGTCTCAATCAGTCTACGCTTTGATCGTTCCCTGGAAGACCAGTAGTAGTTCCGATGCCCATCTGGAGGCATTCTGTAATCTGTGGACTATCTGAGTGTTGATGAAACACAGAAATTGCATCGGGATTGAATACAACAGTCACCATGCGCACTTTCCTTTATGGGAGTAATGTCTCAAACAATCTACGCTTTGATCGTTTCTTGGAAGACCAGTAGTAGTTTCCGATGCACATCTGGAGGCATTCTGTAATCTGTGGACTATCAGAGTGTTGATGAAACACAGAAATTGCATCGGGATTGAATACAAAAGTCACCATGCGCACTTACCTCCATGGGAGTAATGTCTCAAACAGTTTACTCTTTGATCTTTCCCTGGAAGACCAGTAGTAGTTTCCGATGCACATCTGGTGGCATTCTATAATCTCTGGAACATCAGAGTGTTGATGAAACACAGAAATTGCATCGGGATTGAATACAACAGTCACCATGCGCACTTTCCGCCATGGGAGTAATGTCTCAAACAGTCTAAACTTTGATCGTTCCCTGGAAAACCAGTAGTAGTTTCCGATGCACATCTGAAGTCATTCTGTAATCCGTGGACTATCAGAGTGTTGATGAAACACAGAAATTGCATCGGGATTGAATACAACAGTCACCAGGCGCTATTTCCTCCATGGGAGTAATGTCTCAAACAGTTTACTCTTTGATCGTTCCCTGGAAGACCAGTAGTAGTTTCCGATGCACATCTGGAGGCATTCTGTAATCTGTGGACTATCAGAGTGTTGATGAAACAAAGAAATTGCATCGGGATTGAATACAACAGTCACCATTCGCACTTTCCTCCATGGGAGTAATGTCTCAAGCAGTCTACACTTCGATCGTTCCCTGGAAGACCAGTAGTCTTTACCGATGCACATCAGGAGGCATTCTGTAAACTGAGGACTATCAGAGTGTTTATGCAACACAGAAATTGCATCGGGATTGAATACAACAGTCACCATGCGCACTCTCCTCAATGGGAGTAATGTCTCAAACAGTCTACGCTTTGATCATTCCCAGGAAGACCAGTATTAGTTTCCGACGCACATCTGGGGCATTCTGTAATCTGTGGACTATCAGAGTGTTGATGAAACAAAGAAATTGCATCGGGATTGAATACAACAGTCACCATGCGCACTTTCCTCCATGGGAGTAATGTCTCAGACAGTCTACACTTCGATCGTTCCCTGGAAGACCAGTAGTAGTTTCCGATGCACATCTGGAGGAATTCTGTAATCTGAGGACTATCAGAGTGTTTATGAAACACAGAAATTGCATCGGGATTGAATACAACAGTCACCATGCGCACTCTCCTCAATGGGAGTAATGTCTCAAACAGTCTACGCTTTGATCGTTCCCAGGAAGACCAGTATTACTTTCCGACGCACATCTGTGAGCATTCTGTAATATGTGGACTATCTGAGTGTTGATGAAACGCAGAAATTGCATCTTGATTGAATACAACAGTCACCATGCGCACTTTCCTCCATGGGAGTAATATCTCAAACAGTCTAAGCTTTGATCGTTCCCTGGAAGACCAGTAGTAGTTTCCGATGCACATCTGAAGGCATTCTGTAACCTGTGGACTATCAGAGTGTTGATGAAACACAGAAATTGCATCGGGATTGAATACAACAGTTACCAGTCGCTATTTCCTCCATGGGAGTAATGTCTCAAACAGTCTAAGCTTTTGATCGTTCCCTGGGAGACCAGTAGTTTCCGAAGCACATCTGGAGGCATTCTGTAATAATGGGACCTTCAAAGTGTTGATGAAACACAGAAATTGCATCAGGATTGAATACAACAGACACCATGCGCACTTTCCTCCATGGGAGTAATGCCTCAAACAGTCTACGCTTTGATCGTTCCCTGGAAGACCAGTAGTAGTTTTCGATGCACATTTGGAGGCATTCTGTAATATGTGGACAATCAGAATGTTGATGAAACACAGAAATTGCATCGGGATTGAATACAACAGTCACCATCGGCACTTTCCTCCATGGGAGTAATGTCTCAAGCAGTCTACGCTTTGATCGTTGCCTGGAAGACCAGTAGTAGTTTCCGATGCACATCAGGAGACATTCTGTAATCTGTTGACTATCAGAGTGTTGATGAAACACAGTAATTGCATCGGGATTGAATACAACAGTCACCATGCGCACTTTCCTCCATGGGAGTAATGTCTCACACAATCTACGCCTTGATCGTTCCCTGGATCACCAGTAGTAGTTTCCGATGCACATCTGGAGGCAATCTGTAATCTCTGGAACATCAGAGTGTTTATGAAACACAGAAATTGCATCGCGATTGAATACAACAGTCACCATGTGCGCTTTCCTCCATGGGAGTAATGTCTCAAACAGTCTAGGCCTTGATCCTTCCCTGGAAGACAAGTAGTAGTTTCCAATGCACATCTGGAGGTATTCTGTAATCTGTGGACCTTCAAAGTGTTGAAGAAACACAGAAAGTGCCTCGGGATGGAATACAACAGTCACCACGCCCTCTTTCCTCAATGGGAGTAATGTCTCAAACTGTCATCGCATTGCTCGTTAGCTGAAGACCAGTTTCCGATGCACATCTGGTGGCATTCTGTAATCAGTGGACTATCAGAGTGTTGATGATAACAGAAATTGCGTCGGGATTGAATACAACAGCCACCATTCGCACTTTCCTTAATGGGAGTAATGTCTCAAACAGTCTACCCTTTGATCGTTCCCTGGAAGACCAGTAGTAGTTTCCGATGCACATCTGGACGCATTCTGTAATCTGTCGAATGTCAGTGTGTTGTTGAAACACAGAAATTGAATCGGGATTGAATACAACAGACACCATGCGCACTTTCCTCCATGGGAGTAATGTCTCAAACAGTCTACGCTTTCATCGTTCCCTGGAGGACCAGTAGTAGTCTCCGATGCACATCTGGAGGCATTCTGCAATTTGTGGGCTATCCGAGTGTTATGAAACACAGAAATTGCATCGGGATTGAATACAACAGTCACCATGCGCACTTTCCTCCATGGGAGTAATGTCTCAAAGAGTCTACGCTTTCGTCGTTCCCTGGAAGACCAGTAGTAGTTTCCGATGCACATCTGGAGGCATTCTGTAATCAGTGGACTATCAGAGTGTTGATGAAACACAGAAATCGCATCGCGATTGAATACAACAGTCACCATGCGCACCTTCCTCCATGGGAGTAATGGCTCAAAGAGTCTACGCTTTCGTCGTTCCCTGGAAGACCAGTAGTCGTTTCCGATGCACATCTGGAGGCATTCTGTAAACTGTGGACTATCAGAATGTTGATGAAAACACAGAAATTGCATCGGGATTGAATACAACATTCACCATTCGCACGTTCTTCCATGGGAGTAATGACTCAAACAGTCTACGCTTTGATCGTTCCCTGGAAGACCAGTAGTAGTTTCTGATGCACACCAGGAGGCATTCTGTAATCTGTGGACCTTCAAAGTGTTGAAGAAACACAGAAAGTGCCTCGGGATTGAACACAACGGTCACCATGCGCACTTTCCTCCATGAGAATAATGTCTCAAACAGTCTCCGCTTTGATCGTTCCCTGGAAGACCAGTAGTAGTTTCCGATGCACATCTGGAGGCATTCTGTAATCTGTGGACTATCTGAGTGTTGATGAAACACAGAAATTGCATCGGGATTGAATACAACAGTCGCCATGCGCACTTTCCTTTATGGGAGTAATGTCTCAAACAATCTACGCTTTGATCGTTTCCTGGAAGACCAGTAGTAGTTTCCGATGCACATCTGGAGGCATTCTGTAATCAGAGGACTATCAGAGTGTTGATGAAACACAGAAATTGCATCGGGATTGAATACAACAGTCACCATGCTTATGTTCCTCCATGGGAGTAATGTCTCAAACAATCTACGCTTTGATCGTTTCCTGAAAGACCAGTTGTAGTTTCCGATTTACATCTGGAGGCATTCTGTAATCTGTGGACATTAAAAGTGTTGATGAAACACAGAAATTGCATCGGGACTGAATACAACATTCACCATGTGCACCTTCCTTCATGAAAGTAAAGTCTCAAACAGTCTACGCTTTGATCATTCCCTGGATGGCCAGTAGTAGTATCCGATGCACATCTGGAGGCATTCTGTAATCAGTGGACTATCAGAGTGATGATGATACACAGAAATTGCGTCGGGATTGAATACAACAGTCACCATTAGCACTTTCCTCCTTGGGAGTAATGTCTCAAACAGTCAACCCTTTGATCGTTCATTGGAAGACCAGTAGTAGTTTCCGATGCACATCTGGAGGCACTCTGTAATCTGTCGAATGTTAGTGTGTTGTTTAAACACAGAAATTGCATCGGGATTGAATACAACAGACACCATGCGCACTTTCTTTCACGGGAGTAATGACTCAAACAGTCTACGCTTTGGTCGTTCCCTGGAAGACCAGTAGTAGTTTAAGATGCACATCTGGAGGCATTCTGTAATCTGTGGACTATCAGATTGTTGTAGAAACACCGAAATTGCATCGGGATTGAATACAACAGTCACCATGCGCACTTTCCTCCATAGGAGTAATGTCTCAAACAGTCTACGCTTTGATCGTTTCCTGGAAGACCAGTAGTAGTTTCCGAAGCACATCTGGGGGCATTCTGTAATCTGTGGACTATCTGAGTGTTGATGAAACACAGAAATTGCATCGGGATTGCATACAACAGTCACCATGCGCACTTTCCTATATGGGAGTAATGTCTCAAACAATCTACGCTTTGATCGTTTCCTGGAAGACCAGTAGTAGTTTCCGATGCACATCTAAAGGCACTCTGTAGTCTGTGGACTATCAGAGTGTTGATGAAACACAGAAATATCATCGGGATTGAATACAACAGTCACCATGCGCACTTAACTCCATGGGAGAAATGTCTCAAACACTTTACTCTTTGATCGTTCCTTGGAAGACCAGTAGTAGTTTCCGATGCACATCTGGAGGAATTCTGTAATCTGTGGACTATCTGAGTGTTGATGAAACACAGAAATTGCATCGGGATTGAATACAACAGTCACCATGCGCACTTTCCTTTATGGGAGTAATGTCTCAAACAATCTACGATTTGATCGTTTCCTGGAAGACCAGTAGTAGTTTCCGATGCACATCTGGAGGCATTCAGTAATCTGTGGACTATCAGAGTGTTGATGAAACACAGAAATTGCATCGGGATTGAATACAACAGTCACCATGCGCTCTTACCTCCATGGGAGTAATGTCTCAAACAGTTTACCCTTTGATCGTTCCCTGGAAGACCAGTAGTAGTTTCCGATGCACATCTGGAGGCATTCTGTAATCTGTGGACTATCAAAGTGTTGATGAAACACAGAAATTGCATCGGCATTGAATACAACAGTCACCATGCGCACTCTCCTCCATTTGAGTAATGTCTCAAACAGTCTACGCTTTGATCGTTCCCTGGAAGACCAGTAGTAGTTTCCGATGCACATCTGGGGTCATTTTGTAATCTGTGGACTATCAGAGTGTTGATGAAACACAGAAATTGCATCGGGATTGAATGCAACAGTCACCATGCGCACTCTCCTCCATGGGAGTAATATCTCAAACAGTCTAAGCTTTGATCGTTCCCTGGAAGACCAGAAGTAGTTTCCGATGCACATCTGGAGGCATTCTGTAATCTGCGGACTATCAGAGTGTTGATGAAACACTGTAATTTCATCGGGATTGAATACAACAGTCACCATGCGCACTTCCCGCCATTAGAGTAATGTCTCAAACAGTCTACGCTTTGATCGTTCCCTGGAAGACCAGTAGTAGTTTCCGATGCACATCTGGAGGCATTCTATAATCTGTGGACTATCAGAGTGTTGATGAAACACAGAAATTGCATCGGGATTGAATACAACAGTCACCATGCGCACTTTCCGCCATAGGAGTAATGTCTCACACAGTCTAAACTTTGATCGTTCCCTGGAAAACCAGTAGTAGTTTCCGATGCACATCTGGAGGCATTCTGTAATCTGTGGACTATCAGAGTGTTTATGAAACACAGAAATTGCATCGAGATTGAATACAACAGTCACCATGCGCACTCTCCTCAATGGGAGTAATGTCTCAAACAGTCTACGCTTTGATCGTTCCCAGGAAGACCAGTATTAGTTCCCGACGCACATCTGGGGGCATTCTGTAATCTGTGGACTATCAGAGTGTTGATGAAACAAAGAAATTGCATCGGGATTGAATACAACAGTCACCATGCGCACTCTCCTCCATGGGAGTAATGTCTCAAAAAGTCTACTCTTTGATCGTTCCCTGGAAGACCAGTAGTAGTTTCCGATGCACATCTGGAGGCATTCTGTAATCTTTGGACTATCAGAGTGTTGATGAAACACAGAAATTGCATCGGCATTGAATACAACAATCACCATGCGCACTCTCCTCCATGGGGTAATGTCTCAAACAGTCTACGCTTTGATCGTTCCCTGGAAGACAAGTAGTAGTTTCCGATGCACATCTGGGGTCATTCTGCAATCTGTGGACTATCTGAGTGTTGATGAAACACGGAAATTGCATCGGGATTGAATACAACAGTCACAATGCGCACTCTCCTCCATGGGAGTAATATCTCAAACAGTCTAAGCTTTGATCGTTCCCTGGAAGACCAGTAGTAGTTTCCGATGCACATCTGGATGCATTCTGTAATCTGTGGACTATCAGAGTGTTGATGAAACACAGAAATTGCATCTGGGTTGAATACAACAGTAACCAGGCGCTATTTCCTCCATGGGAGTAATGTCTCAAACAGTCTAAGCTTTGATCGTTCCCTGGAAGACCTGTAGTAGTTTCCGATGCACATCTGGAGGCATTCTATAATCTGTGGACTATCAGAGTGTTGATGAAACACAGAAATTGCATCGGGATTGAATACAACAGTCACCATGCGCACTTTCCGCCATGGGAGTAATGTCTCAAACAGTCTACGCTTTGATCGTTCCCTGGAAGACCAGTAGTAGTTTCCGATGCACATCTGGAGGCATTCTATAATCTGTGGACTATCAGAGTGTTGATGAAACACGGAAATTGCATCGGGATTGAATACAACAGTCACAATGCGCACTCTCCTCCATGGGAGTAATATCTCAAACAGTCTAAGCTTTGATCGTTCCCTGGAAGACCAGTAGTAGTTTCCGATGCACATCTGGATGCATTCTGTAATCTGTGGACTATCAGAGTGTTGATGAAACACTGTAATTGCATCGGGATTGAATACAACAGTCACCATGCGCACTTCCCGCCATTAGAGTAATGTCTCAAACAGTCTACGCTTTGATCGTTCCCTGGAAGACCAGTAGTAGTTTCCGATGCACATCTGGAGGCATTCTATAATCTGTGGACTATCAGAGTGTTGATGAAACACAGAAATTGCATCGGGATTGAATACAACAGTCACCATGCGCACTTTCCGCCATGGGAGTAATGTCTCAAACAGTCTAAACTTTGATCGTTCCCTGGAAAACCAGTAGTAGTTTCCGATGCACATCTGAAGGCATTCTGTAATCTGTGGACTATCAGAGTGTTGATTAAACACAGAAATTGCATCGGGATTGAATACAACAGTCACCAGGCGCTATTTCCTCGATGGGAGTAATGTCTCAAACAGTCTACGCTTTGATCGTTTCCTGGAAGTCCAGTAGCAGTTTCCGATGCACATCTGGAGGCATTCTGTAATCTGTGGAGTATCAGAGTGTTGATGAAACAAAGAAATTGCATCGGAATGAATACAACAGTCACCATGCGCACTTTCCTCCATGGGAGTAATGTCTCAGACAGTCTACACTTCGATCGTTCCCTGGAAGACGAGTAGTAGTTACCGATGCACATCTGGAGGCATTCTGTAAACTGAGGACTATCAGAGTGTTTATGAAACACAGAAATTGCATCGGGATTGAATACAACAGTCACCATGCGCACTCTCCTCAATGGGAGTAATGTCTCAAACAGTCTACGCTTTGATCGTTCCCAGGAAGACCAGTATTAGTTTCCGACGCACATCTGGGGGCATTCTGTAATCTGTGGACTATCAGAGTGTTGATGAAACAAAGAAATTGCATCCGGATTGAATACAACAGTCACCATGCGCACTTTCCTCCATGGGAGTAATGTCTCAGACAGTCTACACTTCGATCGTTCCCTGGAAGACCAGTAGTAGTTTCCGATGCACATCTGGAGGAATTCTGTAATCTGTGTACTATCAGCGTGTTTATGAAACACTGAAATTGCATCGGGATTGAATACAACAGTCACCATGCGCACTCTCCTCAATGGGAATAATGTCTCAAACAGTCTACGCTTTGATCGTTCCCAGGAAGACCAGTATTACTTTCCGACGCACATCTGTGGGCATTCTGTAATCTGCGGACCATCTGAGTGTTGATGAAACACAGAAATTGCATCTTGATTGAATACAACAGTCACCATGCACACTTTCCTCCATTGGAGTAATATCTCAAACAGTCTAAGCTTTGATCGTTCCCTGGAAGACCAGTAGTAGTTTCCGATGCACATCTGGAGGAATTCTGTAATCTGTGGACTATCAGAGTGTTTATGAAACACAGAAATTGCATCGGGATTGAATACAACAGTCACCATGCGCACTTTCCTCCATGGGAGTAATGTCTCAAGCAGTCTACGCTTTGATCGTTTCCTGGAAGACCAGTAGTAGTTTCCGATGCACATCAGGAGGCATTCTGTACACTGTGGACTATCAGAGTGTTGATGAAACACAGTAATTGCATCGGGATTGAATACAACAGTCCCCATGCGCAACTTCCTCCATGGGTGTAATGTCTCAAGCAGTCAACGCTTTGATCGTTTCCTGGAAGACCAGTAGTAGTTTCCGATGCACATCAGGAGGCATTCTGTAATCTGTGGACTATCAGAGTGTTGATGAAACACAGTAATTGCATCGGGATTGAATACAACTGTCCCCATGCGCACTTTCCTCCATGGGAGTTATGTCTCAGACAATCTACGCCTTGATCGTTCCCTGGATCACCATTAGTAGTTTCCGATGCACATCTGGAGGCAATCTGTAATCTGTGATCTATCAGAGTGTTGATGAAACACAGAAATTGCGTCGGGATTGA
The DNA here is from genome assembly GCF_023897955.1 of Schistocerca gregaria. Lineage (NCBI taxonomy): Eukaryota > Metazoa > Arthropoda > Insecta > Orthoptera > Acrididae > Schistocerca > Schistocerca gregaria. The sequence goes on along the minus strand of NC_064929.1, from coordinate 100,413,713 downwards.
ATACAACAGTCACCATGCGCACTTTAATCCATGGGAGTAATGTCTCAAACAGTTTAGGCTTTGATCGTTCCCTAGAAGACCATTAGTAGTTTCCGATGCACATCTGGAGGCATTCCGTAATCTGTCGAATGTCAGTGTGTTGTTGAAATACAGAAATTGCATCGGGATTGAATACAACAGACACCATGCGCACTTTCCTTCACGGGAGTAATGTCTCAAACAGTCTAAGCTTTGATCGTTCCCTGGAAGACCAGTAGTAGTTTATGATGCACATCTGGAGGCATTCTGTAATCTGCGGTCTATCAGAGTGTTGATGAAACACTGTAATTGCATCGGGATTGAATACAACAGTCACCATGCGCACTTCCCGCCATTAGAGTAATGTCTCAAACAGTCTACGCTTTGATCGTTCCCTGGAAGACCAGTAGTAGTTTCCGATGCACATCTGGAGGCATTCTATAATCTGTGGACTATCAGAGTGTTGATGAAACACAGAAATTGCATCGGGATTGAATACAACATTCACCATGCGCACTTTCCTCCATGGGTGTAATGTCTCAATCCGTCTACGCTTTGATCGTTCCCTGGGAGACCAGTAGTAGTTCCCGATGCACATGTGGAGGCATTCTGTAATCTGCGGACTATCTGAGTGTTGATGAAACACTGTAATTGCATCGGGATTGAATACAACAGTCACCATGCGCACTTTCCTCCATGGGAGTAATGTCTCAAACAGTCTAAGCTTTGATCGTTCCCTGGAAGACCAGTAGTAGTTTCCGATGCACATCTGGAGGCATTTTGTAATCTGTGGACTATCAGAGTGTTGATGAAACACAGAAATTGCATCAGGATTGAATACAACAGTCACCAGGCGCACTTTCCTCCTTGGGAGTAATGTCTCAGACAGTCTACACTTCGATCGTTCCCTGGAAGACCAGTAGCAGTTTCCGATGCACATCTGGAGGAATTCTGTAATCTGTGTACTATCAGCGTGTTTATGAAACACTGAAATTGCATCGGGATTGAATACAACAGTCACCATGCGCACTCTCCTCAATGGGAGTAATGCCTCAAACAGTTTACGCTTTGATCGTTCCCTGGAAGACCGGTAGTAGTTTCCGATGCACATCTGGAGGCATTCTGTAATCTGTGGACTTTCAGAGTGTTGATGAAACACAGAAATTGCATCGGGATTGAATACAACAGTCACCATCGGCACTTTCCTCCATGGGAGTAATGTCTCAAGCAGTCTACGCTTTGATCGTTTCCTGGAAGACCAGTAGTAGTTTCCGATGCACATCAGGAGGCATTCTGTAAACTGTGGACTATCAGAGTGTTGATGAAACACAGTAATTGCATCGGGATTGAATACAACAGTCCCCATGCGCAACTTCCTCCATGGGTGTAATGTCTCAAGCAGTCAACGCTTTGATCGTTTCCTGGAAGACCAGTAGTAGTTTCCGATGCACATCAGGAGGCATTCTGTAATCTGTGGACTATCAGAGTGTTGATGAAACACAGTAATTGCATCGGGATTGAATACAACTGTCCCCATGCGCACTTTCCTCCATGGGAGTAATGTCTCAGACAATCTACGCCTTGATCGTTCCCTGGATCACCATTAGTAGTTTCCGATGCACATCTGGAGGCAATCTGTAATCTGTGATCTATCAGAGTGTTGATGAAACACAGAAATTGCGTCGGGATTGAATACAACAGTCACCATGCGCACTTTAATCCATGGGAGTAATGTCTCAAACAGTTTAGGCTTTGATCGTTCCCTAGAAGACCATTAGTAGTTTCCGATGCACATCTGGAGGCATTCCGTAATCTGTCGAATGTCAGTGTGTTGTTGAAATACAGAAATTGCATCGGGATTGAATACAACAGACACCATGCGCACTTTCCTTCACGGGAGTAATGTCTCAAACAGTCTAAGCTTTGATCGTTTCCTGGAAGACCAGTAGTAGTTTCCGATGCACGTCTGGAGGCATTCTGTAATCTGTGGACCTTCCAGATGTTAATGAAACAGAGAAATTGCATCGGGATTGATACTACAGTCACCATGCGCACTTTCCTCCATGGGAGTAATGTCTCAAACAGTCTCCGCTTTGATCGTTCCCTGGAAGGCCAGTATTAGTTTCCAATGCACATCTGGAGGCATTCTGTTATCTGTGGAACATCAGAGTGTTGATGAAACACAGAAATTGCATCGGGATTAAATACAACAGTCACCATGCGCACTTTCCTCCATGGGAGTAATGTCTCAAAGAGTCAGCGCTTTGATCGTTCCCTGGAAGACCTGTAGTAGTTTCTGATGCACATCAGGAGGCATTCTGTAATCAGTGGTCTATCAGAGTGTTGATGAAACACAGAAATTGCGTCGGGATTGAATACAACAGTCGCCATGCGCACTTTAATCCATGGGAGTAATGTCTCAAACAGTTTAGGCTTTGATCGTTCCCTGGAAGACCAGTAGTGGTTTCCGATTCACATCTGGAGGCATTCTGTAACCTGTCGAATGTCAGTGTGTTGTTGAAACACAGAAATTGCCTCGGGATTGAATACAACAGTCACCATGCGCACTTTCCTCCATGGGAGTAATGTCTCAAACAGTCTACGATTTGATCGTTCCCTGGAAGACCGGTAGTAGTTTCCGATGCACATCAGGAGGCATTCTGTAATCTGTGGACTATCAGAGTGTTGATGAAACACAGTAATTGCATCGGGATTGAATACAACAGTCCCCATGCGCACTTTCCTCCATGGGAGTAATGTCTCAGACAATCTACGCCTTGATCGTTCCCTGGATCACCATTAGTAGTTTCCGATGCACATCTGGAGGCAATCTGTAATCTGTGATCTATCAGAGTGTTGATGAAACACAGAAATTGCATCGGTTATGATTACAACATTCGACATGCGCACTTTCCTCCATGGGTGTAATGTCTCAAACAGTCTACGCTTTGATCGTTCCCTGGAAGACCAGTAGTAGTTCCCGATGCACATGTGGAGGCATTCTGTAATCTGCGGACTATCTGAGTGTTGATGAAACACCGTAATTGCATCGGGATTGAATACAACAGTCACCATGCGCACTTTCCGCCATGGGGGTAATGTCTCAACCAGTCTACGCTTTGATCGTTCCCTGGAAGACCAGTATTAGTTTCCGATGCACATCTGGAGGCATTCTGTAATCTGTGGACTATGAGAGTGTTATAAAACACAGAAATTGCATCGGGATTGAATACAACAGTCACCATGCGCACGTTCCTCGATGAGAGTAATTTCTCAAACAGACTACGCTTTGATCGTTCCCTGGAAGGCCAGTAGTAGTTTCCAATACACATCTGGAGGCATTCTGTAATCTCTGGAACATCAGAGTGTTGATGAAACACAGAAATTGCATCGCGATTGAATCCAAAAGTCACCATGTGCGCTTCCTCCATGGGAGTAATGTCTCAAACAGTCTAGGACTTGATCGTTCCCTGGAAGACAAGTAGTAGTTTCCGATGCATATCTGGAGGTATTCTGTAATCTGTGGACCTTCAAAGTGTTGAAGAAACACAGGAAGTGCCTCGGGATGGAATACAACAGTCACCATGCGCTCTTTCCTCCATGGGAGTAATGTCTCAAACTGTCATCGCTTTGCTCGTTAGCTGAAGAACAGTTTCCGATGCACATCTGGTGGCATTCTGTAATCAGTGGACTATCAGAGTGTTGATGATAACAGAAATTGCGTCGGGATTGAATACAACAGTCACCATTCGTACTTTCCTCCATGGGAGTAATGTCTCAAACAGTCTTCCCTTTGATCGTTCCCTGGAAGACCAGTAGTAGTTTCCGATGCACATCTGGAAGCATTCTGTAATCTGTCGAATGTCAGTGTGTTGTTGAAACACAGAAATTGTATCCGGATTGAATACAACAGACACCATGCGCACTTTCATCCACAGGAGTAATGTCTCAAACAGTCTACGCTTTGATCGTTCCCTGGAAGACCAGTAGTAGTTTAAGATGCACATCTGGAGGCATTCTGCAATCTGCGGACTATCAGATTGTTGTAGAAACACAGAAATTGCATCGGGATTGAATACAACAGTCACCATGCACACATTCCTCCATGGGAGTAATGTCTCAAACAGTCTACGCTTTAATCGTTCCCTGGAGGACCAGCAGTAGTCTCCGATGCACATCTGGAGGCATTCTGCAATCTGTGGGCTATCCAAGTGTTATGAAACACAGAAATTGCATCGGGATTGAATACAACAGTCACCATGCGCATGTTCCTCCATGGGAGTAATTTCTCAAACAGTCTACGCTTTGATCGTTCCCTGGAAATCCAGTAGTAGTTTAGAATTCACATCTGGAGGCATTCTGTAATCTCTGGAATATCAGTGTGTTGATGAAACACAGAAATAGCATCGCGATTGAATACAACAGTCACCATTCGCACGTTCCTCCATGGGAGTAATGACTCAAACAGTCTACGCTTTGATCATCCCCTGGAAGACCAGTTGTAGCTTCCGATGCACATCTGGAGGCATTCTGTAATCTGTTGACCTTCAAAGTGTTGATGAAACACAGAAATTGCATCGGGATTGAATATAACTTTCACCATGCGCACTTTCCTCCATGGGAGTAATGTCCCAAAGAGTCTACGCTTTGATCGTTCCCTGGAAGACCAGTAGTAGTTTCTGATGCACATCAGGAGGCATTCTGTAATCTGTGGACCTTCAAAGTGTTGAAGAAACACAGAAAGTGATTCGGGATTGAACACAACAGTCACCATGCGCACTTTCCTCCATGAGAATAATGTCTCAAACTGTCTCCGCTTTGATCGTTCCCTGGAAGACCAGTAGTAGTTTCCGATGCACATCTGGAGGTATTCTGTAATCTGTGGACCTTCAAAGTGTTGATGAAACACAGAGATTGCATCGGGATTGAATCCAACAGTCACCATACGAACTTTCCTCCATGGGAGCAATGTCTCAAACAGTCTAAGTTTTAATTGTTCCCTGGATGACCACTAGTAGTTTCCGATGCACATCTGGAGGCATTCTGTAATCTGTGGACTATCAGATTGTTGATGAAACACTGAAATTGCATCGGGATTGAATACAACAGTCACCATGCATATGTTCCTCCATGGGAGTAATGTCTCAAACAATCTACGCTTTGATCGTTTCCTGAAAGACCAGCTGTAGTTTCCGACGCACATCTGGAGGCATTCTGTAATCTGTGGACCTTCAAAGTGTTGATGAAACACAGAAATGGCATCGGGATTGAATACAACAATCACCATGTGCACTTTCCTTCATGAAAGTAAAGTCTCAAACAGTCTACGCTTTGATCATTCCCTGGAAGACCAGTAGTAGTATCCGATGCACATCTGGAGGCATTCTGTAATCAGTGGACTATCAGAGTGTTGATGATACACAGAAACTGCGTCGGGATTGAATACAACAGTCACCATTAGCACTTTCCTCCTTGGGAGTAATGTCTCAAACAGTCAACCCTTTGATCGTTCCCTGGAAGACCAGTAGTAGTTTCCGATGCACATCTGGAGGCATTCCGTAATTTGTCGAATGTCAGTGTGTTGTTGAAACACAGAAATTGCATCGGGATTGAATACAAAAGACACCATGCGCACTTTCCTTCACGGGAGTAATGTCTCAAACAGTCTAAGCTTTGATCGTTCCCTGGAAGACCAGTAGTAGTTTAAGATGCACATCTGGAGGCATTCTGCAATATGTGGACTATCAGATTGTTGTAGAAACACCGAAATTGCATCGGGATTGAATACAACAGTCACCATGCGCACTTTCCTCCATAGGAGTAATGTCTCAAACAGTCTACGCTTTGATCGTTCCCTAGAAGACCATTAGTAGTTTCCGATGCACATCTGGAGGCATTCTGTAATCTGTCGAATGTCAGTGTGTTGTTGAAACACAGAAATTGCCTCGGGATTGAATACAACAGTCACCATGCGCACTTTCCTCCATGGGAGTAATGTCTCAAACAGTCTACGCTTTGATCGTTCCCTGGAAGACCGGTAGTAGTTTCCGATGCACATCTGGAGGCATTCTGTAATCTGTGTACCTTCCAGATGTTAATGAAACACAGAAATTGCATCGGCATTGATACTACAGTCACCATGCGCACTTTCCTCCATGGGAGTAATGTCTCAAACAGTCTCCGCTTTGATCGTTCCCTGGAAGGCCAGTATCAGTTTCCAATGCACATCTGGAGGCATTCTGTTATCTGTGGAACATCAGAGTGTTGATGAAACACAGAAATGGCATCGGGATTAAATACAACAGTCACCATGCGCACTTTCCTCCATGGGAGTAATGTCTCAAAGAGTCTGCGCTTTGATCGTTCCCTGAAAGACCAGTAGTAGTTTCTGATGCACATCAGGAGGCATTCTGTAATCAGTGGTCTATCAGATTGTTGATGAAACACAGAAATTGCGTCGGGATTGAATACAACAGTCACCATGCGCACTTTAATCCATGGGAGTAATGTCTCAAACAGTTTAGGCTTTGATCGTTCCCTGGAAGACCAATAGTGGTTTCCGATTCACATCTGGAGGCATTCTGTAACCTGTCGAATGTCAGTGTGTTGTTGAAACACAGAAATTGCCTCGGGATTGAATACAACAGTCACCATGCGCACTTTCCTCCATGGGAGTAATGTCTCAAACAGTCTACGCTTTGATCGTTCCCTGGAAGACCGGTAGTAGTTTCCGATGCACATCTGGAGGCATTCTGTAATCTGTGGACTATCAGAGTGTTGATGAAACACAGAAATTGCATCGGGATTGAATACAACAGTCACCATCGGCACTTTCCTCCATGGGAGTAATGTCTCAAGCAGTCTACGCTTTGATCGTTTCCTGGAAGACCAGTAGTAGTTCCCGATGCACATCAGGAGGCATTCTGTAATCTGTGGACTATCAGAGTGTTGATGAAACACAGTAATTGCATCGGGATTGAATACAACAGTCCCCATGCGATCTTTCCTCCATGGGAGTAATGTCTCAGACAATCTACGCCTTGATCGTTCCCTGGATCACCATTAGTAGTTTCCGATGCACATTTGGAGGCAATCTGTAATCTGTGATCTATCAGAGTGTTGATGAAACACAGAAATTGCATCGCGATTGAACACAACAGTCACCATGCGCACTTTGATCCATGGGAGTAATGTCTCAAAGAGTCTACGCTTTCGTCGTTCCCTGGAAGACCAGTAGCAGTTTCTGATGCACATCTGGTGGCATTCTGTAATCTGTGGACTATCAGAGTGTTGTTGAAACACAGAAATTGCATCGGGAATGAATACAACAGTCACCATGCACACTTTCCTCCATGGGAGTAATGTCTCAAAGAGTCTACGCTTTCGTCGTTCCCTGGAAGCCCAGTAGTAGTTTCCAATGCACATCTGGAGGCATTCTGAAATCTCTGGATCATCAGTGTGTTGATGAAACACAGAAATTGCATCGCGATTGAATACAACAGTCACCATTCGCACGTTCCTCAATGGGAGTAACGACTCAAACAGTCTACGCTTTGATCATCCTCTGGAAGACCAGTTGTAGCTTCCGAAGCACATCTGGAGGCATTCTGTAATCTGTTGACCTTCAAAGTGTTGATGAAACACAGAAATTGCATCGGGATTGAATATAACTTTCACCATGCGCACTTTCCTCCATGGGTGTAATGTCTCAAACTGTCTCCGCCTTGATCGTTCCCTGGAAGACCAGTAGTAGTTTCCGATGCACATCTGGAGGCATTCTGTAATCTGTGGACCTTCAAAGTGTTGATGAAACACAGAGATTGCATCGGGATTGAATACAACAGTCACCATACGAACTTTCCTCCATGGGAGTAATGTCTCAAACAGTCTAAGCTTTAATTGTTCCCTGGATGACCACTAGTAGTTTCCGATGCACATCTGGAGGCATTCTGTAATCTGTGGACTATCAGATTGTTGATGAAACACTGAAATTGCATCGGGATTGAATACAACAGTCGTCATGCTTATGTTCCTCCATGGGAGTAATGTCTAAAACAATCTACGCTTTGATCGTTTCCTGAAAGACCAGTTGTAGTTTCCGATGCACATCTGGAGGCATTCTGTAATCTGTGGACCTTCAAAGTGTTGATGAGACACAGAAATGGCATTGGGATTGAATACAACAATCACCATGTGCACTTTCCTTCATGAAAGTAAAGTCTCAAACAGTCTACGCTTTGATCATTCCCTGGAAGACCAGTAGTAGTATCCGATGCATATCTGGAGGCATTCTGTAATCAGTGGACTATCAGAGTGTTGATGATACACAGAAACTGCGTCGGGATTGAATACAACAGTCACCATTAGCACTTTCCTCCTTGGGAGTAATGTCTCAAACAGTCAACCCTTTGATCGTTCCCTGGAAGACCAGTAGTAGTTTCCGATGCACATCTGGAGGCATTCTGTAATCTGTCGAATGTCAGTGTGTTGTTGAAACACAGAAATTGCATCGGGATTGAATACAACAGACACCATGTGCACTTTCCTTCAGGGGAGTAATGTCTCAAACAGTCTACGCTTTGATCGTTCCCTGGAAGACCAGTAGTAGTTTAAGATGCACATCTGGAGGCATTCTGCAATCTGTGGACTATCAGATTGTTGTAGAAACACCGAAATTGCATCGGGATTGAATGCAACAGTCACCATGCGCACTTTCCTCCATAGGAGTAATGTTTCAAACAGTCTACGCTTTGATCGTTCCCTAGAAGACCATTAGTAGTTTCCGATGCACATCTGGAGGCATTCTGTAATCTGTGGACTATCAGAGTGTTGTTGAAACCCGAAATTGCATTGGGATTGAATACAACAGTCACCATGCGCACTTTCCTATATTGGAGTAATGTCTCAAACAGTCTACGCTTTGATCGTTTCCTGGAAGACCAGTAGTAGTTTCCGATGCACGTCTGGAGGCATTCTGTAATCTGTGGACCTTCCAGATGTTAATGAAACACAGAAATTGCATCGGGATTGATACTACAGTCACCATGCGCACTTTCCTCCATGGGAGTAATGTCTCAAACAGTCTCCGCTTTGATCGTTCCCTGGAAGGCCAGTATTAGTTTCCAATGCACATCTGGAGGCATTCTGTAATCTGTGGACCTTCCAGATGTTAATGAAACACAGAAATTGCATCGGGATTGATACTACAGTCACCATGCGCACTTTCCTCCATGGGAGTAATGTCTCAAACAGTCTAAGCTTTGATCGTTTCCTGGAAGACCAGTAGTAGTTTCCGATGCACATCTGGAGGCAATCTGTAATCTGTGATCTATCAGAGTGTTGATGAAACACAGAAATTGCATCTCGATTGAATACAACGGTCACCATGCGCACTTTCCTCCATGGGAGTAATGTCTCAAACAGTCTATTCCTTGATCGTTCCCTGGAAGACAAGTAGTAGATTCCGATGCACATCTGGAGGTATTCTGTAATCTGTGGACCTTCAAAGTGTTGAAGAAACACAGAAAGTGCCTCGGGATAGAATACAACAGTCACCATGCGTTCTTTCCTCCATGGGAGTAATGTCTCAAACTGTCATCGCTTTGCTCGTTAGCTGAAGACCAGTTTCCGATGCACATCTGGATACATTCTGTAATCAGTGGACTATGAGATTGTTGATGATAACAGAAATAGCGTCGGGATTGAATACAACAGTCACCATTCGCACTTTCCACCATGGGAGTAATGTCTCAAACAGTCTACCCTTTGATCGTTCCCTGGAAGACCAGTAGTAGTTTCCGATGCACATCTGGAGGCATTCTGTAATCTGTCGAATGTCAGTGTGTTGTTGAAACACGGAAATTGCATAGGGATTAAATATAACAGACACCATGCGCACTTTCCTCCACGGGAGTAATGTCTCAAACAGTCTACGCTTTGATCGTTCCCTGGAAGACCAGTAGTAGTTTAAGATGCACATTTGGAGGCATTCTGCAATCTGTGGACTATCAGATTGTTGTAGAAACACAGAAATTGCATCGGGATTGAATACAACAGTCACCATGCGCACGTTTCTACATGGGAGTAATTTCTCAAACATTCTACGCTTTGATCGTTCCCTGGAAGGCCAGTAGTATTTTCTAATGCACATCTGGAGGCATTCTGTAATCTCTGGATCAGCAGTGTGTTGATGAAACACAGAAATTGCATTGCGATTGAATACAACAGTCACCATGCGCACTTTCCTCCATGGGAGTAATGTCTCAAAGATTCTACGCTTTCGTCGTTCCCTGGAGGACCAGTAGTAGTTTCCGATGCAAATCTGGAGGCATTCTGTATTCAGTGGACTATCAGAGTGTTGATGAAACACAGAAATCGCATCGCGATTGAATACAACAGTCACCAAGCGCACTTTCCTCCATGGGAGTAATGTCTCAATGAGTCTACATTTTGATCGTTTCCTGGAACACCAGTAGTAGTGTCCGATGCACATCTGGAGGCATTCTGTAATCTGTGGACTATCAGAGTGTTGTTGAAACACTGAAATTGCATCGGGATTGAATACAACAGTCACCATGCACACTTTCCTCCATGGGAGTAATGTCTCAAACAGTCTACGCTTTGATCGTTCCCTGGAAGACCAGTAGTAGTTTCCGATGCCCATCTGGTGGCATTCTGTAAACTGTGGACTATCAGAGTGTTGATGAAACACTGAAATTGCATCGGGATTGAATACAACAGTCACCATGCTAATGTTCCTCCATGGGAGTAATGTCTCAAACAGTCTACGCTTTGATCGTTCCCTGAAAGACCAGTTGTAGTTTCCGATGCACATCTGGAGGCATTCTGTAATCTGTGGACCTTCAAAGTGTTGATGAAACACAGAAATTGCATCGGGATTGAATACAACAGTCACCATGCTAATGTTCCTCCATGGGAGTAATGTCTCAAACAGTCTACGCTTTGATCATTCCCTGGAAGACCAGTAGTAGTTTCGATGCACATCTGGAGGCATTCTGTAATCAGTGGACTATCAGAGTGTTGATGATACACAGAAATTGCGTCGGGATTAAATACAACAGTCACCATTAGCACTTTCCTCCTTGGGGGTAATGTCTCAAACAGTCTACCCTTTGATCGTTCCCTGGAAGACCAGTAGTAGTTTCCGATGCACATCTGGAGGCATTCCGTAATCTGTCGAATGTCAGTGTGTTGTTGAAACACAGAAATTGCATCGGGATTGAATACAACAGACACCATGCGCACTTTCCTCCACGGGAGGAATGTCTCAAACAGTCTACGCTTTGATCGTTCCCTGGAAGACCAGTAGTAGTTTAAGATGCACATCTGGAGGCATTCTGCAATCTGTGGACTATCAGATTGTTGTAGAAACACAGAAATTGCGTCGGGATTGAATACAACAGTCACCATGCACACTTTCCTTCATGGGAGTAATGTCTCAAACAGTCTACGATTTGATCGTTCCCTGGAAGACCAGTAGTGGTTTCCGATGCAAATCTGGAGTCATTCTGTATTCTGTGGACTATCAGAGTGTTGGTGAAACACAGAAACTGCATCGGGATTGAATACAACAGTCAAGATGCGCACTTTCCTCCATGGGAGTAATGTCTCAAACAGTCTACGCTTTGATCGTTCCCTAGAAGACCATTAGTAGTTTCCGATGCACATCTGGAGGCATTTTGTAATCTGTGGACTCTCAGAGTGTTGTCGAAACCCGAAATTGCATTGGGATTGAATACAACAATCACCATGCGCACTTTCCTATATTGGAGTAATGTCTCAAACAGTCTACGCTTTGATCGTTTCCTGGAAGACCAGTAGTAGTTTAAGATGCACATCTGGAGGCATTCTGCAATCTGTGGACTATCAGATTGTTGTAGAAACACAGAAATTGCATCGGGATTGAATACAACAGTCACCATGCGCACTTTCCTCCATGGGAGTAATGTCTCAAACAGTCTACGCTATGATCGTTCCCTGGAAGACCAGTAGTAGTTTCCGATGCACATCTGGAGGCATTCTGTAAACTGTGGACTATCAGAGTGTTGATGAAACACAGAAATTGCATCGGGATTGATTACAACAGTCACCATTCGCACGTTCTTCCATGGGAGTAATGTCTCAAACAGTCTGCGCTTTAATCATTCCCTGGAAGACCTGTTGTAGCTTCCGATGCACATCTGGAGGCATTCTGTAATCTGTTAACCTTCAAAGTGTTGATGAAACACAGAAATTGCATCGGGATTGAATACAACTTTCACTATGCGCACTTTCCTCCATGAGAATAATGTCTCAAACAGTCTCCGTTTTGATCGTTCCCTGGAAGACCAGTAGTAGTTTCCGATGCACATCTGGAGGCATTCTGTAATCTGTGGACCTTCAAAGTGTTGATGAAACACAGAGATTGCATTGGGATCGAATACAACAGTCACCATACGCACTTTCCTCCATGGGAGTAATGTCTCAAAGATTCTACGCTTTCGTCGTTCCCTGGAAGACCAGTAGTAGTTTCCGATGCACATCTGGAGGCATTCTGTATTCAGTGGACTATCAGAGTGTTGATGAAACACAGAAATCGCATCGCGATTGAATACAACAGTCACCATGCGCACTTTCCTCCATGGGAGTAATGTCTCAATGAGTCTACATTTTGATCGTTTCCTGGAAGACCAGTAGTAGTGTCCGATGCACATCTGGAGGCATTCTGTAATCTGTGGACTATCAGAGTGTTGTTGAAACACTGAAATTGCATCGGGATTGAATACAACAGTCACCATGCACACTTTCCTCCATGGGAGTAATGTCTCAAACAGTCTACGCTTTGATCGTTAACTGGAAGACCAGTAGTAGTTTCCGATGCACATCTGGTAGCATTCTGTAAACTGTGGACTATCAGAGTGTTGATGAAACACAGAAATTGCATCGGGATTCAATACAACTTTCACCTTGCGCACTTTCCTCCATAGAAGTAATGTCTCTAAGAGTCTACGATTTGATCGTTCCCTGGAAGACCAGTAGTAGTTTCTGATGCACATCAGGAGGCATTCTGTAATCTGTGGACCTTCAAAGTGTTGAAGAAACACAGAAAGTGCGTCGGGATTGATCACAACAGTCACTATGCGCACTTTCCTCCATGCGAATAATGTCTCAAACAGTCTCCGCTTTGATCGTTCCCTGGAAGACCAGTAGTAGTATCCGATGCACATCTGGAGGTATTCTGTAATCTGTGGACTATCAGATTGTTGATGAAACACTGAAATTGCATCGGGATTGAATACAACAGTCACCATGCTAATGTTCCTCCATGGGAGTAATGTCTCAAACAGTCTACGCTTTGATCGTTCCCTGAAAGACCAGTTGTAGTTTCCGATGCACATCTGGAGGCATTCTGTAATCTGTGGACCTTCAAAGTGTTGATGAAACACAGAAATTGCATCGGGATTGAATACAACAGTCACCATGTGCACTTTCCTTCATGAAAGTAAAGTCTCAAACAGTCTACGCTTTGATCATTCCCTGGAAGACCAGTAGTAGTTTCGATGCACATCTGGAGGCATTCTGTAATCAGTGGACTATCAGAGTGTTGATGATACACAGAAATTGCGTCGGGATTAAATACAACAGTCACCATTAGCACTTTCCTCCTTGGGGGTAATGTCTCAAACAGTCTACCCTTTGATCGTTCCCTGGAAGACCAGTATTAGTTTCCGATGCACATCTGGAGGCATTCCGTAATCTGTCGAATGTCAGTGTGTTGTTGAAACACAGAAATTGCATCGGGATTGAATACAACAGACACCATGCGCACTTTCCTCCACGGGAGGAATGTCTCAAACAGTCTACGCTTTGATCGTTCCCTGAAAGACCAGTAGTAGTTTAAGATGCACATCTGGAGGCATTCTGCAATCTGTGGACTATCAGATTGTTGTAGAAACACAGAAATTGCATCAGGATTGAATACAACAGTCACCATGCGCACTTTCCTCCATGGGAGTAATGTCTCAAACAGTCTACGCTATGATCGTTCCCTGGAAGACCAGTAGTAGTTTCCGATGCACATCTGGAGGCATTCTGTAAACTGTGGACTATCAGAGTGTTGATGAAACACAGAAATTGCATCGGGATTGAATACAACAGTCACCATTCGCACGTTCTTCCATGGGAGTAATGTCTCAAACAGTCTGCGCTTTGATCATTCCCTGGAAGACCTGTTGTAGCTTCCGATGCACATCTGGAGGCATTCTGTAATCTGTTGAACTTCAAAGTGTTGATGAAACACAGAAATTGCATCGGGATTGAATACAACTTTCACTATGCGCACTTTCCTCCATGAGAATAATGTCTGAAACAGTCTCCGTTTTGATCGTTCCCTGGAAGACCAGTAGTAGTTTCCGATGCACATCTGGAGGCATTCTGTAATCTGTGGACCTTCAAAGTGTTGATGAAACACAGAGATTGCATTGGGATCGAATACAACAGTCACCATACGCACTTTCCTCCATGGGAGTAATGTCTCAAACAGTCTAAGTTTTAATTGTTCCCTGTAAGACCTCTAATAGTTTCCGATGCACATCTGGAGGCATTCTGTAATCTGTGGACTATCTGATTGTTGATGAAACACTGAAATTGCATCGGGATTGAATACAACAGTCACCATGCTTATGTTCCTCCATGGGAGTAATGTCTCAAACAATCTACGCTTTGATCGTTCCCTGAAAGACCAGTTGTAGTTTCCGATGCACATCTGGAGGCATTCTGTAATCTGTGGACCTTCAAAGTGTTAATGAAACACAGAAATTGCATCGGGATTGAATACAACAGTCACCATGTGCACTTTCCTTCATGAAAGTAAAGTCTCAAACAGTCTACGCTTTGATCATTCCCTGGTAGACCAGTAGTAGTATCCGATGCACATCTGGAGGCATTCTGTAATCAGTGGACTATCAGAGTGTTGATGATACACAGAAGTTGCGTCGGGATTGAATACAACATTCACCATTAGCACTTTCCTCCTTGGGAGTAATGTCTCAAACAGTCAACCCTTTGATCGTTCCCTGGAGGACCAGTAGTAGTTTCCGATGCACATCTGGAGGCTTTCTGTAATCTGTCGAATGTCAGAGTGTTGCTGAAACACAGAAATTGCATCGGGATTGAATACAACTGACACCATGCGCACTTTCCTTCACAGGAGTAATGTCTCAAACAGTCTACGCTTTGATCATTCCCTGGAAGACCAGTAGTAGTTTAAGATTCACATCTGGAGGCATTCTGCAATCTGTTGACTATCAGATTGTTGTAGAAACACCGAAATTGCATCGGGATTGAATACAACAGTCACCATGCACACTTTCCTTCATGGGAGTAATGTCTCAAACAGTCTACGCTTTGATCGTTCCCTGGAAGACCAGTGGTGGTTTCCGATGCAAATCTGGAGGCATTCTGTATTCTGTGGAGTATCAGAGTGTTAGTGAAACACAGAAATTGCATCGGGATTGAATACAACAGTCACCATGCTCACTTTCCTCCATAGGAGTAATGTCTCAAACTATCTACGCTTTGATCGTTCCCTAGAAGACCATTAGTAGTTTCCGATGCACATCTGGAGGCGTTCTGTAATCTGTGGACTATCAGAGTGTTGTTGAAACCCGAAATTGCTTTGGGATTGAATACAACAGTCACCATGCGCACTTTCCTATATTGGAGTAATGTCTCAAACAGTCTACGCTTTGATCGTTTCCTGGAAGACCAGTAATAGTTTCCGATGCACGTCTGGAGGCATTCTGTAATCTTTGGACCTTCCAGGTGTTAATGAAACACAGAAATTGCATCGGGATTAATACTACAGTCACCAGGCGCACTTTCCTCAATGGGAGTAATGTCTCAAACAGTCTCCGCTTTGATCGTTCCCTGGAAGGCCAGTAGTAGTTTCCAATGCACATCTGGAGGCATTCTGTTATCTGTGGAACATCAGAGTGTTGATGAAACACAGAAATTGCATCGGGAATAAATACAACAGTCACCATGCGCACTTTCCTCCATGGGAGTAATGTCTCAAAGAGTCTGCGCTTTGATCGTTCCCTGGAAGACCAGTAGTAGTTTCTGATGAACATCAGGAGGCATTCTGTAATCTGTGGACTATCTGAGTGTTGATGAAACACAGAAATTGCATCGCGATTGAATACAACAGTCACCATGCGCACTTGCCTCCATGGGAGTAATGTCTCAAACAGTCTACGCTTTGATCGTTCCCTGGAAGACCAGTAGTAGTTTCCGATGCACATCTGGAGGTACTCTGTAATCTGTGGACCTTCAAAGTGTTGAAGAAACACAGAAAGTGCCTCGGGATCGAACACAACAGTCACCATGCGCACTTTCCTCCATGGGAGTAATGTCTCAAACAGTCTAAGCTTTGATCGTTCCCTGGAAGACCAGTAGTAGTTACGATGCACATCTGGAGGCATTCTGCAATCTGTGCACTATCAGAGTGTTGTAGAAACACAGAAAATGCATCGGGATTGAATACAACAGTCACCATGCACACTTTCCTCCATGGGAGTAATGTCTCAAACAGTCTTCGCTTTGATAGTTCCCTGGAAGACCAGTAGTAGTTTCCGATGCACATCTGGAGGTATTCTGTAATCTGTGGACTATCGGAGTGTTGATGAAACACAGAAATTGCATCGGGTTTGAATACAACAGTCACCATGCGCATTTTCCTCCATCGAAATAATGTCTCAAACAGTCTCCGTTTTGATCGTTCCCTGGAAGACCAGTAGTAGATTCCGATGCACATCTGGAGGCATTCTGTAATCTGTTGACCTTTAAAGTGTTGATGAAACACAGAAATTGCATCGGGATTGAATATAACTTGCACCATGCGCACTTTCCTCCATGGGAGTAATGTCTCAAAGAGTCTACGCTTTAATCGTTCCCTGGAAGACCAGTAGTAGTTTCTGATGCACATCAGGATTCATTCTGTAATCTGTGGACCTTCAAAGTGTTGAAGAAACACAGAAAGTGCCTCGGGATTGAACACAACAGTCACCATGCGCACTTTCCTCCATGAGAATAATGTCTCAAACAGTCTCCGCTTTGATCGTTCCCTGGAAGACCAGTAGTAGTTTCCGATGCACATCTGGAGGCATTCTGTAATCTGTGGACCTTCAAAGTGTTGATGAAACACAGAAATTGCATCGGGATTGAATACAACAGTCACCAAGCGCACTTTCCTCCATGGGAGTAATGTCTCAAACAGTCTACGCTTTGATCGTTTTCTGGAAGACCAGTAGTAGTTTCCGATGCATATCTGTAGGCATTCTGTAATCTGTCGAATGTCAGTGTGTTGCTGAAACACAGAAATTGCATCGGGATTGAATACAACAGTCACCATGCGCACTTACCTTCACAGGAGTATTGTCTCAAACAGTCTACGCTTTGATTGTTCCCTGGAAGACAAGTAGTCGTTTCCGATGCAAATCTGGAGGCATTCTGTATTCTGTGGGGTATCAGAGTGTTAGTGAAACACAGAAATTGCATCGGGATTCAATACAACAGTCACCATGCGCACTTTCCTCCACAGGAGTAATGTCTCAAACAGTCTACGCTTTGATCGTTCCCTGGAAGACCAGTAGTAGTTTAAGATGCACATCTGGAGGCATTCTGCAATCTGTGGACTATCAGATTGTTGTAGAAACACCGAAATTGCATCGTGATTGAATACAACAGTCACCATGCACACTTTCCTTCATGGGAGTAATGTCTCAAACAGTCTACGCTTTGATCGTTCCCTGGAAGACCAGTAGTGGTTTCCGATGCAAATCTGGAGGCATTCTGTATTCTGTGGAGTATCAGAGTGTTAGTGCAACACAGAAATTGCATCGGGATTCAATACAACAGTCACCATGCGCACTTTCCTCCACAGGAGTAATGTCTCAAACAGTCTACGCTTTGATCGTTCCCTAGAAGACCATTAGTAGTTTCCGATGCACATCTGGAGGCATTCTGTAATCTGTGGACTATCAGAGTGTTTTTGAAACCCGAAATTGCATTGGGATTGAATACAACAGTCACCATGCGCACTTTCCTATTTTGGAGTAATGTCTCAAACAGTCTACGATTTGATCGTTTCCTGGAAGACCAGTAGTAGTTTCCGATGCACGTCTGGAGGCATTCTGTAACCTTTGGACCTTCCAGGTGTTAATGAAACACAGAAATTGCATCGGGATTGATACTACAGTCACCATGCGCACTTTCCTCCATGGGAGTAATGTCTCAAACAGTCTCTTCTTTGATCGTTCCCTGGATGCCCAGTAGTAGTTTCCAATGCACATCTGGAGGCATTCTGTTATCTGTGGAATATCAGAGTGTTGATGAAACACAGAAATTGCATCGGGATTAAATACAACAGTCACCATGCGCACTTTCCTATATTGGAGTAATGTCTCAAACAGTCTACGCTTTGATCGTTTCCTGGAAGACCAGTAATAGTTTCCGATGCACGTCTGGAGGCATTCTGTAATCTTTGGACCTTCCAGGTGTTAATGAAACACAGAAATTGCATCGGGATTAATACTACAGTCACCAGGCGCACTTTCCTCAATGGGAGTAATGTCTCAAACAGTCTCCGCTTTGATCGTTCCCTGGAAGGCCAGTAGTAGTTTCCAATGCACATCTGGAGGCATTCTGTTATCTGTGGAACATCAGAGTGTTGATGAAACACAGAGATTGCATCGGGAATAAATACAACAGTCACCATGCGCACTTTCCTCCATGGGAGTAATGTCTCAAAGAGTCTGCGCTTTGATCGTTCCCTGGAAGACCAGTAGTAGTTTCTGATGAACATCAGGAGGCATTCTGTAATCTGTGGACTATCTGAGTGTTGATGAAACACAGAAATTGCATCGCGATTGAATACAACAGTCACCATGCGCACTTGCCTCCATGGGAGTAATGTCTCAAACAGTCTACGCTTTGATCGTTCCCTGGAAGACCAGTAGTAGTTTCCGATGCACATCTGGAGGTACTCTGTAATCTGTGGACCTTCAAAGTGTTGAAGAAACACAGAAAGTGCCTCGGGATCGAACACAACAGTCACCATGCGCACTTTCCTCCATGGGAGTAATGTCTCAAACAGTCTAAGCTTTGATCGTTCCCTGGAAGACCAGTAGTAGTTACGATGCACATCTGGAGGCATTCTGCAATCTGTGCACTATCAAAGTGTTGTAGAAACACAGAAAATGCATCGGGATTGAATACAACAGTCACCATGCACACTTTCCTCCATGGGAGTAATGTCTCAAACAGTCTTCGCTTTGATAGTTCCCTGGAAGACCAGTAGTAGTTTCCGATGCACATCTGGAGGTATTCTGTAATCTGTGGACTATCGGAGTGTTGATGAAACACAGAAATTGCATCGGGATTGAATACAACAGTCACCATGCGCATTTTCCTCCATCGAAATAATGTCTCAAACAGTCTCCGTTTTGATCGTTCCCTGGAAGACCAGTAGTAGATTCCGATGCACATCTGGAGGCATTCTGTAATCTGTTGACCTTTAAAGTGTTGATGAAACACAGAAATTGCATCGGGATTGAATATAACTTTCACCATGCGCACTTTCCTCCATGGGAGTAATGTCTCAAAGAGTCTACGCTTTAATCGTTCCCTGGAAGACCAGTAGTAGTTTCTGATGCACATCAGGAGGCATTCTGTAATCTGTGGACCTTCAAAGTGTTGAAGAAACACAGAAAGTGCCTCGGGATTGAACACAACAGTCACCATGCGCACTTTCCTCCATGAGAATAATGTCTCAAACAGTCTCCGCTTTGATCGTTCCCTGGAAGACCAGTAGTAGTTTCCGATGCACATCTGGAGGCATTCTGTAATCAGTGGACTATCAGAGTGTTGATGATAAACAGAAGTTGCGTCGGGAATGAATACAACAGTCACCATTAGCACTTTCCTCCTTGGGAGTAATGTCTCAAACAGTCAACCCTTTGATCGTTCCCTGGAAGACCAGTAGTAGATTCCGATGCACATCTGGAGGCTTTCTGTAATCTGTCGAATGTTAGTGTGTTGCTGAAACACAGAAATTGCATCGGGATTGAATACAACTGACACCATGCGCACTTTCCTTCACGGGAGTAATGTCTCAAACAGTCTACGCTTTGATCATTCCCTGGAAGACCAGTAGTAGTTTAAGATGCACATCTGGAGGCATTCTGCAATCTGTTGACTATCAGATTGTTGTTGAAACACCGAAATTGCATCGGGATTGAATACAACAGTCACCATGCACACTTTCCTTCATGGGAGTAATGTCTCAAACAGTCTACGCTTTGATCGTTCCCTGGAAGAGCAGTAGTGGTTTTAGATGCAAATCTGGAGGCATTCTGTATTCTGTGGAGTATCAGAGTGTTAGTGAAACACAGAAATTGCATCGGGATTGAATAAAACTGTCACCATGCTCACTTTCCTCCATAGGAGTAATGTCTCAAACTATCTACGCTTTGATCGTTCCCTAGAAGACCATTAGTAGTTTCCGATGCACATCTGGAGGCGTTGTGTAATCTGTGGACTATCAGAGTGTTGTTGAAACCCGAAATTGCATTGGGATTGAATACAACAGTCACCATGCGCCCTTTCCTATATTGGAGTAATGTCTCAAAAAGTCTACGCTTTGATCGTTTCCTGGAAGACCAGTAAAAGTTTCCGATGCACGTCTGGAGGCATTTTGTAATCTTTGGACCTTCCAGGTGTTAATGAAACACAGAAATTGCATCGGGATTGATACTACAGTCACCATGCGCACTTTCCTCAATGGGAGTAATGTCTCAAACAGTCTCCGCTTTGATCGTTCCCTGGAAGGCCAGTAGTAGTTTCCAATGCACATCTGGAGGCATTCTGTTATCTGTGGAACATCAGAGTGTTGATGAAACACAGAAATTGCATCGGGATTAAATACAACAGTCACCATGCGCACTTTCCTCCATGGGAGTAATGTCTCAAAGAGTCTGCGCTTTGATCGTTCCCTGGAAGACCAGTAGTAGTTTCTGATGAACATCAGGAGGCATTCTGTAATCTGTGGACTATCTGAGTGTTGATGAAACACAGAAATTGCATCGCGATTGAATACAACAGTCACCATGCGCACTTGCCTCCATGGGAGTAATGTCTCAAACAGTCTACGCTTTGATCGTTCCCTGGAAGACCAGTAGTAGTTTCCGATGCACATCTGGAGGTACTCTGTAATCTGTGGACCTTCAAAGTGTTGAAGAAACACAGAAAGTGCCTCGGGATCGAACACAACAGTCACCATGCGCACTTTCCTCCATGGGAGTAATGTCTCAAACAGTCTAAGCTTTGATCGTTCCCTGGAAGACCAGTAGTAGTTGCGATGCACATCTGGAGGCATTCTGCAACCTGTGCACTATCAGAGTGTTGTAGAAACACAGAAATTGCATCGGGATTGAATACAACAGTCACCATGCACACTTTCCTCCATGGGAGTAATGTCTCAAACAGTCTTCGCTTTGATAGTTCCCTGGAAGACCAGTAGTAGTTTCCGATGCACATCTGGAGGTATTCTGTAATCTGTGGACTATCGGAGTGTTGATAAAACACAGAAATTGCATCGGGATTGAATACAACAGTCACCATGCGCATTTTCCTCCATCGAAATAATGTCTCAAACAGTCTCCGTTTTGATCGTTCCCTGGAAGACCAGTAGTAGATTCCGATGCACATCTGGAGGCATTCTGTAATCTGTTGACCTTCAAAGTGTTGATGAAACACAGAAATTGCATCGGGATTGAATATAACTTTCACCATGCGCACTTTCCTCCAGGGGAGTAATGTCTCAAAGAGTCTACGCTTTGATCGTTCCCTGGAAGACCAGTAGTAGTTTCTGATGCACATCAGGAGGCATTCTGTAATCTGTGGACCTTCAAAGTGTTGAAGAAACACAGAAAGTGCCTCGGGATTGAACACAACAGTCACCATGCGCACTTTCCTCCATGAGAATAATGTCTCAAACAGTCTCCGCTTTGATCGTTCCCTGGAAGACCAGTAGTAGTTTCCGATGCACATCTGGAGGCATTCTGTAATCTGTGGACCTTCAAAGTGTTGATGAAACACAGAAATTGCATTGGGATTGAATACAACAGTCACCAAGCGCACTTTCCTCCATGGGAGTAATGTCTCAAACAGTCTACGCTTTGATCGTTTTCTGGAAGACCAGTAGTAGTTACCGATGCATATCTGTAGGCATTCTGTAATCTGTCGAATGTCAGTGTGTTGCTGAAACACAGAAATTGCATCGGGATTCAATACAACAGTCACCATGCGCACTTTCCTTCACAGGAGTAATGTCTCAAACAGTCTACGCTTTGATCGTTCCCTGGAAGACAAGTAGTCGTTTCCGATGCAAATCTGGAGGCATTCTGTATTCTGTGGGGTATCAGAGTGTTAGTGAAACACAGAAATTGCATCGGGATTCAATACAACAGTCACCATGCGCACTTTCCTTCACAGGAGTAATGTCTCAAACAGTCTACGCTTTGATCGTTCCCTGGAAGACCAGTAGTAGTTTAAGATGCACATCTGGAGGCATTCTGCAATCTGTGGACTATCAGATTGTTGTAGAAACACCGAAATTGCATCGTGATGGAATACAACAGTCACCATGCATACTTTCCTTCATGGGAGTAATGTCTCAAACAGTCTACGCTTTGATCGTTCCCTGGAAGACCAGTAGTGGTTTCCGATGCAAATCTGGAGGCATTCTGTATTCTGTGGAGTATCAGAGTGTTCGCGAAACACAGAAATTGCATCGGGATTCAATACAACAGTCACCATGCGCACTTTCCTCCATAGGAGTAATGTCTCAAACAGTCTACGCTTTGATCGTTCCCTAGAAGACCATTAGTAGTTTCCGATGCACATCTGGAGGCATTCTGTAATCTGTGGACTATCGGAGTGTTGTTGATACCCGAAATTGCATTGGGATTGATTACAACAGTCACCATGCGCACTTTCCTATATTGGAGTAATGTCTCAAACAGTCTACGATTTGATCGTTTCCTGGAAGACCAGTAGTAGTTTCCGATGCACGTCTGGAGGCATTCTGTAACCTTTGGACCCTCCAGGTGTTAATGAAACACAGAAATTGCATCGGGATTGATACTACAGTCACCATGCGCACTTTCCTCCATGGGAGTAATGTCTCAAACAGTCTCTGCTTTGATCGTTCCCTGGAAGCCCAGTAGTAGTTTCCAATGCACATCTGGAGGCATTCTGTTATCTGTGGAACATCAGAGTGTTGATGAAACACAGAAATTGCATCGGGATTAAATACAACAGTCACCATGCGCACTTTCCTCCATGGGGGTAATGTCTCAAAGAGTCTGCGCTTTGATCGTTCCTTGGAAGACCAGTAGTAGTTTCTGATGCACATCAGGAGGCATTCTGTAATCTGTGGACTATCTGAGTGTTGATGAAACACAGAAATTGCATCGCGATTGAATACAACAGTCACCATGCGCACTTTCCTCCGTGGGAGTAATGTCTCAAACAGTTTATTCTTTGATCGTTCCCTGGAAGACCAGTAGTGGTTTCCGATACACATCTGGAAGCATTCTGTAATCTGTCGAATGCCAGTGTGTTGCTGAAACACAGACATTGCATCGGGATTGAATACGACAGTCACCATGCGCACTTTCCTCCATGGTAGTAATGTCTCAAACATTCTACGCTTTGATAGTTCCCTGGAGGACGAGTAGTAGTTTCCGATGCACATCTGGAGGCATTCTGTAATCTGTGGACTATCGGAGTGTTGATGAAACACAGAAATTGCATCGGGATTGAATACAATATTCACCATTCGCACGATCCTCCATGGGAGTAATGTCTCAAACAGTCTACGCATTGATCGTTCCCTGGAAGACCAGTTGTAGCTTCCGATGCACATCTGGAGGCATTCTGTAATCTGTGGACCTTCAAAGTGTTGATGAAACACAGAAATTGCATCGGGATTGAATACTACAGTCACCATGCGCATTTTCCTACATCGAAATAATGTCTCAACCAGTCTCCGTTTTGATCGTTCCCTGGAAGACCAGTAGTAGATTCCCATGCACATCTGGAGGCATTCTGTAATCTGTGGACCTTCAAAGTGTTGATGAAACACAAAAATTGCATCGCGATTGAATACAACAGTCACCATGCGCTCGTTCCTCCATGGGAGTAATGTCTCAAACAGTCTACACTTTGATCGCTCCCTGGAAGACCAGTTGTAGGTTCCGATGCACATCTGGAGGCATTCTGTAATCTGTAGACCTTCAAAGAGTTAATGAAACAGAGAAATTGCATCGGGATTGAATACAACAGTTACCATGCGTAGTTAAATATATGGGAGTAATGTCTCAAACAGTCTACGTTGTGATCGTTTCCTGGAAGACCAGTAGTAGTTTCCGATGAACATCTGGAGGCATTCTGTAATCTGTGGACCTTCAAAGTGTTGACGAAACATAGAAATTGACTCGGGATTGAATACAACAGTCACCATGCGCACTTTCCTCTATGGGAATAATGTCTCAAACTGTCATCGCTTTGATCGTTAGCTGAAGACCAGTATTAGTTTCCGATGCCCATCTGGTGGCATTCTGTAATCAGTGGTCTATCAGAGTGTTGATGAAACACAGAAATTGCGTCGGGATTGAATACAACAGTCACCATGCGCACTTTCCTCCATGGGAGTAATGTCTCTAACAGTTTAGGCTTTGGTCGTTCCCTGTAAGACCAGTAGTGGTTTCCGATGCACATTTGGAGGCATTCTGTAACCTGTTGAATGTCAGTGTGTTGTTGAAACACAGAAATTGCATCGGGATTGAATACAACAGTCACCATGCGCACTTTCCTCCACGGGAGTAATGTCCCAAACAGTCTACGATTTGATCGTTCCCTGGAAGACCAGTAGTAGTTACGATGCACATCTGGAGGCATTCTCCAATATGTGGACTATCAGAGTGTTGTAGAAACACAGAAATTGCATCGGGATTGAATACAACAGTCACCATGCACACTTTCCGCCATGGGAGTAATGTCTCAAACAGTCCACGCTTTGATATTTCCCTGGAAGACCAGTTGTAGCTTCCGATGCACATCTGGAGGCATTCAGTAATCTGTGGACAATCAGAGTGTTGTTGAAACGCAGAAATTGCATCCGGATTGAATACAACAATCACCATGCGTAGTTTAATATATGGGAGTAATGTCTCAAACAGTCTACGTTGTGATCGTTTCCTGGAAGACCAGTAGTAGTTTCCGATGAACATCTGGAGGCATTCTGTAATCTGTGGACCTTCAAAGTGTTGATGAAACACAGAGATTGCATCGGGATTGAATACAACAGTCACCATGCGCACTTTCCTCCATGGGAGTAATGTCTCAAACAGTCTACGCTTTCATCGTTCCCTGGAAGACCAGTAGTAGTTTCCGTCGCACATCTGGAGGCATTCTGTAATCTGTGGACTATCAGACGGTTGTTGAAACACAGAAATTGAATCGGGATTGAATACAACAGTCACCATGTGCACTTTCCTTCATGAAAGTAGAATCTCAAACAGTCTACGCTTTGATCATTCCCTGGAAGACCAGTAGTAGTTTCCGATGCACATCTGGAGGCATTCCGTAATCAGTGGACTATCAGAGTGTTGATGATACACAGAAATTGCTTCGGGATTGAACACAACAGTCACCATTAGCACTTTCCTCCTTGGGAGTAATGTCTCAAACAGTCTACCCTTTGATCTTTCCCTGGAAGACCAGTAGTAGTTTCCAATGCACATCTGGAGGCATTCTGTAATCTGTCGAATGTCAGTGTGTTGTTGAAACACAGAAATTGCATCGGGATTGAATACAACAGACACCATGCGCACTTTCCTACACAAGAGTAATGTCTCAAACATTCTACGGTTTGATCGTTACCTGGAAGACCAGTAGTAGTTTAAGATGCACATCAGGAGGCATTCTGCAATCTGTGGACTATCAGATTGTTGTAGAAACACAGAAATTGCATCGGGATTGAATATAACAGTCACCATGCGCACTTTCCTCCATGGGAGTAATGTCTCAAACAGTCTACGCTTTGATCGTTCCCTGGAAGACCAGTTGTAGCTTCCGATGCACATCTGGAGTCATTCTGTAATCTGTGGACAATCAGAGTGTTGTTGAAACACAGAAATTGCATCCGGATTGAATACAACAGTCACCATTTTTACTTTGATATATGGGAGTAATGTCTCAAACAGTCTACGTTGTGATCGTTTCCTGGAAGACCAGTAGTAGTTTCCGATGAACATCTGGAGGCATTCTGTAATCTGTGGACCTTCAAAGTGTTGATGAAACACAGAAATTGCATCGGGATTGAATACAACAGTCACCAAGCGAACTTTCCTCCATGGGAGTAATGTCTCAAACAGTCTACGTTTTGTCGTTCCCTGAAAGACCAGTAGTAGTTTCCGATGCACATCTGGAGGAATTCTGTAATCTGCGGACCTTCAAAGTGTTGATGAAACACAGAAACTGACTCTGGATTGAATGAAGTCACCTTGCGCACTTTCCTATATGGGAGTAATGTCTCACACAGTCTATGCTTTGATCGTTCCCTGGAAGGCCAGTAGTAGTTTCCAATGCACATCTGGAAGCATTCTGTAATCTGTGGAACATCAGAGTGCTGATGAAACACAGAAATTGCATCGGGATAGAATACAACAGTCACCATGCTTATGTTCCTATAAGGGAGTAATGTCTCACACAGTCTACGCTTTGATCGTTCCCTGAAAGACCAGTTATAGTTTCCGATGCACATCTTTAGGCATTCTGTAATCTGTGGACTTTCAAAGTGTTGATGAAACACAGAAATTGCATCGGGATTGAATATAACAGTCACCAAGCGCACTTTCCTTCATGAGAGTAAAGTCTCAAACAGTCTACGCTTTGATCATTCTGTGGAAGACCAGTAGTAGTTTCCAATGCACATCTGGAGGCATTCTGTAATCTGTCGAATGTCAGTGTGTTGTTGAAACACAGAAATTGCATCGGGATTGAATACAACAGACACCATGCGCACTTTCCTCCACGGGAGTAATGTCTCAAACATTCTACGGTTTGATCGTTCCCTGGAAGACCAGTAGTAGTTTAAGATGCACATCAGGAGGCATTCTGCAATCTGTGGACTATCAGATTGTTGTAGAAACACAGAAATTGCATCGGGATTGAATATAACAGTCACCATAAACACTTTCCTTCATGGGAGTAATGTCTCAAACAGTCTACGCTTTGATCGTTCCCTGGAAGACCAGTAGTGGTTTCCGATGCAAATCTGGAGGCATTCTGTATTCTGTGGACTATCAGAGTGTTAGTGAAACACAGAAATTGCATCGGGATTGAATACAACAGACACCATACGCACTTTCCTCCATAGGAGTAATGTCTCAAACAGTCTACGATTTGATCGTTCCCTAGAAGACCATTAGTAGTTTCCGATGCACATCTGGAGGCATTCTGTAATCTGTGGACTATAAGAGTGTTGTTGAAACCAGAAATTGCATTAAGATTGAATACAACAGTCACCATGCGCACTTTCCTCCATGGGAGTAATGTCTCAAACAGTCTACGCTTTGATCGTTCCCTGGAAGACCAGTTGTAGCTTCCGATGCACATCTGGAGGCATTCTGTAATCAGTGGTCTATCAGAGTGTTGATGAAACACAGAAATTGCGTCGGGATTGAATACAACAGTCACCATGCGCACTTTCCTCCATGGGAGTAATGTCTCTAACAGTTTAGGCTTTGGTCGTTCCCTGTAAGAGCATTAGTGGTTTCCGATGCACATCTGGAGGCATTCTGTAACCTGTTGAATGTCAGTGTGTTGTTGAAACACAGAAATTGCATCGGGATTGAATACAACTGTCACCATTAGCACTTTCCTCCTTGGGAGTAATGTCTCAAACGGTATACCCTTTGATCGTTCCCTGGAAGACCAGTAGTAGTTTCCGATGCACATCTGGAGGCATTCTGTAATCTGTCGAATGTCAGTGTGTTGTTGAAACACAGAAATTGCATCGGGATTGAATACAACAGACACCATGCGCACTTTCCTCCACGGGAGTAATGTCTCAAACAGTCTACGCTTTGATCGTTCTCTGGATCACCAGTAGTACTTTCCGATGCACATCTGGAGGCATTCTGTAATCTGTGGACTATCGGAGTGTTGATGAAACACAGAAATTGCATCGGGATTGAATACAACAGTCGTCATGCGCACGATCCTCCATGGGAGTAATGTCTCAAACAGTCTACGCGTTGATCGTTCCCTGGAAGACCAGTTGTAGCTTCCGATGCACATCTGGAGGCATTCTGTAATCTGTGGACAATCAGAGTGTTGTTGAAACACAGAAATTGCATCCGGATTGAATACAACAATCACCATTTTTACTTTGATATATGATAGTAATGTCTCAAACAGTCTACGTTGTGATCGTTTCCTGGAAGACCAGTAGTAGTTTCCGATGAACATCTGGAGGCATTCTGTAATCTGTGGACCTTCAAAGTGTTGATGAAACACAGAAATTGCATCGGGATTGAATACAACAGTCACCAAGCGAACTTTCCTCCATGGGAGTAATGTCTCAAACAGTCTACGTTTTGTCGTTCCCTGAAAGACCAGTAGTAGTTTCCGATGCACATCTGGAGGAATTCTGTAATCTGCGGACCTTCAAAGTGTTGATGAAACACAGAAATTGACTCTGGATTGAATGAAGTCACCTTGCGCACTTTCCTATATGGGAGTAATGTCTCACACAGTCTATGCTTTGATCGTTCCCTGGAAGGCCAGTAGTAGTTTCCAATGCACATCTGGAAGCATTCTGTAATCTGTGGAACATCAGAGTGCTGATGAAACACAGAAATTGCATCGGGATAGAATACAACAGACACCATGCGCACTTTCCTCCACGGGAGTAATGTCTCAAACATTCTACGGTTTGATCGTTCCCTGGAAGACCAGTAGTAGTTTAAGATGCACATCAGGAGGCATTCTGCAATCTGTGGACTATCAGATTGTTGTAGAAACACAGAAATTGCATCGGGATTGAATATAACAGTCACCATAAACACTTTCCTTCATGGGAGTAATGTCTCAAACAGTCTACGCTTTGATCGTTCCCTGGAAGACCAGTAGTGGTTTCCGATGCAAATCTGGAGGCATTCTGTATTCTGTGGACTATCAGAGTGTTAGTGAAACACAGAAATTGCATCGGGATTGAATACAACAGACACGATACGCACTTTCCTCCATAGGAGTAATGTCTCAAACAGTCTACGATTTGATCGTTCCCTAGAAGACCATTAGTAGTTTCCGATGCACATCTGGAGGCATTCTGTAATCTGTGGACTATCAGAGTGTTGTTGAAACCAGAAACTGCATTAAGATTGAATACAACAGTCACCATGCGCACTTTCCTCCATGGGAGTAATGTCTCAAACAGTCTACGCTTTGATCGTTCCCTGCAAGACCAGTTGTAGCTTCCGATGCACATCTGGAGGCATTCTGTAATCAGTGGTCTATCGGAGTGTTGATGAAACACAGAAATTGCGTCGGGATTGAATACAACAGTCACCATGCGCACTTTCCTCCATGGGAGTAATGTCTCTAACAGTTTAGGCTTTGGTCGTTCCCTGTAAGAGCATTAGTGGTTTCCGATGCACATCTGGAGGCATTCTGTAACCTGTTGAATGTCAGTGTGTTGTTGAAACACAGAAATTGCATCGGGATTGAATACAACTGTCACCATTAGCACTTTCCTCCTTGGGAGTAATGTCTCAAACGGTATACCCTTTGATCGTTCCCTGGAAGACCAGTAGTAGTTTCCGATGCACATCTGGAGGCATTCTGTAATCTGTCGAATGTCAGTGTGTTGTTGAAACACAGAAATTGCATCGGGATTGAATACAACGGACACCATGCGCACTTTCCTCCACGGGAGTAATGTCTCAAACAGTCTACGCTTTGATCGTTCTCTGGATCACCAGTAGTACTTTCCGATGCACATCTGGAGGCATTCTGTAATCTGTGGACTATCGGAGTGTTGATGAAACACAGAAATTGCATCGGGATTGAATACAACAGTCGTCATGCGCACGATCCTCCATGGGAGTAATGTCTCAAACAGTCTACGCTTTGATCGTTCCCTGGAAGACCAGTTGTAGCTTCCGATGCACATCTGGAGGCATTCTGTAATCTGTGGACAATCAGAGTGTTGTTGAAACACAGAAATTGCATCCGGATTGAATACAACAGTCACCATTTTTACTTTGATATATGGGAGTAATGTCTCAAACAGTCTACGTTGTGATCGTTTCCTGGAAGACCAGTAGTAGTTTCCGATGAACATCTGGAGGCATTCTGTAATCTGTGGACCTTCAAAGTGTTGATGAAACACAGAAATTGCATCGGGATTGAATACAACAGTCACCAAGCGAACTTTCCTAAATGGGAGTAATGTCTCAAACAGTCTACGTTTTGTCGTTCCCTGAAAGACCAGTAGTAGTTTCCGATGCACATCTGGAGGAATTCTGTAATCTGCGGACCTCCAAAGTGTTGATGAAACACAGAAATTGACTCTGGATTGAATGAAGTCACCTTGCGCACTTTCCTATATGGGAGTAATGTCTCACACAGTCTATGCTTTGATCGTTCCCTGGAAGGCCAGTAGTAGTTTCCAATGCACATCTGGAAGCATTCTGTAATCTGTGGAACATCAGAGTGCTGATGAAACACAGAAATTGCATCGGGATAGAATACAACAGTCACCATGCTTATGTTCCTCTAAGGGAGTAATGTCTCACACAGTCTACGCTTTGATCGTTCCATGAAAGACCAGTTATAGTTTCCGATGCACATCTTTAGGCATTCTGTAATCTGTGGACTTTCAAAGTGTTGATGAAACACAGAAATTGCATCGGGATTGAATATAACAGTCACCAAGCGCACTTTCCTTCATGAGAGTAAAGTCTCAAACAGTCTACGCTTTGATCATTCTGTGGAAGACCAGTAGTAGTTTCCAATGCACATCTGGAGGCATTCTGTAATCTGTCGAATGTCAGTGTGTTGTTGAAACACAGAAATTGCATCGGGATTGAATACAACAGACACCATGCGCACTTTCCTCCACGGGAGTAATGTCTCAAACATTCTACGGTTTGATCGTTCCCTGGAAGACCAGTAGTAGTTTAAGATGCACATCAGGAGGCATTCTGCAATCTGTGGACTGTCAGATTGTTGTAGAAACACAGAAATTGCATCGGGATTGAATATAACAGTCACCATAAACACTTTCCTTCATGGGAGTAATGTCTCAAACAGTCTACGCTTTGATCGTTCCCTGGTAGACCAGTAGTGGTTTCCGATGCAAATCTGGAGGCATTCTGTATTCTGTGGACTATCAGAGTGTTAGTGAAACACAGAAATTGCATCGGGATTGAATACAACAGACACCATACGCACTTTCCTCCATAGGAGTAATGTCTCAAACAGTCTACGAATTGATCGTTCCCTAGAAGACCATTAGTAGTTTCCGATGCACATCTGGAGGCATTCTGTAATCTGTGGACTATCAGAGTGTTGTTGAAACCAGAAACTGCATTAAGATTGAATACAACAGTCACCATGCGCACTTTCCTCCATGGGAGTAATGTCTCAAACAGTCTACGCTTTGATCGTTCCCTGGAAGACCAGTTGTAGCTTCCGAAGCACATCTGGAGGCATTCTCTAATCAGTGGTCTATCAGAGTGTTGATGAAACACAGAAATTGCGTCGGGATTGAATACAACAGTCACCATGCGCACTTTCCTCCATGGGAGTAATGTCTCTAACAGTTTAGGCTTTGGTCATTCCCTGTAAGAGCATTAGTGGTTTCCGATGCACATCTGGAGGCATTCTGTAACCTGTTGAATGTCAGTGTGTTGTTGAAACACAGAAATTGCATCGGGATTGAATACAACTGTCACCATTAGCACTTTCCTCCTTGGGAGTAATGTCTCAAACGGTATACCCTTTGATCGTTCCCTGGAAGACCAGTAGTACTTTCCGATGCACATCTGGAGGCATTCTGTAATCTGTGGACTATCGGAGTGTTGATGAAACACAGAAATTGCATCGGCATTGAATACAACAGTCGTCATGCGCACGATCCTCCATGGGAGTAATGTCTCAAACAGTCTACGCTTTGATCGTTTCCTGGAAGACCAGTTGTAGCTTCCGATGCACATCTGGAGGCATTCTGTAATCTGTGGACAATCAGAGTGTTGTTGAAACACAGAAATTGCATCCGGATTGAATACAACAGTCACCATTTTTACTTTAATATATGGGAGTAATGTCTCAAACAGTCTACGTTGTGATCGTTTCCTGGAAGACCAGTAGTAGTTTCCGATGAACATCTGGAGGCATTCTGTAATCTGTGGACCTTCAAAGTGTTGATGAAACACAGAAATTGCATCGGGATTGAATACAACAGTCACCAAGCGAACTTTCCTCCATGGGAGTAATGTCTCAAACAGTCTACGTTTTGACGTTCCCTGAAAGACCAGTAGTAGTTTCCGATGCACATCTGGAGGAATTCTGTAATCTGCGGACCTTCAAAGTGTTGATGAAACACAGAAATTGACTCTGGATTGAATGAAGTCACCTTGCGCACTTTCCTATATGGGAGTAATGTCTCACACAGTCTATGCTTTGATCGTTCCCTGGAAGGCCAGTAGTAGTTTCCAATGCACATCTGGAAGCATTCTGTAATCTGTGGAACATCAGAGTGCTGATGAAACACAGAAATTGCATCGGGATAGAATACAACAGTCACCAAGCTTATGTTCCTCTAAGGGAGTAATGTCTCACACAGTCTACGCTTTGATCGTTCCCTGAAAGACCAGTTATAGTTTCCGATGCACATCTTTAGGCATTCTGTAATCTGTGGACTTTCAAAGTGTTGATGAAACACAGAAATTGCATCGGGATTGAATATAACAGTCACCAAGCGCACTCTCCTTCATGAGAGTAAAGTCTCAAACAGTCTACGCTTTGATCATTCTGTGGAAGACCAGTAGTAGTTTCCGATGCACATCTCTAGGCATTCTGTAATCTGTGGACTATCAGAGTGTTGTTGAAACACAGAAATTGCATCGGGATTGAATACAACTGCCACCATGCGCACTTTCCTCCATGGGAGTAATGTCTCAAACAGTCTACGCTTTGATCGTTCCCTGGAAGACCAGTAGTAGTTTCCGTTGCACATCTGGAGGCATTCTGTAATCTGTGGACTATCAGACTGTTGTTGAAACACAGAAATTGCATCGGGATTGAATACAACAGTCACCATGTGCACTTTCCTTCATGAAAGTAAAGTCTCAAACAGTCTACGCTTTGATCATTCCCTGGAAGACCAGTAGTAGTTTCCGATGCACATCTGGAGGCAATCCGTAATCAGTGGACTATCAGAGTGTTGATGATACACAGAAATTGCTTCGGGATTGAATACAACAGTCACCATTAGCTCTTTCCTCCTTGGGAGTAATGTCTCAAACAGTCTACCCTTTGATCGTTCCCTGGAAGACCAGTAGTAGTTTCCGATGCACATCTGGAGGCATTCTGTAATCTGTCGAATGTCAGTGTGTTGTTGAAACACAGGAATTGCATCGGGATTGAATACAACAGACACCATGCACACTTTCGTCCACGGGAGTAATGTCGCAAACAGTCTACGCTTTGATCGTTCCCTGGAAGACCAGTAGTAGTTTAAGATGCACATCTGGAGGCATTCTGCAATCTGTGGACTATCAGATTGTTGTAGAAACACAGAAATTGCATCGGGATTGAATATAACAGTCACCATGCACACTTTCCTTCATGGGAGTAATGTCTCAAACAGTCTACGCTTTGATCGTTCCCTGGAAGACCAGTAGTGGTTTCCGATGCAAATCTGGAGGCATTCTGTATTCTGTGGACTATCAGAGTGTTAGTGAAACACAGAAATTGCATCGGGATTGAATACAACAATCACCATGCGCACTTTCCTCCATAGGAGTAATGTCTCAAACAGTCTACGCTTTGATCGTTCCCTAGAAGACCATCAGTAGTTTCCGATGCACATCTGGAGGCATTCTGTAATCTGTGGACCTTCAAAGTGTTGAAGAAACACAGTAAGTGCCCCGGGATCGAACACTACAGTCACCACGCGTACTTTCCTACATGGGAGTAATGTCTCAAACAGTCACCGCTTTGATCGTTCTCTGGAAGACCAGTAGTAGTTTCCAATCCACATCTGGAGTCATTCTGTAATCTGTGGACTATAAGAGTGTTGTTGAAACACAGAAATTGCATCGGGATTGAATACAACAGTCACCATGCGCACTTTCCTCTATGGGAATAATGTCTCAAACTGTCATCGCTTTGATCGTTAGCTGAAGACCAGTATTAGTTTCCGATGCCCATCTGGTGGCATTCTGTAATCAGTGGTCTATCAGAGTGTTGATGAAACACAGAAATTGCGTCGGGATTGAATACAACAGTCACCATGCGCACATTCCTCCATGGGAGTAATGTCTCTAACAGTTTAGGCTTTGGTCGTTCCCTGTAAGACCTGTAGTGGTTTCCGATGCACATCTGGATGCATTCTCTAACCTGTTGAATGTCAGTGTGTTGTTGAAACACAGAAATTGCATCGGGATTGAATACAACAGTCACCATGCGCACTTTCCTCCACGGGAGTAATGTCTCAAACAGTCTACTATTTGATCGTTCCCTGGAAGACCAGTAGTAGTTACGATGCACATCTGGAGGCATTCTGCAATCTGTGGACTATCAGTGTGTTGTAGAAACACAGAAATTGCATCGGGATTGAATACAACAGTCACCATGCCCACTTTCCTCCATGGGAGTAATGTCACAAACAGTCTACGTTTGATCGATCCCTGGAAGACCAGTAGTAGTTTCCGGTGCAAATCTGGAGGTATTCTGTAATCTGTGGACTATCTGAGTGTTGATGAAACACAGAAATTGCATCGGGATTGAATACAACAGTCACCATGCGCAATTCCTCCATGGGAGTAATGTCTCAAACAGTCTACGATTTGATGGTTCCCTGGAAGACCAGTAGTAGTTTCCGATTCACATCTGGAGGCATTCTGTAATCTTTGGACTATCAGAGTGTTGATGAAACACAGAAAATGCATCGGGATTCAATACAACAGTCACCATGCGCACTTTCCTCCATGGGAGTGTTGTCTAACACAGTATACGCTTTGATCGTTCCCTCGAAGACCAGTAGTAGTTTCCGATGCACATCTGGAGGCGTTCTGTAATCTGTGGACTATCAGATTGTTGATGAAACACAGAAATTGCATCGGGATTGAATACTACATTCACCATGCACACTTTCCTCCATGGGAGTAATGTCTCAAACTGTTTACGCTTTGATCGTTCCCTTGAAGACCAGTAGTAGTTTCCAATGCACATCTGGTGTCATTCTGTAATCTGTGGACTATCAGAGTGTTGATGAAACACAGAAATTGCATCGGGATTGAATACAACAGTCACCAAGCGCACTTTCCTCCATGGGAGTAATGTCTCAAACAGTCTACGTTTTGTCGTTCCCTGCAAGACCAGTAGTAGTTTCCGATGCACATGTGGAGGAATTCTGTAATCTGCGGACCTTCAAAGTGTTGATGAAACACAGAAATTGACTCGGGATTGAATACAACAGTCACCTTGCGCACTTTCCTTAATGGGAGTAATGTCTCAATCAGTGTACGCTTTGTCGTTTTCTGGAAGACCAGTAGTAGTTTCCGATGCACATCTGGAGGCATTCTGTAATCTGTGGACCTTCAAAGTGTTGATGAAACACAAAAATTGCATCGCGATTGAATACAACAGTCACCATGCGCTCGTTCCTCCATGGGAGTAATGTCTCAAACAGTCTACGCTTTGATCGTTCCCTGAAAGACCAGTTATAGTTTCCGATGCACATCTTTAGGCATTCTGTATTCTGTGGACTTTCAAAGTGTTGATGAAACACAGAAATTGCATCGGGATTGAATATAACAGTCACCATGCGCACTTTCCTTCACGAGAGTAAAGTCTCAAACAGTCTACGCTTTGATCATTCTGTGGAAGACCAGTAGTAGTTTCCGATGCACATCTCTAGGCATTCTGTAATCTGTGGATTATCAGAGTGTTGTTGAAACACAGAGATTGCATCGGGATTGAATACAACTGCCACCATGCGCACTTTCCTCCATGGGAGTAATGTCTCAAACAGTCTACGCTTTGATCGTTCCCTGGAAGACCAGTAGTAGTTTCCGTCGCACATCTGGAGGCATTCTGTAATCTGTGGACTATCAGACTGTTGTTGAAACACAGAAATTGCATCGGGATTGAATACAACAGTCAGCATGTGCACTTTCCTTCATGAAAGTAAAGTCTCAAACAGTCTACGCTTTGATCATTCTGTGGAAGACCAGTAGTAGTTTCCGATGCACATCTCTAGGCATTCTGTAATCTGTGGATTATCAGAGTGTTGTTGAAACACAGAAATTGCGTCGGGATTGAATACAACAGTCACCATTAGCACTTTCCTCCTTGGGAGTAATGTCTCAAACAGTCTACCCTTTGCTCGTTCCCTGGAAGACCAGTAGTAGTTTCCGATGCACATCTGGAGGCATTCTGTAATCTGTCGAATGTCAGTGTGTTGTTGAAACACAGAAATTGCATCGGGATTGAATACAACAGACACCATGCGCACTTTCCTCCATGGGAGTAATGTCTCAAACAGTCTACGGTTAGATCGTTCCCTGGAAGACCAGTAGTAGTTTAAGATGCACATCTGGAGGCATTCTGCAATCTGTGGACTATCAGACTGTTGTAGGAACACAGAAATTGCATCGGGATTGAATATAACAGTCACCATAAACACTTTCCTTCATGGGAGTAATGTCTCAAACAGTCTACGCTTTGATCGTTCCCTGGAAGACCAGTAGTGGTTTCCGATGCAAATCTGGAGGCATTCTGTATTCTGTGGACTATCAGTGTGTTAGTGAAACACAGAAATTGCATCGGGATTGAACACAACAGACACCATGCGCACTTTCCTCCATGGGAGTAATGTCTCAAACAGTCTACATTTTGATCGTTCCCTGGAAGACCAGTAGTAGTTTCCGATGCACATCTGGAGGTATTCTGTAATCTGTGGACCTTCAAAGTGTTGAAGAAACACAGAAAGTGCCTCGGGATCGAAGACAACAGTCACCATGCGCACTTTAATCCGAGGGAGTAATGTCGCAAACAGTCTCCGCTTTGATCGTTCTCTGGAAGACCAGCAGTAGTTTCCGATCCACATCTGGAGGCATTCTGTAATCTGTGGACTATAAGAGTATTGTTGAAACACAAGAATTGCATCGGGATTGAATACAACAGTCACCATGCGCACTTTCCTCTATGGGAATAATGTCTCAAACTGTCATCGCTTTGATCGTTAGCTGAAGACCAGTATTAGTTTCCGATGCCCATCTGGTGGCATTCTGTAATCAGTGGTCTATCAGAGTGTTGATGAAACACAGACATTGCGTCGGGATTGAATACAACAGTCACCATGCGCACTTTCCTCCATGGGAGTAATGTCTCTAACAGTTTAGGCTTTGGTCGTTCCCTGTAAGACCAGTAGTGGTTTCCGATGCACATCTGGAGGCATTCTGTAACCTGTTGAATGTCATTGTGTTGTTGAAACACAGAAATTGCATCGGGATTGAATACAACAGTCGTCATGCGCACGATCCTCCATGGGAGTAATGTCTCAAACAGTCAACGATTTGATCGTTCCCTGGAAGACCAGTTGTAGCTTCCGATGCAAATCTGGAGGCATTCTGTAATCTGTGGACAATCAGAGTGCTGTTGAAACACAGAAATTGCATCCGGATTGAATACAACAGTCACCATGCGTACTTTAATATATGGGAGTAATGTCTCAAACAGTCTACGTTGTGATCGTTTCCTGGAAGACGAGTAGTAGTTTCCGATGAACATCTGGAGGCATTCTGTAATCTGTGGACATTCAAAGTGTTGATGAAACACAGAAATTGCATCGGGATTGAATACAACAGTCACCATGCGCAGTTTCCTCCGTGGGAATAATGTCTCAAACTGTCATCGCTTTGATCGTTAGCTGAAGACCAGTAATGGTTTCCGATGCACATCTGGTAGCATTCTGTAATCAGTGGTCTATCAGAGTGTTGATGAAACTCAGAAATTGCGTCGGGATTGAATACAACAGTCACATGCGCACTTTCGTCCACGGGAGTAATGTCTCAAACAGTCTACGATTTGATCGTTCCCTGGAAGACCAGTAGTAGTTACGATGCACATCTGGAGGCATTCTGCAATCTGTCGACTATCAGAGTGTTGTAGAAACACAGAAATTGCATCGGGATTGAATACAACAGTCACCATGCGCACTTTCCTCCTCGAGAGTAATGTTTCAAACAGTCTGCGCTTTGATCTTTCCCTGGAAGACCAGTTGTAGATTCCGATGCACATCTGGAGAAATTCTGTAATCTGTGGACCTTCAAAGTGTTGATGAAACACAGAAATTGCATCGGGATTGAATACAACAGTCACCAAGCGCACTTTCATCCATGGGAGTAATGTCTCAAACAGTCTACGCTTTGTCGTTCCCTGCAAGACCAGTAGTAGTTTCCGATACACATCTGGAGGAATTCTGTAATCTGCGGACCTTCAGAGTGATGATGAAACACAGAAATTGACTCGGGATTGAATACAACAGTCACCTTGCGCATATTCCTTAATGGGAGTAACGTCTCAAACAGTCTACGCTTTGTCGTTTTCTGGAAGACCAGTAGTAGTTTCCGATGCACATCTGGAGGCATTCTATAATCTGTGGACCTTCAAAGTGTTGATGAAACACAGAAATTGCCTCGAAATTGAATACAACAGTCACCAAGCGCACTTTCCTCCATGGGAGTAATGTCTCAAACAGTCTACGCTTTGATCGTTTTCTGGAAGACCAGTAGTAGTTTCCGATGCACATCTGGTCTCATTCTCTAATCTGTGGACTATCAGAGTGTTGATGAAACACAGAAATTGCATCGGGATTGAATAAAACAGTCACCAAGCGCACTTTCCTCCATGGGAGTAATGTCTCAAACAGTCTACGATTTGATGGTTTTCCGGAACACCACTAGTAGTTTCCGATGCATATCTGGAGGCATTCTGTAATCTGTGGACCTTCAAAGTGTTGATGAAACAGAAATTGCATTGGGATTGAATACGACAGACACCATGCGCACTTTCCTCCACGGGAGTAATGTCTCAAACAGTCTACGCTTTGATCGTTCTCTGGATCACCAGTAGTAGTTTCCGATGCACATCTGGAGGCATTCTGTAATCTGTGGACTATCGGAGTGTTGATGAAACACAGAAATTGCATCGGGATTGAATACAACAGTCGTCATGCGCACGATCCCCCATGGGAGTAATGTCTCAAACAGTCTACGCTTTGATCGTTCCCTGGAAGACCAGTTGTAGCTTCCGATGCACATCTGGAGGCATTCTGTAATCTGTGGACAATCAGAGTGTTGTTGAAACACAGAAATTGCATCCGGATTGAATGCAACAGTCACCATTTTTACTTTGATATATGGGAGTAATGTCTCAAACAGTCTACGTTGTAATCGTTTCCTGGAAGACCAGTAGTAGTTTCCGATGAACATCTGGAGGCATTCAGTAATCTGTGGACCTTCAAAGTGTTGATGAAACACAGAAATTGCATCGGGATTGAATACAACAGTCACCATGCGCACTGTCCTCCATGGGAATAATGTCTCAAACTGTCATCGCTTTGATCGTTAGCTGAAGACCAGTATTAGTTTCCGATGCACATCTGGTGGCATTCTGAAATCAGTGGTCTATCAGAGTGTTGATGAAACACAGAAATTGCGTCGGGATTGAATACAACAGTCACCATGCGCACTTTCCTCCACGGGAGTAATGTCTCAAACAGTCTACGATTTGATAGTTCCCTGGAAGACCAGTAGTAGTTACGATGCACATCTGGAGGCATTCTGCAATCTGTGGACTATCAGAGTGTTGTAGAAACACAGAAATTGCATCGGGATTGAATACAACAGTCACCATGCGCACTTTCCTCCTCGGGAGTAATGTTTCAAACAGTCTACGCTTTGATCTTTCCTTGGAGGACCAGTTGTAGCTTCCGATGCACATCTGGAGGCATTCTGTAATCTGTGGACAATCAGAGTGTTGTTGAAACACAGAAATTGCATCCGGATTGAATACAACAGTCACCATCCGTACTTTCCTATGTGGGAGTAATGTCTCAAACAGTCTACGTTGTGATCGTTTCCTGTAAGACCAGTAGTAGTTTCCGATGCACATCTGGAGGTATTCTGTAATCTGTGGACCATCACAGTGTTGATGAAACACAGAAATCGCATCGGGATTGAATACAACAGTCACTAAGCGCACTTTCCTCCATGGGAGTAATGTCTCATACAGTCTACGCTTTGTCGTTCCCTGCAAGACCAGTAGTAGTTTCCGATGCACATCTGGAGGAATTCTGTAATCTGCGGACCTTCAAAGTGTTGATGAAACACTGAAATTGACTCGGGATTGAATACAACAGTCACCTTGCGCATATTCCTTAATGTGAGTAACGTCTCAAACAGTCTACGCTTTGTCGTTTTCTGGAAGACCAGTAGTAGTTTCCGATGCACATCTGGAGGCATTCTGTAATCTGTGGACCTTCAAAGTGTTGATGAAACACAGAAATAGCTTCGAAATTGAATAGAACAGTCGCCAAGCGCACTTCCCTCCATGGGAGTAATGTCTCAAACAGTCTACTCTTTGATCGTTCCCTGGAAGACCAGTAGTAGTTTCCGATGCACATCTGGAGGCATTCTCTAATCTGTGGACCTTCAAAGTGTTGATGAAACATAGA
This sequence comes from Schistocerca gregaria, assembly GCF_023897955.1. Lineage (NCBI taxonomy): Eukaryota > Metazoa > Arthropoda > Insecta > Orthoptera > Acrididae > Schistocerca > Schistocerca gregaria. The sequence continues at coordinate 100,372,597 of NC_064929.1, read as the reverse complement.
AATTGCATCGGGATTGAATACGACAGTCACCATGCTCTTTTTCCTCCATGGGAGTAATGTCTGAAACAGTCTACGATTTGATTGTTTCCTGGAAGACCATCAGTAGTTTCCGATGCACATCTGGTGGCATTCTGTAATCTGTGGACTATCAGAGTGTTGATGAGACACCGAAATTGAATCGGGATTGAATACAACAGTCACCATGCGCACTTTCCTCCATGGGAGTAATTTCTCAAACAGTCTACGATTTGATTGTTTCCTGGAAGACCAGTAGTAGTTTCCGATGCACATATGGTGGCATTCTGTAATCAGTGGACTATCAGAGTGTTGATCAAACACCGAAATTGAATCGGGATTGAATACAACAGTCACCATGCGCACTTTTCTCCATGGGAGTAATGTCTCAATCAGTCTACGATTTAATTGTTCCCTGGAAGACCACTAGTAGTTTCCGATGCACATCTGGAGGCATTCTGTAATCTGTGGACTATCAGAGTGTTGATGAAGCACTGAAATTGCATCGGGATTGAATACAACAGTCACCATGCTTACGTTCCTCAATGGGAGTAATGTCTCAAACAGTCTACGCTTTGATCGTTCCCTGAAAGACCAGTTATAGTTTCCGATGCACATCTGGAGGCATTCTGTAATCAGTGGACCTTCAAAGTGTTGATGAAACACAGAAATTGCATCGGGATTGAATACAACAGTCACCATGCGCACTTTCCTTCATGAGAGTAAAGTCTCAAACAGTCTACGCTTTGATCGTTCCCTGGAAGACCAGTAGGAGTTTCCGTTGCACATCTGGAGGCATTTTGTAATCTGTGGACCTTCAAAGTGTTGAGGAAACACATATATTGCATCGGGAATGATACAACAGTCACCAGGCGCACTTTCCTCCACGGGAGTAATGTCTCAAACAGTCTACGATTTGATCGTTCCCTGGAAGACCAGTAGTGGTTTCCCATGCACATCTGCAGGCATTCTGTAACCTGTTGAATGTCAGTGTGTTGTTGAAACACAGAAATTGCATCGGGATCGAATGCAACAGTCACCATGCGCACTTTCCTCCACGGGAGTAATGTCTCAAACAGTCTACGATTTGATCGTTCCCTGGAAGACCAGTAGTAGTTACGATGCACATCTGGAGGCATTCTGCAATCTGTGGGCTATCGGAGTGTTGTAGAAACACAGAAATTACATCGGGATTGAATACAACAGTCACCATGCACACTTTCCTCCATGGGAGTAATGTCTCAAACAGTCTACGCTTTGATAGCTCCCTGGAAGAATAGTAGTAGTTTCCGATGCACATCTGGAGGCATTCTGTAATCTGTGGACTATCGGAGTGTTGATGAAACACAGAAATTTCATCGGGATTGAATACAACAGTCATCATGCGCACGATCCTCCATGCGAGTAATGTCTCAAACAGTCTACGCTTTGATCGTTCCCTGGAAGACCAGTTGTAGCTTCCGATGCACATCTGGAGGCATTCTGTAATCTGTGGTTCTTCAAAGTGTTGATGAAACAGCAATTGCATCGGGATTGAATACGACAGTCACCATGCGCACTTTCCAACTTGGGAGTAATGTTTCAAACAGTCTACGCTTTGATCGTTCCCTGGAAGACCAGTTGTACCTTCCGATGCACATCTGGAGGCATTCTGTAATCTGTGGACAATCAGAGTGTTGTTGAAACACAGAAATAGCATCGGGATTGAATACAACAGTCACCATGCGCACTTTTCTATATGGGAGTAATGTCTCAAACGGTCTACGTTGTGATCGTTTCCTGGAAGACTAGTAGTAGTTTCCGATGCACATCTGGAGGCATTCTGTAATCTGTGGACCTTCAAAGTGTTGATGACACACAGAAATCGCATCGGGATTGAATACAACAGTCACCAAGCGCACTTTCCTCCATGGGAGTAATGTCTCAAACAGTCTACGTTTTGTCGTTCCCTGCAAGACCAGTAGTAGTTTCCGATGCACATCTGGAGGAATTCTGTAATCTGCGGACCTTCTAAGTGTTGATGAAACACAGAAATTGACTCGGGATTGAATTCAACAGTCACCTTGCGCACATTCCTTAATGGGAGTAATGTCTCAAACAGTCTACGCTTTTTCGTTTTCTGGAAGACCAGTAGTAGTTTACGATGCACATCTGGTGGCATTCTGTAATCTGTGGACTGTCAGAGTGTTGATGAAACACCGAAATTGAATCGGGATTGAATACAATAGTCACCAAGCGCACTTTCCTCCATGGGAGTAATGTCTCAAACAGTCTACGGTTTGATCGTTTCCTGGAAGTCCTGTAGTAGATTCCGATGCACATCTGGAGGCATTCTGTAATCTGTGGACTATCAGAGTGTTGTTGAAACACAGAAATTGCATCGCGATTGAATACAACAGTCACCATGCGCTCGTTCCTCCATGGGAGTAATGTCTCAAACAGTCTACACTTTGATCATTCCCTGGGAGACCAGTTGTAGCTTCCGATCCACATCTGGAGGCATTCTGTTATCTGTAGACCTTCAAAGTGTTAATGAAACACAGAAATTGCATCGCGATTGAATACAACAGTCACCATGCGCTCGTTCCTCCATGGGAGTGATGTCTCAAACAGTCAACGCTTTGATCGTTCCCTGGAAGACCAGTAGTAGCTTCCGATGCACATCTGGAGGCATTCTGTAATCTGTGAACAATCAGAGTGTTGTTGAAACACAGAAATTGCATCGGGATTGAATACAACAGTCAACATGCGCACTTTCCTATATGGGAGTAATATCTCACACAGTCTATGCTTTGATCGTTCCCTGGAAGGCCAGTAGTAGTTTCCAATGCACATCTGGAGGCATTCTGTAATCTGTGGAACATCAGAGTGCTGATGAAACACAGAAATTGCATCGGGATTGAATACAACAGTCACCATGCGCACTTTCCTCCATGGGAGTAATGTCTCAAACAGTCTACGATTTGATTGTTTCCTGGAAGACCAGTAGTAGTTTCCGATGCACATCTGGTGGCATTCTGTAATCTGTGGACTATCAGAGTGTTGATGAAACACAGAAATTCCATCGTGATTGAATACAACAGTCACCATGCGCACTTTCCTCCATGGGAGTAATATCCCAAACAGTCAACGCTTTGATCAATAACTGTAAGACCAGTAGTAGTTTCCGATGCACATCTGGAGGTATTCTGTAATCTGTGGACAATCAGAGTGTTGTTGAAACACAGAAATTGCGTCGGGATTGAATACAACAGTCGCCATGCGCACTTTCCTATATGGGAGTAATGTCTCAAACAGTCTACATTTGGATCGTTTCCTGGAAGACCAGTAGTAGTTTCCGATGCACATCTGGAGGCATTCTGTAATCTGTGGACCTTCAAAGTGTTGCGGAAACACATATATTGCATCGGGATTGATACAACAGTGACCATGCGCACTTTTTTCCATGGGAGTAATGTCTCAAACAGTCAACGCTTTGATCGTTCCCTGGAAGACCAGTAGTAGTTTCCAATACACATCTGGAGGCGTTCTGTAATCTGTGGAACATCAGATTGTTGATGAAGCACAGAAATTGCATCGGGATTGTATACAGCAGTCACCATGCCCACTTTCCTACATGGGAGTAATGTCTCAAACAGTCTACGTTTTGATCGTTTCCTGGAAGTCCAGTAGTAGTTTCCGATGCACATCTGGAGGCGTTCTGTAATCTGTGGAACATCAGAGTGTTGATGAATCACAGAAATTGCATCGGGATTGAATAGAACAGTCACCATGCGCACTTTCCTCCATGGGAGTAATGTCTCAAACAGTCTACGATTTGATTGTTTCCTGGAAGACCAGTAGTAGTTTCCGATGCACATCTGGTGGCATTCTGTAATCTGTGGACTATCAGAGTGTTGATGAAACACCGAAATTGAATCGGGATTGAATACAACAATCACCATGCGCACTTACCTCCATGGGAGTAATGTCTCAAACAGTCTACGATTTAGTTGTTCCCTGGAAGACCACTAGTAGTTTCCGATGAACATCTGGAGGCATTCTGTAAACTGTGGACTATCAGAGTGCTGTTGAAACACAGAATTTGCATCGGGATTGAATACAACAGCCACCATGCGCACTTTCCTCCATGGGAGTAATGTCTGAAACAGTCTACGCTTTGATCGTTCCCTGGAAGACCAGTAGTAGTTTCCGTTGCACATCTGGAGGCATTCTGTAATCTGTGGACGTTCAAAGTGTTGATGAAACACAGAAATTCCATCGTGATTGAATACAACAGTCACCATGCGCACTTTCCTCCATGGGAGTAATATCCCAAACAGTCAACGCTTTGATCAATCCCTGTAAGACCAGTAGTAGTTTCCGATGCACATCTGGAGGCATTCTGTAATCTGTGGACAATCAGAGTGTTGTTGAAACACAGAAATTGCGTCGGGATTGAATACAACAGTCACCATGCGCACTTTCCTATATGGGAGTAATGTCTCAAACAGTCTACATTTGGATCGTTTCCTGGAAGACCAGTAGTAGTTTCCGATGCACATCTGGAGGCATTCTGTAATCTGTGGACCTTCAAAGTGTAGCGGAAACACATATATTGCATCGGGATTGATACAACAGTGACCATGCGCACTTTTTTCCATGGGAGTAATGTCTCAAACAGTCAACGCTTTGATCGTTCCCTGGAAGACCATTAGTAGTTTCCAATGCACATCTGGAGGCGTTCTGTAATCTGTGGAACATCAGATTGTTGATGAAACACAGAAATTGCATCGGGATTGTATACAGCAGTCACCATGCGCACTTTCCTACATGGGAGTAATGTCTCAAACAGTCTACGTTTTGATCGTTTCCTGGAAGACCAGTAGTAGTTTCCGATGCACATCTGGAGGCGTTCTGTAATCTGTGGAACATCAGAGTGTTGTTGAAACACAGAAATTGCGTCGGGATTGAATACAACAGTCACCATGCGCACTTTCCTATATGGGAGTAATGTCTCAAACAGTCTACGTTTTGATCGTTTCCTGGAAGACCATTAGTAGTTTCCAATGCACATCTGGAGGCGTTCTGTAATCTGTGGACCTTCAAAGTGTTGATGAAACACAGAAATTGCCTCGGGATTGAATACAACAGTCACCATGTGCACTTTCCTCCATGGGAGTAATGTGTCAAACAGTCTACGTTTTGATCGTTTCCTGGATGACCAGTAGTAGTTTCCAATGCACATCTGGAGTCGTTCTGTAATCTGTGGACCTTCAAAGTGTTGATGTAACACAGAAATTGCCTCGGGATTGAATACAACAGTCACCATGCGCACTTTCCTCAATGGGAGTAATGTCCCAAACAGTCTACGCTTTGATCGTTTCTTGGAAGACCAGTAGTAGTTTCCGATTCTCATCTGGAGGCAATCTGTAATCTGTGGACCTTCAAAGTTTTGATGAAACACAGAAATTGCCTCGGGATTGAATACAACAGTCACCATGCGCAATTTCCTCCGTCGGAGTAATGTCTCATTCAGTCTACGATGTGATCGTTCCCTGGAAGACCAGTAGTAGTTTCCAATGCACATCTGGAGGCGTTCTGTAATCTGTGGAAAATCAGAGTGTTGATGAAACACAGAAATTGCATCGGGATTGAATACAAGAGTCACCATGCGCACTTTCCTATATGGGAGTAATGTGTCAAACTGTCTACGATTTGATCGTTTCCTGGAAGACCAGTAGTAGTTTCCGATGCACATCTGGAGGCATTCTGTAATCTGTGGACCTTCAAAGTGTTGTTGAAACACAGATATTGCATCGGGATTGATACAACAATCACCATGCGCACTTTCCTCCATGGGAGTAATGTCTCAAACAGTCAACGTTTGATCGTTCCCTGGAAGACCAGTAGTAGTTTCCATTGCACATCTGGAGGCGTTCTCTAATCTGTGGAACATCAGAGTATTGATGAAACACAGAAATTGCATCGGGATTGAGTACGACAGTCACCATGCGCACTTTCCTCCATGGGAGTAATGTCTCTGTCATCGCTTTGATAATTCCCTGGAAGACCAGTAGTAGTTTCCGATGCACATCTGGTGTCATTCTGTAATCTGTGGACTATCAAAGTGTTAATGAAACTCAGAAATTGAATCGGCATTGAATACAACTTGCACCATGTGGACTTTTCTCCATGGGAGTACTGTCTCAAAGAGTCTACGATATGTTCGTTTCCTGGAAGACCAGTAGTAGCTTCCGATGCACATCTGGTGTCATTCTGTAATCTGTGGACTATCAGAGTGTTGATGAAACACAGAAATTGCATCGGGATTCAATACAACGGTCACCAAGCGCACTTTCCTCCATGGGAGTAATGTCTCAAACAATTTAGGCTTTAATCGTTCCCTGCAAGACCACTAGTAGTTTCCGATGCACATCAGGAGGAATTCTGTAATCTGCGGACCTTCAAAGTGTTGATGAAACACAGAAATTGACTCGGGATTGATACAACAGTCACCATGCGCACTTTCCTCCATGGGAGTAATGTCTCAAACAGTCAACGTTTGATCGTTCCCTGGAATACCAGTAGTAGTTTCCCATGCACATCTGGAGGCGTTCTCTAATCTGTGGAACATCAGAGTGTTGATGAATCACAGAAATTGCATCGGGATTGAATAGAACAGTCACCATGCGCACTTTCCTCCATGGGAGTAATGTCTCATACAGTCTACGATTTGATTGTTTCCTGGAAGACCAGTAGTAGTTTCCGATGCACATCTGGTGGCATTCTGTAATCTGTGGACTATCAGAGTGTTGATGAAACACCGAAATTGAATCGGGATTGAATACAACAATCACCATGCGCACTTACCTCCATGGGAGTAATGTCTCTAACAGTCTGCGTTTTGATCGTTTCCTGGATGACCAGTAGTAGTTTCCAATGCACATCTGGAGGCGTTCTGTAATCTGTGGAACATCAGAGTGTTGATGAATCACAGAAATTGCATCGGGATTGAATAGAACAGTCACCATGCGCACTTTCCTACATGGGAGTAATGTCTCAAACAGTCTACGTTTTGATCGTTTCCTGGAAGACCAGTAGTAGTTTCCAATGTACATCTGGCGGCGTTCTGTAATCTGTGGACCTTCAAAGTGTTGATGAAACACAGAAACTGCCTCGGGATTGAATACAACAGTCACCATGCGCACTTTCCTCAATAGGAGTAATGTCTCAAACAGTCTACGCTTTGATCGTTTCTTGGAAGACCAGTAGTAGTTTCCGATCCTCATCTGGAGGCAATCTGTAATCTGTCGACCTTCAAAGTTTTGATGAAACACAGAAATTACCTCGGGATTGAATACAACAGTCACCATGCGCACATTCCTCCGTGGGAGTAATGTCTCATACAGTCTACGATTTGATCGTTCCCTGGAAGACCAGTAGAGTTTCCAATACACATCTGGAGGCGTTCTGTAATCTGTGGAACATCAGAGTGTTGATGAAACACAGAAATTGCATCGGGATTGAATACAACAGTCACCATGCGCACTTTCCTCCATGGGAGTAATGTCTAAAACAGTCTACGCTTTGATCCTTCCCTGGAAGACCAGTAGTTGTTTCCGATGCACATCTGGGGGCATTCTGTAATCTGTTGACTGTCAGAGTTTTAAAGAAACTCAGAAATTGCATCGGTATTGAATACAACATGCACCATGTGGACTTTTCTCCATGGGAATAATGTCTCAAAGAGTCTACGCTTTGATCGTTTCCTGGAAGACCAGTAGTAGTTTCCGATGCACATCTGGTGTCATTCTGTAATCTGTGGACTATCAGAGTGCTGATGAAACACAGAAATTGCATCGGGATTGAATACAACGGTCACCATGCGCACTTTCCTCAATGGGAGTAATGTCTCAAACAATTTACGCTTTAATCGTTCCCTGGAAGACCAGTAGTAGTTTCCAATACACATCTGGAGGCGTTCTGTAATCTGTGAACAATCAGAGTGTTGTTGAAACACAGAAATTGCATCGGGATTGAATACAACAGTCACCATGCGCACTTTTCTCCATGGGAGTAATATCTCAAACAGTCAACGTTTGATCGTTCCCTGGAAGACCAGTAGTATTTTCCGATGCATATCTGGAGGAATTCTGTAATCTGCGGACCTTCAAAGTGTCGATGAAACAAAGAAATTGACTCGGGATTGAATACAACAGTCACCTTGCGCACATTCCTTAATGGGAGTAATGTCTCAAACAGTCTACGCTCTGTCGTTTTCTGGAAGACCAGTAGTAGTTTCCGATGCACATCTGGTGGCATTCTGTAATCTGTGGACTATCAGAGTGTTGATGAAACACCGAAATTGAATCGGGATTGAAAAGAACAGTCACCAAGCGCACCTTCCTCCATGGGAGTAATGTCTCAAACAGTCTACGCTTTGATACTTCCCTGGAAGACCAGTAGTTGTTTCCGATGCACATCTGGGGGCATTCTGTAATCTGTTGACTATCAGAGTATTAATGAAACTCAGAAATTGCATCGGTATTGAATACAACATGCACCATGTGGACTTTTCTCCATGGGAATAATGTATCAAAGAGTCTACGCTTTGATCGTTACCTGGAAGACCAGTAGTAGTTTCCGATGCACATCTGGAGGAATTCTGTAATCTGTGGACCTTCAAAGTGTTGATGAAACACAGATATTGCATCGGGATTGATACAACAGTCACCATGCGCACTTTCCTCCATGGTAGTAATATCTCAAACAGTCAACGTTTGATCGTTCCCTGGAAGACCAGTAGTAGTTTCCAATGCACATCTGGAGGCGTTCTGTAATCTGTGGAACATCAGAGTATTGATGGAACACAGAAATTGCATCGGGATTGAATACAACAGTCACCATGCGCACTTTCCTCCATGGGAGTATTGTCTCAAACAGTTTAGGCTTTGATCGTTCCCTGGAAGACCAGTAGTAGTTTCCGATGCACATCTGGGGGCATTCTGTAATGTGTGGACTATCAGAGTGATGATGAAACACTGAAATTGCATCAGAATTGAATACAACAGTCACCATGCGCACTTTCCTCCATGGGAGTAATGTCTCAAGCAGTTTAGGCTTTAATCCTTCCCTGGAAGACCAGTACTAGTTTTCGATGCACATCTGGGGGCATACTGTAATCTGTGGACCATCAGGGTGTTAATGAAACGTAGAAATTGCCTCGGGATTGAATACAACAGTCACCATGCGCACTTTCCTCCATGGGAGTAATGTCTCAAACAGTTTAGGCTTTGATCCTTACCTGGAAGACCAGTAGTAGTTTCCGATGCACATCTGGAGGCATTCTGTAATCTGTGGACAACAGAGTGTTGTTGAAACACAGAAATTGCATCGGGATTGAATACAACAGTCACCATGCGCACTTTCCTACATGGGAGTAATGTCTCAAACAGTCTGCGTTTTGATCGTTTCCTGGATGACCAGTAGTAGTTTCCAATGCACATCTGGAGGCGTTCTGTAATCTGTGGAACATCAGAGTGTTGATGAATCACAGAAATTGCATCGGGATTGAATAGAACAGTCACCATGCGCACTTTCCTACATGGGAGTAATGTCTAAAACAGTCTACGCTTTGATCCTTCCCTGGAAGACCAGTAGTTGTTTCCGATGCACATCTGGGGGCATTCTGTAATCTGTTGACTATCAGAGTATTAAAGAAACTCAGAAATTGCATCGGTATTGAATACAACATGCACCATGTGGACTTTTCTCCATGGGAATAATGTCTCAAAGAGTCTACGCTTTGATCGTTTCCTGGAAGACCAGTAGTAGTTTCCGATGCACATCTGGTGTCATTCTGTAATCTGTGGACTATCAGAGTGCTGATGAAACACAGAAATTGCATCGGGATTGAATACAACGGTCACCATGCGCACTTTCCTCCATGGGAGTAATGTCTCAAACAATTTAGGCTTTAATCGTTCCCTGGAAGACCAGTAGTAGTTTCCGATGCACCTCTGGAGGCATTCTGTAATCTGTGGACTATCAGAGTGTTGATGAAACACAGATATTGCATCGAGATTAAATACAACAGTCACCATGCGCACTTTCCTCCATGGGAGCAATGTCTCAAACAGTCTACGCCTTGATCATTCCCTGCAAGACCAGTAGTAGTTTCCGATGCATATCTGGAGGAATTCTGTAATCTGCGGACCTTCAAAGTGTCGATGAAACACAGAAATTGACTCGGGATTGAATACACCAGTCACCTTGCGCACATTCCTTAATGGGAGTAATGTCTCAAACAGTCTACGCTTTGTCGTTTTCTGGAAGACCAGTAGTAGTTTATGATGCACATCTGGTGGCATTCTGTAATCTGTGGACTATCAGAGTGTTGATGAAACACCGAAATTGAATCGGGATTGAATAGAACAGTCACCAAGCGCACTTTCCTCCATGGGAGTAATGTCTCAAACAGTCTACGGTTTGATCGTTCCCTGGAAGACCAGTAGTAGTTTCCGATGCACATCTGGAGGCATTCTGTAATCTGTGGACAATCAGAGTGTTGTTGAAACACAGAAATTGCATCGGGATTGAATACAACAGTCACCATGCGCACTTTCCTATATGGGAGTAATGTCTCGCACAGTCTACATTTTGATCGTTTCCTGGAAGACCAGTAGTAGTTTCCGATGCACATCTGGAGGCATTCTGTAATCTGTGGACCTTCAAAGTGTTGATGAAACACATATATTTCTTCGGGATTGACACAACAGTCACCATGCGCACTTTCCTCCATGGGAGTAATGTCTCAAACTGTCAACGCTTTGATCGTTCCCTGGAAAACCAGTAGTAGTTTCCAATGCACATCTGGAGGCGTTCTGTAATCTGTGGAACATCAGATTGTTGATGAAACACAGAAATTGCATCGGGATTGAATACAACAGTCACCATGCGCACTTTCCTCCATGGGAGTAATGTCTCAACAAGTCTACGCTTTAATCGTTAACCTCAAGTCCAGTAGTAGCTTCCGATGCACATCTGGAGGCATTCTGTAATCTGTGGACCTTCAAAGTGTTGATGAAACACAGATATTGCCTCGGGATTAAATACAACAGTCACCATGCGCACTTTCCTCAATAGGACTAATGTCTCAAACAGTCTACGCTTTGATCGTTTCTTGGAAGATCAGTAGTAGTTTGCAATGCCCATCTGGAGGCGTTCTGTAATCTGTGGAACATCAGAGTGTTGATGAAACACAGAAATTGCATCGTGATTGAATACAACAGCCACCATGCGCTCGTTCCTCCATGGGAGTAATGTCTCAAACAGTCTACACTGTGATCGTTCCCTGGAAGACCAGTTGTAGCTTCCGATGCACATCTGGAGGCATTCTGTAATCTGTAGACCTTCAAAGTGTTAATGAAACACAGAAATTGCATCGGGATTGAATACAACAGTCACCATGCGCAATTTTCCTCCATGGGAGTGATGTCTCAAACAGTCAAAGTTTTGATCGTTCCCTGGAAGACGAGTAGTAGTTTCCGATGCACATCTGGAGGCATTCTGTAATCTGTGGACAAGCAGAGTGTTGTTGAAACACAGAAATTGCATCGGGATTGAATACAACAGTCACCATGCGCACTTTCCTCCATGGGAGTAATGTCATAAAGGGTCTACGCTTTGATACTTCCCTGGAAGACCAGTAGTTGTTTCCGATGCACATCTGGGGGCATTCTGTAATCTGTTGACTATCAGAGTATTAATGAAACTCAGAAATTGCATCGGTATTGAATACAACATGCACCATGTGGACTTTTCTCCACGGGAATAATGTCTCAAAGAGTCTACGCTTTGATCGTTCCCTGGAAGACCAGTAGTAGTTTCCGATGCACATCTGGAGGCATTCTGTAATCTGTGGACCTTCAAACTGTTGATGAAACACAGATATTGCATCGGGATTGATACAACAGTCACCATGCGCACTTTCCTCCATGGGAGTAATGTCTCAAACAATTTAGGCTTTATTCGTTCCCTGGAAGACCAGTAGTAGTTTCCAATACACATCTGGAGGCGTTCTGTAATCTGTGGACAATCAGAGTGTTGTTGAAACACAGAAATTGCATCGGGATTGAATACAACAGTCACCATGCGCACTTTTCTCCATGGGAGTAATGTCTCAAAGGGTCTACGCTTTGATACTTCCCTGGAAGACCAGTAGTTGTTTCCGATGCACATCTGGGGGCATTCTGTAATCTGTTGACTATCAGAGTATTAATGAAACTCAGAAATTGCATCGGTATTGAATACAACATGCACCATGTGGACTTTTCTCCATGGGAATAATGTCTCAAAGAGTCTACGCTTTGATCGTTCCCTGGAAGACCAGTAGTAGTTTCCGATGCACATCTGGAGGCATTCTGTAATCTGTGGACCTTCAAAGTGTTGATGAAACACAGATATTGCATCGGGATTGATACAACAGTTACCATGCGCACTTTCCTCCATGGTAGTAATATCTCAAACAGTCAACGTTTGATCGTTCCCTGGAAGACCAGTAGTAGTTTCCAATGCACATCTGGAGGCGTTCTGTAATCTGTGGAACATCAGAGTATTGATGAAACACAGAAATTGCATCGGGATTGAATACAACAGTCACCATGCGCACTTTCCTCCATGGGAGTATTGTCTCAAACAGTTTAGGCTTTGATCGTTCCCTGGAAGACCAGTAGTAGTTTCCGATGCACATCTGGGGGCATTCTGTAATGTGTGGACTATCAGAGTGATGATGAAACACTGAAATTGCATCGGAATTGAATACAACAGTCACCATGCGCACTTTCCTCCATGGGAGTAATGTCTCAAGCAGTTTAGGCTTTAATCCTTCCCTGGAAGACCAGTAGTAGTTTTCGATGCACATCTGGGGGCATACTGTAATCTGTGGACTATCAGGGTGTTAATGAAACGTAGAAATTGCCTCGGGATTGAATACAACAGTCACCATGCGCACTTTCCTCCATGGGAGTAATGTCTCAAACAGATTAGGCTTTGATCCTTACCTGGAAGACCAGTAGTAGTTTCCGATGCACATCTGGAGGCATTCTGTAATCTGTGGACAATCAGAGTGTTGTTGAAACACAGAAATTGCATCGGGATTGAATACAACAGTCACCATGCGCACTTTCCTCCATGGGAGTAATGTCTCAAACAGTCTGCGTTTTGATCGTTTCCTGGATGACCAGTAGTAGTTTCCAATGCACATCTGGAGGCGTTCTGTAATCTGTGGAATATCAGAGTGTTGATGAATCACAGAAATTGCATTGGGATTGAATAGAACAGTCACCATGCGCACTTTCCTACATGGGAGTAATGTCTCAAACAGTCTACGTTTTGATCGTTTCCTGGAAGACCAGTAGTAGTTTCCAATGCACATCTGGCGGCGTTCTGTAATCTGTGGACCTTCAAAGTGTTGATGAAACACAGAAACTGCCTCGGGATTGAATACAACAGTCACCATGCGCACTTTCCTCAATAGGAGTATTGTCTCAAACAGTCTACGCTTTGATCGTTTCTTGGAAGACCAGTAGTAGTTTCCGATCCTCATCTGGAGGCAATCTGTAATCTGTGGACCTTCAAAGTTTTGATGAAACACAGAAATTACCTCGGGATTGAATACAACAGTCACCATGCGCACTTTCCTCCATGGGAGTAATGTCTAAAACAGTCTACGCTTTGATCCTTCCCTGGAAGACCAGTAGTTGTTTCCGATGCACATCTGGGGGCATTCTGTAATCTGTTGACTATCAGAGTTTTAAAGAAACTCAGAAATTGCATCGGTATTGAATACAACATGCACCATGTGGACTTTTCTCCATGGGAATAATGACTGAAAGAGTCTACGCTTTGATCGTTTCCTGGAAGACCAGTAGTAGTTTCCGATGCACATCTGGTGTCATTCTGTAATCTGTGGACTATCAGAGTGCTGATGAAACACAAAAATTGCATCGGGATTGAATACAACGGTCACCATGCGCACTTTCCTCCATGGGAGTAATGTCTCAAACAATTTAGGCTTTAATCGTTCCCTGGAAGACCAGTAGTAGTTTCCGATGCACCTCTGGAGGCATTCTGTAATCTGTGGACTATCAGAGTGTTAATGAAACACAGATATTGCATCGAGATTAAATACAACAGTCACCATGCGCACTTTCCTCCATGGGAGCAATGTCTCAAACAGTCTACGCCTTGATCATTCCCTGCAAGACCAGTAGTAGTTTCCGATGCATATCTGGAGGAATTCTGTAATCTGCGGACCTTCAAAGTGTCGATGAAACACAGAAATTGACTCGGGATTGAATACAACAGTCACCTTGCGCACATTCCTTAATGGGAGTAATGTCTCAAACAGTCTACGCTTTGTCGTTTTCTGGAAGACCAGTAGTAGTTTCCGATGCACATCTGGTGGCATTCTGTAATCTGTGGACTATCAGAGTGTTGATGAAACACCGAAATTGAATCGGGATTGAATACAACAGTCACCAAGCGCACTTTCCGCCATGGGAGTAATGTCTCAAACAGTCTACGGTTTGATCGTTCCCTGGAAGACCAGTAGTAGTTTCCGATGCACATCTGGAGGCATTCTGTAATCTGTGGACAATCGGAGTGTTGTTGAAACACAGAAATTGCATCGGGATTGAATACAACAGTCACCATGCGCAATTTTCCTCCATGGGAGTGATGTCTCAAACAGTCAAAGATTTGATCGTTCCCTGGAAGACGAGTAGTAGTTTCCGATGCACATCTGGAGGCATTCTGTAATCTGTGGACAATCAGAGTGTTGTTGAAACACAGAAATTGCATCGGGATAGAATACAACAGTCACCATGCGCACTTTCCTCCATGGGAGTAATGTCTCAAAGGGTCTACGCTTTGATACTTCCCTGGAAGACCAGTAGTTGTTTCCGATGCACATCTGGGGGCATTCTGTAATCTGTTGACTATCAGGGTATTAATGAAACTCAGAAATTGCATCGGTATTGAATACAACATGCACCATGTGGACTTTTCTCCATGGGAATAATGTCTCAAAGGGTCTACGCTTTGATCGTTCCCTGGAAGACCAGTAGTAGTTTCCGATGCACATCTGGAGGCATTCTGTAATCTGTGGACCTTCAAAGTGTTGATGAAACACAGATATTGCATCGGGATTGATACAACAGTCACCATGCGCACTTTCCTCCATGGTAGTAATATCTCAAACTGTCAACGTTTGATCGTTCCCTGGAAGACCAGTAGTAGTTTCCAATGCACATCTGGAGGCGTTCTGTAATCTGTGGAACATCAGAGTATTGATGAAACACAGAAATTGCATCGGGATTGAATACAATAGTCACCATGCGCACTTTCCTCCATGGGAGTATTGTCTCAAACAGTTTAGGCTTTGATCGTTCCCTGGAAGACCAGTAGTAGTTTCCGATGCACATCTGGGGGCATTCTGTAATGTGTGGACTATCAGAGTGATGATGAAACACTGAAATTGCATCGGAATTGAATACAACAGTCACCATGCGCACTTTCCTCCATGGGAGTAATGTCTCAAGCAGTTTAGGCTTTAATCCTTCCTTGGAAGACCAGTAGTAGTTTTCGATGCACATCTGGGGGCATACAGTAATCTGTGGACCATCAGGGTGTTAATGAAACGTAGAAATTGCCTCGGGATTGAATACAACAGTCACCATGCGCACTTTCCTCCATGGGAGTAATGTCTCAAACGGTCTGCGTTTTGATCGTTTCCTGGATGACCAGTAGTAGTTTCCAATGCACATCTGGAGGCCTTCTGTAATCTGTGGAACATCAGAGTGTTGATGAATCACAGAAATTGCATCGGGATTGAATAGAACAGTCACCATGCGCACTTTCCTACATGGGAGTAATGTCTCAAACAGTCTACGTTTTGATCGTTTCCTGGAAGACCAGTAGTAGTTTCCAATGCACATCTGGCGGCGTTCTGTAATCTGTGGACCTTCAAAGTGTTGATGAAACACAGAAACTGCCTCGGGATTGAATACAACAGTCACCATGCGCACTTTCCTCAATAGGAGTAATGTCTCAAACAGTCTACGCTTTGATCGTTTCTTGGAAGACCAGTAGTAGTTTCCGATCCTCATCTGGAGGCAATCTGTAATCTGTGGACCTTCAAAGTTTTAATGAAGCACAGAAATTACCTCGGGATTGAATACAACAGTCACCATGCGCACATTCCTCCGTGGGAGTAATGTCTCATACAGTCTACGATTTGATCGTTCCCTGGAAGACCAGTAGAGTTTCCAATACACATCTGGAGGCGTTCTGTAATCTGTGGAACATCAGAGTGTTGATGAAACACTGAAATTGCATCGGGATTGAATACAACAGTCACCATGCGCACTTTCCTCCATGGGAGTAATGTCTAAAACAGTCTACGCTTTGATCCTTCCCTGGAAGACCAGTAGTTGTTTCCGATGCACATCTGGGGGCATTCTGTAATCTGTTGACTATCAGAGTTTTAAAGAAACTCAGAAATTGAATCGGTATTGAGTACAACATGCACCATGTGGACTTTTCTCCATGGGAATAATGTCTCAAAGAGTCTACACTTTGATCGTTCCCTGGAAGACCAGTAGTAGTTTCCGATGCACATCTGGAGGCATTCTGTAATCTGTGGACGTTCAAAGTGTTGATGAAACACAGAAATTGCATCGGGATTGAATACAACAGTCACCATGCGCACTTACCTCCATGGGAGTAATGTCTCAAACAGTCAACGCTTTGATCGATCCCTGTGAGACCAGTAGTAGTTTCCGATGCACATCTGGAGGCATTCTGTAATCTGTGGACAATCAGAGTGTTGTTGTAACACAGTAATTGCATCGGGATTGACTACAAAAGTCACCATACCCACTTTCCTATATGAGAGTAATGTGTCAAACTGTCTACGTTTTGATCGTTTACTGGAAGACCAGTAGTAGTTTCCGATGCACATCTGGAGGCATTCTGTAATCTGTGGATCTTCAAAGTGTTGATGAAACACAGATATTGCATCGGGATTGATACAACAGTCACCATGCGCACTTTCCTCCATGGGAGTAATGTCTCAAACTATCAACGCTTTGATCGTTTCCTGGAAGACCATTAGTAGTTTCCAATGCACATCTGGAGGCGTTCTGTAATCTGTGGAACATCAGATAGTTGATGAAACACAGAAATTGCATCGGGATTGAATACAAAAGTCACCATGCGCACTTTCCTCCATGGGAATAATGTCTCAAAAAGTCTACGATTTGATCGTTAACTGCAAGTCCAGTAGTAGTTTCCGATGCACGTCTGGAGGCATTCTGTAATCTTTGGACAATCAGAGTGTTGTTGAAACACAGAAATTGCATCGGGATTGAATACAACAGTCACCATGCGCACCTTCCTATATGGGAGTAATGTCTCACACAGTCTATGCTTTGATCGTTCCCTGGAAGGCCAGTAGTATTTTCAAATGCACATCTGGAGGCATTCTGTAATCTGTGGAACATCGGAGTGCTGATGAAACACAGAAATTGCCTCGGGATTAAATACAACAGTCACCATGCGCACTTTCCTCCGTGGGAGTAATGTCTCATACAGTCTACGATTTTATCGTTCCCTGGAAGATCAGTAGTAGTTTCCAATGCACATCTGGAGGCGTTCTGTAATCTGTGGAACATCAGAGTGTTGATGAAACACAGAAATGGCATCGGGATTAAATACAACAGTCACCATGCGCACTTTCCTCCATGGGAGTAATGTCTCAAAGAGTCTACGCTTTGATACTTCCCTGGAAGACCAGTAGTTGTTTCCGATGCACATCTGGGGGTATTCTGAAATCTGGTGACTATCAGAGTATTAATGATACTCAGAAATTGCATCGGTATTGAATACAACATGCACCATGTGGACTTTTCTCCATGGGAATAATGTCTCAAAGAGTCTACGCTTTGATCGTTCCCTGGAAGACCAGTAGTAGTTTCCGATGCACATCTGGAGGCATTCTGTAATCTGTGGACGTTCAAAGTGTTGATGAAACACAGAAATTGCATCGGGATTGAATACAACAGTCACCACGCGCACTTTCTTCCATGGGAGTAATGTCTCAAACAGTCAACGCTTTGATCGATCCCTGTGAGACCAGTAGTAGTTTCCGATGCACATCTGGAGGCATTCTGTAATCTGTGGACAATCAGAGTATTGTTGGAAAACAGATATTGCATCGGGATTGACTACAACAGTCACCATACCCACTTTCCTATATGGGAGTAATGTGCCAAACTGTCTACGTTTTGATCGTTTCCTGGAAGACCAGTAGTAGTTCCCGATGCACATCTGGAGGCATTCTGTAATCTGTGGACCTTCAAAGTGTTGATGAAACACAGATATTGCATCGGGATTGATACAACAGTCACCATGCGCACTTTCCTCCATGGTAGTAACATCTCAAACAGTCAACGTTTGATCGTTCCCTGGAAGACCAGTAGTAGTTTTCAATGCACATCTGGAGGCGTTCTGTTTTCTGTGGAACATCAGAGTATTGATGAAACACAGAAATTGCATCGGGATTGAATACAACAGTCACCATGCGCACTTTCCTCCATGGGAGTAATGTCTCAAAGAGTCTACGCTTTGATCCTTCCCTGTAAGACCAGTAGTAGTTTCCGATGCACATCTGGAGGCATTCTGTAATCTGTGGACAATCAGAGTGTTGTTGAAACACAGAAATTGCATCGGGATTGAATACAACAGTCACAACGCGCACTTTCCTATATGGGAGTAATGTCTCAAACAGTCTAAATTTTGATCGTTTCCTGGAAGACCAGTAGTAGTTTCCGATGCACATCTGGAGGCATTCTGTAATCTGTGGACCTTCAAAGTGTTGATGAAACACATATATTGCATCGGGATTGATACAACAGTCACCATGCGCACTTTCCTCCATGGAAGTAATGTCTCAAACAGTCAACGCTTTGATCGTTCCCTGGAAGACCAGTAGTAGTTTCCAATGCACATCTGGAGGCGTTCAGTAATCTGTGGAACATCAGATTGTTGATGAAACACAGAAATTGCATCGGGATTGAATACAACAGTCACCATGCGCACTTTCCTCCATGGGAGTAATGTCTCAAACAGTCTACGCTTTGATCGTTCCCTGCAAGTCCAGTAGTAGTTTCCGATGCACATCTGTAGGCATTCTGTAATCTGTGGACCTTCAAACTGTTGATGAAACACAGATATTGCCTCGGGATTAAATACAACAGTCACCATGCGCACTTTCCTCCGTGGGAGTAATGTCTCAAACAGTCTACGCTTTGATCGTTTCTTGGAAGACCAGTAGTAGTTCCGATGCTCATCTGGAGGCATTCTGTAATCCGTGGACCTTCAAAGTGTTGATGAAACGCAGAAATTGCATCGGGATTGAGTACGATAGTCACCATGCGCACTTTCCACCATGGGAGTAATGTCTCAAACAGTCTACGACTTGATATTTCCCTGGAAGACCAGTAGTAGTTTCCGATGCACATCTGGTGTCATTCTGCAATCTGTGGACAATCAGAGTGTTGATGAAACACAGAAATTGCATCGGGATTAAATACAACAGTCACCATGCGCACTTTCCTCCATTTAAGTAATGTCTCAAACAGTTTAGGCTTTGATCGTTCCCTGGAAGACCAGTAGTAGTTTCCGATGCACATCTGGGGAATTCTGTAATGTGTGGACCATCAGAGTGATGATGAAACACTGAAATTGCATCGGAATTGAATACAACAGTCACCATGCGCACTTTCCTCCATGGGAGTAATGTCTCAATCAGTTTAGGCTTTAATCCTTCCCTGGAAGACCAGTAGTAGTTTTCGATGCACATCTCTGGGCCTTCTGTAATCTGTGGACCATCAGGGTGTTAATGAAACATAGAAATTGCCTCGGGATTGATTACAACAGTCACCATGCGCACTTTCCTCCATGGGAGTAAGTCTCAAACAGTTTAGGCTTTGATCCTTAACTGGAAGACCAGTAGTAGTTTCCGATGCACATCTGGAGGCATTCTGTAATCTGTGGACAATCAGAGTGTTGTTGAAACACAGAAATTGCATCGGGATTGAATACAACAGTCACCATGCGCACTTTCCTCCATGGGATTAATGTCTCAAACAGTCTACGTTTCGATCGTTTTCTGGATTACCAGTAGTAGTTTCCAATGCACATCTGGAGGCGTTCTGTAATCTGTGGAACATCAGAGTGTTGATGAATCACAGAAATTGCATCGGGATTGAATAGAACTGTCACCATGCGCACTTTCCTACAAGGGAGTAATGTCTCAAACAGTCTACGTTTTGATCGTTTCCTGGAAGACCAGTAGTAGTTTCCAATGCACATCTGGCGGCGTTCTGTAATCTGTGGACCTTCAAAGTGTTGATGAAACACAGAAACTGCCTCGGGATTGAATACAACAGTCACCATGCGCACTTTCCTCAATAGGAGTAATGTCTCAAACAGTCTACGCTTTGATCGTTTCTTGGAAGACCAGTAGTAGTTTCCGATCCTCATCTGGAGGCAATCTGTAATCTGTGGACCTTCAAAGTTTTGATGAAACATAGAAATTGCCTCGGGATTGGATACAACAGTCACCATGCGCACTTTTCTCCGTGGGAGTAATGTCTCATACAGTCTACGATTTGATCGTTCCCTGGAAGACCAGTAGAGTTTCCAATACACATCTGGAGGCGTTCTGTAATCTGTGGAACATCAGAGTGTTGATGAATCACAGAAATTGCATCGGGATTGAATACAACAGTCACCATGCGCACTTTCCTCCATGGGAGTAATGTCTAAAACAGTCTACGCTTTGATCCTTCCCTGGAAGACCAGTAGTTGTTTCCGATGCCCATCTGGGGGCATTCTGTAATCTGTGGACAATCAGAGTGTTGTTGGAACACAGAAATTGCATCGGGATTGACTACAACAGTCACCATACCCACTTTCCTATATGGGAGTAATGTGTCAAACTGTCTACGTTTTGATCGCTTCCTGGAAGACCAGTAGTAGTTTCCGATGCACATCTGGAGGCATTCTGTAATCTGTGGACCTTCAAAGTGTTGATGAAACACATATATTTCTTCGGGATTGATACAACAGTCACCATGCGCACTTTCCTCCATGGGAGTAATGTCTCAAACTGTCAACGCTTTGATCGTTCCCTGGAAGACCAGTAGTAGTTTCCAATGCACATCTGGAGGCGTTCTGTAATCTGTGGAACATCAGAGTATTGATGAAACACAGAAATTGCATCGGGATTGAATACAACAGTCACCATGCGCACTTTCCTCCATGGGAGTAATGTCTCAAAGAGTCTACGCTTTGATCCTTCCCTGTAAGACCAGTAGTAGTTTCCGATGCACGTCTGGAGGCATTCTGTAATCTGTGGACAATCAGAGTGTTGTTGAAACACAGAAATTGCATCGGGATTGAATACAACAGACACCACGCGCACTTTCCTATATGGGAGTAATGTCTCAAACAGTCTACATTTTGATCGTTTCCTGGAAGACCAGTAGTAGTTTCCGATGCACATCTGGAACCATTCTGTAAACTGTGGACCTTCAAAGTGTTGATGAAACACATACATTGCATCGGGATTGATACAACAGTCACCATGCGGACTTTCCTCCATGGGAGTAATGTCTCAAACAGTCAACGCTTTGATCGTTCCCTGGAAGACCAGTAGTAGTTTCCAATGCACATCTGGAGGCGTTCTGTAATCTGTGGAACATCAGATTGTTGATGAAACACAGAAATTGCATCGGGATTGAATACAACAGTCACCATGCGCACTTTCCTCCATGGGAGTAATGTCTCAAACAGTCTACGCTTTGATCGTTTCTTGGAAGACCAGTAGTAGTTCCGATGCTCATCTGGAGGCATTCTGTAATCTGTGGACCTTCAAAGTGTTGATGAAACACAGAAATTGCATCGGGATTGAGTACGACAGTCACCATGCGCACTTTCCTCCTTGGGAGTAATGTCTCAAAGAGTCTACGACTTGATATTACCCTGGAAGACCAGTAGTAGTTTCCGATGCACATCTGGTGTCATTCTGTAATCTGTGGACTATCAGAGTGTTGATGAAACACAGAAATTGCATCGGGATTGAATACAACAGTCACCATGCGCACTTTCCTCCATTTGAGTAATGTCTCAAACAGTTTAGGCTTTGATCGTTCCCTGGAAGACCAGTGGTAGTTTCTGATGCACATCTGGTGAAATTCTGTAATGTGTGGACCATCAGAGTGATGATGAAACACTGAAATTGCATCGGAATTGAATACAACAGTCACCATGCGCACTTTCCTCCATGGGAGTAATGTCTCAAACAGTTTAGGCTTTTATCCTTCCCTGAAAGACCAGTAGTAGTTTCCGATGCACATCTGGTGTCATTCTGTAATCTGTGGACCATCAGAGTGTTGATGAAACATAGAAATTGTATCGGGATTGAATTCAACAGTCACCTTGCTCATTTTCCTCCATGGGGGTAATGTCTCAAACAGTCTACGCTTTGATCGTTCCCTGGAAGGCCAGTAGTAGTTTCCGATGCACATCTGGAGGCATTCTGTAATCTGTGTACCTTCAAAGTGTTGATGAAACACAGAAATTGCCTCGGGATTGAACACAACAGTCACCATGCGCACTTTCCTCCATGGGAGTAATGTCTCAAACAGTTTAGGCTTTGATCTTTCCCTGGAAGACCAGTAGTAGTTTCCGATGCACATCTGGGGGCATTCTGTAATCTGTTGACTATCAGAGTGTTAATGAAACTCAGAAATTGCATCGGTATTGAATACAACATGCACCATGTTGACTTTACTCCATGGGAGTAATGTCTCTATCTTTGTACGATTTGATCGTTCATTGGAAGACCAGTAGTAGTTTCCAATGCACATCTGGAGGCGTTCTGTAATCTGTGGAACATCAGATTGTTGATGAAACACAGAAATTGCATCGGAATTGAATAAAACAGTCACCACGCGCACTTTCCTATATGGGAGTAATGTCTCAAACAGTCTACATTTTGATCGTTTCCTGGAAGACCAGTAGTAGTTTCCGATGCACATCTGGAGGCATTCTGTAAACTGTGGACCTTCAAAGTGTTGATGAAACACATACATTGCATCGGGATTGATACAACAGTCACCATGCGCACTTTCCTCCATGGAAGTAATGTCTCAAACAGTCAACGCTTTGATCGTTCCCTGGACGACCAGTCGTACTTTCCAATGCACATCTGGAGGCGTTCTGTAATCTGTGGAACATCAGATTGTTGATGAAACACAGAAATTGCATCGGGATTGAATACAATAGTCACCATGCGCACTTTCCTCCATGGTAGTAATGTCTCAAACAGTCTACGCTTTGATCGTTTCCTGGAAGACCAGTAGTAGTTTTCGATGCACAACTGGAGGCATTCTGTAATCTGTGGACTATCAGAGTGTTGATGAAACACAGAAATGAATCGGGATGGAATACAACAGTCACCATGCGCACTTTCCTCCATGGGAGTAACGTCTCAAACAGTGTAGTCTTTAATCGTTGCCTGGAAGACTAGTAGTAGTTTCCGATGCACATCTGGGGTCATTCTGTAATGTGTGGACCATCAGAGTGATGATGAAACCCAAAAATTGCATCGCGATTGAATACAACAGTCACCATGCGCACTTTCCTCCGTGGGAGCAATGTCTATAAGAGTCTACGCTTTGATCGTTCCCTGGAAGACGAGTAGTAGTTTACGATGCACATCTGGAGGCACTCTGTAATCATTGGACTATCAGAGTGTTGATGAAACACAGAAATTGCATCGGGATTGAATACAACAGTCACCATGCGCACTTTTCTCCATGGGAGTAATGTCTCAAAGAGCCTACGCTTGTATCGTTCCCTGGAAGACCAGTAGTAGTTTCCGAGCTTACCTGGAGGATTTCTGTTACCTTTGGACTATGAGACTGTTGATGAAACAGAGAAATGGCATCGGGATTGAATACAACAGTCACCATGCGCACTTTCCTCCATGGGAGTAATGTCTCAAAGAGTCTACGCTTTGATCGTTCCCTGGAATACCAATAGTAGGTTCCGATGCACATCTGGAGGCATTGTGTTACCTGTGGAGTATCAGAGTGTTGATGAAACACAGAAATTGCATCGGGATTGAATACAACAGTCACCATGCGCACTTTCCTACATGGGAGTAATGTCTCAAACAGTCTACGCTTTGGTCGTTCCCTGGAAGACCAGTAGTAGTTTCCGATG
The DNA here is from genome assembly GCF_023897955.1 of Schistocerca gregaria. Lineage (NCBI taxonomy): Eukaryota > Metazoa > Arthropoda > Insecta > Orthoptera > Acrididae > Schistocerca > Schistocerca gregaria. The sequence continues at coordinate 100,348,243 of NC_064929.1, read as the reverse complement.
CATATCTGGTGGCATTCTGTAATCTGTGGACTATCAGAGTGTTGATGAAACACAGACATTGCATCGGGATTGAAGTGACAATTCACACTATCCTCCATGGGAGTAATGTCTCTAAGAGTCTACGCTTTGATCGTTCCCTGGAAGACCAGTAGTAGTTTCCGATGCACATCTGGAGGCTTTCTGTAATCTCTGGACTATCAGAGTGTTGATTAAAACACAGAAATTGCATCGGTATTGAATACAGCAGTCACCATGCGCACTTTCCTCCACGGGAGTAATGTCTCAAAGAGTTTACGCTTTGATCGTTCCTTGGAAGTCCAGTAGTTGTTTCCGATGGACATCTGGAGGCATTCTGTAATCTGTGGACTATCAGAGTGTTGAAGAAACACAGAAATTGCATCGGAATTGAATACAACAGTCACCATGCGCACTTACCTCCATGGGAATAATCCTCAAGCAGTCTACGCTTTAATCTTTCCCTGGAAGTCCAGTAGTAGTTTCCGATGCACATCTGGATTCCTTCTGTAATCTGTGGACTATCAGAGTGTTGATGAAACACAGAAATTACATCGGGAAAGGAAACAACACTCATCATGCGCACTTTCCTCCACGGGAGTAATGTCTAAAACAATCTACCTTTTGATCGTTCCCTGGAAGACCAGTAGTAGTTTGCGATGCACATCTGGAGGCTTTCTGTAATCTGTGGACTATCAGAGTGTTGATGAAACACAGAAATAGCATCGGGATTGAATACAACAGTCACCATGCGCACTTTCCTCTATGAGAGTAGTGTCCCAAACAGTCTAGTCTTTGATCGTTCCCTGGTAGACCAGTAGTAGTTTCCGATTCACATCCGGAGATACTCTGTAATCTGTGGACTATCAAAATGTTGATGAAACACAGAAATTGCATCGGGATTGAATACAACTGTCAACATGCGCACTTTCCTCCATGGGAGCAATGTCTCAGACAGTCTACGCTTTGGTCGTTCCCTGGAAGAACAGTAGTAGTTTCCGATGCACATCTGGTGGCATTCTGTAATCTGTGGACTATCAGAGTGTTGATGAAACACAGATATTGCACCGGGATTGAATACAACAGTGACAATGCACACTTTCCTCCATGGGAGCAATGTCTCAGACAGTCTACGCTTTGGTCGTTCCCTGGAAGAACAGTAGTAGTTTCCGATGCACATCTGGTGGCATTCTGTAATCTGTGGACTATCAGAGTGTTGATGAAACACAGATATTGCACCGGGATTGAATACAACAGTGACAATGCGCACTTTCCTCCATGGGAGTAATGTCTCAAACAGTCTACGCTTTGATCGTTCCCTGGAATACCAATAGTAGAATCCGATGCAGATCTGGAGGCATTGTGTTACCTGTGGAGTATCAGAGTGTTGATGAAACACAGAAATTGCATCGGGATTGAATACAACAGTCACCATGCGCACTTTCCTACATGGGAGTAATGTCTCAAACTGTCTACGCTTTGGTCGTTCCCTGGAAGACCAGTAGTAGTTTCCGATGCATATCTGGTGGCATTCTGTAATCTGTGGACTATCAGAGTGTTGATGAAACACAGACATTGCATCGGGATTGAATACAACAGTGACAATTCACACTATCCTCCATGGGAGTAATGTCTCTAAGAGTCTACGCTTTGATCGTTCCCTGGAAGACCAGTAGTAGTTTCCGATGCACATCTGGAGGCTTTCTGTATCCTGTGGACTATCAGAGTGTTGATGAAACACAGATATTGCATCGGGTTTGAATACAACAGTCACTATGCGCATATTCCTCTATCTGAGTAATTCTCAAACAGTCTACGCCTTGGTCGTTCCCTGGAAGACCAGTAGTAGTTTCGGATGCACATCTGGTGGCATTCTGTAACCTGTGGACTATCAGAGTATTGATGAAACACAGAAATTGCATCGGGATTGAATACAACAGTCACCATGCGCACTTTCCTCTACTGGAGGTATGTCTCAAACAGTCTACGCTTTTATCGTTCCCTGGAAGACCAGTGGTAGTTTCCGATTCACATCTAGAGGCACTCTGTAATCTGTGGACTATCAGAGTGTTGATGAAACACAGAAAATGCATCGGTATTGAATACAGCAGTCACCATGCGCACTTTCCTCCACGGGAGTAATGTCTCAAAGTGTTTACGCTTTGATCCTTCCTTGGAAGACCAGTAGTTGTTTCCGATGGACATCTGGAGGCATTCTGTAATCTGTGGACTATCAGAGTGTTGAAGAAACACAGAAATTGCATCGGAATTGAATACAACAGTCACCATGCGCACTAACCTCCATGGGAATAATCCTCAAACAGTCTACGCTTTAATCTTTCCCTGGAAGTCCAGTAGTAGTTTCCGATGCATATCTGGATTCCTTCTGTAATCTGTGGACTATCAGAGTGTTGATGAAACACAGAAATTACATCGGGAAAGGAAACAACACTCATCATGCGCACTTTTCTCCACGGGAGTAATGTCTCAAACAGTCTACCTTTTGATCGTTCCCTGGACGACCAGCAGTAGTTTCCGATGCACATCTGGTAGCATTCTGTAATCTGTGGACTATCAGAGTGTTGATGAAACACAGACATTGCATCGGGATTGAATTCAACAGTGACAATGCGCACTTTCCTCCATGGGAGTAATGTCTCTAAGAGCCTACGCTTTGATCGTTCCCTGGAAGACCAGTAGTAGTTTGCGATGCACATCTGGAGGCTTTCTGTAATCTGTGGACTATCAGAGTGTTGATGAAACACAGAAATTGCATCGGGATTGAATACAACAGTCACCATGCGCACTTTCCTCCATGGGAGTAATGTCCCAAACAGTCTAGTCTTTGATCGTTCCCTGGAACACCAGTAGTAGTTTCCGATTCACATCCGGAGGCACTCTGTAATCTGTGGACTATCAAAATGTTGATGAAACACAGAAATTGCATCGGGATTGAATACAACACTCAACATGCGCACTTTCCTCCATGGGAGTAATGTCTCAAACAGTCTACGCTTTGGTCGTCCCCTGGAAGACGAGTAGTAGTTTCCGATGCACATCTGGTGGCATTCTGTAATCTGTGGACTATCAGAGTGTTGATGAAACACAGACATTGCACCGGGATTGAATACAACAGTGACAATGCACACTTTCCTCCATGGGAGTAATGTCTATAAGAGTCTACGCTTTGATCGTTCCCTGGAAGACCAGTAGTAGTTTCCGATGCACATCTGGAGGCACTCTGTAATCTGTGGACTATCAGAGTGTTGATGAAACACAGAAATTGCATCGGGATTGAATACAACTATCACCTTGCGCACTTTTCTCCATGGGAGTAATGTCTCAAAGAGCCTACGCTTGTATCGTTCCCTGGAAGACCAGTAGTAGTTTCCGAGCTCATCTGGAGGATTTCTGTTACCTTTGGACTATGAGACTGTTGATGAAACAGAGAAATTGCATCGGGATTGAATACAACTGTCACCATGCGCACTTTCCTCCATGGGAGTAATGTCTCAAACAGTCTACGCTTTGATCGTTCCCTGGAATACCAATAGTAGGTTCCGATGCACATCTGGAGGCATTGTGTTACCTGTGGAGTATCAGAGTGTTGATGAAACACAGAAATTGCATCGGGATTGAATACAACAGTCACCATGCGCACTTTCCTACATGGGAGTAATGTCTCAAACAGTCTACGCTTTGGTCGTTCCCTGGAAGACCAGTAGTAGTTTCCGATGCATATCTGGTGGCATTCTGTAATCTGTGGACTATCAGAGTGTTGATGAAACACAGACATTGCATCGGGATTGAATACAACAGTGACAATTCACACTATCCTCCATGGGAGTAATGTCTCTAAGAGTCTACGCTTTGATCGTTCCCTGGAAGACCAGTAGTAGTTTCCGATGCACATCTGGAGGCTTTCTGTAATCTGTGGACTATCAGAGTGTTGATGAAACACAGAAATTGCATCGGTATTGAATACAGCAGTCACCATGCGCACTTTCCTCCACGGGAGTAATGTCTCAAAGAGTTTACGCTTTGATCATTCCTTGGAAGACCAGTAGTTGTTTCCGATGGACATCTGGAGGCATTCTGTAATCTGTGGACTATCAGAGTGTTGAAGAAACACAGAAATTGCATCGGAATTGAATAGAACAGTCACCATGCACACTTACCTCCATGGGAATAATCCCCAAACAGTCTACGCTTTAATCTTTCCCTGGAAGTCCAGTAGTAGTTTCCGATGCACATCTGGATTCCTTCTGTAATCTGTGGACTATCAGAGTGTTGATGAAATACAGAAATTACATCGGGAAAGGAAACAACACTCATCATGCGCACTTTCCTCCACGGGAGTAATGTCTCAAACAGTCTACCTTTTGATCGTTCCCTGGACGACCAGTAGTAGTTTCCGATGCACATCTGGTGGCATTCTGTAATCTGTGGACTATCAGAGTGTTGATGAAACACAGAAATTGCATCGGGATTGAATACAACAGTCACCATGCGCACTTTCCTCCATGGGAGTAATGTCCCAAACATTCTAGTCTTTGATCGTTCCCTGGAAGACCAGTAGTAGTTTCCGATTCACATCCGGAGGCACTCTGTAATCTGTGGACTATCAAAATGTTGATGAAACACAGAAATTGCATCGGGATTGAATACAACAGTCAACATGCGCACTTTCCTATATGGGAGTAATGTCTCAAACAGTCTACGCTTTGGTCGTTCCCTGGAAGACCAGTAGTAGTTTCCAATGCACATCTGGTGGCATTCTGTAATCTGTGGACTATCAGAGTGTTAATGAAACACAGACATTGCACCGGGATTGAATATAACTGTGACAATGCACACTTTCCTCCATGGGAGTAATGTCTATAAGAGTCTACGCTTTGATCGTTCCCTGGAAGACCAGTAGTAGTTTCCGATGCACATCTGGTGGCACTCTGTAATCTGTGGACTATCAGAGTGTTGATGAAACACAGAAATTGCATCGGGATTGAATACAACAGTCACCATGCGCACTTTTCTCCATGGGAGTAATGTCTCAAAGAGCCTACGCTTGTATCGTTCCCTGGAAGACCAGTAGAAGTTTCCGAGCTCATCTGGAGGATTTCTGTTACCTTTGGACTATGAGACTGTTGATGAAACAGAGAAATTGCATCGGGATTGAATACAACAGTCACCATGCGCACTTTCCTCCATGGGAGTAATGTCTCAAACAGTCTACGCTCTGATCGTTCCCTGTAATACCAATAGTAGGTTCCGATGCACATCTGGAGGTATTGTGTTACCTGTGGAGTATCAGAGTGTTGATGAAACACAGAAATTGCATCGGGATTGAATACAACAGTCACCATGCGCACTTTCCTACATGGGAGTAATGTCTCAAACTGTCTACTCTTTGGTCGTTCCCTGGAAGACCAGTAGTAGTTTCCGATGCATATCTGGTGGCATTCTGTAATCTGTGGACTATCAGAGTGTTGATGAAACACAGACATTGGATCGGGATTGAATACAACAGTGACAATTCACACTATCCTCCATGGGAGTAATGTCTCTAAGAGTCTACGCTTTGATCGTTCCCTGGAAGACCAGTAGTAGTTTCCGATGCACATCTGGAGGCTTTCTGCAATCTGTGGACTATCAGAGTGTTTATGAAACACAGAAATTGCATCGGGATTGAATACAACAGTCACTATGCGCATATTCCTCTATCTGAGTAATTCTCAAACAGTCTACGCTTTGGTCGTTCCCTGGAAGTCCAGTAGTGGTTTCGGATGCACATCTGGTGGCATTCTGTAACCTGTGGACTATCAGAGTATTGATGAAACACAGAAATTGCATCGGGATTGAATACAACAGTCACCATGCGCACTTTCCTCTACTGGAGGTATGTCTCAAACAGTCTACGCTTTGATCGTTCCCTGGAAGACCAGTGGTAGTTTCCGATTCACATCTAGAGGCACTCTGTAATCTGTGGACTATCAGAGTGTTGATGAAACACAGAAATTGCATCGGTATTGAATACAGCAGTCACCATGCGCACTTTCCTCCACGGGAGTAATGTCTCAAAGAGTTTACGCTTTGATCGTTCCTTGGAAGACCAGTAGTTGTTTCCGATGGACATCTGGAGGCATTCTGAAATCTGTGGACTATCAGAGTGTTGAAGAAACACAGAAATTGCATCGGAATTGAATACAACAGTCACCATGCGCACTTACCTCCATGGAAATAATCCTCAAACAGTCTACGCTTTAATCTTTCCCTGGAAGTCCAGTAGTAGTTTCCGATGCACATCTGGATTCCATCTGTAATCTGTGGACTATCAGAGTGTTGATGAAACACAGAAATTACATCGGGAAAGGAAACAACACTCATCATGCACACTTTCTTCCACGGGAGTAATGTCTCAAACAGTCTACCTTTTGATCGTTAACTGGACGACCAGTAGTAGTTTCCGATGCACATCTGGTGGCATTCTGTAATCTGTGGACTATCAGAGTGTTGATGAAACACAGACATTGCATCGGGATTGAATTCAACAGTGACAATGCGCACTTTCCTCCATGGGAGTAATGTCTCTAACAGCCTACGCGTTGATCGTTCCCTGGAAGACCAGTAGTAGTTTGCGATGCACATCTGGAGGCTTTCTGTAATCTGTGGACTATCAGAGTGTTGATGAAACACAGAAATTGCATCGGGATTGAATACAACAGTCACCATGCGCACTTTCCTCCATGGGAGTAATGTCCAAACAGTCTAGTCTTTGATCGTTCCCTGGAAGACCAGTAGTAGTTTCCGATTCACATCTGGTGGCATTCTGTAATCTGTGGACTATCAGAGTGTTGATGAAACACAGACATTGCATCGGGATTGAATTCAACAGTGACAATGCGCACTTTCCTCCATGGGAGTAATGTCTCTAACAGCCTACGCGTTGATCGTTCCCTGGAAGACCAGTAGTAGTTTGCGATGCACATCTGGAGGCTTTCTGTAATCTGTGGACTATCAGAGTGTTGATGAAACACAGACATTGCACCGGGATTAAATACAACAGTGACAATGCACACTTCCCTCCATGGGATTAATGTCTATAAGAGTCTACTCTTTGATCGTTCCCTGGAAGACCAGTAATAGTTTCCGATGCACATCTGGTGGCATTCTGTAATCTGTGGACTATCAGAGTGTTGATGAAACACAGACATTGCATCGGGATTGAATTCAACAGTGACAATGCGCACTTTCCTCCATGGGAGTAATGTCTCTAACAGCCTACGCGTTGATCGTTCCCTGGAAGACCAGTAGTAGTTTGCGATGCACATCTGGAGGCTTTCTGTAATCTGTGGACTATCAGAGTGTTGATGAAACACAGAAATTGCATCGGGATTGAATACAACAGTCACCATGCGCACTTTCCTCCATGGGAGTAATGTCTCAAACAGTGTACGCTTTGGTCGTTCCCTGGAAGACCAGTAGTAGTTTCCGATGCATATCTGGTGGCATTCTGTAATCTGTGGACTATCAGAGTGTTGATGAAACACAGACATTGCATCGGGATTGAATACAACAGTGACAATTCACACTATCCTCCATGGGAGTACTGTCTCTAAGAGTCTACGCTTTGATCGTTCCCTGGAAGACCAGTAGTAGTTTCCGACGCACATCTGGAGGCTTTCTGTAATCTGTGGACTATCAGAGTGTTGATGAAACACAGAAATTGCATCGGTATTGAATACAGCAGTCACCATGCGCACTTTCCTCCACGGGAGTAATGTCTCAAAGAGTTTACGCTTTGATCATTCCCTGGAAGACCAGTAGTTGTTTCCGATGGACATCTGGAGGCATTCTGTAATCTGTGGACTATCAGAGTGTTGAAGAAACACAGAAATTGCATCGGAATTGAATAGAACAGTCACCATGCACACTTACCTCCATGGGAATAATCCCCAAACAGTCTACGCTTTAATCTTTCCCTGGAAGTCCAGTAGTAGTTTCCGATGCACATCTGGATTCCTTCTGTAATCTGTGGACTATCAGAGTGTTGATGAAACACAGAAATTACATCGGGAAAGGAAACAACACTCATCATGCGCACTTTCCTCCACGGGAGTAATGTCTCAAACAGTCTACCTTTTGATCGTTCCCTGGACGACCAGTAGTAGTTTCCGATGCACATCTGGTGGCATTCTGTAATCTGTGGACTATCAGAGTGTTGATGAAACACAGACATTGCATCGGGATTGAATTCAACAGTGACAATGCGCACTTTCCTACATGGGAGTAATGTCTCTAACAGCCTACGCTTTGATCGTTCCCTGGAAGACCAGTAGTAGTTTGCGATGTACATCTGGAGGCTCTCTGTAATCTGTGGACTATCAGAGTGTTGATGAAACACAGAAATTGCATCGGGATTGAATACAACAGTCACCATGCGCACTTTCCTCCATGGGAGTAATGTCCCAAACATTCTAGTCTTTGATCGTTCCCTGGAAGACCAGTAGTAGTTTCCGATTCACATCCGGAGGCACTCTGTAATCTGTGGACTATCAAAATGTTGATGAAACACAGAAATTGCATCGGGATTGAATACAACAGTCAACATGCGCACTTTCCTATATGGGAGTAATGTCTCAAACAGTCTACGCTTTGGTCGTCCCCTGGAAGACCAGTAGTAGTTTCCAATGCACATCTGGTGGCATTCTGTAATCTGTGGACTATCAGAGTGTTGATGAAACACAGACATTGCACCGGGATTGAATATAACAGTGACAATGCACACTTTCCTCCATGGGAGTAATGTCTATAAGAGTCTACGCTTTGATCGTTCCCTGGAAGACCAGTAGTAGTTTCCGATGCACATCTGGTGGCACTCTGTAATCTGTGGACTATCAGAGTGTTGATGAAACACAGAAATTGCATCGGGATTGAATACAACAGTCACCATGCGCACTTTCCTCTACTGGAGGTATGTCTCAAACAGTCTACGCTTTGATCGTTCCCTGGAAGACCAGTGGTAGTTTCCGATTCACATCTAGAGGCACTCTGTAATCTGTGGACTATCAGAGTGTTGATGAAACACAGAAATTGCATCGGTATTGAATACAGCAGTCACCATGCGCACTTTCCTCCACGGGAGTAATGTCTCAAAGAGTTTACGCTTTGATCGTTCCTTGGAAGACCAGTAGATGTTTCCGATGGATATCTGGAGGCATTCTGAAATCTGTGGACTATCAGAGTGTTGAAGAAACACAGAAATTGCATCGGAATTGAATACAACAGTCACCATGCGCACTTACCTCCATGGAAATAATCCTCAAACAGTCTACGCTTTAATCTTTCCCTGGAAGTCCAGTAGTAGTTTCCGATGCACATCTGGATTCCATCTGTAATCTGTGGACTATCAGAGTGTTGATGAAACACAGAAATTACATCGGGAAAGGAAACAACACTCATCATGCACACTTTCCTCCACGGGAGTAATGTCTCAAACAGTCTACCTTTTGATCGTTAACTGGACGACCAGTAGTAGTTTCCGATGCACATCTGGTGGCATTCTGTAATCTGTGGACTATCAGAGTGTTGATGAAACACAGATATTGCATCGGGATTGAATTCAACAGTGACAATGCGCACTTTCCTCCATGGGAGTAATGTCTCTAACAGCCTACGCGTTGATCGTTCCCTGGAAGACCAGTAGTAGTTTGCGATGCACATCTGGAGGCTTTCTGTAATCTGTGGACTATCAGAGTGTTGATGAAACACAGAAATTGCATCGGGATTGAATACAACAGTCACCATGCGCACTTTCCTCCATGGGAGTAATGTCCAAACAGTCTAGTCTTTGATCGTTCCCTGGAAGACCAGTAGTAGTTTCCGATTCACATCCGGAGGCACTCTGTAATCTGTGGACTATCAAAATGTTGATGAAACACAGAAACTGCATCGGGATTGAATACAACAGTCAACATGCGCACTTTCCTCCATGGGAGTAATGTCTCAAACAGTCTACGCTTTGGTCGTTCCCTGGAAGACCAGTAGTAGTTTCCGATGCACATCTGGTGGCATTCTGTAATCTGTGGACTATCAGAGTGTTGATGAAACACAGACATTGCACCGGGATTAAATACAACAGTGACAATGCACACTTCCCTCCATGGGAGTAATGTCTATAAGAGTCTACTCTTTGATCGTTCCCTGGAAGACCAGTAATAGTTTCCGATGCACATCTGGTGGCATTCTGTAATCTGTGGACTATCAGAGTGTTGATGAAACACAGACATTGCATCGGGATTGAATTCAACAGTGACAATGCGCACTTTCCTCCATGGGAGTAATGTCTCTAACAGCCTACGCGTTGATCGTTCCCTGGAAGACCAGTAGTAGTTTGCGATGCACATCTGGAGGCTTTCTGTAATCTGTGGACTATCAGAGTGTTGATGAAACACAGAAATTGCATCGGGATTGAATACAACAGTCACCATGCGCACTTTCCTCCATGGGAGTAATGTCTCAAACAGTGTACGCTTTGGTCGTTCCCTGGAAGACCAGTAGTAGTTTCCGATGCATATCTGGTGGCATTCTGTAATCTGTGGACTATCAGAGTGTTGATGAAACACAGACATTGCATCGGGATTGAATACAACAGTGACAAATCACACTATCCTCCATGGGAGTACTGTCTCTAAGAGTCTACGCTTTGATCGTTCCCTGGAAGACCAGTAGTAGTTTCCGATGCACATCTGGAGGCTTTCTGTAATCTGTGGACTATCAGAGTGTTGATGAAACACAGAAATTGCATCGGTATTGAATACAGCAGTCACCATGCGCACTTTCCTCCACGGGAGTAATGTCTCAAAGAGTTTACGCTTTGATCATTCCTTGGAAGACCAGTAGTTGTTTCCGATGGACATCTGGAGGCATTCTGTAATCTGTGGACTATCAGAGTGTTGAAGAAACACAGAAATTGCATCGGAATTGAATAGAACAGTCACCATGCACACTTACCTCCATGGGAATAATCCCCAAACAGTCTACGCTTTAATCTTTCCCTGGAAGTCCAGTAGTAGTTTCCGATGCACATCTGGATTCCTTCTGTAATCTGTGGACTATCAGAGTGTTGATGAAACACAGAAATTACATCGGGAAAGGAAACAACACTCATCATGCGCACTTTCCTCCACGGGAGTAATGTCTCAAACAGTCTACCTTTTGATCGTTCCCTGGACGACCAGTAGTAGTTTCCGATGCACATCTGGTGGCATTCTGTAATCTGTGGACTATCAGAGTGTTGATGAAATACAGACATTGCATCGGGATTGAATTCAACAGTGCCAATGCGCACTTTCCTACATGGGAGTAATGTCTCTAACAGCCTACGCTTTGATCGTTCCCTGGAAGACCAGTAGTAGTTTGCGATGTACATCTGGAGGCTCTCTGTAATCTGTGGACTATCAGAGTGTTGATGAAACACAGAAATTGCATCGGGATTGAATACAACAGTCACCATGCGCACTTTCCTCCATGGGAGTAATGTCCCAAACATTCTAGTCTTTGATCGTTCCCTGGAAGACCAGTAGTAGTTTGCGATGTACATCTGGAGGCTTTCTGTAATCTGTGGACTATCAAAATGTTGATGAAACACAGAAATTGCATCGGGATTGAATACAACAGTCAACATGCGCACTTTCCTATATGGGAGTAATGTCTCAAACAGTCTACGCTTTGGTCGTTCCCTGGAAGACCAGTAGTAGTTTCCAATGCACATCTGGTGGCATTCTGTAATCTGTGGACTATCAGAGTGTTGATGAAACACAGACATTGCACCGGGATTGAATATAACAGTGACAATGCACACATTCCTCCATGGGAGTAATGTCTATAAGAGTCTACGCTTTGATCGTTCCCTGGAAGACCAGTAGTAGTTTCCGATGCACATCTGGTGGCACTCTGTAATCTGTGGACTATCAGAGTGTTGATGAAACACAGAAATTGCATCGGGATTGAATACAACAGTCACCATGCGCACTTTTCTCCATGGGAGTAATGTCTCAAAGAGCCTACGCTTGTATCGTTCCCTGGAAGACCAGTAGAAGTTTCCGAGCTCATCAGGAGGATTTCTGTTACCTTTGGACTATGAGACTGTTGATGAAACAGAGAAATTGCATCGGGATTGAATACAACAGTCACCATGCGCACTTTCCTCCATGGGAGTAATGTCTCAAACAGTCTACGCTCTGATCGTTCCCTGGAATACCAATAGTAGGTTCCGATGCACATCTGGAGGCATTGTGTTACCTGTGGAGTATCAGAGTGTTGATGAAACACAGAAATTGCATCGGGATTGAATACAACAGTCACCATGCGCACTTTCCTACATGGGAGTAATGTCTCAAACTGTCTACTCTTTGGTCGTTCCCTGGAAGACCAGTAGTAGTTTCCGATGCATATCTGGTGGCATTCTGTAATCTGTGGACTATCAGAGTGTTGATGAAACACAGACATTGGATCGGGATTGAATACAACAGTGACAATTCACACTATCCTCCGTGGGAGTAATGTCTCTAAGAGTCTACGCTTTGATCGTTCCCTGGAAGACCAGTAGTGGTTTCCGATGCACATCTGCAGGCTTTCTGTAATCTGTGGACTATCAGAGTGTTGATGAAACACAGAAATTGCATCGGGATTGAATACAACAGTCACTATGCGCATATTTCTCAATCTGAGTAATTCTCAAACAGTCTACGCTTTGGTCGTTCCCTGGAAGTCCAGTAGTAGTTTCGGATGCACATCTGGTGGCATTCTGTAATCTGTGGACTATCAGAGTATTGATGAAACACAGAAATTGCATCGGGACTGAATACAACAGTCACCATGCGCACTTTCCTCTACTGGAGGTATGTCTCAAACAGTCTACGCTTTGATCGTTCCCTGGAAGACCAGTGGTAGTTCCCGATTCACATCTAGAGGCACTCCGTAATCTGTGGACTATCAGAGTGTTGATGAAACACAGAAATTGCATCGGTATTGAATACAGCAGTCACCATGCGCACTTTCCTCCACGGGAGTAATGTCTCAAAGAGTTTACGCTTTGATCGTTGCTTGGAAGACCAGTAGTTGTTTCCGATGGACATCTGGAGGCATTCTGAAATCTGTGGACTATCAGAGTGTTGAAGAAACACAGAAATTGCATCGGAATTGAATACAACAGTCACCATGCGCACTTACCTCCATGGAAATAATCCTCAAACAGTCTACGCTTTAATCTTTCCCTGGAAGTCCAGTAGTAGTTTCCGATGCACATCTGGATTCCTTCTGTAATCTGTGGACTATCAGAGTGTTGATGAAACACAGAAATTACATCGGGAAAGGAAACAACACTCATCATGCGCACTTTCCTCCTCGGGAGTTATGTCTCAAACAGTCTACCTTTTGATCGTTAACTGGACGACCAGTCGTAGTTTCCGATGCACATCTGGTGCCATTCTGTAATCTATGGACTATCAGAGTGTTGATGAAACACAGACATTGCATCGGGATTGAATTCAACAGTGACAATGCGCACTTTCCTCCATGGGAGTAATGTCTCTAACAGCCTACGCGTTGATCGTTCCCTGGAAGACCAGTAGTAGTTTGCGATGCACATCTGGAGGCTTTCTGTAATCTGTGGACTATCAGAGTGTTGATGAAACACAGAAATTGCATCGGGATTGAATACAACAGTCACCATGCGCACTTTCCTCCATGGGAGTAATGTCCCAAACAGTCTAGTCTTTGATCGTTCCCTGGAAGACCAGTAGTAGTTTCCGATTCACATCCGGAGGCACTCTGTAATCTGTGGACTATCAAAATGTTGATGAAACACAGAAACTGCATCGGGATTGAATACAACAGTCAACATGCGCACTTTCCTCCATGGGAGTAATGTCTCAAACAGCCTACGCTTTGATCGTTCCCTGGAAGACCAGTAGTAGTTTGCGATGCACATCTGGAGACTTTCTGTAACCTGTGGATTATCAGAGTGTTGATGAAACACAGAAATTGCTTCGGGATTGAATACAACAGTCACCATGCGCACTTTTCTCCATGGGAGTAATATCTCAAACAGCCTACGCTTTGATCGTTCCCTAGAAGACCAGTAGTAGTTTCCGAGGCCATCTGTAGGATTTCTGTTATCTTTGGACTATCAGACTGTTGATGAAAAACAGAAATTGCATCGTGATTGAATACAACAGTCACCATGCGCACTTTCCTCCATGGAAGTAATGTCTCAAACAGTCTACGCTTTGATCGTTCCTTGGAAGACCAGTAGTAGTTTCCGATGCACATCTGGAGGCATTGTGTAATCTGTGGAGTATCAGAGTGTTAATGAAACACAGAAATTGCATCGGGATTGAATACAACAGTCACCATGCGCACTTTCCTCCTTGGGAGTAATGTCTCAAACAGTCTACGATTTGATCGTTCCCCGGAAGACCAGTAGTAGTTACCGATGCACATCTGGATTCATTTTGAAATCTGTGGACTATCAGACTGTTGATGAAACACAGAAATTGCATCGTGATTGAATACAACAGTCACCATGCGCACTTTCCTCCATGGGAGTAATGTCTCAAACAGTCTAGTCTTTGATCGTTTCCTGGAAGACCAGTAGTAGTTACCGATTCACATCTGGAGGCACTCTGTAATCTGTGGACTATCAAAATGTTGATGAAACACAGAAATTGCATCGGGATTGAATACAACAGTCACCATGCGCACTTTCCTCCATGAGAGTAATATCTCAAACAGCCTACGCTTTGATCGTTCCCTAGAAGACCAGTAGTAGTTTCCGAGGCCATCTGTAGGATTTCTGTTATCTTTGGACTATCAGACTGTTGATGAAAAACAGAAATTGCATCGTGATTGAATACAACAGTCACCATGCGCACTTTCCTACATGGGAGTAATGTCTCAAACAGTCTACGCTTTGATCGTTCCCTGGAAGACCAGTAGTAGTTTCCGATGCACATCTTGAGGCATTCTGTAATCTGTGGACTATCAGGTTGTTGATGAAACACAGAAATTGCATCGGGATTGAATACAACAGTCTCCATGCGCACTTCCCTCCATGGGAGCAATGTCTCAAACAGTCTACGCTTTGATCGTTCCCAGGAAGACCAGTATCAGTTACCGATGCACATCTGGAGGCATTCTGTAATCTATGGACCTTCAAAGTGTTGATGAAACACAGATATTGAATCGGGATTAAATACAACAGTCACCATCGGCACTTACCTCCATGTTAGTAATGTCACAAACAGTCTACGCTTTGATCGTTCTCTGGATGACCAGTGTTATTTTCCGATGCACATTTTTTAGGCATTCTGTAATCTGTGGACTATCAGAGAGTTGATGAAACACAGAAAATGCATCGGGATTGAATACAACAGTGACAATGCGCACTTTCTTCCATGTGAGTAATGTCTCAAACAGCCTACGCTTTGATCGTTCCCTGGAAGACCAGTAGTAGTTTGCGATGCACATCTGGAGACTTTCTGTAATCTGTGGACTATCAGAGTGTTGATGAAACACAGAAATTGCATCGGGATTGAATACAACAGTCACCATGCGCACTTTCCTCCATGGGAGTAATGTCTCAAACAGTCTAGTCTTTGATCGTTTCCTGGAAGACCAGTAGTAGTTTCCGATTCACATCTGGAGGCACTTTGTAATCTGTGGACTATCAAAATGTTGATGAAACACAGAAATTGCATCGGGATTGAATTCAACAGTGACAATGCGCACTTTCCTACATGGGAGTAATGTCTCAAACAGTCTACGCTTTGGTCGTTCCCTGGAAGACCAGTAGTAGTTTCCGATGCACATCTGGTGGCATTCTGTAATCTTTGGACTATCAGAGTGTTTATGAAACACAGACATTGCATCGGGATTGAATACAACAGTGACAATGCACACTTTCCTCCATGGGAGTAATGTCTATAAGAGTCTACGCTTTGATCGTTCCCTGGAAGACCAGTAGTAGTTACGGATGCACATCTGGAGGCTTTCTGTAATCTGTGGACTATCAGAGTGTTGATAAAACACAGAAATTGCATCGGGATTGAATACAACAGTCACCATGCGCACTTTCCTCCTTGTGAGTAATGTCTCAAACAGTCTACGATTTGATCGTTCCCCGGAAGACCAGTAGTAGTTACCGATGCACATCTGGATTCATTTTGAAATCTGTGGACTATCAGACTGTTGATGAAACACAGAAATTGCATCGTGATTGAATACAACAGTCACCATGCCCACCTTCCTCCATGGGAGTAATGTCTCAAAGGGTTTTCGCTTTGATCGTTCCCTGGAAGACCAGTAGTAGTTTCCGATGCACATCTTGAGGCATTCTGTAATCTGTGGACTATCAGGTTGTTGATGAAACACAGAAATTGCATCGGGATTGAATACAACAGTCTCCATGCGCACTTCCCTCCATGGGAGCAATGTCTCAAACAGTCTACGCTTTGATCGTTCCCTGGAAGACCAGTATCAGTTACCGATGCACATCTGGAGGCATTCTGTAATCTATGGACCTTCAAAGTGTTGATGAAACACAGATATTGAATCGGGATTAAATACAACAGTCACCATCGGCACTTACCTCCATGTTAGTAATGTCTCAAACAGTCTACGCTTTGATCGTTCCCTGGATGACCAGTGTTATTTTCCGATGCACATTTTTTAGGCATTCTGTAATCTGTGGACTATCAGAGTGTTGATGAAACACAGAAATTACATCGGGAAAGGAAACGACACTCATCATGCGCACTTTCCTCCACTTGAGTAATGTCTCAAACAGTCTACACTTTGATCGTTCCCTGGAAGACCAGTAGAAGTTTCAGATGCACATCTGGTGGCATTCTGTAATCTGTGGACTATCAGAGTGTTGATGAAACACAGACATTGCATCGGGATTGAATACAACAGTGACAATGCACACTTTCCTCCATGGGAGTAATGTCTCAAACAGCCTACGCTTTGATCGTTCCCTGGAAGACCAGTAGTAGTTTGCGATGCACATCTGGAAACTTTCTGTAATCTGTGGACTATCAGAGTGTTGATGAAACACAGAAATTGCATCGGGATTGAATACAACAGTCACCATGCGCACTTTCCTCCATGGGAGTAATGTCTCAAACAGTCTACGCTTTGGTCGTTCCCTGGAAGACCAGTAGTAGTTTCCGATGCACATCTGGTGGCATCCTGTAATCTGTGGACTATCAGAGTGTTGATGAAACACAGACATTGCATCGGGATTGAATACAACAGTGACAATGCACACTTTCCTCCATGGGAGTAATGTCTATAAGAGTCTACGCTTTGATCGTTCCCTGGAAGACCAGTAGTAGTTACGGATGCACATCTGGAGGCTTTCTGTAATCTGTGGACTATCAGAGTGTTGATAAAACACAGAAATTGCATCGGGATTGAATACAACAGTCACCATGCGCACTTACCTCCATGGGAGTAATGTCTCTAACAGCCTACGCTTTGATCTTTCCCTGGAAGACCAGTAGTAGTTTGCGATGCACATCTGGAGACATTCTGTAACCTGTGGATTATCAGAGTGTTGATGAAACACAGAAATTGCTTCGGGATTGAATACAACAGTCACCATGCGCACTTTCCTCCATGGGAGTAATATCTCAAACAGCCTACGCTTTGATCGTTCCCTAGAAGACCAGTAGTAGTTTCCGAGGCCATCTGTAGGATTTCTGTTATCTTTGGACTATCAGACTGTTGATGAAAAACAGAAATTGCATCGTGATTGAATACAACAGTCACCATGCGCACTTTCCTACATGGGAGTAATGTCTCAAACAGTCTACGCTTTGATCGTTCCTTGGAAGACCAGTAGTAGTTTCCGATGCACATCTGGAGGCATTGTGTAATCTGTGGAGTATCAGAGTGTTAATGAAACACAGAAATTGCATCGGGATTGAATACAACAGTCACCATGCGCACTTTCCTCCTTGGGAGTAATGTCTCAAACAGTCTACGATTTGATAGTTCCCCGGAAGACCAGTAGTAGTTACCGATGCACATCTGGATTCATTTTGAAATCTGTGGACTATCAGACTGTTGATGAAACACAGAAATTGCATCGTGATTGAATACAACAGTCACCATGCGCACTTTCCTCCATGGGAGTAATGTCTCAAACAGTCTAGTCTTTGATCGTTTCCTGGAAGACCAGTAGTAGTTTCCGATTCACATCTGGAGGCACTCTGTAATCTGTGGACTATCAAAATGTTGATGAAACACAGAAATTGCATCGGGATTGAATACAACAGTCACCATGCGCACTTTCCTCCATGGGAGTAATATCTCAAACAGCCTACTCTTTGATCGTTCCCTAGATGACCAGTAGTAGTTTCCGAGGCCATCTGTAGGATTTCTGTTATCTTTGGACTATCAGACTGTTGATGAAAAACAGAAATTGCATCGTGATTGAATACAACAGTCACCATGCGCACTTTCCTACATGGGAGTAATGTCTCAAACAGTCTACGCTTTGATCGTTCCCTGGAAGACCAATAGTAGTTTCCGATGCATATCTGGAGGCATTGTGTAACCTGTGGATTATCAGAGTGTTGATGAAACACAGAAATTGCTTCGGGATTGAATACAACAGTCACCATGCCCACCTTCCTCCATGGGAGTAATGTCTCAAAGGGTTGTCGCTTTGATCGTTCCCTGGAAGACCAGTAGTAGTTTCCGATGCACATCTTGAGGCATTCTGTAATCTGTGGACTATCAGGTTGTTGATGAAACACAGAAATTGCATCGGGATTGAATACAACAGTCTCCATGCGCACTTCCCTCCATGGGAGCAATGTCTCAAACAGTCTGCGCTTTGATCGTTCCCTGGAAGACCAGTATCAGTTACCGATGCACATCTGGAGGCATTCTGTAATCTATGGACCTTCAAAGTGTTGATGAAACACAGATATTGAATCGGGATTAAATACAATAGTCACCATCGGCACTTACCTCCATGTTAGTAATGTCACAAACAGTCTACGCTTTGATCGTTCCCTGGATGACCAGTGTTATTTTCCGATGCACATTTTTTAGGCATTCTGTAATCTGTGGACTATCAGAGAGTTGATGAAACACAGAAAATGCATCGGGATTGAATACAACAGTGACAATGCGCACTTTCCTCCATGGGAGTAATGTCTCAAACAGCCTACGCTTTGATCGTCCCCTGGAAGACCAGTAGTAGTTTGCGATGCACATCTGGAGACTTTCTGTAATCTGTGGACTATCAGAGTGTTGATGAAACACAGAAATTGCATCGGGATTGAATACAACAGTCACCATGCGCACTTTCCTCCATGGGAGTAATGTCTCAAACAGTCTAGTCTTTGATCGTTTCCTGGAAGACCAGTAGTAGTTTCCGATTCACATCTGGAGGCACTTTGTAATCTGTGGACTATCAAAATGTTGATGAAACACAGAAATTGCATCGGGATTGAATACAACAGTCACCATGCGCACTTTCCTCCATGGGAGTAATGTCTCAAACAGTCTACGCTTTGGTCGTTCCCTGGAAGACCAGTAGTAGTTTCCGATGCACATCTGGTGGCATTCTGTAATCTGTGGACTATCAGAGTGTTGATGAAACACAGAAATTGCATCGGGATTGAATACAACAGTCACCATGCGCACTTTCCTCCATGGGAGTAATGTCTCAAACAGTCTAGTCTTTGATCGTTCCCTGGAAGACCAGTAGTAGTTTCCGATTCACATCTGGTAGGCACTCTGTAATCTGTGGACTATCAAAATGTTGATGAAACACAGAAATTGCATCGGGATTGAATACAACAGTCACCATGCGCACTTTCCTCCATGGGAGTAATGTCTCAAACAGTCTACGCTTTGGTCGTACCCTGGAAGACCAGTAGTAGTTTCCGATGCACATCTGGTGGCATTCTGTAATCTTTGGACTATCAGAGTGTTGATGAAACACAGACATTGCATCGGGATTGAATACAACAGTGACAATGCACACTTTCCTCCATGGGAGTAATGTCTATAAGAGTCTACGCTTTGATCGTTCCCTGGAAGACCAGTAGTAGTTACGGATGCACATCTGGAGGCTTTCTGTAATCTGTGGACTATCAGAGTGTTGATAAAACACAGAAATTGCATCGGGATTGAATACAACAGTCACCATGCGCACTTACCTCCATGGGAGTAATTTCGCAAACAGTCTACGCTTTGATCGTTCCCTGGAAGACCAGTAGTAGTTTCCGATTCACATCTGGAGGCACTCTGTGATCTGTGGACTATCAGAGTGTTGATAAAACACAGAAATTGCATCGGGATTGTATACAACAGTCACCATGCGCACTTTTCTCCATGGGAGTAATATCTCAAACAGCCTACGCTTTGATCATTCCCTAGAAGGCCAGTAGTAGTTTCCGAGGCCATCTGTAGGATTTCTGTTATCTTTGGACTATCAGACTGTTGATGAAAAACAGAAATTGCATCGTGATTGAATACAACAGTCACCATGCGCACTTTCCTCCATGGAAGTAATGTCTCAAACAGTCTACGCTTTGATCGTTCCTTGGAAGACCAGTAGTAGTTTCCGATGCACATCTGGAGGCATTGTGTAATCTGTGGAGTATCAGAGTGTTAATGAAACACAGAA
The DNA here is from genome assembly GCF_023897955.1 of Schistocerca gregaria. Lineage (NCBI taxonomy): Eukaryota > Metazoa > Arthropoda > Insecta > Orthoptera > Acrididae > Schistocerca > Schistocerca gregaria. The sequence goes on along the minus strand of NC_064929.1, from coordinate 100,327,518 downwards.
ATTGCATCGGGATTGAATACAACAGTCACCATGCGCACTTTCCTCCTTGTGAGTAATGTCTCAAACAGTCTACGATTAGATCGTTCCCCGGAAGACCAGTAGTAGTTACCGATGCACATCTGGATTCATTTTGAAATCTGTGGACTATCAGACTGTTGATGAAACACAGAAATTGCATCGTGATTGAATACAACAGTCACCATGCCCACCTTCCTCCATGGGAGTAATGTCTCAAAGGGTTTTCGCTTTGATCGTTCCCTGGAAGACCAGTAGTAGTTTCCGATGCACATCTTGAGGCATTCTGTAATCTGTGGACTATCAGGTTGTTGATGAAACACAGAAATTGCATCGGGATTGAATACAACAGTCTCCATGCGCACTTCCCTCCATGGGAGCAATGTCTCAAACAGTCTACGCTTTGATCGTTCCCTGGAAGACCAGTATCAGTTACAGATGCACATCTGGAGGCATTCTGTAATCTATGGACCTTCAAAGTGTTGATGAAACACAGATATTGAATCGGGATTAAATACAACAGTCACCATCGGCACTTACCTCCATGTTAGTAATGTCTCAAACAGTCTACGCTTTGATCGTTCCCTGGATGACCAGTGTTATTTTCCGATGCACATTTTTTAGGCACTCTGTAATCTGTGGACTATCAGAGTGTTGATGAAACACAGAAATTACATCGGGAAAGGAAACGACACTCATCATGCGCACTTTCCTCCACTTGAGTAATGTCTCAAACAGTCTACACTTTGATCGTTCCCTGGAAGACCAGTAGAAGTTTCCGATGCACATCTGGTGGCATTCTGTAATCTGTGGACTATCAGAGTGTTGATGAAACACAGACATTGCATCGGGATTGAATACAACAGTGACAATGCGCACTTTCCTCCATGGGAGTAATGTCTCAAACAGCCTACGCTTTGATCGTTCCCTGGAAGACCAGTAGTAGTTTGCGATGCACATCTGGAAACTTTCTGTAATCTGTGGACTATCAGAGTGTTGATGAAACACAGAAATTGCATCGGGATTGAATACAACAGTCACCATGCGCACTTTCCTCCATGGGAGTAATGTCTCAAACAGTCTAGTCTTTGATCGTTTCCTGGAAGACCAGTAGTAGTTTCCGATTCACATCTGGAGGCACTCTGTAATCTGTGGACTATCAAAATGTTGATGAAACACAGAAATTGCATCGGGATTGAATACAACAGTCACCATGCGCACTTTCCTCCATGGGAGTAATATCTCAAACAGCCTACTCTTTGATCGTTCCCTAGATGACCAGTAGTAGTTTCCGAGGCCATCTGTAGGATTTCTGTTATCTTTGGACTATCAGACTGTTGATGAAAAACAGAAATTGCATCGTGATTGAATACAACAGTCACCATGCGCACTTTCCTACATGGGAGTAATGTCTCAAACAGTCTACGCTTTGATCGTTCCCTGGAAGACCAATAGTAGTTTCCGATGCATATCTGGAGGCATTGTGTAACCTGTGGATTATCAGAGTGTTGATGAAACACAGAAATTGCTTCGGGATTGAATACAACAGTCACCATGCCCACCTTCCTCCATGGGAGTAATGTCTCAAAGGGTTGTCGCTTTGATCGTTCCCTGGAAGACCAGTAGTAGTTTCCGATGCACATCTTGAGGCATTCTGTAATCTGTGGACTATCAGGTTGTTGATGAAACACAGAAATTGCATCGGGATTGAATACAACAGTCTCCATGCGCACTTCCCTCCATGGGAGCAATGTCTCAAACAGTCTGCGCTTTGATCGTTCCCTGGAAGACCAGTATCAGTTACCGATGCACATCTGGAGGCATTCTGTAATCTATGGACCTTCAAAGTGTTGATGAAACACAGATATTGAATCGGGATTAAATACAATAGTCACCATCGGCACTTACCTCCATGTTAGTAATGTCACAAACAGTCTACGCTTTGATCGTTCCCTGGATGACCAGTGTTATTTTCCGATGCACATTTTTTAGGCATTCTGTAATCTGTGGACTATCAGAGAGTTGATGAAACACAGAAAATGCATCGGGATTGAATACAACAGTGACAATGCGCACTTTCCTCCATGGGAGTAATGTCTCAAACAGCCTACGCTTTGATCGTCCCCTGGAAGACCAGTAGTAGTTTGCGATGCACATCTGGAGACTTTCTGTAATCTGTGGACTATCAGAGTGTTGATGAAACACAGAAATTGCATCGGGATTGAATACAACAGTCACCATGCGCACTTTCCTCCATGGGAGTAATGTCTCAAACAGTCTAGTCTTTGATCGTTTCCTGGAAGACCAGTAGTAGTTTCCGATTCACATCTGGAGGCACTTTGTAATCTGTGGACTATCAAAATGTTGATGAAACACAGAAATTGCATCGGGATTGAATACAACAGTCACCATGCGCACTTTCCTCCATGGGAGTAATGTCTCAAACAGTCTACGCTTTGGTCGTTCCCTGGAAGACCAGTAGTAGTTTCCGATGCACATCTGGTGGCATTCTGTAATCTGTGGACTATCAGAGTGTTGATGAAACACAGAAATTGCATCGGGATTGAATACAACAGTCACCATGCGCACTTTCCTCCATGGGAGTAATGTCTCAAACAGTCTAGTCTTTGATCGTTCCCTGGAAGACCAGTAGTAGTTTCCGATTCACATCTGGTAGGCACTCTGTAATCTGTGGACTATCAAAATGTTGATGAAACACAGAAATTGCATCGGGATTGAATACAACAGTCACCATGCGCACTTTCCTCCATGGGAGTAATGTCTCAAACAGTCTACGCTTTGGTCGTACCCTGGAAGACCAGTAGTAGTTTCCGATGCACATCTGGTGGCATTCTGTAATCTTTGGACTATCAGAGTGTTGATGAAACACAGACATTGCATCGGGATTGAATACAACAGTGACAATGCACACTTTCCTCCATGGGAGTAATGTCTATAAGAGTCTACGCTTTGATCGTTCCCTGGAAGACCAGTAGTAGTTACGGATGCACATCTGGAGGCTTTCTGTAATCTGTGGACTATCAGAGTGTTGATAAAACACAGAAATTGCATCGGGATTGAATACAACAGTCACCATGCGCACTTACCTCCATGGGAGTAATTTCGCAAACAGTCTACGCTTTGATCGTTCCCTGGAAGACCAGTAGTAGTTTCCGATTCACATCTGGAGGCACTCTGTGATCTGTGGACTATCAGAGTGTTGATAAAACACAGAAATTGCATCGGGATTGTATACAACAGTCACCATGCGCACTTTTCTCCATGGGAGTAATATCTCAAACAGCCTACGCTTTGATCATTCCCTAGAAGGCCAGTAGTAGTTTCCGAGGCCATCTGTAGGATTTCTGTTATCTTTGGACTATCAGACTGTTGATGAAAAACAGAAATTGCATCGTGATTGAATACAACAGTCACCATGCGCACTTTCCTCCATGGAAGTAATGTCTCAAACAGTCTACGCTTTGATCGTTCCTTGGAAGACCAGTAGTAGTTTCCGATGCACATCTGGAGGCATTGTGTAATCTGTGGAGTATCAGAGTGTTAATGAAACACAGAAATTGCATCGGGATTGAATACAACAGTCACCATGCGCACTTTCCTCCTTGTGAGTAATGTCTCAAACAGTCTACGATTAGATCGTTCCCCGGAAGACCAGTAGTAGTTACCGATGCACATCTGGATTCATTTTGAAATCTGTGGACTATCAGACTGTTGATGAAACACAGAAATTGCATCGTGATTGAATACAACAGTCACCATGCCCACCTTCCTCCATGGGAGTAATGTCTCAAAGGGTTTTCGCTTTGATCGTTCCCTGGAAGACCAGTAGTAGTTTCCGATGCACATCTTGAGGCATTCTGTAATCTGTGGACTATCAGAGAGTTGATGAAACACAGAAAATGCATCGGGATTGAATACAACAGTGACAATGCGCACTTTCCTCCATGGGAGTAATGTCTCAAACAGCCTACGCTTTGATCGTCCCCTGGAAGACCAGTAGTAGTTTGCGATGCACATCTGGAGACTTTCTGTAATCTGTGGACTATCAGAGTGTTGATGAAACACAGAAATTGCATCGGGATTGAATACAACAGTCACCATGCGCACTTTCCTCCATGGGAGTAATGTCTCAAACAGTCTAGTCTTTGATCGTTTCCTGGAAGACCAGTAGTAGTTTCCGATTCACATCTGGAGGCACTTTGTAATCTGTGGACTATCAAAATGTTGATGAAACACAGAAATTGCATCGGGATTGAATACAACAGTCACCATGCGCACTTTCCTCCATGGGAGTAATGTCTCAAACAGTCTACGCTTTGGTCGTTCCCTGGAAGACCAGTAGTAGTTTCCGATGCACATCTGGTGGCATTCTGTAATCTGTGGACTATCAGAGTGTTGATGAAACACAGAAATTGCATCGGGATTGAATACAACAGTCACCATGCGCACTTTCCTCCATGGGAGTAATGTCTCAAACAGTCTAGTCTTTGATCGTTCCCTGGAAGACCAGTAGTAGTTTCCGATTCACATCTGGTAGGCACTCTGTAATCTGTGGACTATCAAAATGTTGATGAAACACAGAAATTGCATCGGGATTGAATACAACAGTCACCATGCGCACTTTCCTCCATGGGAGTAATGTCTCAAACAGTCTACGCTTTGGTCGTACCCTGGAAGACCAGTAGTAGTTTCCGATGCACATCTGGTGGCATTCTGTAATCTTTGGACTATCAGAGTGTTGATGAAACACAGACATTGCATCGGGATTGAATACAACAGTGACAATGCACACTTTCCTCCATGGGAGTAATGTCTATAAGAGTCTACGCTTTGATCGTTCCCTGGAAGACCAGTAGTAGTTACGGATGCACATCTGGAGGCTTTCTGTAATCTGTGGACTATCAGAGTGTTGATAAAACACAGAAATTGCATCGGGATTGAATACAACAGTCACCATGCGCACTTACCTCCATGGGAGTAATTTCGCAAACAGTCTACGCTTTGATCGTTCCCTGGAAGACCAGTAGTAGTTTCCGATTCACATCTGGAGGCACTCTGTGATCTGTGGACTATCAGAGTGTTGATAAAACACAGAAATTGCATCGGGATTGTATACAACAGTCACCATGCGCACTTTTCTCCATGGGAGTAATATCTCAAACAGCCTACGCTTTGATCATTCCCTAGAAGGCCAGTAGTAGTTTCCGAGGCCATCTGTAGGATTTCTGTTATCTTTGGACTATCAGACTGTTGATGAAAAACAGAAATTGCATCGTGATTGAATACAACAGTCACCATGCGCACTTTCCTCCATGGAAGTAATGTCTCAAACAGTCTACGCTTTGATCGTTCCTTGGAAGACCAGTAGTAGTTTCCGATGCACATCTGGAGGCATTGTGTAATCTGTGGAGTATCAGAGTGTTAATGAAACACAGAAATTGCATCGGGATTGAATACAACAGTCACCATGCGCACTTTCCTCCTTGTGAGTAATGTCTCAAACAGTCTACGATTAGATCGTTCCCCGGAAGACCAGTAGTAGTTACCGATGCACATCTGGATTCATTTTGAAATCTGTGGACTATCAGACTGTTGATGAAACACAGAAATTGCATCGTGATTGAATACAACAGTCACCATGCCCACCTTCCTCCATGGGAGTAATGTCTCAAAGGGTTTTCGCTTTGATCGTTCCCTGGAAGACCAGTAGTAGTTTCCGATGCACATCTTGAGGCATTCTGTAATCTGTGGACTATCAGGTTGTTGATGAAACACAGAAATTGCATCGGGATTGAATACAACAGTCTCCATGCGCACTTCCCTCCATGGGAGCAATGTCTCAAACAGTCTACGCTTTGATCGTTCCCTGGAAGACCAGTATCAGTTACAGATGCACATCTGGAGGCATTCTGTATTCTATGGACCTTCAAAGTGTTGATGAAACACAGATATTGAATCGGGATTAAATACAACAGTCACCATCGGCACTTACCTCCATGTTAGTAATGTCTCAAACAGTCTACGCTTTGATCGTTCCCTGGATGACCAGTGTTATTTTCCGATGCACATTTTTTAGGCACTCTGTAATCTGTGGACTATCAGAGTGTTGATGAAACACAGAAATTACATCGGGAAAGGAAACGACACTCATCATGCGCACTTTCCTCCACTTGAGTAATGTCTCAAACAGTCTACACTTTGATCGTTCCCTGGAAGACCAGTAGAAGTTTCCGATGCACATCTGGTGGCATTCTGTAATCTGTGGACTATCAGAGTGTTGATGAAACACAGACATTGCATCGGGATTGAATACAACAGTGACAATGCGCACTTTCCTCCATGGGAGTAATGTCTCAAACAGCCTACGCTTTGATCGTTCCCTGGAAGACCAGTAGTAGTTTGCGATGCACATCTGGAAACTTTCTGTAATCTGTGGACTATCAGAGTGTTGATGAAACACAGAAATTGCATCGGGATTGAATACAACAGTCACCATGCGCACTTTCCTCCATGGGAGTAATGTCTCAAACAGTCTAGTCTTTGTTCGTTTCCTGGAAGACCAGTAGTAGTTTCCGATTCACATCTGGAGGCACTCTGTAATCTGTGGACTATCAAAATGTTGATGAAACACAGAAATTGCATCGGGATTGAATACAACAGTCACCATGCGCACTTTCCTCCATGGGAGTAATGTCTCAAACAGTCTACGCTTTGGTCGTTCCCTGGAAGACCAGTAGTAGTTTCCGATGCACATCTGGTGGCATTCTGTAATCTGTGGACTATCAGAGTGTTGATGAAACACAGACATTGCATCGGGATTGAATACAACAGTGACAATGCACACTTTCCTCCATGGGAGTAATGTCTATAAGAGTCTACGCTTTGATCGTTCCCTGGAAGACCAGTAGTAGTTACAGATGCACATCTGGAGGCTTTCTGTAATCTGTGGACTATCAGAGTGTTGATAAAACACAGAAATTGCATCGGGATTGAATACAACAGTCACCATGCGCACTTACCTCCATGGGAGTAATTTCGCAAACAGTCTACGCTTTGATCGTTCCCTGGAAAACCAGTAGTAGTTTCCGATTCACATCTGGAGGCACTCTGTGATCTGTGGACTATCAGAGTGTTGATGAAACACTGAAATTGCATCGGGATTGTATACAACAGTCACCATGCGCACTTTTCTCCATGGGAGTAATATCTCAAACAGCCTACGCTTTGATCGTTCCCTAGAAGACCAGTAGTAGTTTCCGAGGCCATCTGTAGGATTTTTGTTAACTTTGGACTATCAGACTGTTGATGAAAAACAGAAATTGCATCGTGATTGAATACAACAGTCACCATGCGCACTTTCCTCCATGGAAGTAATGTCTCAAACAGTCTACGCTTTGATCGTTCCTTGGAAGACCAGTAGTAGTTTCCGATGCACATCTGGAGGCATTGTGTAATCTGTGGAGTATCAGAGTGTTAATGAAACACAGAAATTGCATCGGGATTGAATACAACAGTCACCATGCGCACTTTCCTCCTTGGGAGTAATGTCTCAAACAGTCTACGATTTGATCGTTCCCCGGAAGACCAGTAGTAGTTACCGATGCACATCTGGATTCATTTTGAAATCTGTGGACTATCAGACTGTTGATGAAACACAGAAATTGCATCATGATTGAATACAACAGTCACCATGCGCACTTTCCTCCATGGAAGTAATGTCTCAAACAGTCGACGCTTTGATCGTTCCTTGGAAGACCAGTAGTAGTTTCCGATGCACATCTGGAGGCATTGTGTAATCTGTGGAGTATCAGAGTGTTGATGAAACACAGAAATTGCATCGGGATTGAATACAACAGTCACCATGCGCACTTTCTTCCATGAGAGTAATATCCCTAACAGTCCACGCTTTGATCATTCCCTGGAAGACCGTAAGTAGTTTCCGATGCACATCTGGAGGCATTCTGTAATCTGTGGACTGTCAGACTGTTGATGAAACATAGAAATTGCATCGGGATTTAATACAACAATCACCATGCGCACTTTCCTCCATTGGAATAAGGTCGCAAACAGTCTACGCTTTTATTGTTCCCTGGAAGACCAGTAGTAGTTTCCGAGCTCTTCTGGAGGATTTCTGTTATCTCTGGACTATCAGACTGTTGATGAAACAGAGAAATTGCATCGGGATTGAATATAACAGTCACCATGCGCACTTTCCTCCATGGGAGTAATGTCTCAAACAGTCTACGCTTTGATCGTTCCCTGGAAGACCAATAGCAGGTTACGATGTACATCTGGAGGCATTGTGTAACCTGTGGAGTAGCAGAATGTTGATGAAGCACAGAAATTGCTACGGTATTGATTACACCAGTCACCATGCCCACCTTCCTCCATGGGAGTAATGTCTCAAAGGGTTTTTGCTTTGATCGTTCCCTGGAAGACCAGTAGTAGTTTCCGATGCACATCTTGAGGCATTCTGTAATCTGTGGACTATCAGATTGTTGATGAAGCACAGAAATTGCATCGGGATTGAATACAACAGTCACCATGCGCACTTCTCTCCATGGGAGCAATGTCTCAAACAGTCTACGCTTTGATCGTTCCCTGGAAGACCAGTATCAGTTACCGATGCACATCTGGAGGCATTCTGTAATCTATGGACCTTCAAAGTGTTGATGAAACACAGAAATTGAATCGGGAATAAATACAACAGTCACCATCCGCACTTACCTCCATGTTAGTAATGTCTCAAACAGTCTACGCTTTGATCGTTCCCTGGATGACCAGTGTTAGTTCCCGATGCACATTTTTTAGGCATTCTGTAATCTGTGGACTATCAGAGAGTTGATGAAACACAGAAAATGCATCGGGATTGAATACAACAGTAACCATGCGCACTTTCCTCCATGGGAGTAATGTCTCAAAGAGTTTACGCTTTGATCGTTTCCTGGAAGACCAGTAGTAGTTTCCGATGGACATCTGGAGGCATTCTGTAATCTGTGGACTATCGGAGTGTTGAAGAAACACAGAAATTGCATCGGAATTGAATACAACAGTCACCATGCCCACTTACCTCCATGGGAATAATCCTCAAACAGTCTACGCTTTAATCTTTCCCTGGAAGTCCAGTAGTAGTTTCCGATGCACATCTGGATTCATTCTGTAATCTGTGGACTATCAGAGTGTTGATGAAACACAGAAATTACATCGGGAAAGGAAACAACACTCATCATGCGCACTTTCCTCCACGGGAGTAATGTCTTTAACAGCCTACGCTTTGATCGTTCAATGGAAGACCAGTAGTAGTTTGCGACGCACATCTGGAGGCTTTCTGTAATCTGTGGACTATCAGAGTGTTGATGAAACACAGAAATTGCATCGGGATTAAATACAACAGTCACCGTGCGCACTTTCCTCCATGGGAGTAATGTCCCAAACAGTCTAGTCCTTGATCGTTCCCTGGAAGACCAGTAGTAGTTTCCGATTCACATCTGGAGGCACTCTGTAATTTGTGGACTATAAAAATTTTGATGAAACACAGAAATTGCATCGGGATTGAATACAACAGTCATCATGCGCACATTCCTCCATGGGAGTAATGTCTCAAACAGTCTACGCTTTGGTCGTTCCCTGGAAGACCAATAGTAGTTTCCGATGCACATCTGGTGGCATTCTGTAATCTGTGGACTATCAGAGTGTTGATGAAACACAGACATTGCATCGGGATTGAATACAACAGTGACAATGCACACTTTCCTCCATGGGATTAATGTCTATAAGAGTCTACGCTTTGATCGTTCCCTAGAAGACCAGTAGTAGTTTCCGAGCTCATCTGGAGGATTTCTGTTATCTTTGGACTATCAGACTGTTGATGAAAAACAGAAATTGCATCGTGATTGAATACAACAGTCACCATGCGCACTTTCCTCCATGGAAGTAATGTCTCAAACAGTCTACGCTTTGATCGTTCCTTGGAAGACCAGTAGTAGCTTCCGATGCACATCTGGAGGCATTGTGTAATCTGTGGAGTATCAGAGTGTTGATGAAACACAGAAATTGCATCGGGATTGAATACAACAGTCACCATGCGCACTTTCCTCCTTGGGAGTAATGTCTCAAACAGTCTACGATTTGATCGTTCCCCGGAAGACCAGTAGTAGTTACCGATGCACATCTGGAGGCATTTTGAAATCTGTGGACTATCAGAGTGTTGATGAAACAAAGAAATTGCATCGGGATTGAATACAACAGTCACCATGCGCACTTTCTGCCATGAGAGTAATATCCCTAACAGTCCACGCTTTGATCATTCCCTGGAAGACCGTACGCAGCTTCCGATGCACATCAGGAGGCATTCTGTAATCTGTGGAATGTCAGACTGTTAATGAAACATAGAAATTACATCAGGATTTAATACAACAGTCCCCATGCGCACTTTCCTCCATGGGAGTAATGTCTCAAACAGTCTACGCTTTGATCGTTCCCTGGAAGACCAGTACTTGTTTCCGATGCACATCTGGAGGCTTTCTGTAATCTGTGGACTATCAGGGTGTTGATGAAACACAGAAATTGCATCGGGATTGAATACAACAGTCACCATGCGCACATTCCTCCATCTGAGTATTTCTCAAACAGTCTACGCTTTGATCGTTCCCTGGAAGGCCAGTAGTAGTTTCGGATGCACATCTGGTGGCATTCTGTAACCTGTGGACTATCAGAGTGTTCATGAAACACAGAAATTGCATCGGGATTGAATACAACAGTCACCATGCGCACTTTCCTCTATGGGAGTAATGTCTCAAACAGCCTACGATTTGATCGTTCCCTGGAAGACCAGTAGTAGTTTCCGAGCTCATCTGGAGGATTTCTGTTATTTTTGGACTATCAGACTGTTGATGAAACAGAGAAATTGCATCGGGATTGAATACAACAGTCTCAATGCGCACATTCCTCCATGGAGTAATGTCTCAACAGTCTACGCTTTGATCGTTCCCTGGAAGACCAATAGTAGGTTCCGATGCACATCTGGAGGCATTGTGTAACCTGTGGAGTATCAGAGTGTTGATGAAACACAGAAATTGCTTCGGGATTGAATACAACAGTCACCATGCCCACCTTCCTCCATGGAACTAATGTCTCAAAGGGTTTTCGTTTAGAAAGACCAGTAGTAGTTTCCGATGCACATCTTGAGGCATTCTGTAATCTGTGGACTGTCAGATTGTTGATGAAACACAGAAATTGCATCGGGATTGAATACAACAGTCACCATGCGCACTTTCCTCCATGGGAGTAATGTCTCAAACAGTCTACGCTTTCATCGTTCCCTGGAAGACCAGTAGTAGTTTCCGATGCACATCTGGATTCATTCTGTAATCTGTGGACTATCAGAGTGTTGATGAAACACAGAAATTACATCGGGAAAGGAAACAACACTCATCATGCGCACTTTCCTCCACGGGAGTAATGTCTCAAACAGTCTACGCTTTCATCGTTCCCTGGAAGACCAGTAGTAGTTTCCGATGCACATCTGGAGGCACTCTGTAATCTGTGGACTATCAGAGTGTTGATGAAACACAGAAATTGCATCGGGATTGAATACAACAGTCACCATGCGCACTTTCCTCCATGGGAGTAATGTCTCAAACAGCCTACGCTTTGGTCGTTCCCTGGAAGACCAGTAGTAGTTTCCGATGCACATCTGGTGGCATTCTGTAATCTGTCGACTATCAGAGTGTTGATGAAACACAGACATTGCATCGGGATTGAATACAACAGTGACAATGCACACTATCCTCCATGGGAGTAATGTCTCTAAGAGTCTACGCTTTGATCTTTCCCTGGAAGACCAGTAGTAGTTTCCGATGCACATCTTGAGGCATTCTGTAATCTGTGGACTATCAGATTGTTGATGAAGCACAGAAATTGCATCGGGATTGAATACAACAGTCACCATGCGCACTTCCCTCCATGGGAGCAATGTCTCAAACAGTCTACGCTTTGATCGTTCCCTGGAAGACCAGTATCAGTTACCGATGCACATCTGGAGGCATTCTGTAATCTATGGACCTTCAAAGTGTTGATGAAACACAGAAATTGAATCGGGAATAAATACAACAGTCACCATCCGCACTTACCTCCATGTTAGTAATGTCTCAAACAGTCTACCCTTTGATCGTTCCCTGGATGACCAGTGTTAGTTCCCGATGCACATTTTTTAGGCATTCTGTAATCTGTGGACTATCAGAGAGTTGATGAAACACAGAAAATGCATCGGGATTGAATACAACAGTAACCATGCGCACTTTCCTCCATGGGAGTAATGTCTCAAAGAGTTTACGCTTTGATCGTTCCCTGGAAGACCAGTAGTAGTTTCCGATGGACATCTGGAGGCATTCTGTAATCTGTGGACTATCGGAGTGTTGAAAAAACACAGAAATTGCATCGGAATTGAATACAACAGTCACCATGCCCACTTACCTCCATGGGAATAATCCTCAAACAGTCTACGCTTTAATCTTTCCCTGGAAGTCCAGTAGTAGTTTCCGATGCACATCTGGATTCATTCTGTAATCTGTGGACTATCAGAGTGTTGATGAAACACAGAAATTACATCGGGAAAGGAAACAACACTCATCATGCGCACTTTCCTCCACGGGAGTAATGTCTTTAACAGCCTACGCTCTGATCGTTCAATGGAAGACCAGTAGTAGTTTGCGACGCACATCTGGAGGCTTTCTGTAATCTGTGGACTATCAGAGTGTTGATGAAACACAGAAATTGCATCGGGATTAAATACAACAGTCACCGTGCCCACTTTCCTCCATGGGAGTAATGTCCCAAACAGTCTAGTCCTTGATCGTTCCCTGGAAGACCAGTAGTAGTTTCCGATTCACATCTGGAGGCACTCTGTAATTTGTGGACTATAAAAATTTTGATGAAACACAGAAATTGCATCGGGATTGAATACAACAGTCATCATGCGCACATTCCTCCATGGGAGTAATGTCTCAAACAGTCTACGCTTTGGTCGTTCCCTGGAAGACCAATAGTAGTTTCCGATGCACATCTGGTGGCATTCTGTAATCTGTGGACTATCAGAGTGTTGATGAAACACAGACATTGCATCGGGATTGAATACACGTGACAATGCACACTTTCCTCCATGGGATTAATGTCTATAAGAGTCTACGCTTTGATCGTTCCCTAGAAGACCTGTAGTAGTTTCCGAGCTCATCTGGAGGATTTCTGTTATCTTTCTACTATCAGACTGTTGATGAAAAACAGAAATTGCATCGTGATTGAATACAACAGTCACCATGCGCACTTTCCTCCATGGAAGTAATGTCTCAAACAGTCTACGCTTTGATCGTTCCTTGGAAGACCAGTAGTAGTTTCCGATGCACATCTGGAGGCATTGTGTAATCTGTGGAGTATCAGAGTGTTGATGAAACACAGAAATTGCATCGGGATTGAATACAACAGTCACCATGCGCACTTTCCTCCTTGGGAGTAATGTCTCAAACAGTCTACGATTTGATCGTTCCCCGGAAGACCAGTAGTAGTTACCGATGCACATCTGGAGGCATTTTGAAATCTGTGGACTATCAGAGTGTTGATGAAACAAAGAAATTGCATCGGGATTGAATACAACAGTCACCATGCGCACTTTCTGCCATGAGAGTAATATCCCTAACAGTCCACGCTTTGATCATTCCCTGGAAGACCGTACGCAGTTTCCGATGCACATCAGGAGGCATTCTGTAATCTGTGGAATGTCAGACTGTTAATGAAACATAGAAATTACATCAGGATTTAATACAACAGTCCCCATGCGCACTTTCCTCCATGGGAGTAATGTCTCAAACAGTCTACGCTTTGATCGTTCCCTGGAAGACCAGTACTTGTTTCCGATGCACATCTGGAGGCTTTCTGTAATCTGTGGACTATCAGGGTGTTGATGAAACACAGAAATTGCATCGGGATTGAATACAACAGTCACCATGCGCACATTCCTCCATCTGAGTATTTCTCAAACAGTCTACGCTTTGATCGTTCCCTGGAAGGCCAGTAGTAGTTTCGGATGCACATCTGGTGGCATTCTGTAACCTGTGGACTATCAGAGTGTTCATGAAACACAGAAATTGCATCGGGATTGAATACAACAGTCACCATGCGCACTTTCCTCTATGGGAGTAATGTCTCAAACAGCCTACGATTTGATCGTTCCCTGGAAGACCAGTAGTAGTTTCCGAGCTCATCTTGAGGATTTCTGTTATCTTTGGACTATCAGACTGTTGATGAAACAGAGAAATTGCATCGGGATTGAATACAACAGTCTCAATGCGCACATTCCTCCATGGAGTAATGTCTCAACAGTCTACGCTTTGATCGTTCCCTGGAAGACCAATAGTAGGTTCCGATGCACATCTGGAGGCATTGTGTAACCTGTGGAGTATCAGAGTGTTGATGAAACACAGAAATTGCTTCGGGATTGAATACAACAGTCACCATGCCCACCTTCCTCCATGGAACTAATGTCTCAAAGGGTTTTCGTTTAGAAAGACCAGTAGTAGTTTCCGATGCACATCTTGAGGCATTCTGTAATCTGTGGACTGTCAGATTGTTGATGAAACACAGAAATTGCATCGGGATTGAATACAACAGTCACCATGCGCACTTTCCTCCATGGGAGTAATGTCTCAAACAGTCTACGCTTTCATCGTTCCCTGGAAGACCAGTAGTAGTTTCCGATGCACATCTGGATTCATTCTGTAATCTGTGGACTATCAGAGTGTTGATGAAACACAGAAATTACATCGGGAAAGGAAACAACACTCATCATGCGCACTTTCCTCCACAGGAGTAATGTCTCAAACAGTCTACGCTTTCATCGTTCCCTGGAAGACCAGTAGTAGTTTCCGATGCACATCTGGAGGCACTCTGTAATCTGTGGACTATCAGAGTGTTGATGAAACACAGAAATTGCATCGGGATTGAATACAACAGTCACCATGCGCACTTTCCTCCATGGGAGTAATGTCTCAAACAGCCTACGCTTTGGTCGTTCCCTGGAAGACCAGTAGTAGTTTCCGATGCACATCTGGTGGCATTCTGTAATCTGTCGACTATCAGAGTGTTGATGAAACACAGACATTGCATCGGGATTGAATACAACAGTGACAATGCACACTATCCTCCATGGGAGTAATGTCTCTAAGAGTCTACGCTTTGATCTTTCCCTGGAAGACCAGTAGTAGTTTCCGATGCACATCTTGAGGCATTCTGTAATCTGTGGACTATCAGATTGTTGATGAAGCACAGAAATTGCATCGGGATTGAATACAACAGTCACCATGCGCACTTCCCTCCATGGGAGCAATGTCTCAAACAGTCTACGCTTTGATCGTTCCCTGGAAGACCAGTATCAGTTACCGATGCACATCTGGAGGCATTCTGTAATCTATGGACCTTCAAAGTGTTGATGAAACACAGAAATTGAATCGGGAATAAATACAACAGTCACCATCCGCACTTACCTCCATGTTAGTAATGTCTCAAACAGTCTACCCTTTGATCGTTCCCTGGATGACAAGTGTTAGTTCCCGATGCACATTTTTTAGGCATTCTGTAATCTGTGGACTATCAGAGAGTTGATGAAACACAGAAAATGCATCGGGATTGAATACAACAGTAACCATGCGCACTTTCCTCCATGGGAGTAATGTCTCAAAGAGTTTACGCTTTGATCGTTCCCTGGAAGACCAGTAGTAGTTTCCGATGGACATCTGGAGGCATTCTGTAATCTGTGGACTATCGGAGTGTTGAACAAACACAGAAATTGCATCGGAATTGAATACAACAGTCACCATGCCCACTTACCTCCATGGGAATAATCCTCAAACAGTCTACGCTTTAATCTTTCCCTGGAAGTCCAGTAGTAGTTTCCGATGCACATCTGGATTCATTCTGTAATCTGTGGAATATCAGAGTGTTGATGAAACACAGAAATTACATCGGGAAAGGAAACAACACTCATCATGCGCACTTTCCTCCACGGGAGTAATGTCTTAAACAGTCTACCCTTTGATCGTTCCCTGGAAGACCAGTACTAGTTTCCGATGCACATCTGGTGGCATTCTGTAATCTGTGGACTATCGGTGTGTTGATGAAACACAGACATTGCGTCGGTATTGAATACAACAGTGACAATGCGCACTTTCCTCCATGGGAGTAATGTCTTTAACAGTCTACGCTTTGATCGTTCCCTGGAAGACCAGTAGTAGTTTGCGACGCAGATCTGGAGGCTTTCTGTAATCTGTGGACTATCAGAGTGTTGATGAAACACAGAAGTTGCATCGGGATTAAATACAACAGTCACCATGCGCACTTTCCTCCATGGGAGTAATGTCCCAAACAGTCTAGTCCTTGATCGTTCCCTGGAAGACCAGTAGTAGTTTCCGATTCACATCTGGAGGCACTCTGTAATCTGTGGACTATCAAAATTTTGATGAAACACAGAAATTGCATCGGGATTGAATACAACAGTCATCATGCGCACATTCCTCCATGGGAGTAATGTCTCAAACAGTCTACGCTTTGGTCGTTCCCTGGAAGACCAGTAGTAGTTTCCGATGCACATCTGGTGGCATTCTGTAATCTGTGGACTATCAGAGTGTTGATGAAACACAGACATTGCATCGGGATTGAATACAACAGTGACAATGCACACTTTCCTCCATGAGATTAATGTCTATAAGAATCTACGCTTTGATCGTTCCCTAGAAGACCAGTAGTAGTTTCCGAGCTCATCTGGAGGATTTCTGTTATCTTTGGACTATCAGACTGTTGATGAAAAACAGAAATTGCATCGTGATTGAATACAACAGTCACCATGCGCACTTTCCTCCATGGAAGTAATGTCTCAAACAGTCTACGCTTTGATCGTTCCTTGGAAGACCAGTAGTAGTTTCCGATGCACATCTGGAGGCTTTGTGTAATCTGTGGAGTATCAGAGTGTTGATGAAACACAGAAATTGCATCGGGATTGAATACAACAGTCACCATGCGCACTTTCCTCCTTGGGAGTAATGTCTCAAACAGTCTACGATTTGATCGTTCCCCGGAAGACCAGTAGTAGTTACCGATGCATATCTGGAGGCATTTTGAAATCTGTGGACTATCAGAGTGTTGATGAAACACAGCATCGGGATTGAATACAACAGTCACCATGCGCACTTTCTGCCATGAGAGTAATATCCCTAACAGTCCACGCTTTGATCATTCCCTGGAAGACCGTACGCAGTTTCCGATGCATATCAGGAGGCATTCTGTAATCTGTGGACTGTCGGACTGTTGATGAAACATAGAAATTACATCAGGATTTAATACAACAGTCCCCATGCGCACTTTCTTCCATGGGAGTAATGTCTCAAACAGTCTACGCTTTGATCGTTCCCTGGAACACCAGTACTTGTTTCCGATGCACATCTGGAGGCATTCTGTAATCTGTGGACTATCAGGGTGTTGATGAAACACAGAAATTGCATCGGGATTGAATACAACAGTCACCATGCGCACATTCCTCCATCTGAGTAATTCTAAACAGTCTACGCTTTGATCGTTCCCTGGAAGGCCAGTAGTAGTTTCGGATGCACAATCTGGTGGCATTCTGTAACCTGTGGACTATCAGAGTGTTCATGAAACACAGAAATTGCATCGGGATTGAATACAACAGTCACCATGCGCACTTTCCTCCATGGGAGTAATGTCTCAAACAGCCTACGATTTGATCGTTCCCTGGAAGACCAGTAGTAGTTTCCGAGCTCATCTGGAAGATTTCTGTTATCTTTGGACTATCAAACTGTTGATGAAACAGAGAAATTGCATCGGGATTGAATACAACAGTCTCCATGCGCACTTTCCTCCATGGGAGTAATGTCTCAAACAGTCTACGCTTTCATCGTTCCCTGGAAGACCAGTAGTAGTTTCCGATGCACATCTGGAGGCACTCTGTAATAAGTGGACTATCAGAGTGTTGATGAAACACAGAAATTGCATCGGGGTTGAATACAACAGTCACCATGCGCACTTTCCACCATGGGAGTAATGTCTCAAACAGTCTACGCTTTGGTCGTTCCCTGGAAGACCAGTAGTAGTTTCCGATGCACATCTGGAGGCATTCTGTAATCCTTGGACCTTCAAAGTATTGATGAAACACAGAAATTGATTCGGGATTGAATACAACAGTAACCATGAGCACTTTCCTCCATGGTAGTAATGTCTCAAAGAGTTTACGCTTTGATCGTTCCCTGGAAGACCAGTAGTAGTTTCCGATGCACATCTGGTGGCATTCTGTAATCTGTGGACTATCAGAGTGTTGATGAAACACAGACATTGCATCGGGATTGAATACAACAGTGACAATGCACACTATCCTCCATGGGAGTAATGTCTCTAAGAGTCTACGCTTTGAACTTTCCCTGGAAGACCAGTAGTAGTTTCCGATGCACATCTGGAGGCTTTGTGTAATCTGTGGACTATCAGAGTGTTGATTAAACACAGAAATTGCATCGGGATTGAATACAACAGTCACCATGCGCACATTCCTCCATCTGAGTAATTCTCAAACAGTCTAAGAGTCTACGCTTTGATCGTTTCCTGGAAGACCAGTAGTAGTTTGCGATCCACATCTGGAGGCATTCTGTAAACTGTGGACTATCAGAGTGTTGATTAATCACAGAAATTGCATCGGGATTGAATACAACAGTCACCACCCGCTCTTTCCTGCATGGGAGTAATGTCTGAAACAGGCTACGCATTGATCGTTCCCTGGAAGACCAGTAGTAGTTTTCGATGCACGTCTGGAGGCATTCTGTAATCTGTGGACTATCAGAGTGTTGATGGAACACAGAAAATGCATCGGGATTGAATACAACAGTCACCATGTGCACTTTCCTCCATAAAAGTAATGTCTCAAACAGTCTACAATTTGATCGTTCCCTAGATGACAAGTGTTAGTTTCCGATGCACATTTGGAGTCAATTGTGTAATCTGTGGACTATCAGAGAGTTGATGAAACACAGAAAATGCATCGGGATTGAATACAACAGTCACCATGCGCACTTACCTCCATGGGAATAATCCTCAAACAGTCTACGCTTTAATCTCTCCCTGGAAGTCCAGTAGTGGATTCCGATGCACATCTGGATTCATTCTGTAATCTGTGGACTATCAGAGTGTTGAAGAAACACAGAAATTACATCGGGAAAGGAAACAACACTCATCATGCGCACTTTCCTCAACGCGAGTAATGTCTCAAACAGTATACCCTTTGATCGTTCCCTGGAAGACCAGTAGTAGTTTCCGATGCACATCTGGTGGCATTCTGTAATCTGTGGACTATCAGAGTGTTGATGAAATACAGACATTGCATCGGGATTGAATACAACAGTGACAACGCGAACTTTCCTACATGGGAGTAATGTCTCTAACAGCCTACGCTTTGTTCGTTCCCTGGAAGACCTGTAGTAGTTTGCGATGCACATCTGGAGGCTTTCTGTAATCTGTGGACTATCAGAGTGTTGATGAAACACAGAAATTGCATCGGGATTGAATACAACAGTCACCATGCGCACTTTCCTCCATGGGAGTAATGTCTCAAACAGTCTACTCTTTGATCGTTCCCTGGAAGACCAGTAGTAGTTTCCGATTCACATCTGGAGGCACTCTGTAATCTGTGGACTATCAAAATGTTGATGAAACACAGAAATTGCATCGGGATTGAATACAATAGTCACCATGCGCACTTTCCTCCATGGGAGTAATGTCTCAAACAGTCTACGCTTAGGTCGTTCCCTGGATGACCAGTAGTAGTTTCCGATGTACATCTGGTGGCATTCTGTAATCTGTGGACTATCAGAGTGTTGATGAAACACAGACATTGCATCGGGATTGAATACAACAGTGACAATGCACACTTACCTCCATGGGATTAATGTCTATAAGAGTCTACGCTTTGATCGTTCCCTAGAAGACCAGTAGTAGTTTCCGAGCTCATCTGGAGGATTTCTGTTATCTTTGGACTATCAGACTGTTGATGAAAAACAGAAATTGCATCGTGATTGAATACAACAGTCACCATGCGCACTTTCCTCCATGGAAGTAATGTCTCAAACAGTCTACGCTTTGATCGTTCCTTGGAAGACCAGTAGTAGTTTCCGATGCACATCTGAAGGCATTGTGTAATCTGTGGAGTATCAGAGTGTTGATGAAACACAGAAATTGCATCGGGATTGAATACAACAGTCACCATGCGCACTTTCCTCCTTGGGAGTAATGTCTCAAACAGTCTACGATTTGATCGTTCCCCGGAAGACCAGTAGTAGTTACCGATGCACATCTGGAGGCATTTTGAAATCTGTGGACTATCAGAGTGTTGATGTCACACAGAAATTGCATCGGGAGTGAATACAACAGTCACCATGCGCACTTTCTGCCATGAGAGTAATATCCCTAACAGTCCACGCTTTGATCATTCCCTGGAAGACCGTACGCAGTTTCCGATGCACATCAGGAGGCATTCTGTAATCTGTGGAATGTCAGACTGTTTATGAATCATAGAAATTACATCAGGATGTAATACAACAGTCCCCATGCGCCCTTTCCTCCATGGGAGTAATGTCTCAAACAGTCTACGCTTTGATCGTTCCCTGGAAGACCAGTACTTGTTTCCGATGCACATCTGGAGGCATTCTGTAATCTGTGGACTATCAGGGTGTTGATGAAACACAGAAATTGCATCGGGATTGAATACAACAGTCACCATGCGCACATTCCTCCATTTGAGTAATTCTCAAACAGTCTACGCTTTGATCGTTCCCTGGAAGGCCAGTAGTAGTTTCGGATGCACATCTGGTGGCATTCTGTAACCTGTGGACTATCAGAGTGTTCATGAAACACAGAAGTTGCGTCGGGATTGAATGCAACAGTGACAATGCACACTATCCTCCATGGGAGTAATGTCTCTAAGAGTCTACGCTTTGATCTTTCCCTGGAAGACCAGTAGTAGTTTCCGATGCACATCTGGAGGCTTTCTGTAATCTGTGGACTATCAGAGTGTTGATGAAACACAGAAATTGCATCGGGATTGAATACAACAGTCACCATGCGCACATTCCTCCATCTGAGTAATTCTCAAACAGTCTAAGAGTCTAAGAGTCTACGCTTTGATCGTTTCCTGGAAGACCAGTAGTAGTTTCCGATCCACATCTGGAGGCATTCTGTAAACTGTGGACTATCAGAGTGTTGATTAATCACAGAAATTGCATCGGGATTGAATACAACAGTCACCACCCGCTCTTTCCTCCATGGGAGTAATGTCTCAAACAGGCTACGCATTGATCGTTCCCTGGAAGACCAGTAGTAGTTTTCGATGCACGTCTGGAGGCATTCTGTAATCTGTGGACTATCAGAGTGTTGATGGAACACAGAAAATGCATCGGGATTGAATACAACAGTCACCATGTGCACTTTCCTCCATAAAAGTAATGTCTCAAACAGTCTACGATTTGATCGTTCCCTAGATGACCAGTGTTAGTTTCCGATTCACATTTGGAGGCAATTGTGTAATCTGTGGACTATCAGAGAGTTGATGAAACACAGAAAATGCATCGGGATTGAATACAACAGTCACCATGCGAAATTTCCTCCATGGGAGTAATGTCTCAAATAGGTTACGCTTTGATCGTTCCCTGGATGACCAGTAGTAGTTTCCGATGGACATCTGGAGGCACTCTGTAAGCAGTGGACTATCAGAGTGTTGAAGAAACACAGAAATTGCATCGGGATTGAATACAACAGTCACCATGCGCACTTACCTCCATGGGAATAATCCTCAAACAGTCTACGCTTTAATCTTTCCCTGGAAGTCCAGTAGTAGTTTCCGATGCACATCTGGATTCATTCTGTAATCTGTGGACTATCAGAGTGTTGATGAAACACAGAAATTACATCGGGAAAGGAAACAACACTCATCATGCGCACTTTCCTCCACGCGAGTAATGTCTCAAACAGTATACCCTTTGATTGTTCCCTGGAAGACCAGTAGTAGTTTCCGATGCACATCTGGTGGCATTCTGTAATCTGTGGACTATCAGAGTGTTGATGAAACACAGACATTGCATCGGGATTGAATACAACAGCGACAATGCGCACTTCCCTACATGGGAGTAATGTCTCTAACAGCCTACGCTTTGTTCGTTCCCTGGAAGACCTGTAGTAGTTTGCGATGCACATCTGGAGGCTTTCTGTAATCTGTGGACTATCAGAGTGTTGATGAAACACAGAAATTGCATCGGGATTGAATACAACAGTCACTATGCGCACTTTCCTCCATGGGAGTAATGTCTAAACAGTCTACTCTTTGATCGTTCCCTGTAAGACCAGTAGTAGTTTCCGATTCACATCTGGAGGCACTGTGTAATTTGTAGACTATCAAAATGTTGATGAAACACAGAAATTGCATCGGGATTGAATACAACAGTCACCATGCGCACTTTCCTCCATGGAAGTAATGTCTCAAACAGTCTACGGTTTGGTCGTTCCCTGGATGACCAGTAGTAGTTTCCGATGCACATCTGGTGGCATTCTGTAATCTGTGGACTATCAGAGTGTTGATGAAACACAGACATTGCATCGGGATTGAATACAACAGTGACAATGCACACTTTACTCCATGGGAGTAATGTCTATAAGAGTCTACGCTTTGATCGTTCCCTGGAAGACCAGTAGTAGTTTCCGACGCACATCTGGAGGCTTTCTGTAATCTGTGGACTATCAGAGTGTTGATGAAACACAGAAATTGCATCGGGATTGAATACAACACTCAACATGCGCACTTTCCTCCATGGGAGTAATGTCTCAAACAGTCTACGCTTTGATCGTTCCCTGGATAACCAGTAGTAGTTTCCGAGGCACATCTGGTGGCAATCTGTAATCTTTGGACTATCAGAGTGTTGATGAAACACAGACATTGCATCGGGATTGAATACAACAGTGACAATGCACACTTTCCTCCATGGGAGTAATTTCTATAAGAGTCTACGCTTTGATCGTTCCCTGGAAGACCAGTAGTAGTTTCCGATGCACATCTGGAGGCACTCTGTAATCTGTGGACTATCAGAGTGTTGATGAAACACAGAAAATGCATCGGGATTGAATACAAGAGTCACCATGCGCACTTTCCTCGTTGGGAGTTATGTCTCAAACAGTCTACGATTTGATCGTTCCCCGGAAGACCAGTAGTAGTTACCGATGCACATCTGGAGGCATTTTGAAATCTGTGGACTCTCAGAGTGTTGATAAAACACAGAAACTGCTTCGGGATTGAATACAACAGTCACCATGCCCACCTTCCTCCATGGGACTACTGTCTCAAAGGGTTTTCGTTTTGAAGACCAGTAGTAGTTTCCGATGCACATCTTGAGGCATTCTGTAATCTGTGGACTGTCAGATTGTTGATGAAACACAGAAATTACATCGGGAAAGGAAACAACACTCATCATGCGCACTTTCCTCCACGGGAGTAGTGTCTCAAACAGTCTACGCTTTCATCGTTCCCTGGAAGACCAGTAGTAGTTTCCGATGCACATCTGGAGGCACTCTGTAATCTGTGGACTAACAGAGTGTTGATGAAACACAGAAATTGCATCGGGATTGAATACAACAGTCACCATGCGCACTTTCCTCCATGGGAGTAATGTCTCAAATAGTCTACGTTTTGGTCGTTCCCTGGAAGACCAGTAGTAGTTTCCGATGCACATCTGGTGGCATTCTGTAATCTGTGGACTATCAGAGTGTTGATGAAACACAGACATAGCATCGGGATTGAATACAACAGTGACAATTTACACTATCCTCCATGGGAGTAATGTCTCTAAGAGTCTACGCTTTGATCTTTCCCTGGAAGACCAGTAGTAGTTTTCGATGCACATCTGGAGGCTTTCTGTAATCTGTGGACTATCAGAGTGTTGATGAAACACAGAAATTGCATCGGGATTGAATACAACAGTAACCATGCGCACATTCCTCCATCTGAGTAATTCTCAAACAGTCTAAGAGTCTACGCTTTGATCGTTTCCTGGAAGACCAGTAGTAGTTTGCGATCCACATCTGGAGGCATTCTGTAAACTGTGGACTATCAGAGTGTTGATTAATCACAGAAATTGCATCGGGATTGAATACAACAGTCACCACCCGCTCTTTCCTCCATGGGAGTAATGTCTCAAACAGGCTACGCATTGATCGTTCCCTGGAAGACCAGTAGTAGTTTTCGATGCACGTCTGGAGGCATTCTGTAATCTGTGGACTATCAGAGTGTTGATGGAACACAGAAAATGCATCGGGATTGAATACAACAGTCACCATGTGCACTTTCCTCCATAAAAGTAATGTCTCAAACAGTCTACGATTTGATCGTTCCCTAGATGACCAGTGTTAGTTTCCGATTCACATTTGGAGGCAATTGTGTAATCTGTGGACTATCAGAGAGTTGATGAATCACAGAAAATGCATCGGGATTGAATACAACAGTCACCATGCGAAATTTCCTCCATGGGAGTAATGTCTCAAAGAGGTTACGCTTTGATCGTTCCCTGGAAGACCAGTAGTAGTTTCCGATGGACATCTGGAGGCACTCTGTAATCAGTGGACTATCAGAGTGTTGAAGAAACACAGAAATTGCATCGGGATTGAATACAACAGTCACCATGCGCACTTACCTCAATGGGAATAATCCTCAAACAGTCTACGCTTTAATCTTTCCCTGGAAGTCCAGTAGTAGTTTCCGATGCACATCTGGATTCATTCTGTAATCTGTGGACTATCAGAGTGTTGATGAAACACAGAAATTACATCGGGAAAGGAAACAACACTCATCATGCGCACTTTCCTCCACGCGAGTAATGTCTCAAACAGTATACCCTTTGATCGTTCCCTGGAAGACCAGTAGTAGTTTGCGATGCACATCTGGTGGCATTCTGTAATCTGTGGACTATCAGAGTGTTGATGAAACACAGACATTGCATCGGGATTGAATACAACAGTGACAATGCGCACTTTCCTACATAGGAGTAATGTCTAAACAGTCTACTCTTTGATCGTTCCCTGGAAGACCAGTAGTAGTTTCCGATTCACATCTGGAGGCACTCTGTAATCTGAGGACTATCAAAATGTTGATGAAACACAGAAATTGCATCGGGATTGAATACAACAGTCACCATGCGCACTTTCCTCCATGGGAGTAATGTCTCAAACAGTCTACGCTTTGGTCGTTCCCTGGATGACCAGTAGTAGTTTCCGATGCACATCTGGTGGCATTCTGTAAGCTGTGGACTATCAGAGTGTTGATGAAACACAGACATTGCATCGGGATTGAATACAACAGTGACAATGGACACTTTCCTCCATGGGAGTAATGTCTATAAGAGTCTACGCTTTGATCGTTCCCTGGAAGACCAGTAGTAGTTTCCGACGCACATCTGGAGGCTTTCTGTAATCTGTGGACTATCAGAGTGTTGATGAAACACAGACATTGCATCGGGATTGAATACAACAGTGACAATGCACACTTTCCTCCATGGGAGTAATTTCTATAAGAGTCTACGCTTTGATCGTTCCCTGGAAGACCAGTAGTAGTTTCCGATGCACATCTGGAGGCACTCTGTAATCTGTGGACTATCTGAGTGTTGATGAAACACAGAAAATGCGTCGGGATTGAATACAAGAGTCACCATGCGCACTTTCCTCGTTGGGAGTTATGTCTCAAACAGTCTACGATTTGATCGTTCCCCGGAAGACCAGTAGTAGTTACCGATGCACATCTGGTGGCATTTTGAAATCTGTGGACCCTCAGAGTGTTGATGAAACACAGAAATTGCATCGGGATTGAGTACAACAGTCACCATGCGCACTTTCTTCCATGACAGTAATATCCCTAACAGTCCACGCTTTGATCATTCCCTGGAAGACCGTAAGTAGTTTCCGATGCACATGTGGAGGCACTCTGTAATCAGTGGACTGTCAGAGTGTTAATGGAACACAGAAATTGCATTGGGATTGAATACAACAGTCACCATGATCACATTCCTCCATCTGAGTAATTCTCAATCAGTATACGCTTTGATCGTTCCCTGGAAGACCAGTTGTAGTTTCGGATACACATCTGGTGGCATTCTGTAACCTGTGAACTATCAGAGTGTTGATGAAACACAGAAATTGCATCGGGATTGAATACAACAGTCACCTTCCCACATGGGAGTAATGTGTCAAAGGGTTTTCGCTTTGATCGTGCCCTTGAAGACCAGTAGTAGTTTCCGATGCACATCTTGAGGCATTCTGTAATCTGTGGACTATCAGATTGTTGATGAAACACAGAAATTGCATCGGGATTGAATACAACAGTCACCATGCGCACTTTCCTCCATGGGAGCAATGTCTCAAACAGACTACGCTTTGATCGTTCCCTGGAAGACCAGTATTAGTTACCGATGCACATCTGGAATCATTCTGTAATCTATGGACCTTCAAAGTGTTGATGAAACACAGAAATTGAATCGGGATTAAATACAACAGTCACCATCCCCACTTACCTCCATTTTAGTAATGTCTCAAACAGTCTACGCTTTGATCGTTCCCTGGACGACCAGTGTTAGTTTCCGATGCACATTTGGAGGCATTTTGTAATCTGTGGACTATCAGAGTGTTGATGACACACAGAAATTGCATCGGGATTGAATACAACAGTCACCATGCGCCCTTTCCTCCATGGGAGGAAAGTCTCAAACAGTTTACGCTTTGATCGTTCCCTGGAAGACCAGTAGTATTTTCCGATGGACATCTGGAGGCATTCTGTAATCTGTGGGCTATCAGAGTGTTGATGAAACACAGAAATTGCATCGGGATTAAATACAACAGTCACCATGCGCACTTACCTCCAGGGGAATAATCGACAAACAGTCTACGTGTTATTCTTTCCCTGGAAGTCCAGTAGTAGTTTCCGATGCACATCTGGATTCATTCTGTAATCTGTGGACTATCAGAGTGTTGATGAAACACAGACATTGCATCGGGATTGAACACAACAGTGACAATGCGCACTTTCCTCCATGGGAGTAATGTCTCTAACAGTCTACGCTTTGATCCTTCCCTGGAAGACCAGTTGTAGTTTCCGATTCACATCTGGAGGCACTCTGTAATCTGTGGACTATCAAAATGTTGATGAAACACAGAAATTGCATCGGGATTGAATACAACAGTCACCATGCGCACTTTCTTCCATGGGAGTAATGTCTCAAGCAGTCTACGCTTTGGTCGTTCCCTGGATGACCAGTAGTAGTTTCCGATGCACATCTGGTGGCATTCTGTAATCTGTGGACTATCAGAGTGTTGATGAAACACAGACATTGCATAGGGATTGAATACAACAGTGACAATGCACACTTTCCTCCATGGGAGTAATATCTGTAAGAGTCTACGCTTTGATCGTTCCCTGGAAGACCAGTAGTAGTTTCCGACGCACATCTGGAGGCTTTCTGTAATCTGTGGACTATCAGTGTGTTGATGAAACACAGAAATTGCATCGGGATTGAATACAACAGTCACCATGCGCACTTTCCTCCATGGGAGTAATGTCTCAAACAGTCTACGCTTTGATCGTTCCCTGGATAACCAGTAGTAGTTTCCGATGCACATCTGGTGGCATTCTGTAATCTTTGGACTATCAGAGTGTTGATGAAACACAGACATTGCATCGGGATTGAATACAACAGTGACAATGCACACTTTCCTCCATGGGAGTAATTGCTATAAGAGTCTACGCTTTGATCGTTCCCTGGAAGACCAGTAGTAGTTACCGATGCACATCTGGAGGCTTTCTGTAATCTGTGGACTATCAGAGTGTTGATGAAACACAGAAATTGCATCGGGATTGAATACAACAGTCACCATGCGCACTTTCCTCGATGGGAGTAATGTCTCAAACAGTCTACGCTTTGATCGTTCCCTGGAAGACCAGTAGTAGTTTCCGATTCACATCTGGAGGCACTCTGTAATGTGTGGACTATCAGAGTGTTGATGAAACACAGAAAATGCATCGGGATTGAATACAACAGTCACCATGCGCACTTTCCTCGATGGTAGTTATGTCTCAAACAGTTTACGATTTGATCGTTCCCCGGAAGACCAGTAGTAGTTACCGATGCACATCTGGAGGCATTTTGAAATCTGTGGACTATCAGAGTGTTGATGAAACACAGAAATTGCATCGGGATTGAGTACAACAGTCACCATGCGCACTTTCTTCCATGACAGTAATATCCCTAACAGTCCACACTTTGATCTTTCCCTGGAAGACCGTAAGTAGTTTCCGATGCACATCTGGGGCATTCTGTAATCAGTGGACTATCAGAGTGTTAATGAAACCCAGAAATTGCATCGGGATTGAATACAACAGTCACCATGCGCAGATTCCTCCATCTGAGTAATTCTCAATCAGTATACGCTTTGATCGTTCATTGGAAGACCAGTAGTAGTTTCGGATACACATCTGGTGGCATTCTGTAACCTGTGGACTATCAGAGTGTTGATGAAACACAGAAATTGCATCGGGATTGAATACAACAGTCACCTTCCTACATTGGAGTAATGTGTCAAAGGGTTTTCGCTTTGATCGTTCCCTTGAAGACCAGTAGTAGTTTCCGATGTACATCTTGAGGCATTCTGTAATCTGTGGACTATCAGATTGTTGATGAAACACAGAAATTGCATCGTGATTGAATGCAACAGTCAACATGCGCTTTTTCCTCCATGGAAGTAATGTCTCAAACAGTCTACGCTTTGATCGTTCCTTGGAAGACCAGTAGTAGTTTCCGATGCACATCTGGAGGCATTGTGTAATCTGTGGAGTATCAGAGTGTTGATGAAACAGAGAAATTGCATCGTGATTGAATACAACAGTCACCATGCTCACTTTCCTCCATGGAAGTAATGTCTCAAACAGTCTACGCTTTGATCGTTCCTTAGAAGACCAGTAGTAGTTTCCGATGCACATCTGGAGGCATTCTGTAATCTGTGGACTATCTGAGTGTTGATGAAATATAGAAATTCCATCGGTATTTAATACAACAGTCACCATGCGCACTTTCCTCCATGGGAGTAATGTCTCTAACAGTCTACGCTTTGATCGTTCCCTGGAAGACCAGTAGTAGTTTCCGATTCACATCTGGAGGCTTTCTGTAATCTGTGGACTATCAGAGTGTTGATGAAACACAGAAATTGAATCGGGATTGAATACAACAGTCACCATGCGCACTTTCCTCCATGGGAGTAATGTGTCAAACAGTCTACGCTTTGGTCGTTCCCAGGAAGACCAGTAGTAGTTTCCGAGATCATCTGGAAGATTTCTGTTATCTTTGGACTATCAGACTGTTGATGAAACACAGAAATTGCATCGTGATTGAATACAACAGTCGCCATGCGCACTTTCCTCCATGGAAGTAATGTCTCAAACAGTCTACGCTTTGATCGTTCCTTGGAAGACCAGTAGTAGTTTACGATGCACATCTGGAGGCAATCTGTAATCTGTGGACCATCAGAGTGTTGATGAAACACAGAAATTGCATCGGGATTGAATACATCAGTCGCCATACGCACTTTCCTCCTTGGGAGTAATGTCTCAAACAGTCTACTCTTTGATCGTTCCCTGGAATACCAGTAGTAGTTTCCGATGCACATCTGGAGGCATTCTGTAATCTGTGGACCTTCAAAGTGTTGAGGAAACTCAGAATTTGCTTCGAGAGTGAATACAACAGTCACAATCCGCTCTTTCCTCCATGGGGTAATGTCTGATACAGTCTACGCTTTGATCGTTCCCAGGAAGACCTGTAGTAGATTCCGATGCACATCTGGAGACAATCTGTAATCTGTGGACTATCAGAGTGTTGTTGAAACACAGAAATTGCATCGGGATTGAATACAACAGTCACCATCCGCACTTTCCTCCATGGGAGTAACGTCTGAATCAGTCTACGCTTTGATCGTTCCCTGGTAGACCAGTGGTAGTTTCCTATGCAGATCTGGTGGCTTCTGTAATCTGTGGACTGTCAGAGTGTTGATGAAACACAGAAATGGCATCGGGATTAGATACAACAGTCACCATGCGCACTTTCCTCCATGTTAGTAATGTCTCAAACAGTCTACGCTTTGATCGTTCCCTGGAAGACCAGTAAAGGTTTCCGATGCACAACTGGTGGCATTCTGTAATCTGTGGACAATCAGAGTGTTAATGAAACACAGAAAATGCATCGTCATTGAATACAACAATCACCATGCGCACTTTCCTCCACGGGAGTGATATCTCAAACAGTCTAGCCTTTGATCATTCCCTGGAATACCAGTAGTAGTTTCAGATGCACATCTGGTGGCATTCTGTAATCTGTGGACTATCAGTTTGTTGATGAAACACAGAAATTGCATCGGGATTGAGTACAACAGTCACCATGCGCACTTTCCTCCATGGGACAAATTCTCAGACATTGTACGCTTTGATCGTTCATTGGAAGACCAGTAGTAGTTTCCGATGCACATCTGGTGGCATTCTGTAATCTTTGGACTATCAGAGTGTTGATGAAACACAGAAATTGCATCGGGAGTGAATACAACAGTCACAATCCGCTCTTTCCTCCATGGGGTAATGTCTGATACAGTCTACGCTTTGATCGTTCCCAGGAAGACCTGTAGTAGTTTCCGATGCACATCTGGAGACAATCTGTAATCTGTGGACTATCAGAGTATTGATGAAACACAGAAATTGTATCGGGATTGAATACAACAGTCACTATCCGCACTTTCCTCCATGGGAGTAACGTCTGAAACAGTCTACGCTTTGATCGTTCCATGGTAGACCAGTGATGGTTTCCGATGCACATCTGGTGGCATTCAGTAATCTGTGGACTGTCAGAGTGTTGATGAAACACAGAAATGGCATCGGGATTAGATACAACAGTCACCATGCGGACTTTCCGCCATTTGAGTAATGTCTCAAACAGTCTACGCTTTGATCGTTCCCTGCAAGACCAGTAGTAGTTTCCGATGCACATCTGGTGTCATTCTGTAATCTGTCTACAATCAGAGTGTTGATGAAACACAGAAATTGCATCGGGATTGAATACAACAGTCAACATGCGCACTTTCCTCCAAGGGAGTAACGTCTCAAACAGTCTACGATTTGATCGTTCCCTGGAATACCAGTAGTAGTTTCCGATGCACATCTGGTGGCATTCTATAATCTGTTGACTATCAGAGTGTTGATGAAACACCGAAATAGCATCGGGATTGAATACAACAGTCACCATGCGCACTTTCCTCCATGGGAGTAACGTCTCAAACAGTCTACGGTTTGATCGTTCCCTGGAAGACCAGTAGTAGTTTACGTTGCACATCTGGAGGCATTCTGTAATCTGTGGACTATCAGAGTGTTGATGAAACACAGAAATTCCATCGGGATTGAATACAACAGTCACCTTGCGCACTTTCCTCCATGGGTGTAATTCTCAAACAGTCTACGCTTTGATCGTTCCCTGGAAGACCAGTAGTAGTTTCCGATGCACATCTGGTGGCATTCTGTAATCTGTGGACTCTCAGAGTGTTGATGAAAAACAGAAATAGCATCGGATTGAATACAACAGTCACCATGCGCACTTCCCCCATGGGAGTAATGTCTCAGACAGTCTACGCTTTGATCGTTCTCTGGAAGACCAGTAGTAGTCTCCGATGCACATCTGGTGGCATTCTGTAATCTGTGGACTAACAGAGTGTTGATGAAACACAGAAATTGCATCGGGATTGAATACAACAGTCACCATGCGCACTTTCCTCCATGAGAGTAATGTGTGAAACAGTCTACGTTTTGATCGTTAGCAGGAATTCCAGTAGTAGTTTCCGATGCACATCTGGAGGGAATCAGTAATCTGTGGACTATCTGAGTGTTGATGAAAATCAGAAATTGCATCGGGATTGAATACAACAGACACCATGCGCACTTTCCTCCATGGGACTAATGTCTCAAACAGTCTAAGCTTTGATCGTTCCCTGGAAGACCAGTAGTAGTTTCCGATGCACATCTGGAGGCATTCTCTAATCTGTGGACTATCAGAGTGTTGATGAAACACAGAAATTGCATCGGGATTGAATACAACAGACACCATGCGCACTTTCCTCCATGGGAGTAATGTCTCAAACAGTCTACGCTTTGATCGTTCCCTGGAAGACCAGTAGTAGTTTCCGATGCACATTTGGTGGCATTCTGTAATCTGTGGACTATCAGATTGTTGATAAAACACAAAAATTGCATCGGGATTGAATACAACAGTCACTATGCGCACTTTCCTCCATGGGACTAATTCTCAAACATTCTACGCTTTGATCGTTCCCTGGAAGACCAGTAGTAGTTTCCGATGCACATCTCGTGGCATTCTGTAATCTGTGGACTATCAGAGTGTTGATGAAACACAGAAATTGCATCGGGATTGAATACAACAGTCGCCATACGCACTTTCCTCCTTGGGACTAATGTCTCAAACAGTCTACGCTTTGATCGTTCCCTGGTAGACCAGTGGTAGTTTCCGATGCAGATCTGGTGGCTTCTGTAATCTGTGGACTGTCAGAGTGTTGATGAAGCACAGAAATGGCATCGGGATTAGATACAACAGTCACCATGCGCACTTTCCTCCATGGGAGTAATGTCTCAAACAGACTACGCTTTGATCGTTCCCTGCAAGACCTGTAGTAGTTTCCGATGCACATCTGGTGTCATTCTGTAATCTGTCTACAATCAGAGTGTTGATCAAACACAGAAATTGCATCGGGAATGAATACAACAGTTACCATGCGCACTTTCCTCCATGGGACTAATGTCTCAAACAGTCTACGATTTGATTGATCCCTGGAAGACCAGTAGTGGTTTCCGATGCACATCTGGAGGCATTCTCTAATGTGTGGACTATCAGAGTGCTGATGAAACACAGAAATTGCATCGTTATTGAATACAACAGTCACCATGCGCACTTTCCTCCATGGGAGTAATGTCTCAAACAGTCTACGATTTGATCGTTCCCTGGAAGACCAGTAGTAGTTTCCGATGCACATCTGGTGGCAATCTGTAATCTGTGGACCATCAGAGTGTTGATGAAACACAGAAATAGCATCGGGATTGAATACAACAGTCACCATGCGCACTTCCCCCATGGGAGTAATGTCTCGGACAGTCTACGCTTTGATCGTTCTCTGGAAGACCAGTAGTAGTCTCCGATGCATATCTGGTGGCGTTCTGTAGTCTGTGGACAATCAGACTGTTGATGAAACACAGAAATTGCATCGGGATTGAACACAACAGTCATCATGTGCACTTTCCTCCATGAGAGTAATGTCTCAAACAGTCAACGCTTTGATCGTTCCCTGGAAGACCAGTAGTGGTTTCCTATGCACAACTGGTGGCATTCTGTAATCTGTGGACTATCAGAGTGTTGATGAAACACAGAAAATGCATCATGATTGAATACAACAATCACCATGCGCACTTCCCTCCACGGGAGTGATATCTCAAAAAGTCTAGCCTTTGATAGCTCCCTGGAAGACCAGTAGTACTTTCCGATGCACATCTGGAGGCATTCTGTTATCTGTGGACTATCAGAGTGTTGATGAAACACAGAAATTGCATATGGATTGAATACAACATACACCATGCGCATTTTCCTCCATGGGAATAATGTCTCAAACAGTCTACGCTTTGATCGTTCCCTGGAAGACCAGTAGTAGTTTCCTATGCACATCTGGTGGCATTCTGTAATCTGTGGACTATTAGAGTGTTGATGAAACACAGAAATTGCATCGGGATTGAATACAACAGTCACCATGCGCACTTTCCTATATAGGACTAATTCTCAATCATTCTACGATTTGATCGTTCCCTGGAATACCAGTAGTAGTTTCCGATGCACATCTGGAGGCATTCTGTAATCTGTGGACCTTTAAAGTGTTGAGGAAACACAGAATTTGCATCGGGAGTGAATACAACAGTCACAATCCGCTCTTTCCTCCATGGGGTAATGTCTGATACAGTCTACGCTTTGATCGCTCTCTGGAAGACCTGTAGTAGTTTCCGATGCACATCTGGAGACAATCTGTAATCTGTGGACTATCAGAGTGTTGATGAAACACAGAAATTGCATCAGGATTGAATACAACAGTCTCCATCCGCACATTCCTCCATGGGTGTAAGGTCTGAAACATTCTACGCTTTGATCGTCCCTGGTAGACCAGTGGTAGTTTCCGATGCACATCTGGTGGCATTCTGTATTGTGTGGACTGTCAGAGTGTTGATGAAACACAGAAATGGCATCGGGATTAGATACAACAGTCACCATGCGCACTTTCCTCCATGGGAGTAACGTCTCAAACAGTCCAAGTTTTTATCGCTCCCTGGAAGACCAGTAGTACTGTCCGATGCACATCTGGAGGCATTCTGTAATCTGTGGACTATCAGAGTGTTGATGAAACACAGAAATTACATCGGGATTGAATACAACAGACAACATGCGCACTTTCCTCCATGGGAGTAATGTCTCAAACAGTCTACGCTATGATCGTTCCCTGGAAGACCAGTAGTACTGTCCGATGCCCATCTGGAGGCATTCTGTAGTCTGTGGACTATCAGAGTGTTGACGAAACACAGAAATTACATCGGGATTGAATACAACAGACAACATGCGCACTTTCTTCCATGGGAGTAATGTCTCAAACAGTCTACGCTTTGATCGTTCCCTGGAAGACCAGTAGTAGTTTCTGATGCACATCTGGTGGCATTCTGTAATCTGTGCACTATCAGAGTGTTGATGAAACACAGAAATTGCAACGGGATTGAATACAACAGTCACCATGCGCACTTTCCTAGATAGGACTAATTCTCAAACACTCTACGCTTTGATCGTTCCCTGGAATACCAGTAGTAGTTTCCGATGCACATCTGGAGGCATTCTGTAATCTGTGGACCTTTAAAGTGTTGAGGAAACACAGAATTTGCATCGGGAGTGAATACAACAGTCACAATCCGCTCTTTCCTCCATGGGGTAATGTCTGATACAGTCTACGCTTTGATCGCTCTCTGGAAGACCTGTAGTAGTTTCCGATGCACATCTGGAGACAATCTGTAATCTGTGGACTATCAGAGTGTTGATGAAACACAGATATTGCATCAGGATTGAATACAACAGTCTCCATCCGCACATTCCTCCATGGGTGTAAGGTCTGAAACATTCTACGCTTTGATCGTCCCTGGTAGACCAGTGGTAGTTGCCGATGCACATCTGGTGGCATTCTGTAATCTGTGGACTGTCAGAGTGTTGATGAAACACAGAAATGACATCGGGATTAGATACAACAGTCACCATGCGCACTTTCCTCCATGGGAGTAATGTCTCAAACAGTCTACGCTTTGATCGTTCCCTGGAAGACCTGTAATAGTTTCCGATGCACATCTGGAGACAATATGTAATCTGTGGACTATCAGAGTGTTGATGAAACACAGAAATTGCATCGGGATTGAATACAACAGTCAAC
Organism: Schistocerca gregaria; assembly: GCF_023897955.1. NCBI lineage: Eukaryota > Metazoa > Arthropoda > Insecta > Orthoptera > Acrididae > Schistocerca > Schistocerca gregaria. Next base: position 100,291,818 of record NC_064929.1, on the reverse strand, counting down.
ATCCGCACTTTCCTCCATTGGAGTAACGTCTGAAACTGTCTACGCTTTGATCGTTCCCTGGTAGACCAGTGGTAGTTTCCGATGCACATCTGGTGGCATTCTGTAATGTGTGGACTGTCAGAGTGTTGATGAAACACAGAAATGGCATCGGGATTAGATTCAACAGTCACCATGCGCACTTTCCTCCATGGGAGTAATGTCTCAAACAGTCTACGCTTTAATCGTTCCCTGCAAGACCAGTAGTGGTTTCCGATGCACAACTGGTGGCATTCTGTAATCTGTGGACTAACAGAGTGTTGATGAAAAACAGAAATTGCATCGGGGTTGAATACAACAGTCAATATTGGCACTTTCCTGGATGGGATTAATGTCTCAAACAGTCTACGATTTGATCGCTCCCTGAAAGACCACTAGTACATTCCGATGCACATCTGGAGGCATTCTGTAATCTGTGGACGATCAGAGTGTTGATGAAACACAAAAATTGCATCGGGATTGAATACAACAGACACCATGCGCACTTTCCTAAATGGGAGTAATGCCTCAAACAGTCTACGCTTTGATCGTTCCCTGGAAGACCAGTAGTAGTTTGTGATGCCCATCTGGTTTCATTCTGTAATCTGTGGACTATCAGAGTGTTGATGAAACACAGAAATTGCATCGGGATTGAATACAACAGTCACCACGTTCACCTTCCTCCACAGGACTAATTCTCAAACATTCTACGCTTTGATCGTTCCCTGGAAGACCAGTAGTAGTTTCCGATGCACATCTGGTGGCATTCTGTAATCTGTGGACTATCAGAGTGTTGATGAAACACAGAAATTGCATCGGGATTGAATACAACAGTCACCATGCGCACTTTCCTATATAGGACTAATTCTCAATCATTCTACGCTTTGATCGTTCCCTGGAATACCAGTAGTAGTTTCCGATGCACATCTGGAGGCATTCTGTAATCTGTGGACCTTTAAAGTGTTGAGGAAACACAGAATTTGCATCGGGAGTGAATACAACAGTCACAATCCGCTCTTTCCTCCATGGGGTAATGTCTGATACAGTCTACGCTTTGATCGCTCTCTGGAAGACCTGTAGTAGTTTCCGATGCACATCTGGAGACAATCTGTAATCTGTGGACTATCAGAGTGTTGATGAAACACAGAAATTGCATCAGGATTGAATACAACAGTCTCCATCCGCACATTCCTCCATGGGTGTAAGGTCTGAAACATTCTACGCTTTGATCGTCCCTGGTAGACCAGTGGTAGTTTCCGATGCACATCTGGTGGCATTCTGTATTGTGTGGACTGTCAGAGTGTTGATGAAACACAGAAATGGCATCGGGATTAGATACAACAGTCACCATGCGCACTTTCCTACATGGGAGTAACGTCTCAAACAGTCCAAGTTTTTATCGCTCCCTGGAAGACCAGTAGTACTGTCCGATGCACATCTGGAGGCATTCTGTAATCTGTGGACTATCAGAGTGTTGATGAAACACAGAAATTACATCGGGATTGAATACAACAGACAACATGCGCACTTTCCTCCATGGGAGTAATGTCTCAAACAGTCTACGCTATGATCGTTCCCTGGAAGACCAGTAGTACTGTCCGATGCCCATCTGGAGGCATTCTGTAGTCTGTGGACTATCAGAGTGTTGATGAAACACAGAAATTACATCGGGATTGAATACAACAGACAACATGCGCACTTTCCTCCATGGGAGTAATGTCTCAAACAGTCTACGCTTTGATCGTTCCCTGGAAGACCTGTAATAGTTTCCGATGCACATCTGGAGACAATATGTAATCTGTGGACTATCAGAGTGTTGATGAAACACAGAAATTGCATCGGGATTGAATACAACAGTCAACATCCGCACTTTCCTCCATTGGAGTAACGTCTGAAACTGTCTACGCTTTGATCGTTCCCTGGTAGACCAGTGGTAGTTTCCGATGCACATCTGGTGGCATTCTGTAATGTGTGGACTGTCAGAGTGTTGATGAAACACAGAAATGGCATCGGGATTAGATTCAACAGTCACCATGCGCACTTTCCTCCATGGGAGTAATGTCTCAAACAGTCTACGCTTTAATCGTTCCCTGCAAGACCAGTAGTGGTTTCCGATGCACAACTGGTGGCATTCTGTAATCTGTGGACTAACAGAGTGTTGATGAAAAACAGAAATTGCATCGGGGTTGAATACAACAGTCAATATTGGCACTTTCCTGGATGGGATTAATGTCTCAAACAGTCTACGATTTGATCGCTCCCTGAAAGACCACTAGTACATTCCGATGCACATCTGGAGGCATTCTGTAATCTGTGGACGATCAGAGTGTTGATGAAACACAAAAATTGCATCGGGATTGAATACAACAGACACCATGCGCACTTTCCTAAATGGGAGTAATGCCTCAAACAGTCTACGCTTTGATCGTTCCCTGGAAGACCAGTAGTAGTTTGTGATGCCCATCTGGTATCATTCTGTAATCTGTGGACTATCAGAGTGTTGATGAAACACAGAAATTGCATCGGGATTGAATACAACAGTCACCACGTTCACCTTCCTCCACAGGACTAATTCTCAAACATTCTACGCTTTGATCGTTCCCTGGAAGACCAGTAGTAGTTTCCGATGCACATCTGGTGGCATTCTGTAATCTGTGGACTATCAGAGTGCTGATGAAACACAGAAATTGCATCGTTATTGAATACAACAGTCACCATGCGCACTTTCCTCCATGGGTGTAATGTCTCAAACAGTCTACGATTTGATCGTTCCCTGGAAGACCAGTAGTAGTTTCCGATGCACATCTGGTGGCAATCTGTAATCTGTGGACTATCAGAGTGTTGATGAAACACAGAAATAGCATCGGGATTGAATACAACAGTCACCATGGGCACTTTCCTCCATGGGAGTAATGTCTCAAACAGTCTACGCTTTGATCGTTCCCTGGAAGATCAGTAGTAGTTTCCGATGCACATCTGGTGGCATTCTGTAATCTGTGGACTTTCAGAATGTTGATGAAAAACAGAAATAGCATCGGATTGAATACAACAGTCGCCATGCGCACTTCCCCCATGGGAGTAATGTCTCAGACAGTCTACGCTTTGGAAGACCAGTAGTAGTCTCCGATGCATATCTGGTGGCGTTCTGTAATCTGTGGACAATCAGAGTGTTGATGAAACACAGAAATTGCATCGGGATTGAATACAACAGTCATCATGTGCACTTTCCTCCATGAGAGTAATGTCCCAAACAGTCAACGCTTTGATCGTTCCCTGGAAGACCAGTGGTGGTTTCCGATGCACAACTGGTGGCATTCTGTAATCTGTATACTATCAGAGTGTTGATGAGACACAGAAAATGCATCATGATTGAATACAACAATCACCATGCGCATTTCCCTCCACGGGAGTGATATCTCAAACAGTCTAGCCTTTGATCGCTCCCTGGAAGACCAGTAGTACTTTCCGATGCACATCTGGAGGCATTCTGTTATCTGTGGACTATCAGAGTGTTGATGAAACACAGAAATTGCATATGGATTGAATACAACATACACCATGCGCATTTTCCTCCATGGGAATAATGTCTCAACCAGTCTACGCTTTGATCGTTCCCTGGAAGACCAGTAGTAGTTTCCTATGCACATCTGGTGGCATTCTGTAATCTGTGGACTATTAGAGTGTTGATGAAACACAGGAATTGCATCGGGATTGAATACAACTGTCACCATGCGCACTTTCCTATATAGGACTAATTCTCAATCATTCTACGCTTTGATCGTTCCCTGGAAGACCAGTAGTAGTTTGCGATGCACATCTGGTGGCATTCTGTATTGTGTGGACTGTCAGAGTGTTGATGAAACACAGAAATGGCATCGGGATTAGATACAACAGTCACCATGCGCACTTTCCTCCATGGGAGTAATGTCTCAAACAGTCTACGCTTTGATCGTTCCCTGGAAGACCAGTAGTGGTTTCCGATGCACAACTGGTGGCATTCTGTAATCTGTGGACTAACAGAGTGTTGATGAAACACAGAAATTGCATCGGGGTTGAATACAACAGTCAATATTGGCACTTTCCTCCATGGGATTAATGTCTCAAACAGTCAACGCTTTGATCGTTCCCTGGAAGACCAGTAGTGGTTTGCGATGCACATCTGGTGGCATTCTGTATTGTGTGGACTGTCAGAGTGTTGATGAAACACAGAAATGGCATCGGGATTAGATACAACAGTCACCATGCGCACTTTCCTCCATGGGAGTAATGTCTCAAACAGTCTACGCTTTGATCGTTCCCTGGAAGACCAGTAGTGGTTTCCGATGCACAACTGGTGGCATTCTGTAATCTGTGGACTAACAGAGTGTTGATGAAACACAGAAATTGCATCGGGGTTGAATACAACAGTCAATATTGGCACTTTCCTCCATGGGATTAATGTCTCAACAGTCTACGATTTGATCGCTCCCTGGAAGACCACTAGTACTTTCCGATGCACATCTGGAGGCATTCTGTAATCTGTGGACTATCAGAGTGTTGATGAAACACAAAAATTATATCGGGATTGAATACAACAGACACCATGCGCACTTTCCTCCATGGGAGTAATGCCTCAAACAGTCTACGCTTTGATCGTTCCCTGGAAGACCAGTAGTAGTTTGCGATGCCCATCTGGTGGCATTCTGTAATCTGTGGACTATCAGAGTGTTGATGAAACACAGAAATTGCATCGGGATTGAATACAAAAGTCACCACGTTCACTCTCCTCCATAGGACTAATTCTCAAACATTCTACGCTTTGATCGTTCCCTGGAGACCGGTAGTAGTTTCCGATACACATCTGGTGGCATTCTGTAATCTGTGGACCATCAGAGTGTTGATGAAACACAGAAATTGCATCGGGAGTGAATACAACAATCACAATCCGCTCTTTCCTCCATGGGGTAATGTCTGATACAGTCTACGCTTCGATCGTTCCCTGGAAGACCAGTAGTAGTTTTCGATGCACATCTGGTGGCATTCTGTAATCTGTGGACTATCAGAGTGTTGATGAAACACAGAAATTGCATCGGGATTGAATACAACAGTCAACATACGCACTTTCCTCCATTGCAGTAACGTCTGAAACAGTCTACGCTTTGATCGTTCCCTGGTAGACCAGTGGTAGTTTCCGATGCACATCTGGTGGCATTCTGTAAACTGTGGACTATCAGAGTGTTGATGAAACACATAAATAGCATCGGGATTGAATACAACAGTCACCATGCGCACTTTCCTCCATGGGAGTAACGTCTCAAACAGTCCAAGTTTTTATCGCTCCCTGGAAGACCAGTAGTACTGTCCGATGCACATCTGGAGGCATTCTGTAATCTGTGGACTATCAGAGTGTTGATGAAACACAGAAATTACATCGGGATTGAATACAACAGACAACATGCGCACTTTCCTCCATGGGAGTAATGTCTCAAACAGTCTACGCTATGATCGTTCCCTGGAAGACCAGTAGTACTGTCCGATGCCCATCTGGAGGCATTCTGTAATCTGTGGACCTTTAAAGTGTTGAGGAAACACAGAATTTGCATCGGGAGTGAATACAACAGTCACAATCCGCTCTTTCCTCCATGGGGTAATGTCTGATACAGTCTACGCTTTGATCGTTCTCTGGAAGACCTGTAGTAGTTTCCGATGCACATCTGGAGACAATCTGTAATCTGTGGACTATCAGAGTGTAGATGAAACACAGAAATTGCATCAGGATTGAATACAACAGTCACCATCCGCACATTCCTCCATGGGTGTAAGGTCTGAAACATTCTACGCTTTGATCGTTCCCTGGTAGACCAGTGGTAGTTTCCGATGCACATCTGGTGGCATTCTGTAATCTGTGGACTGTCAGAGTGTTGATGATACACAGAAATGACATCGGGATTAGATACAACAGTCACCATGCGCACTTTCCTCCATGGGAGTAATGTCTCAAACAGTCTACGCTTTGATCGTTCCCTGGAAGACCTGTAATAGTTTCCGATGCACATCTGGAGACAATATGTAATCTGTGGACTATCAGAGCGTTGATGAAACACAGAAATTGCATCGGGATTGAATACAACAGTCAACATCCGCACTTTCCTCCATTGGAGTAACGTCTGAAACTGTCTACGCTTTGATCGTTCCCTGGTAGACCAGTGGTAGTTTCCGATGCACATCTGGTGGCATTCTGTAATGTGTGGACTGTCAGAGTGTTGATGAAACACAGAAATGGCATCGGGATTAGATTCAACAGTCACCATGCGCACTTTCCTCCATGGGAGTAATGTCTCAAACAGTCTACGCTTTGATCGTTCCCTGGAAGACCAGTAGTAGTTTCCGATGCACATCTGGTGGCATTCTGTAATCTGTGGACTTTCAGAATGTTGATGAAAAACAGAAATAGCATCGGATTGAATACAACAGTCACCATGCGCACTTCCCCCATGGGAGTAATGTCTCAGACAGTCTACGCTTTGGAAGACCAGTAGTAGTCTCCGATGCATATCGTGTGGCGTTCTGTAATCTGTGGACAATCAGAGTGTTGATGAAACACAGAAATTGCATCGGGATTGAATACAACAGTCATCATGTGCACTTTCCTCCATGAGAGTAATGTCTCAAACAGTCAACGCTTTGATCGTTCCCTGGAAGACCAGTGGTGGTTTCCGATGCACAACTGGTGGCATTCTGTAATCTGTATACTATCAGAGTGTTGATGAAACACAGAAAATGCATCATGATTGAATACAACAATCACCATGCGCATTTCCCTCCACGGGAGTGATATCTCAAACAGTCTAGCCTTTGATCGCTCCCTGGAAGACCAGTAGTACTTTCCGATGCACATCTGGAGGCATTCTGTTATCTGTGGACTATCAGAGTGTTGATGAAACACAGAAATTGCATATGGATTGAATACAACATACACCATGCGCATTTTCCTCCATGGGAATAATGTCTCAACCAGTCTACGCTTTGATCGTTCCCTGGAAGACCAGTAGTAGTTTCCTATGCACATCTGGTGGCATTCTGTAATCTGTGGACTATTAGAGTGTTGATGAAACACAGGAATTGCATCGGGATTGAATACAACAGTCACCATGCGCACTTTCCTATATAGGACTAATTCTCAATCATTCTACGATTTGATCGTTCCCTGGAAGACCAGTAGTAGTTTGCGATGCACATCTGGTGGCATTCTGTATTGTGTGGACTGTCAGAGTGTTGATGAAACACAGAAATGGCATCGGGATTAGATACAACAGTCACCATGCGCACTTTCCTCCATGGGAGTAATGTCTCAAACAGTCTACGCTGTGATCGTTCCCTGGAAGACCAGTAGTGGTTTCCGATGCACAACTGGTGGCATTCTGTAATCTGTGGACTAACAGAGTGTTGATGAAACACAGAAATTGCATCGGGGTTGAATACAACAGTCAATATTGGCACTTTCCTCCATGGGATTAATGTCTCAAACAGTCAACGCTTTGATCGTTCCCTGGAAGACCAGTAGTGGTTTGCGATGCACATCTGGTGGCATTCTGTATTGTGTGGACTGTCAGAGTGTTGATGAAACACAGAAATGGCATCGGGATTAGATACAACAGTCACCATGCGCACTTTCCTCCATGGGAGTAATGTCTCAAACAGTCTACGCTTTGATCGTTCCCTGGAAGACCAGTAGTGGTTTCCGATGCACAACTGGTGGCATTCTGTAATCTGTGGACTAACAGAGTGTTGATGAAACACAGAAATTGCATCGGGGTTGAATACAACAGTCAATATTGGCACTTTCCTCCATGGGATTAATGTCTCAAACAGTCTACGATTTGATCGCTCCCTGGAAGACCACTAGTACTTTCCGATGCACATCTGGAGGCATTCTGTAATCTGTGGACTATCAGAGTGTTGATGAAACACAAAAATTATATCGGGATTGAATACAACAGACACCATGCGCACTTTCCTCCATGGGAGTAATGCCTCAAACAGTCTACGCTTTGATCGTTCCCTGGAAGACCAGTAGTAGTTTGCGATGCCCATCTGGTGGCATTATGTAATCTGTGGACTATCAGAGTGTTGATGAAACACAGAAATTGCATCGGGATTGAATACAAAAGTCACCACGTTCACTTTCCTCCATAGGACTAATTCTCAAACATTCTACGCTTTGATCGTTCCCTGGAGACCGGTAGTAGTTTCCGATACACATCTGGTGGCATTCTGTAATCTGTGGACCATCAGAGTGTTGATGAAACACAGAAATTGCATCGGGAGTGAATACAACAATCACAATCCGCTCTTTCCTCCATGTGGTAATGTCTGATACAGTCTACGCTTCGATCGTTCCCTGGAAGACCAGTAGTAGTTTTCGATGCACATCTGGTGGCATTCTGTAATCTGTGGACTATCAGAGTGTTGATGAAACACAGAAATTGCATCGGGATTGAATACAACAGTCAACATCCGCACTTTCCTCCATTGCAGTAACGTCTGAAACAGTCTACGCTTTGATCGTTCCCTGGTAGACCAGTGGTAGTTTCCGATGCACATCTGGTGGCATTCTGTAAACTGTGGACTATCAGAGTGTTGATGAAACACATAAATAGCATCGGGATTGAATACAACAGTCACCATGCGCACTTTCCTCCATGGGAGTAACGTCTCAAACAGTCCAAGTTTTTATCGCTCCCTGGAAGACCAGTAGTACTGTCCGATGCACATCTGGAGGCATTCTGTAATCTGTGGACTATCAGAGTGTTGATGAAACACAGAAATTACATCGGGATTGAATACAACAGACAACATGCGCACTTTCCTCCATGGGAGTAATGTCTCAAACAGTCTACGCTATGATCGTTCCCTGGAAGACCAGTAGTACTGTCCGATGCCCATCTGGAGGCATTCTGTAATCTGTGGACCTTTAAAGTGTTGAGGAAACACAGAATTTGCATCGGGAGTGAATACAACAGTCACAATCCGCTCTTTCCTCCATGGGGTAATGTCTGATACAGTCTACGCTTTGATCGTTCTCTGGAAGACCTGTAGTAGTTTCCGATGCACATCTGGAGACAATCTGTAATCTGTGGACTATCAGAGTGCTGATGAAACACAGAAATTGCATCAGGATTGAATACAACAGTCACCATCCGCACATTCCTCCATGGGTGTAAGGTCTGAAACATTCTACGCTTTGATCGTTCCCTGGTAGACCAGTGGTAGTTTCCGATGCACATCTGGTGGCATTCTGTAATCTGTGGACTGTCAGAGTGTTGATGAAACACAGAAATGACATCGGGATTAGATACAACAGTCACCATGCGCACTTTCCTCCATGGGAGTAATGTCTCAAACAGTCTACGCTTTGATCGTTCCCTGGAAGACCTGTAATAGTTTCCGATGCACATCTGGAGACAATATGTAATCTGTGGACTATCAGAGCGTTGATGAAACACAGAAATTGCATCGGGATTGATTACAACAGTCAACATCCGCACTTTCCTCCATTGGAGTAACGTCTGAAACTGTCTACGCTTTGATCGTTCCCTGGTAGACAAGTGGTAGTTTCCGATGCACATCTGGTGGCATTCTGTAATGTGTGGACTGTCAGAGTGTTGATGAAACACAGAAATGGCATCGGGATTAGATTCAACAGTCACCATGCGCACTTTCCTCCATGGGAGTAATGTCTCAAACAGTCTACGCTTTAATCGTTCCCTGGAAGGCCAGTAGTGGGTTCCGATGCACAACTGGTGGCATTCTGTAATCTGTGGACTAACAGAGTGTTGATGAAAAACAGAAATTGCATCGGGGTTGAATACAACAGTCTATATTGGCACTTTCCTGGATGGGATTAATGTCTCAAACAGTCTACGATTTGATCGCTCCCTGAAAGACCACTAGTACATTCCGATGCACATCTGGAGGCATTCTGTAATCTGTGGACGATCAGAGTGTTGATGAAACACAAAAATTGCATCGGGATTGAATACAACAGACACCATGCGCACTTTCCTCCATGGGAGTAATGCCTCAAACAGTCTACACTTTGATCGTTCCCTGGAAGACCAGTAGTAGTTTGTGATGCCCATCTGGTTTCATTCTGTAATCTGTGGACTATCAGAGTGTTGATGAAACACAGAAATTGTATCGGGATTGAATACAACAGTCACCACGTTCACCTTCCTCCACAGGACTAATTCTCAAACATTCTACGCTTTGATCGTTCCCTGGAAGACCAGTAGTAGTTTCTGATGCACATCTGGTGGCATTCTGTAATCTGTGGACCATCAGAGTGTTGATGAAACAAAGAAATTGCATCGGGATTAGATACGACAGTCACCATGCGCACTTTCCTCCATGGGAGTCATGTCTCAAACAGTCTACGCTTTGATCGTTCCCTGGAAGACCAGTAGTGTTTTCCGATGCACAACTGGTTGCATTCTGTAATCTGTGGACTATCAGAGTGTTGATGAAACACAAAAATTGCATCGGGATTGAATACAACAGACACCATGCGCACTTTCCTCCATGGGAGTAATGTCTCAAACAGTCTACGCTTTGATCGTTCCCGATGCACATTTGGTGGCATTCTGGAATCTGTGGACTAACAGAGTGTTGATGAAACACAGAAATTTCATCGGGATTGAATACAACAGTCAATATTGTCCCTTTCCTCCATGGCAGTAATGTCTCAAACATTCTACGATTTGATCGTTCCCTGGAAGACCAGTAGTAGTTTCCGATGCAAATCTAGTGGCATTCTGTAATCTGTGGACTATCAGAGTGTTGATGAAACACATAAATAGCATCGAGATTGAATACAACAGTCACCATGCGCACTTTCCTCCATGAGAGTAACGTCTCAAACAGTCCAAGTTTTGATCGCTCCCTGGAAGACCAGTAGTACTGTCCGATGCACATCTGGAGGCATTCTGTAATTTGTGGACTATCAGAGTGTTGATGAAACACAGACATTACATCGGGATTGAATACAACAGACAACATGCGCACTTTCCTCCATGGGAGTACTGTCTCAAACAGTCTACGCTATGATAGTTCCCTAAAAGACCAGTAGTACTGTCCGATGCACATCTGGAGGCATTCTGTAATCTGTGGACTATCAGAGTGTTGATGAAACACAGAAATTACATCGGGATTGAATACAACAGTCAATATTGTCCCTTTCCTCCATGGCAGTAATGTCTCAAACATTCTACGATTTGATCGTTCCCTGGAAGACCAGTAGTAGTTTCCGATGCAAATCTAGTGGCATTCTGTAATCTGTGGACTACCAGAGTGTTGATGAAACACAGAAATTGCATCGGGATTGAATACAACAGTCTCCATACGCACTTTCCTCCATGGGAGTAATGTCTCAAACAGTCTACGCTTTGATCGTTCCCTGGAATACCAGTAGTAGTTTCCGACGCACATCTGGTGGAATTCTGTAATCTGTGGACTACCAGAGTGTTGATGAAACACAGAAATTGCATAGGGATTGAATACAACAGTCTCCATACGCACTTTCCTCCATGGGAGTAATGTCTCAAACAGTCTACGCTTTGATCGTTCCCTGGAAGACCAGTAGTAGTTTCCGATGCAAATCTAGTGGCATTCTGTAATCTGTGGACAACCAGAGTGTTGATGAAACACAGAAATTGCATCGGGATTGAATACAACAGTCACCATGCGCACTTTCCTCCATGAGAGTAATGTCTCAAACAGTCTACGTGTTGGTCGTTCCCTGGAAGACCAGTAGTGGTTGCCGATGCACAACTGGTCTCATTCTGTAATCTGTGGACTATCAGATTGTTGATGAAACACAGAAAATGCATCGGGATTGAATACAACAATCACCATGCGCACTTTCCTCCACGGGAGTGATATCTCAAACAGTCTAGCCTTTGATCGTTCCCTGGAATACCAGTAGTAGATTCCGATGCACATCTGGTGGCATTCTGTAATCTGTGGACTATCAGAGTGTTGATGAAACACATAAATAGCATCGAGATTGAATACAACAGTCACCATGCGCACTTTCCGCCATGAGAGTAACGTCTCAAACAGTCCAAGTTTTGATCGCTCCCTGGAAGACCAGTAGTACTGTCCGATGCACATCTGGAGGCATTCTGTAATTTGTGGACTATCAGAGTGTTGATGAAACACAGACATTACATCGGGATTGAATACAACAGACAACATGCGCACTTTCCTCCATGGGAGTACTGTCTCAAACAGTCTACGCTATGATAGTTCCCTAAAAGACCAGTAGTACTGTCCGATGCACATCTGGAGGCATTCTGTAATCTGTGGACTATCAGAGTGTTGATGAAACACAGTAATTACATCGGGATTGAATACAACAGACAACATGCGCACTTTCCTCCATGGGAGTAATGTCTCAAACAGTCTACGCTTTGATCGTTCCCTGGAAGACCAGTAGTAGTTTCCGACGCACATCTGGTGGAATTCTGTAATCTGTGGACTATCAGAGTGTTGATGAAACACAGAAATTGCATCGGGATTGAATACAACAGTCTCCATACGCACTTTCCTCCATGGGAGTAATGTCTCAAACAGTCTACGCTTTGATCGTTCCCTGGAATACCAGTAGTAGTTTCCGATGCACATCTGGAGGCATTCTGTAATCTGTGGACCTTCAAAGTGTTGAGGAAACACAGAATTTGCATCGGGAGTGAATACAACAGTCACAATACGCTCTTTCCTCCATGGGGTAATGTCTGAGCACATCTGGAGGCATTCTGTAATCTGTGGACCTTCAAAGTGTTGAGGAAACACAGAATTTGCATCGGGAGTGAATACAACAGTCACAATACGCTCTTTCCTCCATGGGGTAATGTCTGATACAGTCTACGCTTTGATCGTTCTCTATAAGACCTGTAGTAGTTTCCGATGCACATCTGGAGACAATCTGTAATCTGTGGACTATCAGAGTGTTGATGAAACACAGAAATTGCATCAGGATTGAATACAACAGTCACCATCCGCACACTCCTCCATTGGTGTAACGTCTGAAACATTCTACGCTTTGATCGTTCCCTGGTAGACCAGTGGTAGTTTCCGATGCACATCTGGTGGCATTCTGTAATCTGTGGACTGTCAGAGTGTTGATGAAACACAGAAATGGCATCGGGATTAGATACAACAGTCACCATGCGCACTTTCCTCCATGGGAGTAATGTCTCAAACGGTCTACGTTTTGATCGTTCCCTGGAAGACCAGTAGTAATTTCCGATGCACATCTGGAGGCATTCTGTAACCTGTGGACTATCAGAGTGTTGATGAAACACAGAAATTGCATCAGGATTGAATACAACAGTCACCATGCGCACTTTCCACCATAGGAGTAATGTCTCAAACAGTCTACGCTTTGATCGTTCCCTGGAAGACCAGTAGTAGTTTACGATGCACATCTGGAGGCATTCTGTAATCTGTGGACTATCAGAGTGTTGATGAAACAAAGAAATTTAATCGGGATTGAATACAACAGTCACCTTGCGCACTTTCCTAAATGGGAGTAATTCTCAAACAGTCTACGCTTTGATCGTTCCCTGGAAGACCAGTAGTAGTTTCCGATGCACATCTGGTGGCATTCTGTAATCTGTGGACTATCAGAGTGTTGATGAAAAGAGAAATAGCATCGGGATTGAATACAACAGTCACCATGCGCACTTCCCCCATGGGAGTAATGTCTCAGACAGTCTACGCTTTGATCGTTCTCTGGAAGACCAGTAGTAGTTTCCGATGCACATCTGATGGCATTCAGTAATCTGTGGACTATCAGAGTGTTGATGTAACACAGAAATTGCATCGGGATTGAATACAACATTCACCATCGCATTTTCCACCATATGAGTAATGTCTCAAACAGTCTACGCTTTGATCGTTCCCTGGAAAACCAGTAGTACTCTCCGATGCATATCTGGTGGCATTCTGTAATCTGAGGACTAACAGAGTGTTGATGAAACACAGAAATGGCATCGGGGTTGAATACAACAGTCAATGTTCCCACTTTCCTCCATGGGAGTAATGTCTCAAACAGTCTACGCTTTGATCGTTCCCTGGAAGACCAGTAGTAATTTCCGATGCACATCTGGAGGCATTCTGTAATCTGTGGTCTATCAGAGTGTTTATGAAACACAGAAATTGCATCAGGATTGAATACAACAGTCACCATGCGCACTTTCCTCTATGGGAGTAATGTCTCAAAGAGTCTACGCTTTGATCGTTCGCTGGAAGACCCGTAGTAGTTTCCGATGCACATCTGGATGCATTCTGTCATCTGTGGACTATCAGAGTGTTGATGAAACACAGAAATGGCATCGGGATTAGATACAACAGTCACCATGCGCACTTTCCTCCATGGGAGTAATGTCTCAAACAGTCTACGATTTGATCGTTCCCTGGTAGACCAGTGGTAGTTTCCGATGCACATCTGGTGGCATTCTGTAATCTGTGGACTATCAGAGTGTTGATGAAACAAAGAAATTTAATCGGGATTGAATACAACAGTCACCTTGCGCACTTTCCTCCATGGGAGTAATTCTCAAACAGTCTACGCTTTGATCGTTCCCTGGAAGACCAGTAGTAGTTTCCGATGCACATCTGGTGGCATTCTGTAATCTGTGGACTATCAGAGTGTTGATGAAAAGAGAAATAGCATCGGGATTGAATACAACAGTCACCATGCGCACTTCCCCCATGGGAGTAATGTCTCTTACAGTCTACGCTTTGATCGTTCTCTGGAAGACCAGTAGTAGTTTCCGATGCACATCTGATGGCATTCAGTAATCTGTGGACTATCAGAGTGTTGATGAAACACAGAAATTGCATCGGGATTAAATACAACAGTCACCATGCGCACTTTCCTCCATGGGAGTAATGTCTCAAACAGTCTAAGATTTGATCGTTCCCTGGAAGACCAGTAATAGTTTCCGATGCACATCTGGTGGTATTTTGTAATTTGTGGATTAACAGAGTGTTGATGAAACACAGAAATGGCATCGGGATTGAATACAACAGTCAATATTCCCACTTTCCTCCATGGGAGTAATGTCTCAAACAGTCTACGCTTTGATCGTTCCCTGGAAGACCAGTAGTAATTTCCGATGCACATCTGGAGGCATTCTGTAATCTGTGGACTATCAGAGTGTTTATGAAACACAGAAATTGCATCAGGATTGAATACAACAGTCACCATGCGCACTTTCCTCTATGGGAGCAATGTCTCAAACAGTCTACGCTTTGATCGTTCGCTGGAAGACCAGTAGTAGTTTCCGATGCACATCTGGATGCATTCTGTCATCTGTGGACTATCAGAGTGTTGATGAAAGACAGAAATGGCATCGGGATTAGATACAACAGTCACCATGCGCACTTTCCTCCATGGGAGTAATGTCTCAAACAGTCTACGATTTGATCGTTCCCTGGAAGACCAGTAGTAATATCCGATGCACATCTGGAGGCCTTCTGTAATCTGTGGACTATCAGAGTGTTGATGAAACACAGAAATTTAATCGGCATCGAATACAACAGTCACCTTGCGCACTTTCTTCCATGGGAGTAATTCTCAAACAGTCTACGTTTTGATCGTTCCTTGGAAGACCAGTAGTAGTTTCCGATGCACATCTGGTGGCATTCTGTAATCTGTGGACTATCAGAGTGTTGATGAAAAACAGAAATAGCATCGGGATTGAATACAACAGTCACCATGCGCACTTCCCCCATGGGAGTAATGTCTCAGACAGTCTACGCTTTGATCTTTCTCTGGAAGACCAGTAGTAGTTTCCGATGCACATCTGATGGCATTCTGTAATCTGTGGACTATCAGAGTGTTGATGAAACACAGAAAATTCTTCGGGATTGAATACAACAGTCACCATGCGCACTTTCCTCCATGGGAGTAATGTCTCAAACAGTCTCCGATTTGATCGTTCCCTGGAAGACCAATAGTAGTTTCCGATGCACATCTGGTGGTATTTTGTAATCTGTGGACTATCAGAGTTTTGATGAAACACAGAAATTGCATCGGGATTGATTGCAACAGTCACCATGCGCACTTTGCTCCATGGGAGTAATGTCTCAAACAGTCTACGCTTTGATCGTTCCCTAGAAGGCAGTAGTGGTTTCCTATGCACAACTGGTTTCATTCTGTAATCTGTGGACTGTCAGAGTGTTGATGAAACACAGAAATTGCATCGGGATTGAATACAACAGTCACCATGCGCATTTTCCTCCATATGAGTAATGTCTCAAACAGTCTACGCTTTGATCGTTCCCTGGAAAACTAGTAGTACTCTCTGATGCATATCTGGTGGCATTCTCTAATCTGTGGACTAACAGAGTGTTGATGAAACACAGAAATTGCATCGGGATTGAATACAACAATCAATATTCCCACATTCCTCCATGGGAGTAATGTCTCAAACAGGCTACGCTTTGATCGTTCCCTGGAAGACCAGTAGTAATTTCCGATGCACATCTGGAGGCATTCTGTAATCTGTGGACTATCAGAGTGTTGATGAAACTCAGAAATTGCATCGGGATTGAATACAACAGTCACCATCCGCACTTTCCCCCGTAGGAGTAATTCTCAAACATTCTACGCTTTGATCGTTCCCTGGAAGACCAGTACTAGTTTCCGATGCACATCTGTTGGCATTCTGTAATCTGTGGACTATCAGAGTGTTGGTGAAACACAGAAATAGCATCGGGATTGAATACAACAGTCACCATGCGCACTTTCCTCCACGGGAGTAATGTCTCAAACAGTCTACGATTTGATCGTTCCCTGGAAGACCAGTAGTAGTTTCCGATGCACATCTGGAGGCATTCTGTAATCTGTGGATTATCTGAGTGTTGATGAAACACAGACATTGCATAGGGATGGAATACAACAGTCACATTGCGCACTTACCTCCATGAAAGTAATGTCTCAAACGGTCTACGCTTTGATCGTTCCCTGGAAAACCAGTAGTAATTTCCGATGCACATCTGGAGGCATTCTGTTATCTTTGGACTATCAGAGTGTTGAGGAAACACAGAATTTGCATCGGGAGTGAATACAACAGTCACAATCCGCTCTTTCCTCAATAGGGTAATGTCTGATACAGTCTACACTTTGATCGTTCCCAGGAAGACCTGTAGTAGTTTCCGATGCACATCTGGTGAAAATCTGTAATCTGTGGACTATCACAGTGTTGATGAAACACAGAAATTGCATCGGGACTGAATACAACAGTCACCATCTGCACTTTCTTCCATGGGAGTAACGTCTGAAACAGTCTACGCTTTGATCGTTCCCTGGTAGACCAGTGGTAGTTTCCGAAGCACATCTGGTGGCATTCTGTAATCTGTGGACTATCAGAGTGTTGATGAAACACATAAATAGCATCGGGATTGAATACAACAGACACCATGCGCACTTTCCTCCATGGGAGTAATGCCTCAAACAGTCTACGCTTTGATCGTTCCCTGGAAGACCAGTAGTAGTTTGCGATGCCCATCTGGTGGCATTCTGTAATCTGTGGACTATCAGAGTGTTGATGAAACACAGAAATGGCATCGGGATTGAATACAACAGTCACCACGTTCACTTTCCTCCATAGGACTAATTCTCAAACATTCTACGCTTTGATCGTTCCCTGGAGACCGGTAGTAGAATCCGATGCACATCTGGTGGCATTCTGTAATCTGTGGACCATCAGAGTGTTGATGAAACACAGAAATTGCATCGGGAGTGAATTCAACAGTCCCAATCCGCTCTTTCCTCCATGGGGTAATGTCTGATACAGTCTACGCTTTGATCGTTCCCTGGAAGACCAGTAGTAGTTTTCGATGCACATCTGGTGGCATTCTGTAATCTGCGGACTATCAGAGTGTTGATGAAACACAGAAATTGCATCGGGATTGAATACAACAGTCAACATCCGCACTTTCCTCCATTGCAGTAACGTCTGAAACAGTCTACGCTTTGATCGTTCCCTAGAAGACCAGTAGTGGTTTCCTATGCACAACTGGTGGCATTCTGTAATCTGTGGACTATCAGAGTGTTGATGAAACGCAGAAATTGCATCGGGATTGATTACAACAGTCACCATCGCATTTTCCTCCATATGAGTAATGTCTCAAACAGTCTACGCTTTGATCGTTCCCTGGAAAACCAGTAGTACTCTCCGATGCATATCTGGTGGCATTCTGTAATCTGTGGACTAACAGAGTGTTGATGAAACACAGAAATGGCATCGGGATTGAATACAACAGTCAATATTCCCACTTTCCTCCATGGGAGTAATGTCTCAAACAGTCTACGCTTTGATCGTTCCCTGGAAGACCAGTAGTAATTTCCGATGCACATCTGGAGGCATTCTTTAATCTGTGGACTATCAGAGTGTTTATGAAACACAGAAATTGCATCAGGATTGAATACAACAGTCACCATGCGCACTTTCCTCTATGGGAGTAATGTCTCAAACAGTCTACGCTTTGATCGTTCGCTGGAAGACCAGTAGTAGTTTCCGATGCACATCTGGATGCATTCTGTCATCTGTGGACTATCAGAGTGTTGATAAAACACAGAAATGGCTTCGGGATTAGATACAACAGTCACCATGCGCACTTTCCTCCATGGGAGTAATGTCTCAAACAGTCTACGATTTGATCGTTCCCTGGAAGACCAGTAGTAATTTCCGATGCACATCTGGAGGCATTCTGTAATCTGTGGACTATCAGAGTGTTGATGAAACACAGAAATTGCATCAGGATTGAATACAACAGTCACCATGCGCACTTTCCTCCATGGGAGTAATGTCTCAAACAGTCTACGCTTTGATCGTTCCCTGGAAGACCAGTAGTAGTTTACGTTGCACATCTGGAGGCCTTCTGTAATCTGTGGACTATCAGAGTGTTGATGAAACACAGAAATTTAATCGGCATTGAATACAACAGTCACCTTGCGCACTTTCTTCCATGGGAGTAATTCTCAAACAGTCTACGTTTTGATCGTTCCTTGGAAGACCAGTAGTAGTTTCCGATGCACAACTGGTCTCATTCTGTAATCTGTGGACTATCAGAGTGTTGATGAAACACAGAAAATGCATCGGGATTGAATACAACAATCACCATGCGCACTTTCCTCCACGGGAGTGATATCTCAAACAGTCTAGCCTTTGATCGTTCCCTGGAATACCAGTAGTAGATTCCGATGCACTTCTGGTGGCATTCTGTAATCTGTGGACTATCAGAGTGTTGATGAAACACATAAATAGCATCGAGATTGAATACAACAGTCACCATGCGCACTTTCCTCCATGAGAGTAACGTCTCAAACAGTCCAAGTTTTGATCGCTCCCTGGAAGACCAGTAGTACTGTCCGATGCACATCTGGAGGCATTCTGTAATTTGTGGACTAACAGAGTGTTGATGAAACACAGACATTACATCGGGATTGAATACAACAGACAACATGCGCACTTTCCTCCATGGGAGTACTGTCTCAAACAGTCTACGCTATGATAGTTCCCTAAAAGACCAGTAGTACTGTCCGATGCACATCTGGAGGCATTCTGTAATCTGTGGACTATCAGGGTGTTGATGAAACACAGAAATTACATCGGGATTGAATACAACAGACAACATGCGCACTTTCCTCCATGGGAGTAATGTCTCAAACAGTCTACGCTTTGATCGTCCCCTGGAAGACCAGTAGTAGTTTCCGATGCACATCTGGTGGCATTCTGTAATCTTTGGACTATCAGAGTGTTGATGAAACACAGAAATTGCAACGGGATTGAATACAACAGTCACCATGCGCACATTCCTAGATAGGACTAATTCTCAAACACTCTACTCTTTGATCGTTCCCTGGAAGACCAGTAGTAGTATCCGACGCACATCTGGTGGAATTCTGTAATCTGTGGACTATCAGAGTGTTAATGAAACACAGAAATTGCATCGGGATTGAATACAACAGTCTCCATACGCACTTTCCTCCATGGGAGTAATGTCTCAAACAGTCTACGTTTTGATCGTTCCCTGGAATACCAGTAGTAGTTTCCGATGCACATCTGGAGGCATTCTGGAATCTGTGGACCTTCAAAGTGTTGCGGAAACACAGAATTTGCATCGGGAGTGATTACAACAGTCACAATACGCTCTTTCCTCCATGGGGTAATGTCTGATACAGTCTACGCTTTGATCGTTCTCTATAAGACCTGTAGTAGTTTCCGATGCACGTCTGGAGACAATCTGTAATCTGTGGACTATCAGAGTGTTGATGAAACACAGAAATTGC
The DNA here is from genome assembly GCF_023897955.1 of Schistocerca gregaria. NCBI lineage: Eukaryota > Metazoa > Arthropoda > Insecta > Orthoptera > Acrididae > Schistocerca > Schistocerca gregaria. The sequence continues at coordinate 100,271,459 of NC_064929.1, read as the reverse complement.
ATCAGGATTGAATACAACAGTCACCATCCGCACACTCCTCCATTGGTGTAACGTCTGAAACATTCTACGCTTTGATCGTTCCCTGGTAGACCAGTGGTAGTTTCCGATGCACATCTGGTGGCATTCTGTAATCTGTGGACTGTCAGAGTGTTGATGAAACACAGAAATGGCATCGGGATTAGATACAACAGTCACCATGCGCACTTTCCTCCATGGGAGTAATGTCTCAAACGGTCTACGTTTTGATCGTTCCCTGGAAGACCAGTAGTAATTTCCGATGCACATCTGGAGGCATTCTGTAACCTGTGGACTATCAGAGTGTTGATGAAACACAGAAATTGCATCAGGATTGAATACAACAGTCACCATGCGCACTTTCCACCATGGGAGTAATGTCTCAAACAGTCTACGCTTTGATCGTTCCCTGGAAGACCAGTAGTAGTTTACGTTGCACATCTGGAGGCATTCTGTAATCTGTGGACTATCAGAGTGTTGATGAAACAAAGAAATTTAATCGGGATTGAATACAACAGTCACCTTGCGCACTTTCCTCCATGGGAGTAATTCTCAAACAGTCTACGCTTTGATCGTTCCCTGGAAGACCAGTAGTAGTTTCCGATGCACATCTGGTGGCATTCTGTAATCTGTGGACTATCAGAGTGTTGATGAAAAGAGAAATAGCATCGGGATTGAATACAACAGTCACTATGCGCACTTCCCCCATGGGAGTAATGTCTCAGACAGTCTACGCTTTGATCGTTCTCTGGAAGACTAGTAGTAGCTTCCGATGCACATCTGATGGCATTCAGTAATCTGTGGACTATCAGAGTGTTGATGAAACACAGAAATTGCATCGGGATTGAATACAACAGTCACCATGCGCACTTTCCTCCATGGAGGTAATGTCTCAAACAGTCTAGATTTGATCGTTCCCTAGAAGACCAGTAATAGTTTCCGATGCACATCTGGTGGTATTTTGTATTCTGTGGACTATCGGAGTGTTGATGAAACACAGAAATTGCATCGGGATTGATTACAACAGTCACCATGCGCACTTTACTCCATGGGTGTAATGTCTCAAACAGTCTACGCTTTGATCGTTCCCTAGAAGACCAGTAGTGGTTTCCTATGCACAACTGGTGGCATTCTGTAATCTGTGGACTATCAGAGTGTTGATGTAACACAGAAATTGCATCGGGATTGAATGCAACATTCACCATCGCATTTTCCTCCATATGAGTAATGTCTCAAACAGTCTACGCTTTGATCGTTCCCTGGAAAACCAGTAGTACTCTCCGATGCATATCTGGTGGCATTCTGTAATCTGAGGACTAACAGAGTGTTGATGAAACACAGAAATGGCATCGGGGTTGAATACAACAGTCAATGTTCCCACTTTCCTCCATGGGAGTAATGTCTCAAACCGTCTACGCTTTGATCGTTCCCTGGAAGACCAGTAGTAATTTCCGATGCACATCTGGAGGCATTCTGTAATCTGTGGACTATCAGAGTGTTTATGAAACACAGAAATTGCATCAGGATTGAATACAACAGTCACCATGCGCACTTTCCTCTATGGGAGTAATGTCTCAAACAGTCTACGCTTTGATCGTTCGCTGGAAGACCAGTAGTAGTTTCCGATGCACATCTGGATGCATTCTGTCATCTGTGGACTATCAGAGTGTTGATGAAACACAGAAATGGCATCGGGATTAGATACAACAGTCACCATGCGCACTTTCCTCCATGGGAGTAATGTCTCAAACAGTCTACGATTTGATCGTTCCCTGGTAGACCAGTGGTAGTTTCCGATGCACATCTGGTGGCATTCTGTAATCTGTGGACTATCAGAGTGTTGATGAAACAAAGAAATTTAATCGGGATTGAATACAACAGTCACCTTGCGCACTTTCCTCCATGGGAGTAATTCTCAAACAGTCTACGCTTTGATCGTTCCCTGGAAGACCAGTAGTAGTTTCCGATGCACATCTGGTGGCATTCTGTAATCTGTGGACTATCAGAGTGTTGATGAAAAGAGAAATAGCATCGGGATTGAATACAACAGTCACCATGCGCACTTCCCCCATGGGAGTAATGTCTCTTACAGTCTACGCTTTGATCGTTCTCTGGAAGACCAGTAGTAGTTTCCGATGCACATCTGATGGCATTCAGTAATCTGTGGACTATCAGAGTGTTGATGAAACACAGAAATTGCATCGGGATTAAATACAACAGTCACCATGCGCACTTTCCTCCATGCGAGTAATGTCTCAAACAGTCTAAGATTTGATCGTTCCCTGGAAGACCAGTAATAGTTTCCGATGCACATCTGGTGGTATTTTGTAATCTGTGGACTAACAGAGTGTTGATGAAACACAGAAATGGCATCGGGATTGAATACAACAGTCAATATTCCCACTTTCCTCCATGGGAGTAATGTCTCAAACAGTCTACGCTTTGATCGTTCCCTGGAAGACCAGTAGTAATTTCCGATGCACATCTGGAGGCATTCTGTAATCTGTGGACTATCAGAGTGTTTATGAAACACAGAAATTGCATCAGGATTGAATACAACAGTCACCATGCGCACCTTCCTCTATGGGAGTAATGTCTCAAACAGTCTACGCTTTGATCGTTCGCTGGAAGACCAGTAGTAGTTTCCGATGCACATCTGGATGCATTCTGTCATCTGTGGACTATCAGAGTGTTGATGAAACACAGAAATGGCATCGGGATTAGATACAACAGTCACCATGCGCACTTTCCTCCATGGGAGTAATGTCTCAAACAGTCTACGATTTGATCGTTCCCTGGAAGACCAGTAGTAATTTCCGATGCACATCTGGAGGCATTCTGTAATCTGTGGACTATCAGAGTGTTGATGAAACACAGAAATTGCATCAGGATTGAATACAACAGTCACCATGCGCACTTTCCTCCATGGGAGTAATGTCTCAAACAGTCTACGCTTTGATCGTTCCCTGGAAGACCAGTAGTAGTTTACGTTGCACATCTGGAGGCCTTCTGTAATCTGTGGACTATCAGAGTGTTGATGAAACACAGAAATTTAATCGGCATTGAATACAACAGTCACCTTGCGCACTTTCTTCCATGGGAGTAATTCTCAAACAGTCTACGTTTTGATCGTTCCTTGGAAGACCAGTAGTAGTTTCCGATGCACATCTGGTGGCATTCTGTAATCTGTGGACTATCAGAGTGTTGATGAAAAACAGAAATAGCATCGGGATTGAATACAACAGTCACCATGCGCACTTCCCCCATGGGAGTAATGTCTCAGACAGTCTACGCTTTGATCTTTCTCTGGAAGACCAGTAGTAGTTTCCGATGCACATCTGATGGCATTCTGTAATCTGTGGACTATCAGAGTGTTGATGAAACACAGAAAATTCTTCGGGATTGAATACAACAGTCACCATGCGCACTTTCCTCCATGGGAGTAATGTCTCAAACAGTCTACGCTTTGATCGTTCCCTGGAGACCGGTAGTAGATTCCGATGCACATCTGGTGGCATTCTGTAATCTGTGGACCATCAGAGTGTTGATGAAACACAGAAATTGCATCGGGAGTGAATTCAACAGTCACAATCCGCTCTTTCCTCCATGGGGTAATGTCTGATACAGTCTACGCTTTGATCGTTCCCTGGAAGACCAGTAGTAGTTTTCGATGCACATCTGGTGGCATTCTGTAATCTGTGGACTATCAGAGTGTTGATGAAACACAGAAATTGCATCGGGATTGAATACAACAGTCAACATCCGCACTTTCCTCCATTGCAGTAACGTCTGAAACAGTCTACGATTTGATCGTTCCCTGGTAGACCAGTGGTAGTTTCCGATGCACATCTGGTGGCATTCTGTAATCTGTGGACTATCAGAGTGTTCATGAAACACATAAATAGCATCGGGATTGAATACAACAGTCACCATGCGCACTTTCCTCCATGGGAGTAACGTCTCAAACAGTCCAAGTTCTTATCGCTCCCTGGAAGACCAGTAGTACTGTCCGATGCACATCTGGAGGCATTCTGTAATCTGTGGACTATCAGAGTGTTGATGAAACACAGAAATTACATCGGGATTGAATACAACAGACAACATGCGCACTTTCTTCAATGGGAGTAATGTCTCAAACAGTCTACGCTATGATCGTTCCCTGGAAGACCAGTAGTACTGTCAGATGCCCATCTGGAGGCATTCTGTAGTCTGTGGACTATCAGAGTGTTGATGAAACACAGAAATTACATCGGGATTGAATACAACAGACAACATGCGCACTTTCCTCCATGGGAGTAATGTCTCAAACAGTCTACGCTTTGATCGTTCCCTGGAAGACCAGTAGTAGTTTCTGATGCACATCTGGTGGCATTCTGTAATCTGTGGACTATCAGAGTGTTGATGAAACACAGAAATTGCTTCGGGATTGAATACAACAGTCACCATGCGCACTTTCCTAGATAGGACTAATTCTCAAACACTCTACGCTTTGATCGTTCCCTGGAATACCAGTAGTAGTTTCCGATGCACATCTGGAGGCATTCTGTAATCTGTGGACCTTCAAAGTGTTGCGGAAACACAGAATTTGCATCGGGAGTGATTACAACAGTCACAATACGCTCTTTCCTCCATGGGGTAATGTCTGATACAGTCTACGCTTTGATCGTTCTCTATAAGACCTGTAGTAGTTTCCGATGCACGTCTGGAGACAATCTGTAATCTGTGGACTATCAGAGTGTTGATGAAACACAGAAATTGCATCAGGATTGAATACAACAGTCACCATCCGCACACTCCTCCATTGGTGTAACGTCTGAAACATTCTACGCTTTGATCGTTCCCTGGTAGACCAGTGGTAGTTTCCGATGCACATCTGGTGGCATTCTGTAATCTGTGGACTGTCAGAGTGTTGATGAAACACAGAAATGGCATCGGGATTAGATACAACAGTCACCATGCGCACTTTCCTCCATGGGAGTAATGTCTCAAACGGTCTACGTTTTGATCGTTCCCTGGAAGACCAGTAGTAATTTCCGATGCACATCTGGAGGCATTCTGTAACCTGTGGACTATCAGAGTGTTGATGAAACACAGAAATTGCATCAGGATTGAATACAACAGTCACCATGCGCACTTTCCACCATGGGAGTAATGTCTCAAACAGTCTACGCTTTGATCGTTCCCTGGAAGACCAGTAGTAGTTTACGTTGCACATCTGGAGGCATTCTGTAATCTGTGGACTATCAGAGTGTTGATGAAACAAAGAAATTTAATCGGGATTGAATACAACAGTCACCTTGCGCACTTTCCTCCATGGGAGTAATTCTCAAACAGTCTACGCTTTGATCGTTCCCTGGAAGACCAGTAGTAGTTTCCGATGCACATCTGGTGGCATTCTGTAATCTGTGGACTATCAGAGTGTTGATGAAAAGAGAAATAGCATCGGGATTGAATACAACAGTCACTATGCGCACTTCCCCCATGGGAGTAATGTCTCAGACAGTCTACGCTTTGATCGTTCTCTGGAAGACCAGTAGTAGCTTCCGATGCACATCTGATGGCATTCAGTAATCTGTGGACTATCAGAGTGTTGATGAAACACAGAAATTGCATCGGGATTGAATACAACAGTCACCATGCGCACTTTCCTCCATGGAAGTAATGTCTCAAACAGTCTAGATTTGATCGTTCCCTGGAAGACCAGTAATAGTTTCCGATGCACATCTGGTGGTATTTTGTATTCTGTGGACTATCGGAGTGTTGATGAAACACAGAAATTGCATCGGGATTGATTACAACAGTCACCATGCGCACTTTACTCCATGGGTGTAATGTCTCAAACAGTCTACGCTTTGATCGTTCCCTAGAAGACCAGTAGTGGTTTCCTATGCACAACTGGTGGCATTCTGTAATCTGTGGACTATCAGAGTGTTGATGTAACACAGAAATTGCATCGGGATTGAATGCAACATTCACCATCGCATTTTCCTCCATATGAGTAATGTCTCAAACAGTCTACGCTTTGATCGTTCCCTGGAAAACCAGTAGTACTCTCCGATGCATATCTGGTGGCATTCTGTAATCTGAGGACTAACAGAGTGTTGATGAAACACAGAAATGGCATCGGGGTTGAATACAACAGTCAATGTTCCCACTTTCCTCCATGGGAGTAATGTCTCAAACCGTCTACGCTTTGATCGTTCCCTGGAAGACCAGTAGTAATTTCCGATGCACATCTGGAGGCATTCTGTAATCTGTGGACTATCAGAGTGTTTATGAAACACAGAAATTGCATCAGGATTGAATACAACAGTCACCATGCGCACTTTCCTCTATGGGAGTAATGTCTCAAACAGTCTACGCTTTGATCGTTCGCTGGAAGACCAGTAGTAGTTTCCGATGCACATCTGGATGCATTCTGTCATCTGTGGACTATCAGAGTGTTGATGAAACACAGAAATGGCATCGGGATTAGATACAACAGTCACCATGCGCACTTTCCTCCATGGGAGTAATGTCTCAAACAGTCTACGATTTGATCGTTCCCTGGTAGACCAGTGGTAGTTTCCGATGCACATCTGGTGGCATTCTGTAATCTGTGGACTATCAGAGTGTTGATGAAACAAAGAAATTTAATCGGGATTGAATACAACAGTCACCTTGCGCACTTTCCTCCATGGGAGTAATTCTCAAACAGTCTACGCTTTGATCGTTCCCTGGAAGACCAGTAGTAGTTTCCGATGCACATCTGGTGGCATTCTGTAATCTGTGGACTATCAGAGTGTTGATGAAAAGAGAAATAGCATCGGGATTGAATACAACAGTCACCATGCGCACTTCCCCCATGGGAGTAATGTCTCTTACAGTCTACGCTTTGATCGTTCTCTGGAAGACCAGTAGTAGTTTCCGATGCACATCTGATGGCATTCAGTAATCTGTGGACTATCAGAGTGTTGATGAAACACAGAAATTGCATCGGGATTAAATACAACAGTCACCATGCGCACTTTCCTCCATGGGAGTAATGTCTCAAACAGTCTAAGATTTGATCGTTCCCTGGAAGACCAGTAATAGTTTCCGATGCACATCTGGTGGTATTTTGTAATCTGTGGACTAACAGAGTGTTGATGAAACACAGAAATTGCATCGGGATTGAATACAACAGTCAATATTCCCACTTTCCTCCATGGGAGTAATGTCTCAAACAGTCTACGCTTTGATCGTTCCCTGGAAGACCAGTAGTAATTTCCGATGCACATCTGGAGGCATTCTGTAATCTGTGGACTATCAGAGTGTTTATGAAACACAGAAATTGCATCAGGATTGAATACAACAGTCACCATGCGCACTTTCCTCTATGGGAGTAATGTCTCAAACAGTCTACGCTTTGATCGTTCGCTGGAAGACCAGTAGTAGTTTCCGATGCACATCTGGATGCATTCTGTCATCTGTGGACTATCAGAGTGTTGATGAAACACAGAAATGGCATCGGGATTAGATACAACAGTCACCATGCGCACTTTCCTCCATGGGAGTAATGTCTCAAACAGTCTACGATTTGATCGTTCCCTGGAAGACCAGTAGTAATTTCCGATGCACATCTGGAGGCATTCTGTAATCTGTGGACTATCGGAGTGTTGATGAAACACAGAAATTGCATCAGGATTGAATACAACAGTCACCATGCGCACTTTCCTCCATGGGAGTAATGTCTCAAACAGTCTACGCTTTGATCGTTCCCTGGAAGACCAGTAGTAGTTTACGTTGCACATCTGGAGGCCTTCTGTAATCTGTGGACTATCAGAGTGTTGATGAAACACAGAAATTTAATCGGCATTGAATACAACAGTCACCTTGCGCACTTTCTTCCATGGGAGTAATTCTCAAACAGTCTACGTTTTGATCGTTCCTTGGAAGACCAGTAGTAGTTTCCGATGCACATCTGGTGGCATTCTGTAATCTGTGGACTATCAGAGTGTTGATGAAAAACAGAAATAGCATCGGGATTGAATACAACAGTCACCATGCGCACTTCCCCCATGGGAGTAATGTCTCAGACAGTCTACGCTTTGATCTTTCTCTGGAAGACCAGTAGTAGTTTCCGATGCACATCTGATGGCATTCTGTAATCTGTGGACTATCAGAGTGTTGATGAAACACAGAAAATTCTTCGGGATTGAATACAACAGTCACCATGCGCACTTTCCTCCATGGGAGTAATGTCTCAAACAGTCTACGCTTTGATCGTTCCCTGGAGACCGGTAGTAGATTCCGATGCACATCTGGTGGCATTCTGTAATCTGTGGACCATCAGAGTGTTGATGAAACACAGAAATTGCATCGGGAGTGAATTCAACAGTCACAATCCGCTCTTTCCTCCATGGGGTAATGTCTGATACAGTCTACGCTTTGATCGTTCCCTGGAAGACCAGTAGTAGTTTTCGATGCACATCTGGTGGCATTCTGTAATCTGTGGACTATCAGAGTGTTGATGAAACACAGAAATTGCATCGGGATTGAATACAACAGTCAACATCCGCACTTTCCTCCATTGCAGTAACGTCTGAAACAGTCTACGATTTGATCGTTCCCTGGTAGACCAGTGGTAGTTTCCGATGCACATCTGGTGGCATTCTGTAATCTGTGGACTATCAGAGTGTTCATGAAACACATAAATAGCATCGGGATTGAATACAACAGTCACCATGCGCACTTTCCTCCATGGGAGTAACGTCTCAAACAGTCCAAGTTCTTATCGCTCCCTGGAAGACCAGTAGTACTGTCCGATGCACATCTGGAGGCATTCTGTAATCTGTGGACTATCAGAGTGTTGATGAAACACAGAAATTACATCGGGATTGAATACAACAGACAACATGCGCACTTTCTTCAATGGGAGTAATGTCTCAAACAGTCTACGCTATGATCGTTCCCTGGAAGACCAGTAGTACTGTCAGATGCCCATCTGGAGGCATTCTGTAGTCTGTGGACTATCAGAGTGTTGATGAAACACAGAAATTACATCGGGATTGAATACAACAGACAACATGCGCACTTTCCTCCATGGGAGTAATGTCTCAAACAGTCTACGCTTTGATCGTTCCCTGGAAGACCAGTAGTAGTTTCTGATGCACATCTGGTGGCATTCTGTAATCTGTGGACTATCAGAGTGTTGATGAAACACAGAAATTGCTTCGGGATTGAATACAACAGTCACCATGCGCACTTTCCTAGATAGGACTAATTCTCAAACACTCTACGCTTTGATCGTTCCCTGGAATACCAGTAGTAGTTTCCGATGGACATCTGGAGGCATTCTGTAATCTGTGGACCTTTAAAGTGTTGGGGAAACACAGAATTTGCATCGGGAGTGAATACAACAGTCACAATCCGCTCTTTCCTCCATGGGGTAATGTCTGATACAGTCTACGCTTTGATCGTTCTCTGGAAGACCTGTAGTAGTTTCCGATGCACATCTGGAGACAATCTGTAATCTGTGGACTATCAGAGTGTTGATGAAACACAGAAATTGCATCAGGATTGAATACAACAGTCACCATCCGCACATTCCTCCATGGGTGTAACGTCTGAAACATTCTTCGCTTTGATCGTTCCCTGGAAGACCAGTGGTAGTTTCCGATGCACATCTGGTGGCATTCTGTAATCTGTGGACTGTCAGAGTGTTGATGAAACACAGAAATCACATCGGGATTAGATACAACAGTCACCATGCGCAATTTCCTCCATGGGAGTAATGTCTCAAACAGTCTACGCTTTGATCGTTCCCTGGAAGACCTGTAATAGTTTCCGATGCACATCTGGAGACAATATGTAATCTGTGGACTATCAGAGTGTTGATGAAACACAGAAATTGCATCGGGATTGAATACAACAGTCAACATCCGCACTTACCTCCATTGGAGTAACGTCTGAAACTGTCTACGATTTGATCGTACCCTGGTAGACCAGTGGTAGTTTCCGATGCACATCTGGTGGCATTCTGTAATGTGTGGACTGTCAGAGTGTTGATGAAACACAGAAATGGCATCGGGATTAGATTCAACAGTCACCATGCTCACTTTCCTCCATGGGAGTAATGTCTCAAACTGTCTACGCTTTAATCGTTCCCTGGAAGACCAGTAGTGGTTTCCGATGCACAACTGGTGGCATTCTGTAATCTGTGGACTAACAGAGTGTTGATGAAACACAGAAATTGCATCGGGGTTGAATACAACAGTCAATATTGGCACTTTCCTAGATGGGATTAATGTCTCAAACAGTCTACGATTTGATCGTTCCCTGGAAGACCACTAATACATTCCGATGCACATCTGGAGGCGTTCTGTAATCTGTGGACGATCAGAGTGTTGATGAAACACAAAAATTGCATCGGGATTGAATACAACAGACACCATGCGCACTTTCCTCCATGGGAGTAATGCCTCAAACAGTCTACGCTTTGATCGTTCCCTGGAAGACCAGTAGTAGTTTGTGATGCCCATCTGGTTTCATTCTGTAATCTGTGGACTATCAGAGTGTTGATGAAACACAGAAATTGCATCGGGATTGAATACAACAGTCACCACGTTCACCTGCCTCCACAGGACTAATTCTCAAACATTCTACGCTTTGATCGTTCCCTGGAAGACCAGTAGTAGTTTCCGATGCACATCTGGTGGCATTCTGTAATCTGTGGACCATCAGAGTGTTGATGAAACACAGAAATTGCATCGGGATTAGATACAACAGTCACCATGCGCACTTTCCTCCATGGGAGTAATGTCTCAAACAGTCTACGCTTTGATCGTTCCCTGGAAGACCAGTAGTGTTTTCCGATGCACAACTGGTTGCATTCTGTAATCTGTGGACTATCAGAGTGTTGATGAAACACAAAAATTGCATTGGGATTGAATACAACAGACACCATGCGCACTTTCCTCGATGGGAGTAATGTCTCAAACAGTCTACGCTTTGATCGTTCCCGATGCACATTTGGTGGCATTCTGGAATCTGTGGACTAACAGAGTGTTGATGAAACACAGAAATTTCATCGGGATTGAATACAACAGTCAATATTGTCCCCTTCCTCCATGGCAGTAATGTCTCAAACATTCTACGATTTGATCGTTCCCTGGAAGACCAGTAGTAGTTTCCGATGCAAATCTAGTGGCATTCTGTAATCTGTGGACAACCAGAGTGTTGATGAAACACAGAAATTGCATCGGGATTGAATACAACAGTCACCATGCGCACTTTCCTCCATGAGAGTAATGTCTCAAACAGTCTACGTTTTGGTCGTTCCCTGGAAGACCAGTAGTGGTTTCCGATGCACAACTGGTCTCATTCTGTAATCTGTGGACTATCAGAGTGTTGATGAAACACAGAAAATGCATCGGGATTGAATACAACAATCACCATGCGCACTTTCCTCCACGGGAGTGATATCTCAAACAGTCTAGCCTTTGATCGTTCCCTGGAATACCAGTAGTAGCTTCCGATGCACATCTGGTGGCATTCTGTAATCTGTGGACAACCTGAGTGTTGATGAAACACATAAATAGCATCGAGATTGAATACAACAGTCACCATGCGCACTTTCCTCCATGAGAGTAACGTCACAAACAGTCCAAGTTTTGATCGCTCCCTGGAAGACCAGTAGTACTGTCCGATGCACATCTGGAGGCATTCTGTAATTTGTGGACTATCAGAGTGTTGATGAAACACAGACATTACATCGGGATTGAATACAACAGACAACATGCGCACTTTCCTCCATGGGAGTACTGTCTCAAACAGTCTACGCTATGATAGTTCCCTAAAAGACCAGTAGTACTGTCCGGTGCACATCTGGAGGCATTCTGTAATCTGTGGACTATCAGAGTGTTGATGAAACACAGAAATTACACCGGGATTGAATACAACAGACAACATGCGCACTTTCCTCCATGGGAGTAATGTCTCAAACAGTCTACGCTTTGATCGTTCCCTGGAAGACCAGTAGTAGATTCCGATGCACATCTGGTGGCATTCTGTAATCTGTGGACTATCAGAGTGTTGATGAAACACAGAAATTGCAACGGGAATGAATACAACAGTCACCATGCGCACATTCCTAGATAGGACTAATTCTCAAACACTCTACTCTTTGATCGTTCCCTGGAAGACCAGTAGTAGTTTCCGACGCACATCTGGTGGCACTCTGTAATCTGTGGACCTTCAAAGTGTTGAGGAAACACAGATTTTCCGTCGGGAGTGAATACAACAGTCACATTACGCTCTTTCCTCCATGGGGTAATGTCTGATACAGTCTACGCTTTGATCGTTCTCTGGAAGACCTGTAGTAGTTTCCGATGCACATCTGGAGACAATCTGTAATCTGTGGACTATCAGAGTGTTGATGAAACACAGAAATTGCATCAGGATTGAATACAACAGTCACCATCCGCACACTCCTCCATTGGTGTAACGTCTGAAACTTTCTACGCTTTGATCGTTCCCTGGTAGACCAGTGGTAGTTTCCGATGCACATCTGGTGGCATTCTGTAATCTGTGGACTGTCAGAGTGTTGATGAAACACAGAAATGGCATCGGGATTAGATACAACAGTCACCATGCGCACTTTCCTCCATGGGAGTAATGTCTCAAACGGTCTACGTTTTGATCGTTCCCTGGAAGACCAGTAGTAATTTCCGATGCACATCTGGAGGCATTCTGTAACCTGTGGACTATCAGAGTGTTGATGAAACACAGAAATTGCATCAGGATTGAATACAACAGTCACCATGCGCACTTTCCACCATGGGAGTAATGTCTCAAACAGTCTACGCTTTGATCGTTCCCTGGAAGACCAGTAGTAGTTTACGTTGCACATCTGGAGGCATTCTGTAATCTGTGGACTATTAGAGTGTTGATGAAACAAAGAAATTTAATCGGGATTGAATACAACAGTCACCTTGCGCACTTTCCTCCATGGGAGTAATTCTCAAACAGTCTACGCTTTGATCGTTCCCTGGAAGACCAGTAGTAGTTTCCGATGCACATCTGGTGGCATTCTGTAATCTGTGGACTATCAGAGTGTTGATGAAAAGTGAAATAGCATCGGGATTGAATACAACAGTCACCATGCGCACTTCCCCCATGGGAGTAATGTCTCAAACAGTCTAGATTTGATCGTTCCCTGGAAGACCAGTAATAGTTTCCGATGCACATCTGGTGGTATTTTGTAATCTGTGGACTATCAGAGTGTTGATGAAACACAGAAATTGCATCGGGATTGATTACAACAGTCACCATGCGCACTTTACTCCATGGGTGTAATGTCTCAAACAGTCTACGCTTTGATCGTTCCCTAGAAGACCAGTAGTGGTTTCCTATGCACAACTGGTGGCATTCTGTAATCTGTGGACTATCAGAGTGTTGATGAAACACAGAAATTGCATCGGGATTGAATACAACAGTCACCATCGAATTTTCCTCCATATGAGTAATGTCTCAAACAGTCTACGCTTTGATCGTTCCCTGGAAAACCAGTAGTACTCTCCGATGCATATCTGGTGGCATTCTGTAATCTGTGGACTAACAGAGTGTTGATGAAACACAGAAATGGCATCGGGATTGAATACAACAGTCAATATTCCCACTTTCCTCCATGGGAGTAATGTCTCAAACAGTCTACGCTTTGATCGTTCCCTGGAAGACCAGTAGTAATTTCCGATGCACATCTGGAGGCATTCTGTAATCTGTGGACTATCAGAGTGTTTATGAAACACAGAAATTGCATCAGGATTGAATACAACAGTCACCATGCGCACTTTCCTCTATGGGAGTAATGTCTCAAACAGTCTACGCTTTGATCGTTCGCTGGAAGACCAGTAGTAGTTTCCGATGCACATCTGGATGCATTCTGTCATCTGTGGACTATCAGAGTGTTGATGAAACACAGAAATGGCATCGGGATTAGATACAACAGTCACCATGCGCACTTTCCTCCATGGGAGTAATGTCTCAAACAGTCTACGATTTGATCGTTCCCTGGTAGACCAGTGGTAGTTTCCGATGCACATCTGGTGGCATTCTGTAATCTGTGGACTGTCAGAGTGTTGATGAAACACAGAAATGGCATCGGGATTAGATACAACAGTCACCATGCGCACTTTCCTCCATGGGAGTAATGTCTCAAACGGTCTACGTTTTGATCGTTCCCTGGAAGACCAGTAGTAATTTCCGATGCACATCTGGAGGCATTCTGTAACCTGTGGACTATCAGAGTGTTGATGAAACACAGAAATTGCATCAGGATTGAATACAACAGTCACCATGCACACTTTCCACCATGGGAGTAATGTCTCAAACAGTCTACGCTTTGATCGTTCCCTGGAAGACCAGTAGTAGTTTACGTTGCACATCTGGAGGCATTCTGTAATCTGTGGACTATCAGAGTGTTGATGAAAAGAGAAATAGCATCGGGATTGAATACAACAGTCACCATGCGCACTTCCCCATGGGAGTAATGTCTCAGACAGTGTACGCTTTGATCGTTCTCTGGAAGACCAGTAGTAGTTTCCGATTCACATCCGATGGCATTCAGTAATCAGTGGACTATCAGAGTGTTGATGAAACACAGAAATTGCATCGGGATTGAATACAACAGTCACCATGCGCACTTTCCTCCATGGGAGTAATGTCTCAAACAGTCTACGCTTTGATCGTTCCCTGGAAAACCAGTAGTACTCTCCGATGCATATCTGGTGGCATTCTGTAATCTGTGGACTAACAGAGTGTTGATGAAACACAGAAATGGCATCGGGATTGAATACAACAGTCAATATTCCCACTTTCCTCCATGGGAGTAATGTCTCAAACAGCCTACGCTTTGATCGTTCCCTGGAAGACCAGTAGTAATTTCCGATGCACATCTGGAGGCATTCTGTAATCTGTGGACTATCAGAGTGTTTATGAAACACAGAAATTGCATCAGGATTGAATACAACAGTCACCATGCGCACTTTCCTCTATGGGAGTAATGTCTCAAACAGTCTACGCTTTGATCGTTCGCTGGAAGACCAGTAGTAGTTTCCGATGCACATCTGGATGCATTCTGTCATCTGTGGACTATCAGAGTGTTGATGAAACACAGAAATGGCATCGGGATTAGATACAACAGTCACCATGCGCACTTTCCTCCATGGGAGTAATGTCTCAAACAGTCTACGATTTGATCGTTCCCTGGTAGACCAGTGGTAGTTTCCGATGCACATCTGGTGGCATTCTGTAATCTGTGGACTGTCAGAGTGTTGATGAATCACAGAAATGGAATCGGGATTAGATACAACAGTCACCATGCGCACTTTCCTCCATGGGAGTAATGTCTCAAACGGTCTACGTTTTGATCGTTCCCTGGAAGACCAGTAGTAATTTCCGATGCACATCTGGAGGCATTCTGTAACCTGTGGACTATCAGAGTGTTGATGAAACACAGAAATTGCATCAGGATTGAATACAACAGTCACCATGCACACTTTCCACCATGGGAGTAATGTCTCAAACAGTCTACGCTTTGATCGTTCCCTGGAAGACCAGTAGTAGTTTACGTTGCACATCTGGAGGCATTCTGTAATCTGTGGAATATCAGAGTGTTGATGAAACAAAGAAATTTAATCGGGATTGAATACAACAGCCACCTTGCGCACTTTCCTCCATGGGAGTAATTCTCAAACAGTCTACGCTTTGATCGTTCCCTGGAAGACCAGTAGTAGTTTCCGATGCACATCTGGTGGCATTCTGTAATCTGTGGACTATCAGAGTGTTGATGAAAAGAGAAATAGCATCGGGATTGAATACAACAGTCACCATGCGCACTTCCCCCATGGGAGTAATGTCTCAGACAGTCTACGCTTTGTTCGTTCTCTGGAAGACCAGTAGTAGTTTCCGATGCACATCTTATGTCATTCAGTAATCTGTGGACTATCAGAGTGTTGATGAAACACAGAAATAGCATCGGGATTGAATACAACAGTCACCATGCGCACTTTCCTCCATGGGAGTAATGTCTCAAACAGTCTAGATTTGATCGTTTCCTGGAAGACCAGTAATAGTTTCCGATGCACATCTGGTGGTATTTTGTAATCTGTGGACTATCAGGGTGTTGATGAAACACAGAAATTGCATCGGGATTGATTACAACAGTCACCATGCGCACTTTACTCCATGGGTGTAATGTCTCAAACAGTCTACGCTTTGATCGTTCCCTAGAAGACCAGTAGTGGTTTCCTATGCACAACTGGTGGCATTCTGTAATCTGTGGACTATCAGAGTGTTGATGAAACACAGAAATTGCATCGGGATTGAATACAACAGTCACCATCGCATTTTCCTCCATATGAGTAATGTCTCAAACAGTTTACGCTTTGATCGTTCTCTGGAAAACCAGTAGTACTCTCCGATGCATATCTGGTGGCATTCTGTAATCTGTGGACTAACAGAGTGTTGATGAAACACAGAAATGGCATCGAGATTGAATACAACAGTCAATATTCCCACTTTCCTCCATGGGAGTAATGTCTCAAACAGTCTACGCTTTGATCGTTCCCTGGAAGACCAGTAGTAATTTCCGATGCACATCTGGAGGCATTCTGTAATCTGTGGACTATCAGAGTGTTTATGAAACACAGAAATTGCATCAGGATTGAATACAACAGTCACCATGCGCACTTTCCTCTATGGGAGTAATGTCTCAAACAGTCTACGCTTTGATCGTTCGCTGGAAGACCAGTAGTAGTTTCCGATGCACATCTGGATGCATTCTGTCATCTGTGGACTATCAGAGTGTTGATGAAACACAGAAATGGCATCGGGATTAGATACAACAGTCACCATGCGCACTTTCCTCCATGGGAGTTATGTCTCAAACAGTCTACGATTTGATCGTTCCCTGGAAGACCAGTAGTAATTTCCGATGCACATCTGATGGCATTCGTTAATCTGTGGACTATCAGAGTGTTGATGAAACACAGAAATTGCATCAGGATTGAATACAACAGTCACCATGCGCACTTTCCCCCATGGGAGTAATGTCTCAAACAGTCTACGCTTTGATCGTTCCCTGGAAGACCAGTAGTAGTTTACGTTGCACATCTGGAGGCCTTCTGTAATCTGTGGACTATCAGAGTGTTGATGAAACACAGAAATTTAATCGGCATTGAATACAACAGTCACCTTGCGCACTTTCTTCCATGGGAGTAATTCTCAAACAGTCTACGTTTTGATCGTTGCTTGGAAGACCAGTAGTAGTTTCCGATGCACATCTGGCGGCATTCTGTAATCTGTGGACTATCAGAGTGTTGATGAAAAACAGAAATAGCATCGGGATTGAATACAACAGTCACCATGCGCACTTCCCCCATGGGAGTAATGTCTCAGACAGTCTACGCTTTGATCTTTCTCTGGAAGACCAGTAGTAGTTTCCGATGCACATCTGATGGCATTCTGTAATCTGTGGACTATCAGAGTGTTCATGAAACACAGAAAATTCTTCGGGATTGAATACAACAGTCACCATGCGCACTTTCCTCCATGGGAGTAATGTCTCAAACAGTCTCCGATTTGATCGTTCCCTGGAAGACCAGTAGTAGTTTCCGATGCACATCTGGTGGTATTTTGTAATCTGTGGACTATCAGAGTGTTGATGAAACACAGAAATTGCATCGGGATTGATTGCAATAGTCACCATGCGCACTTTGCTCCATGGGAGTAATGTCTCAAACAGTCTACGCTTTGATCGTTCCCTAGATGGCAGTAGTGGTTTCCTATGCACAACTGGTTTCATTCTGTAATCTGTGGACTATCAGAGTGTTGATGAAACACAGAAATTGCATCGGGATTGAATACAACAGTCACCATGCGCATTTTCCTCCATATGAGTAATGTCTCAAACAGTCTACGCTTTGATCGTTCCCTGGAAAACTAGTAGTACTCTCCGATGCATATCTGGTGGCATTCTCTAATCTGTGGACTATCAGTGTGTTGATGAAACACAGAAATTGCATCGGGATTGAATACAACAATCAATATTCCCACATTCCTCCATGGGAGTAATGTCTCAAACAGTCTACGCTTTGATCGTTCCCTGGAAGACCAGTAGTAATTTCCGATGCACATCTGGAGGCATTCTGTAATCTGTGGACTATCAGCGTGTTGATGAAACACAGAAATTGAATCGGGATTGAATACAACAGTCACCATCCGCACTTTCCCCCGTAGGAGTAATTCTCAAACATTCTACGCTTTGATCGTTCCCTCGAAGACCAGTACTAGTTTCCGATGCACATCTGGTGGCATTCTGTAATCTGTGGACTATCAGAGTGTTGGTGAAACACAGAAATAGCATCGGGATTGAATACAACAGTCACCATGCGCACTTTCCTCCACGGGAGTAATGTCTCAAACAGTCTACGATTTGATCGTTCCCTGGAAGACCAGTAGTAGTTTCCGATGCACATCTGGAGGCATTCTGTAATCTGTGGATTATCTGAGTTTTGATGAAACACAGACATTGCATAGGGATGGAATACAACAGTCACCTTGCGCACTTACCTCCATGAAAGTAATGTCTCAAACGGTCTACGCTTTGATCGTTCCCTGGAAAACCAGTAGTAATTTCCGATGCGCATCTGGAGGCATTCTGTTATCTGTGGACTATCAGAGTGTTGATGAAACACAGAAATTGCATCGGGATTGAATACAACAGTCACCATACGCACTTTCCTCCATGGGAGTAATGTCTCAAAGAGTCTACGCTTTGATCGCTCCCTGGAATACCAGTAGTAGTTTCCGATGCACATCTGGAGGCATTCTGTAATCTGTGGACCTTCAAAGTGTTGAGGAAACGCAGAATTTGCATCGGGAGTGAATACAACAGTCACAATCCGCTCTTTCCTCAATAGGGTAATGTCTGATACAGTCTACACTTTGATCGTTCCCAGGAAGACCTGTAGTAGTTTCCGATGCACATCTGGTGACAATCTGTAATCTGTGAACTATCACAGTGTTGATGAAACACAGAAATTGCATCGGGATTGAATACAACAGTCACCATCTGCACTTTCCTCCATGGGAGTAACGTCTGAAACAGTCTACGCTTTGATCGTTCCCTGGTAGACCAGTGGTAGTTTCCGATGCACATCTGGTGGCATTCTGTAATCTGTGGACTTTCAGAGTGTTGATGAAACACAGAAATGGCATCGGGATTAGATACAAAATACACCATGTGCACTTTCCTCCATGGGAGTAATGACTCAAACAGTCTACGCTTTGATCGTTCCCTGGAAGACCAGTAGTAGTTTCCGATGCACAACTGGTGGCATTCTGTAATCTGTGGACTATCAGAGTGTTGATGAGAAACAGAAATAGCATCGGGATTGAATACAACAGTCACCATGCGCACACGCCCATGGGGGTAATGTCTCAGACAGTGTACGCTTTGATCGTTCTCTGGAAGACCAGTAGTAGTTTCCGATGCACATCTGATGGCATTCTGTAATCTGTGGACTATCAGAGTGTTGATGAAACACAGAAATGGCATCGGGATTGAATACAACAGTCACCATGCGCACTTTCCTCCATGGGAGTAATGTCGCAAACAGTCTACGCTTTGATCGTTCCCTAGAAGACCAGTAGTGGTTTCCGATGCACAACTGGTGGCATTCTGTAATCTGTGGACTATCAGAGTGTTGATGAAACACAGAAAATGCATCGGCATTGAATACAAGAGTCACCATGCGCACATTCCTCCACGGGAGTGATATCTCAAACAGTCTACACTTTGATCGTTCCCTGGAATACCAGTAGTAGTTTCCGATCTACATCTGGTGGCATTCTGTAATCTGTGGACTATCAGAGTGTTGATGAAACACAGAAATGGCATCGGGATTAGATACAAAATACACCATGTGCACTTTCCTCCATGGGAGTAATGTCTCAAACAGTCTATGCTTTGATCGTTCCCTGAAATACCAGTAGTACTCTCCGATGCACATCTGGTGGCATTCTGTAATCTGTGGACTAACAGAGTGTTGATGAAACACAAAAATTGCATCGGGATTCAATACAACAGTCAATACTCCCACTTTCCTCCATGGGAGTAATGTCTCAAACAGTCTACGATTTGATCGTTCCCTGGAAGAGCAGTAGTAGTTTCCGATGCACATCTGGAGGCATTCTGTAATCTGTGGATTATCTGAGTGGTGATGAAACACAGAAATTGCACAGGGATTGAATACAACAGTCACCATGCGCACTCTGCTCCATGGGAGTAATGTATCAAACAGTCTACGCTTTGATCGTTCCCTAGAAGACCAGTAGTGGTTTCTTATGCACAACTGGTGGCAATCTGTAAACTGTGGACTATCAGAGTGTTGATGAAACACAGAAATTGCATCGGGATTGAATACAACAGTCAATATTCCCACATTCGTCCATGGGAGTAATGTCTCAAACAGTCTACGCTTTGATCGTTTTCTGGAAGACCAGTAGTAATTTCCGATGCACATCTGGAGGCATTCTGTAATCTGTGGACTATCAGAGTGTTGATGAAACACAGAAATTGCATCGGGATTGAATACAACAGTCACCATCCGCACTTTCCCCCGTGGGAGTAATTCTCAAACATTCTACGCTTTGATCGTTCCCTGGAAATCCAGTAGTAGTTTCCGATGCACATCTGGTGGCATTCTGTAATCTGTGGACTATCAGAATGTTGGTGAAACACAGAAATAGTATCGGGATTGAATTCAACAGTCACCATGCGCACTTTCCTCCACGGGAGTAATGTCTCAAACAGTCTACGATTTGATCGTTCCCTGGAAGACCAGTAGTAGTTTCCGATGCACATCTGGAGGCATTCTGTAATCTGTGGATTATCTGAGTGTTGATGGAACACAGAAATTGCATAGGGATTGAATACAACAGTCACCATGCGCACTTACCTCCATGAAAGTAATGTCTCAAACGGTCTACGCTTTGATCGTTCCCTGGAAGACCAGTAGTAATTTCCGATGCACATCTGGGGCATTCTGTAATCTGTGGACTATCAGAGTGTTGATAAAACACAGAAATTGCATCAGGATTGAATACAACAGTCACCATGCGCACTTTCCTCCATGGGAGTAATGTCTCAAACAGTCTACGCTTTGATCGTTCCCTGAAAGACCAGTAGCAGTTTCCGATGCACATCTGGAGGCATTCTGCAATCTGTGGACTATCAGAGTGTTGATGAAACACAGAAATTGCATCGGGATTGAATACAACAGTCACCATCTGCACTTTCCTCCATGGGAGTAACGTCTGAAACAGTCTACGCTTTGATCGTTCCCTGGTAGACCAGTGGTAGTTTCCGATGCACATCTGGTGGCATTCTGTAATCTGTGGACTGTCAGAGTGTTGATGAAACACAGAAATGGCATCGGGATTAGATACAAAAGACACCATGCGCACCTCCCCCATGGGAGTAATGTCTCAGACAGTCTCCGCTTTGATCGTTCGCTTGAAGACCAGTAGTAGTTTCCGATGGACATCTGATGGCATTCTGTAATCTGTGGACTATCAGAGTGTTGATGAAACACAGAAATTGCATCGGGATTGAATACAACAGTCACCATGCGCACTTTCCTCCATGGGAGTAATATCTCAAACAGTCCACGATTTGATCGTTCCCTGGAAGACCAGTAGTAGTTTCCGATGCACATCTGGTGGTATTTTGTAATCTGTATACTATCAGAGTGTTGATGAAACACAGAAATTGCATCGGGATTGAATACAACAGTCACCATATGCACTTTCCTAAATGGAAGGTATGTCGCAAACAGTCTACGCTTTGATCGTTCCCTAGAAGACCAGTAGTGGTTTCCGATGCACAACTGGTGGCATTCTGTAATCTGTGGACTATCAGAGTGTTGAAACACAGAAAATGCATCGGCATTGAATACAAGAGTCACCATGCGCACATTCCTCCACGGGAGTGATATCTCAAACAGTCTACGCTTTGATCGTTCCCTGGAATACCAGTAGTAGTTTCCGATCCACATCTGGTGGCATTCTGTAATCTGTGGACTATCAGAGTGTTGATGAAACACAGAAATTGCATCGGGATTGAATACAACAGTCACCATGCGCATTTTCCTCCAAATGAGTAGTGTCTCAAACAGTCTATGCTTTGATCGTTCCCTGAAATACCAGTAGTACTCTCCGATGCACACCTGGTGGCATTCTGTAATCTGTGGACTAACAGAGTGTTGATGAAACACAGAAATTGCATCGGGATTCAATACAACAGTCAATACTCCCACTTTCCTCCATGGGAGTAATGTCTCAAACAGTCTACGATTTGATCGTTCCCTGGAAGAGCAGTAGTAGTTTCCGATGCACATCTGGAGGCATTCTGTAATCTTTGGATTATCTGAGTGTTGATGAAACACAGAAATTGCATAGGGATTGAATACAACAGTCACCATGCGCACTTTGCTCCATGGGAGTAATGTATCAAACAGTCTACGCTTTGATCGTTCCCTAGAACACCAGTAGTGGTTTCCTATGCACAACTGGTGGCAATCTGTAATCTGTGGACTATCAGAGTGTTGATGAAACACAGAAATTGCATCGGGATTGAATACAACAGTCACCATGCGCATTTTCCTCCATATGAGTAATGTCTCAAACAGTCTACGCTTTGATCGTTCCCTGGAAAACCAATTGTACTCTCCGATGCATATCAGGTGGCATTCTCTAATCTGTGGACTAACAGAGTGTTGAAGAAACACAGAAATTGCATCGGGATTTAATACAACAGTCAATACTCCCACATTCGTCCATGGGAGTAATGTCTCAAACAGTCTACGCTTTGATCGTTTCCTGGAAGACCAGTAGTAATTTCCGATGCACATCTGGAGGCATTCTGTAATCGGTGGACTATCAGAGTGTTGATGAAACACAGAAATTGCATCGGGATTGAATACAACAGTCACCATCCGCACTTTCCCCCGTGGGAGTAATTCTCAAACATTCTACGCTTTGATCGTTCCCTGGAAGACCGGTAGTAGTTTCCGATGCACATCTGGTGGCATTCTGTAATCTGTGGACTATCAGAGTGTTGGTGAAACACAGAAATAGCATCGGGATTGAATTCAACAGTCACCATGCGCACTTTCCTCCACGGGAGTAATGTCTCAAACAGTCTACGATTTGATCGTTCCCTGGAAGACCAGTAGTAGTTTCCGATGCACATCTGGAGGCATTCTGTAATCTGTGGATTATCTGAGTGTTGATGGAACACAGAAATTGCATAGGGATTGAATACAACAGTCACCATGCGCACTTACCTCCATGAAAGTAATGTCTCAAACGGTCTACGCTTTGATCGTTCCCTGGAAGACCAGTAGTAATTTCCGATGCACATCTGGAGGCATTCTGTAATCTGTGGACTATCAGAGTGTTGATAAAACACAGAAATTGCATCAGGATTGAATACAACAGTCACCATGCGCACTTTCCTCCATGGGAGTAATGTCTCAAACAGTCTACGCTTTGATCGTTCCCTGAAAGACCAGTAGCAGTTTCCGATGCACATCTGGAGGCATTCTGCAATCTGTGGACTATCAGAGTGTTGATGAAACACAGAAATTGCATCAGGATTGAATACAACAGTCACCATACGCACTTTCCTCCATGGGAGTAATGTCTCAAGGAGTCTACGCTTTGATCGCTCCCTGGAATACCGGTAGTAGTTTCCGATGCACATCTGGAGGCATTCTGTAATCTGTGGACCTTAAAAGTGTTGAGGAAACACAGAATTTGCATCGGGAGTGAATACAACAGTCACAATCCCCTCTTTCCTCAATAGGGTAATGTCTAATACAGTCTACACTTTGATCGTTCCCAGGAAGACCTGTAGTAGTTTCCGATGCACATCTGGTGACAATCTGTAATCTGTGGACTATCAGAGTGTTGATGAAACGCAGAAATTGCATCGGGATTGAATACAACAGTCACCATCTGCACTTTCCTCCATGGGAGTAACGTCTGAAACAGTCTACGCTTTGATCGTTCCCTGGTAGACCAGTGGTAGTTTCCGATTCACATCTGGTGGCATTCTGTAATCTGTGGACTGTCAGAGTGTTGATGAAACACAGAAATGGCATCGGGATTAGATACAAAAGACACCATGCGCACTTTCCTCCATGGGAGTAATGACTCAAACAGTCTACGCTTTGATCGTTCCCTGGAAGACCAGTAGTAGTTTCCGATGCACATCTGGTGGCATTCTGTAATCTGTGGACTATCAGAGTGTTGATGAGAAACAGAAATAGCATCGGGATTGAATACAACAGTCACCATGCGCACCTCCCCCATGGGAGTAATGTCTCAGACAGTCTCCGCTTTGATCGTTCGCTTGAAGACCAGTAGTAGTTTCCGATGGACATCTGATGGCATTCTGTAATCTGTGGACTATCAGAGTGTTGATGAAACACAGAAATTGCATCGGGATTGAATACAACAGTCACCATGCGCACTTTCCTCCATGGGAGTAATATCTCAAACAGTCCACGATTTGATCGTTCCCTGGAAGACCAGTAGTAGTTTCCGATGCACATCTGGTGGTATTTTGTAATCTGTATACTATCAGAGTGTTGATGAAACACAGAAATTGCATCGGGATTGAATACAACAGTCACCATATGCACTTTCCTAAATGGAAGGTATGTCGCAAACAGTCTACGCTTTGATCGTTCCCTAGAAGACCAGTAGTGGTTTCCGATGCACAACTGGTGGCATTCTGTAATCTGTGGACTATCAGAGTGTTGAAACACAGAAAATGCATCGGCATTGAATACAAGAGTCACCATGCGCACATTCCTCCACGGGAGTGATATCTCAAACAGTCTACGCTTTGATCGTTCCCTGGAATACCAGTAGTAGTTTCCGATCCACATCTGGTGGCATTCTGTAATCTGTGGACTATCAGAGTGTTGATGAAACACAGAAATTGCATCGGGATTGAATACAACAGTCACCATGCGCATTTTCCTCCAAATGAGTAGTGTCTCAAACAGTCTATGCTTTGATCGTTCCCTGAAATACCAGTAGTACTCTCCGATGCACATCTGGTGGCATTCTGTAATCTGTGGACTATCAGAGTGTTGGTGAAACACAGAAATAGCATCGGGATTGAATTCAACAGTCACCATGCGCACTTTCCTCCACGGGAGTAATGTCTCTAACAGTCTACGATTTGATCGTTCCCTGGAAGACCAGTAGTAGTTTCCGATGCACATCTGGAGGCATTCTGTAATCTGTGGATTATCTGAGTGTTGATGGAACACAGAAATTGCATAGGGATTGAATACAACAGTCACCATGCGCACTTACCTCCATGAAAGTAATGTCTCAAACGGTCTACGCTTTGATCGTTCCCTGGAAGACCAGTAGTAATTTCCGATGCACATCTGGAGGCATTCTGTAATCTGTGGACTATCAGAGTGTTGATAAAACACAGAAATTGCATCAGGATTGAATACAACAGTCACCATGCGCACTTTCCTCCATGGGAGTAATGTCTCAAACAGTCTACGCTTTGATCGTTCCCTGAAAGACCAGTAGCAGTTTCCGATGCACATCTGGAGGCATTCTGCAATCTGTGGACTATCAGAGTGTTGATGAAACACAGAAATTGCATCAGGATTGAATACAACAGTCACCATACGCACTTTCCTCCATGGGAGTAATGTCTCAAGGAGTCTACGCTTTGATCGCTCCCTGGAATACCGGTAGTAGTTTCCGATGCACATCTGGAGGCATTCTGTAATCTGTGGACCTTAAAAGTGTTGAGGAAACACAGAATTTGCATCGGGAGTGAATACAACAGTCACAATCCCCTCTTTCCTCAATAGGGTAATGTCTAATACAGTCTACACTTTGATCGTTCCCAGGAAGACCTGTAGTAGTTTCCGATGCACATCTGGTGACAATCTGTAATCTGTGGACTATCAGAGTGTTGATGAAACGCAGAAATTGCATCGGGATTGAATACAACAGTCACCATCTGCACTTTCCTCCATGGGAGTAACGTCTGAAACAGTCTACGCTTTGATCGTTCCCTGGTAGACCAGTGGTAGTTTCCGATTCACATCTGGTGGCATTCTGTAATCTGTGGACTGTCAGAGTGTTGATGAAACACAGAAATGGCATCGGGATTAGATACAAAAGACACCATGCGCACTTTCCTCCATGGGAGTAATGACTCAAACAGTCTACGCTTTGATCGTTCCCTGGAAGACCAGTAGTAGTTTCCGATGCACATCTGGTGGCATTCTGTAATCTGTGGACTATCAGAGTGTTGATGAGAAACAGAAATAGCATCGGGATTGAATACAACAGTCACCATGCGCACCTCCCCCATGGGAGTAATGTCTCAGACAGTCTCCGCTTTGATCGCTCTCTTGAAGACCAGTAGTAGTTTCCGATGCACATCTGATGGCATTCTGTAATCTGTGGACTATCAGAGTGTTGATGAAACACAGAAATTGCATCGGGATTGAATACAACAGTCACCATGCGCACTTTCCTCCATGGGAGTAATGTCTCAAACAGTCCACGATTTGATCGTTCCCTGGAAGACCAGTAGTAGTTTCCGATGCACAGCTGGTGGTATTTTGTAATCTGTATACTATCAGAGTGTTGATGAAACACAGAATTTGCATCGCGATTGAATACAACAATCACCATATGCACTTTCCTAAATGGAAGGTATGTCGCAAACAGTCTACGCTTTGATCGTTCCCTAGAAGACCAGTAGTGGTTTCCGATGCACAACTGGTGGCATTCTGTAATCTGTGGACTATCAGAGTGTTGAAACACAGAAAATGCATCGGCATTGAATACAAGAGTCACCATGCGCACATTCCTCCACGGGAGTGATATCTCAAACAGTCTACGCTTTGATCGTTCCCTGGAATACCAGTAGTAGTTTCCGATCCACATCTGGTGGCATTCTGTAAAGTGTGGACTATCAGAGTGTTGATGAAACACAGAAATTGCATCGGGATTGAATACAACAGTCACCATGCGCATTTTCCTCCAAATGAGTAGTGTCTCAAACAGTCTATGCTTTGATCGTTCCCTGAAATACCAGTAGTACAATCCGATGCACATCTGGTGGCATTCTGTAATCTGTGGACTAACAGAGTGTTGATGAAACACAGAAATTGCATCGGGATTCAATACAACATTCAATACTCCCACTTTCCTCCATGGGAGTAATGTCTCAAACAGTCTACGATTTGATCGTTCCCTGGAAGAGCAGTAGTAGTTTACGTTGCACATCTGGAGGCCTTCTGTAATCTGTGGACTATCAGAGTGTTGATGAAACACAGAAATTTAATCGGCATTGAATACAACAGTCACCTTGCGCACTTTCTTCCATGGGAGTAATTCTCAAACAGTCTACGTTTTGATCGCTCCTTGGAAGACCAGTAGTAGTTTCCGATGCACATCTGGTGGCATTCTGTAATCTGTGGACTATCAGAGTGTTGATGAAAAACAGAAATAGCATCGGGATTGAATACAACAGTCACCATGCGCACTTCCCCCATGGGAGTAATGTCTCAGACAGTCTACGCTTTGATCTTTCTCTGGAAGACCAGTAGTAGTTTCCGATGCACATATGATGGCACTCTGTAATCTGTGGACTATCAGAGTGTTGATGAAACACAGAAAATTCATCGGGATTGAATACAACAGTCACCATGCGCACTTTCCTCCATGGGAGTAATGTCTCAAACAGTCTCCGATTTGATCGTTCCCTGGAAGACCAGTAGTAGTTTCCGATGCACATCTGGTGGTATTTTGTAATCTGTGGACTATCAGAGTGTTGATGAAACACAGAAATTGCATCGGGATTGATTACAACAGTCACCATGCGCACTTTGCTCCATGGGAGTAATGTCTCAAACAGTCTACGCTTTGATCGTTCCCTAGAAGGCAGTAGTGGTTTCCTATGCACAACTGGTTTCATTATGTAATCTGTGGACTATCAGAGTGTTGATGAAACACAGAAATTGCATCGGGATTGAATACAACAGTCACCATGCGCATTTTCCTCCATATGAGTAATGTCTCAAACAGTCTACGCTTTGATCGTTCCCTGGAAGACCAGTAGTAATTTCCGATGCACATCTAGGGGCATTCTGTAATCTGTGGACTATCAGAGTGTTGA
This sequence comes from Schistocerca gregaria, assembly GCF_023897955.1. Lineage (NCBI taxonomy): Eukaryota > Metazoa > Arthropoda > Insecta > Orthoptera > Acrididae > Schistocerca > Schistocerca gregaria. The sequence goes on along the minus strand of NC_064929.1, from coordinate 100,243,183 downwards.
TGAAACACAGAAATTGCATCGGGATTGAATACAACAGTCACCATCCGCACTTTCCCCCGTAGGAGTAATTCTCAAACATTCTACGCTTTGATCGTTCCCTGGAAGACCAGTAGTAGTCTCCGATGCACATCTTTTGGCATTCTGTATTCTGTGGACTATCAGAGTGTTGATGAAACACAGAAATTGCATCGGGATTGAATACAACAGACACCATGCGCACTTTCCTCATCGGGAGTAATATCTCATACAGTCTACGCTTTGATCGTTCCCTGGAAGACCAGTAGTAGTTTCCAATGCACATCTGGTGGCATTCTGTAATCTGTGGACTATCAGAGTGTTGATGAGGCACAGAAATTGCAGCGGGATTGAATACAACAGTCACCATGCGCACTTTTTTCCATGGGAGTAATGTCTCTAAAGGTCTACGCTTTGATCGTTCCCTGGAAGACCAGTAGTAGTTTCCGATGCGCATCTGGTGGCATTCTATGATTTGTGGACTATCAGAGCGTTGATGAAACACAGAAATTGCATCGGGATTGAATACAACAGTCACCATGCGCACTTTCCTCCATGGGAGTAATGTCTGAAACAGTCTGCGCTTTGATCGTTCCCTGGAAGACCAGTAGTAGTTTCCGATGTGCATCTGGAGGCATTCTGTAATCTGTATACCTTCAAAGTGTTGATGAAACACAGAAATTGCATCGGGATTGAATACAACAGTTACCACGCGCACTTTCCCTCCACGGGAGTAATGTCTCAAACAGTCTACGCTTTGACCGTTCCCTGGAATACCAGTAGTAGTTTCTGATGCACATCTGGTGGCATTCTGTAATCTGTGGACTAACAGAGTGTTGATGAAACACAGAAATTGCATCGGGATTCAATACAACAGTCAATACTCCCACTTTCCTCCATGGGAGTAATGTCTCAAACAGTCTACGATTTGATCGTTCCCTGGAAGAGCAGTAGTAGTTTCCGATGCACATCTGGAGGCATTCTGTAATCTGTGGATTATCTGAGTGTTGATGGAACACAGAAATTGCATAGGGATTGAATACAACAGTCACCATGCGCACTTTGCTCCATGGGAGTAATGTATCAAACAGTCTACGCTTTGATCGTTCCCTAGAAGACCAGTAGTGGTTTCCTATGCACAACTGGTGGAAATCTGTAATCTGTGGACTATCAGAGTGTTGATGAAACACAGAAATTGCATCGGGATTGAATACAACAGTCACCATGCGCATTTTCCTCCATATGAGTAATGTCTCAAACAGTCTACGCTTTGATCGTTCCCTGGAAAACCAGTTGTACTCTCCGATGCATATCTGGTGGCATTCTCTAATCTGTGGACTAACAGAGTGTTGATGAAACACAGAAATTGCATCGGGATTTAATACAACAGTCAATATTCCCACATTCGTCCATTGGAGTAATGTCTCAAACAGTCTACGCTTTGATCGTTTCCTGGAAGACCAGTAGTAATTTCCGATGCACATCTGGAGGCATTCTGTAATCTGTGGACTATCAGAGTGTTGATGAAACACAGAAATTGCATCGGGATTGAATACAACAGTCACCATCCGCACTTTCCCCCGTGGGAGTAATTCTCAAACATTCTACGCTTTGATCGTTCCCTGGAAGACCAGTAGTAGTTCCGATGCACATCTGGTGGCATTCTGTAATCTGTGGTCTATCAGAGTGTTGGTGAAACACAGAAATAGCATCGGGATTGAATTCAACAGTCACCATGCGCACTTTCCTCCACGGGAGTAATGTCTCAAACAGTCTACGATTTGATCGTTCCCTGGAAGACCAGTAGTAGTTTCCGATGCACATCTGGAGGCATTCTGTAATCTGTGGATTATCTGAGTGTTGATGGAACACAGAAATTGCATAGGGATTGAATACAACAGTCACCATGCGCACTTACCTCCATGAAAGTAATGTCTCAAACGGTCTACGCTTTGATCGTTCCCTGGAAGACCAGTAGTAATTTCCGATGCACATCTGGAGGCATTCTGTAATCTGTGGACTATCAGAGTGTTGATAAAACACAGAAATTGCATCAGGATTGAATACAACAATCACCATGCGCACTTTCCTCCATGGGAGTAATGTCTCAAACAGTCTACGCTCTGATCGTTCCCTGAAAGACCAGTAGCAGTTTCCGAGGCACATCTGGAGGCATTCTGCAATCTGTGGACTATCAGAGTGTTGATGAAACACAGAAATTGCATCGGGATTGAATACAACAGTCACCATACGCACTTTCCTCCATGGGAGTAATGTCTCAAGGAGTCTACGCTTTGATCGCTCCCTGGAATACCGGTAGTAGTTTCCGATGCACATCTGGAGGCATTCTGTAATCTGTGGACCTTCAAAGTGTTGAGGAAACACAGAATTTGCATCGGGAGTGAATACAACAGTCACAATCCCCTCTTTCCTCAATTGGGTAATGTCTGATACAGTCTACACTTTGATCGTTCCCAGGAAGACCTGTAGTAGTTTCCGATGCACATCTGGTGACAATCTGTAGTCTGTGGACTATCAGAGTGTTGATGAAACACAGAAATTGCATCGGGATTGAATACAACAGTCACCATCTGCACTTTCCTCCATGGGAGTAACGTCTGAAACAGTCTACGCTTTGATCGTTCCCTGGTAGACCAGTGGTAGTTTCCGATGCACATCTGGTGGCATTCTGTAATCTGTGGACTGTCAGAGTGTTGATGAAACACAGAAATGGCATCGGGATTAGATACAAAAGACACCATGCGCACTTTCCTCCATGGGAGTAATGACTCAAACAGTCTACGCTTTTATCGTTCCCTGGAAGACCAGTAGTAGTTTCCGATGCACATCTGGTGGCATTCTGTAATCTGTGGACTATCAGAGTGTTGATGAGAAACAGAAATAGCATCGGGATTGAATACAACAGTCACCATGCGCACCTCCCCCATGGGAGTAATGTCTCAGACAGTCTCCGCTTTGATCGTTCTCTTGAAGACCAGTAGTAGTTTCCGATGCACATCTGATGGCATTCTGTAATCTGTGGACTATCAGAGTGTTGATGAAACACAGAAATTGCATCGGGATTGAATACAACAGTCACCATGCGCACTTTCCTCCATGGGAGTAATGTCTCAAACAGTCCACGATTTGATCGTTCCCTGGAAGACCAGTAGTAGTTTCCGATGCACATCTGGTGGTATTTTGTAATCTGTATACTATCAGAGTGTTGATGAAACACAGAAATTGCATCGGGATTGAATACAACAGTCACCATATGCACTTTCCTAAATGGAAGGTATGTCGCAAACAGTCTACGCTTTGATCGTTCCCTAGAAGACCAGTAGTGGTTTCCGATGCACAACTGGTGGCATTCTGTAATCTGTGGACTATCAGAGTGTTGAAACACAGAAAATGCATCGGCATTGAATACAAGAGTCACCATGCGCACATTCCTCCACGGGAGTGATATCTCAAACAGTCTACGCTTTGATCGTTCCCTGGAATACCAGTAGTAGTTTCCGATCCACATCTGGTGGCATTCTGTAATCTGTGGACTATCAGAGAGTTGATGAAACACAGAAATCGCATCGGGATTGAATACAACAGTCACCATGCGCACTTTCCCCCGTGGGAGTAATTCTCAAACAGTCTACGTTTGATCGTTCCCTGGAAGACCAGTAGTAGTTTCTGATGCACACCTGGTGGCATTCTGTAATCTGTGGACTATCAGAGTGTTGATGAAACACACAAGTTGCATCGGGATTGATTACAACAGTCACCATGCGCACTTTGCTCCATGGGAGTAATGTCTCAAACAGTCTACGCTTTGATCGTTCCCTAGAAGAGCAGTAGTGGTTTCCTATGCACAACTGGTGGCATTCTGTAATCTGTGGACTAGCAGAGTGTTGATGAAACACAGAAATTGCATCGGGATTGAATACAACAGTCAATATTCCCACATTCCTCCATGGGAGTAATGTCTCAAACAGTCTACGCTTTGATCGTTCCCTGGAAGACCAGTAGTAATTTCCGATGCACATCTGGAGGCATTCTGTAATCTGTGGACTATCAGAGTGTTGATGAAACACAGAAATTGCATCGGGATTTAATACAACACTCACCATGCGCACTTTCCTCTATGGGTGTAATGTTTCAAACAGTCTACGGTTTTATCGTTCCCTGGAACACCAGTAGTAGTTTCCGATGCACATCTGGAGGCATTCTGTAACCTGTGGACTATCAGAGTGTTGATGAAACACAGAAATTCCATTGGGATTGAATACAACAGTAACCATGCGCACTTTCCTCCATGGGAGTAATTCTCAAACATTCTAAGCTTTGATCGTTCCCTGGAAGACCAGTAGAAGTTTTCGATGCACACCTGGTGGCATTCTGTAATCTGTGGACTATCAGAGTGTTGGTGAAACACAGAAATAGCATCGGGATTGAATACAACAGTCACCATGCAAACTTTCCTCCATGGGAGTAATGTCTCAAACAGTCTACGATTTGGTCGTTCCCTGGAAGACCAGTAGTAGTTTCCGATGCACACCTGGTGGCATTCTGTAATCTGTGGACTACCAGAGTGTTGGTGAAACACAGAAATTGCATCGGGATTGAATACAACAGTCACCATGCGCACTTTCCTCCATGGGAGTAATGTCTCAAACAGTCTACGTTTGATCGTTCCCTGGAAGACCAGTATTAGTTTCCGATGCACATCTGGAGGCATTCTGTAATCTGTGGACTATCAGAGTGTTGATGAAACACAGAAATTCCATCTGGATTGAATACAACAGTAACCATGCGCACTTTCCTCCGTGGTAGTAATTCTCAAACATTCTACGCTTTGATCGTTCCCTGGAAGACCAGTAGTAGTTTCCGATGCGCATCTGGAGACAATCTGTAATCTGTGGACTATCAGAGTGTTGATGAAACACAGAAATTGCATCGGGATTGAATACAACAGTCACCATCCGCACTTTCCTCCATGGGAGTAACGTCTGAAACAGTCTACGCTTTGATCGTTCCCTGGTAGACCAGTGGTAGTTTCCGATGCACATCTGGTGGCATTCTGTAATCTGTGGACTGTCAGAGTGTTGATGAAACATAGAAATGGCATCGGGATTAGATACAAAAGTCACCATGCGCACTTTCCTCCATGGGAGTAATGACTCACACAGTCTACGCTTTGATCGTTCCCTGGAAGACCAGTAGTAGTTTCCGATGGACATCTGGCGGCATTCTGTAATCTGTGGACTATCAAAGTGTTGATGAGAAACAGAAATAGCATCGGGATTGAATACAACAGTCACCATGCGCACTTCCCCCATGGGAGTAATGTCTCAGACAGTCTACGTTTTGATCCTTTTCTGGAAGACCAGTAGTAGTTTCCGATGCACATCTGATGGCAATCTGTAATCTGTGGACTATCAGAGTGTTGATGAAACACAGAAATTGGATCGGGATTGAATACAACACTCACCATGCGCACTTTCCTCCATGGGAGTAATGTCTCAAACAGTCTACGATTTGATCGTTCCCTGGAAGACCAGTAGTAGTTTCCGATGCACATCTGGTGGTATTTTGTAATCTGTGGACTATCAGAGTGTTGATGAAACACAGAAATTGCATCGGGATTGAACACAACAGTCACCATACGCACTTACCTAAATGGGAGTAATGTCGCAAACAGTCTACGCTTTGATCGTTCCTTAGAATACCAGTAGTTTTTTCCGATGCACAACTGGTGGCATTCTGTAATCTGTGGACTAACAGAGTGTTGATGAAACACAGAAATTGCATCGGGATTCAATACAACAGTCAATATTCCCACTTTCCTCCATGGGAGTAATGTCTCAAACAGTCTACGATTTGATCGTTCCCTGGAAGACCAGTAGTAGTTTCCGATGCACATCTGGTGGCATTCTGTAATCTGTGGCCTATCAGAGTGTTGATGAAACACAAAAATTCGATCGGGGTTAAATACAACAGTCACCTTGCGCACTTTGTTCCATGGGAGTAATTCTCAAACAGTCTACGCTTTCATCGTTCCCTGGGGGACCAGTAGTAGTTTCCGATGCACATCTGGTGGCATTCTGTAATCTGTGGACTATCAGAGTGTTGATGAAACACAGAAATTGCATCGGGATGAATTCAACAGTCACCATGTGCATTTTCCTCCATATGAGTAAAGTCTCAAACAGTCTACGTTTTGATCGTTCCCTGGAAAACCAGTAGTAGTTTCCGATGCACATCTGGAGGCATTCTGTAATCTGTGGATTATCTGAGTGTTGATGAAACACAGAAATTGCATAAGGAGTGAATACAACAGTCACCATGCGCACTTTCCTAGATGGGAGTAATGTCTCAAACGGTCTACGCTTTGATCGTTCCCTCGAAGACCAGTAGTAATTTCCAATGCACATCTGGAGGCATTCTGTAATCTGTGGACTATCAGAGTGTTGATGAAACACAGATATTGCATCAGGATTGAATACAACAGTCACCATGCGCACTTTCCTCCATGGGAGTAATGTCTCAAACAGTCTACGCTTTGATCATTCCCTGGAAGACCAGTAGCAGTTTCCGATGCACATCTGGAGGCATTCTGTAATCTGTGGACTATCAGAGTGTTGATGAAACACAGAAATTCCATCGGGTTTGAATACAACATTCACCATGCGCACTTCCCGCATGGGAGTAATGTCTCAGACAGTCTACGCTTTGATCGTTCTCTGGAAGACCAGTAGTAGTTTCCGATGCACATCTGATGGCATTCTGTAATCTGTGGACTATCAGAGTGTTGATGAAACACAGAGAATGCATCGGGATTGAATACAACAGTCACCATGCGCACTTTCCTCCATGGGAGTAATGTCTCAAACAGTCTACGATTTGATCGTTCCCTGGAAGACCAGTAGTAGTTTCCGATGCACATCAGGTGGCATTGTGTAATCTGTGGACTATCAGAGTTTTGAGAAAAACAGAAATTGCTTCCGGATTGAATACAACAGTCACCATGCCTACTTTCCTCCATGGGAGTGACGTCTCAGACAGTCTACGCTTTGATCGTTCTCTGGAAGACCAGTAGTAGATTCCCATGGACAACTGGTGGCATTCTGTAATCTGTAAAATATCAGAGTGTTGATGAAACACAGAAAATGCATCGGGATTGAATACAAAAGTCACCATGCGCACTTTCCTCCATGGGATTAATGTCTCAAACAGTATACGCTTTGATCGTTCCTGGAAGACCAGTAGAAGTTTACGTTGCACATTTGGAGGCATTCTGTAATCTGTGGACTATCAGAGTGTTGATGAAACATAAAAATTTAATCGGGATTGAATACAACAGTCACCTTGCGCACTTTCCTCCATGGGAGTAATTCTCAAACAGTCTACGATTTGATCGTTCCTTGTAAGACCAGTAGTAGTTTCCGATGCACATCTGGTGGCATTCTGTAATCTGTGGACTATCAGAGTGTTGATGAAAAACAGAAATAGCATCGGGATTGAACACAACAGTCACCATGCGCACTTCCCCCATGGGAGTAATGTCTCAGACAGTCTACGCTTTGATCGTTCTCTGGAAGACCAGTAGTAGTTTCCGATGCACATCTGATGGCATTCTGTAATCTGTGGACTATCAGAGTGTTGATGAAACACAGAAAATGCATCGGGATTGAATACAACAGTCACCATGCGCACTTTCCTCCATGGGAGGAATGTCTCAGACAGTCTACGATTTGATCGTTCCCTGGAAGACCAGTAGTACTTTCCGATGCACATCTGGTGGAATTTTGTAATCTGTGGACTATCAGAGTGTTGATGAAACACAGAAATTGCATCGGGATTGATTACAACAGTCACCATGCGCCCTTTGCTCCATGGGAGTAATGTCTCAAACAGTCTACGCTTTGATCGTTCCCTAGGAAACCAGTAGTGGTTTCCTATGCACAACTGGTGGCATTCTGTAATCTGTGGACTATCAGAGTGTTGATGAAACACAGAAATTGCATCGGGATTGAATACAACAGTCACCATGCGCATTTTCCTCCATATGAGTAATGTCTCAAACAGTCTACGCTTTGATCGTTCTCCGGAAAACCAGTAGTACTCTCCGATGCATATCTGGTGGCATTCTCTAATCTGTGGACTAACAGAGTGTTGATGAAACACAGAAATTGCATCGGGATTGAATACAACAGTCAATATTCCCACATTACTCCATGGGAGTAATGTCTCAAACCGTCTACGCTTTGATCGTTCCCTGGAAGAGCAGTAGTAATTTCCGATGCACATCTGGAGGCATTCTGTAATCTGTGGACTATCAGAGTGTTGATGAAACACAGAAATTGCATCGGGATTGAATACAACACTCACCATGCGCACTTTCCTCCACGGGAGTAATGTCTCAAAGAACCTACGATTTGATCGTTCCCTGGAAGACCAGTAGTAGTTTCCGATGCACACCTGGTGGCATTCTGTAATCTGTGGACTATCAGAGTGTTGGTGAAACACATAAATAGCATCGGGATTGAATACAACAGTACCATGAGCACTTTCCTCCGTGGGAGTAATGTCTCAAACAGTCTACGCTTTGATCGCTCCCTGGAATACCAGTTGTAGTTTCCGATGCACATCTGGAGGCATTCTGTAATCTGTGGACCTTCGAAGTGTTGAGGAAACACAGAATTTGCATCGGGATTGAATACAACAGTCAATATTCCCACTTTCCTCCATGGGAGAAATGTCTCAAACAGTCTACGCTTTGATCGATCCCTGGAAGACCAGTAGCAATTTCCGATGCACATCTGGAGGCATTCTGTAATCTGTGGACTATCAGAGAGTTGATGAAACACAGAAATTGCATCGGGATTGAATACAACAGTCACCATGCGCACTTTCCTCCATGGGAGTAATGTCTCAAACAGTCTACGTTTGATCGTTCCCTGGAAGACCAGTATTAGTTTCCGATGCACATCTGGAGGCATTCTGTAATCTGTGGACTATCAGAGTGTTGATGAAACACAGAAATTCCATCTGGATTGAATACAACAGTCACCATGCGCACATTCCTCAATGGGAGTAATGTCTCAAACGGTCTACGCTTTGATCGTTCCCTGCAAGACCAGTAGCAGTTTCCGATGCACATCTGGAGGCATTCTGTATTCTGTGGTTTTTCAGAGTGTTGATGAAACACAGAAATTGCATCGGGATTGAATACAACAGTCACCATACGCACTTTCCTCCATGGGAGTAATGTCTCAAACAGTCTACGATTTGATCGCTCCCTGGAATACCAGTAGTAGTTTCCGATGCACATCTGGAGGCATTCTGTAATCTGTGGACCTTCAAAGTGTTGAGGAAACACAGAATTTGCATCGGGAGTGAATACAACAGTCACAATCCGCTCTTTCCTCAATAGGGTAATGTCTGATACAGTCTACACTTTGATCGCTCCCAGGAAGACCTGTAGTAGTTTCCGATGCACATCTGGAGACAATCTGTAATCTGTGGACTATCAGAGTGTTGATGAAGCACAGAAATTCAATCGGGGTTGAATACAACAGTCACCTTGCGCACTTTGCTCCATGGGAGTAATTCTCAAACAGTCTACGCTTTGATCGTTCCCTGGAATACCAGTAGTACTCTCCGATGCACATTTGGTGGCATTCTGTAATCTGTGGACTAACAGAGTGTTGATGAAACACAGAAATTGCATCGGGATTCAATACAACAGTCAATATTCCCACTTTCCTCCATGGGAGTAATGTCTCAAACAGTCTACGCTTTGATCGTTCCCTGGAAGAGCAGTAGTAATTTCCGATGCACATCTGGAGGTATTCTGTAATCTGTGGACTATCAGAGTGTTGATGAAACACAGAAATTGCATCGGGATTGAATACAACAGTAACCATGCGCACTTTCCTCCATGGGAGTAATTCTCAAACATTCTACGCTTTGATCGTTCCCTGGAAGACCAGTAGTAGTTTCCGATGCACACCTCGTGGCATTCTGTAATCTGTGGACTATCAGAGTGTTGGTGAAACACAGAAATAGCATCGGGATTGAATACAACAGTCACCATGCGCACTTTCTTCCACGGGAGTAATGTCTCAAACAGTCTACGATTTGATCGTTCCCTGGAAGACCAGTAGTAGTTTCCGATGCACACCTGGTGGCATTCTCTAATCTGTGGACTATCAGAGTGTTGGTGAAACACAGAAATAGCATCGGGATTGAATACAACAGTCAACATGCGCACTTTCCTCCACGGGAGTAATGTCTCAAACAGTCTACGATTTGATCGTTCCCTGGAAGACCAGTAGTAGTTTCCGATTCACATCTGCAGGCATTCTGTAATCTGTGGACTATCAGAGTGTTGATGAAACACAGAAATTTAATCGGCATTGAATACAACAGTCACCTTGCGCACTTTCTTCCATGGGAGTAATTCTCAAACAGTCTACGTTTTGATCGCCCCTTGGAAGACCAGTAGTAGTTTCCGATGCACATCTGGTGGCATTCTGTAATCTGTGGACTATCAGAGTGTTGATGAAAAACAGAAATAGCATCGGGATTGAATACAACAGTCACCATGCGCACTTCCCCCATGGGAGTAATGTCTCAGACAGTCTACGCTTTGATCTTTCTCTGGAAGACCAGTAGTAGTTTCCGATGCACATCTGATGGCATTCTGTATTCTGTGGACTATCAGAGTGTTGATGAAACACAGAAAATTCATCGGGATTGAATACAACAGTCACCATGCGCACTTTCCTCCATGGGAGTAATGTCTCAAACAGTCTCCGATTTGATCGTTCCCTGGAAGACCAGTAGTAGTTTCCGATGCACATCTGGTGGTATTTTGTAATCTGTGGACTATCAGAGTGTTGATGAAACACAGAAATTGCATCAGGATTGATTACAACAGTCACCATGCGCACTTTGCTCCATGGGAGTAATGTCTCAAACAGTCTACGCTTTGATCGTTCCCTAGAAGGCAGTAGTGGTTTCCTATGCACAACTGGTTTCATTATGTAATCTGTGGACTATCAGAGTGTTGATGAAACACAGAAATTGCATCGGGATTGAATACAACAGTCACCATGCGCATTTTCCTCCATATGAGTAATGTCTCAAACAGTCTACGCTTTGATCGTTCCCTGGAAGACCAGTAGTAATTTCCGATGCACATCTAGGGGCATTCTGTAATCTGTGGACTATCAGAGTGTTGATGTAACACAGAAATTGCATCGGGATTGAATACAACAGTCACCATCCGCACTTTCCCCCGTAGGAGTAATTCTCAAACATTCTACGCTTTGATCGTTCCCTGGAAGACCAGTAGTAGTCTCCGATGCACATCTTTTGGCATTCTGTAACCTGTGGACTATCAGAGTGTTGATGAAACACAGAAATTGCATCGGGATTGAATACAACAGACACCATGCGCACTTTCCTCATCGGGAGTAATATCTCATACAGTCTACGCTTTGATCGTTCCCTGGAAGACCAGTAGTAGTTTCCAATGCACATCTGGTGGCATTCTGTAATCTGTGGACTATCAGAGTGTTGATGAGGCACAGAAATTGCAGCGGGATTGAATACAACAGTCACCATGCGCACTTTTTTCCATGGGAGTAATGTCTCTAAAGGTCTACGCTTTGATCGTTCCCTGGAAGACCAGTAGTAGTTTCCGATGCGCATCTGGTGGCATTCTATGATTTGTGGACTATCAGAGCGTTGATGAAACACAGAAATTGCATCGGGATTGAATACAACAGTCACCATGCGCACTTTCCTCCATGGGAGTAATGTCTGAAACAGTCTGCGCTTTGATCGTTCCCTGGAAGACCAGTAGTAGTTTCCGATGTGCATCTGGAGGCATTCTGTAATCTGTATACCTTCAAAGTGTTGATGAAACACAGAAATTGCATCGGGATTGAATACAACAGTTACCACGCGCACTTTCCCTCCACGGGAGTAATGTCTCAAACAGTCTACGCTTTGACCGTTCCCTGGAATACCAGTAGTAGTTTCTGATGCACATCTTGTGGCATTCTGTAATCTGTGGACTAACAGAGTGTTGATGAAACACAGAAATTGCATCGGGATTCAATACAACAGTCAATACTCCCACTTTCCTCCATGGGAGTAATGTCTCAAACAGTCTACGATTTGATCGTTCCCTGGAAGAGCAGTAGTAGTTTCCGATGCACATCTGGAGGCATTCTGTAATCTGTGGATTATCTGAGTGTTGATGGAACACAGAAATTGCATAGGGATTGAATACAACAGTCACCATGCGCACTTTGCTCCATGGGAGTAATGTATCAAACAGTCTACGCTTTGATCGTTCCATAGAAGACCAGTAGTGGTTTCCTATGCACAACTGGTGGAAATCTGTAATCTGTGGACTATCAGAGTGTTGATGAAACACAGAAATTGCATCGGGATTGAATACAACAGTCACCATGCGCATTTTCCTCCATATGAGTAATGTCTCAAACAGTCTACGCTTTGATCGTTCCCTGGAAAACCAGTTGTACTCTCCGATGCATATCTGGTGGCATTCTCTAATCTGTGGACTAACAGAGTGTTGATGAAACACAGAAATTGCATCGGGATTTAATACAACAGTCAATATTCCCACATTCGTCCATTGGAGTAATGTCTCAAACAGTCTACGCTTTGATCGTTTCCTGGAAGACCAGTAGTAATTTCCGATGCACATCTGGAGGCATTCTGTAATCTGTGGACTATCAGAGTGTTGATGAAACACAGAAATTGCATCGGGATTGAATACAACAGTCACCATCCGCACTTTCCCCCGTGGGAGTAATTCTCAAACATTCTACGCTTTGATCGTTCCCTGGAAGACCAGTAGTAGTTCCGATGCACATCTGGTGGCATTCTGTAATCTGTGGTCTATCAGAGTGTTGGTGAAACACAGAAATAGCATCGGGATTGAATTCAACAGTCACCATGCGCACTTTCCTCCACGGGAGTAATGTCTCAAACAGTCTATGATTTGATCGTTCCCTGGAAGACCAGTAGTAGTTTCCGATGCACATCTGGAGGCATTCTGTAATCTGTGGATTATCTGAGTGTTGATGGAACACAGAAATTGCATAGGGATTGAATACAACAGTCACCATGCGCACTTACCTCCATGAAAGTGATGTCTCAAACGGTCTACGCTTTGATCGTTCCCTGGAAGACCAGTAGTAATTTCCGATGCACATCTGGAGGCATTCTGTAATCTGTGGACTATCAGAGTGTTGATGAGGTACAGAAATTGCAGCGGGATTGAATACAACAGTCACCATGCGCACTTTTTTCCATGGGACTAATGTCTCTAAAGGTCTACGCTTTGATCGTTCCCTGGAAGACCAGTAGTAGTTTCCGATGCGCATCTGGTGGCATTCTATGATTTGTGGACTATCAGAGCGTTGATGAAACACAGAAATTGCATCGGGATTGAATACAACAGTCACCATGCGCACTTTCCTCCATGGGAGTAATGTCTGAAACAGTCTGCGCTTTGATCGTTCCCTGGAAGACCAGTAGTAGTTTCCGATGTGCATCTGGAGGCATTCTGTAATCTGTATACCTTCAAAGTGTTGATGAAACACAGAAATTGCATCGGGATTGAATACAACAGTTACCACGCGCACTTTCCCTCCACGGGAGTAATGTCTCAAACAGTCTACGCTTTGACCGTTCCCTGGAATACCAGTAGTAGTTTCTGATGCACATCTGGTGGCATTCTGTAATCTGTGGACTAACAGAGTGTTGATGAAACACAGAAATTGCATCGGGATTCAATACAACAGTCAATACTCCCACTTTCCTCCATGGGAGTAATGTCTCAAACAGTCTACGATTTGATCGTTCCCTGGAAGAGCAGTAGTAGTTTCCGATGCACATCTGGAGGCATTCTGTAATCTGTGGATTATCTGAGTGTTGATGGAACACAGAAATTGCATAGGGATTGAATACAACAGTCACCATGCGCACTTTGCTCCATGGGAGTAATGTATCAAACAGTCTACGCTTTGATCGTTCCCTAGAAGACCAGTAGTGGTTTCCTATGCACAACTGGTGGAAATCTGTAATCTGTGGACTATCAGAGTGTTGATGAAACACAGAAATTGCATCGGGATTGAATACAACAGTCACCATGCGCATTTTCCTCCATATGAGTAATGTCTCAAACAGTCTACGCTTTGATCGTTCCCTGGAAAACCAGTTGTACTCTCCGATGCATATCTGGTGGCATTCTCTAATCTGTGGACTAACAGAGTGTTGATGAAACACAGAAATTGCATCGGGATTTAATACAACAGTCAATATTCCCACATTCGTCCATTGGAGTAATGTCTCAAACAGTCTACGCTTTGATCGTTTCCTGGAAGACCAGTAGTAATTTCCGATGCACATCTGGAGGCATTCTGTAATCTGTGGACTATCAGAGTGTTGATGAAACACAGAAATTGCATCGGGATTGAATACAACAGTCACCATCCGCACTTTCCCCCGTGGGAGTAATTCTCAAACATTCTACGCTTTGATCGTTCCCTGGAAGACCAGTAGTAGTTCCGATGCACATCTGGTGGCATTCTGTAATCTGTGGTCTATCAGAGTGTTGGTGAAACACAGAAATAGCATCGGGATTGAATTCAACAGTCACCATGCGCACTTTCCTCCACGGGAGTAATGTCTCAAACAGTCTACGATTTGATCGTTCCCTGGAAGACCAGTAGTAGTTTCCGATGCACATCTGGAGGCATTCTGTAATCTGTGGATTATCTGAGTGTTGATGGAACACAGAAATTGCATAGGGATTGAATACAACAGTCACCATGCGCACTTACCTCCATGAAAGTAATGTCTCAAACGGTCTACGCTTTGATCGTTCCCTGGAAGACCAGTAGTAATTTCCGATGCACATCTGGAGGCATTCTGTAATCTGTGGACTATCAGAGTGTTGATAAAACACAGAAATTGCATCAGGATTGAATACAACAATCACCATGCGCACTTTCCTCCATGGGAGTAATGTCTCAAACAGTCTACGCTCTGATCGTTCCCTGAAAGACCAGTAGCAGTTTCCGAGGCACATCTGGAGGCATTCTGCAATCTGTGGACTATCAGAGTGTTGATGAAACACAGAAATTGCATCGGGATTGAATACAACAGTCACCATACGCACTTTCCTCCATGGGAGTAATGTCTCAAGGAGTCTACGCTTTGATCGCTCCCTGGAATACCGGTAGTAGTTTCCGATGCACATCTGGAGGCATTCTGTAATCTGTGGACCTTCAAAGTGTTGAGGAAACACAGAATTTGCATCGGGAGTGAATACAACAGTCACAATCCCCTCTTTCCTCAATTGGGTAATGTCTGATACAGTCTACACTTTGATCGTTCCCAGGAAGACCTGTAGTAGTTTCCGATGCACATCTGGTGACAATCTGTAGTCTGTGGACTATCAGAGTGTTGATGAAACACAGAAATTGCATCGGGATTGAATACAACAGTCACTATCTGCACTTTCCTCCATGGGAGTAACGTCTGAAACAGTCTACGCTTTGATCGTTCCCTGGTAGACCAGTGGTAGTTTCCGATGCACATCTGGTGGCATTCTGTAATCTGTGGACTGTCAGAGTGTTGATGAAACACAGAAATGGCATCGGGATTAGATACAAAAGACACCATGCGCACTTTCCTCCATGGGAGTAATGACTCAAACAGTCTACGCTTTTATCGTTCCCTGGAAGACCAGTAGTAGTTTCCGATGCACATCTGGTGGCATTCTGTAATCTGTGGACTATCAGAGTGTTGATGAGAAACAGAAATAGCATCGGGATTGAATACAACAGTCACCATGCGCACCTCCCCATGGGAGTAATGTCTCAGACAGTCTCCGCTTTCATCGTTCTCTTGAAGACCAGTAGTAGTTTCCGATGCACATCTGATGGCATTCTGTAACCTGTGGACTATCAGAGTGTTGATGAAACACAGAAATTCCATTGGGATTGAATACAACAGCAA
This sequence comes from Schistocerca gregaria, assembly GCF_023897955.1. Classification (NCBI taxonomy): domain Eukaryota; kingdom Metazoa; phylum Arthropoda; class Insecta; order Orthoptera; family Acrididae; genus Schistocerca; species Schistocerca gregaria. The sequence goes on along the minus strand of NC_064929.1, from coordinate 100,227,103 downwards.
CCATGCGCACTTTCCTCCATGGGAGTAATTCTCAAACATTCTACGCTTTGATCGTTCCCTGGAAGACCAGTAGTAGTTTCTGATGCACACCTGGTAGCATTCTGTAATCTGTGGACTATCAGAGTGTTGATGAAACACACAAGTTGCATCGGGATTTAATACAACACTCACCATGCGCACTTTCCTCTATGGGTGTAATGTTTCAAACAGTCTACGGTTTTATCGTTCCCAGGAACACCAGTAGTAGTTTCCGATGCACATCTGGAGGCATTCTGTAACCTGTGGACTATCAGAGTGCTGATGAAACACAGAAATTCCATTGGGATTGAATACAACAGTAACCATGCGCACTTTCCTCCATGGGAGTAATTCTCAAACATTCTAAGCTTTGATCGTTCCCTGGAAGACCAGTAGAAGTTTTCGATGCACACCTGGTGGCATTCTGTAATCTGTGGACTATCAGAGTGTTGGTGAAACACAGAAATAGCATCGGGATTGAATACAACAGTCACCATGCGAACTTTCCTCCACGGGAGTAATGTCTCAAACAGTCTACGATTTGGTCGTTCCCTGGAAGACCAGTAGTAGTTTCCGATGCACACCTGGTGGCATTCTGTAATCTGTGGACTACCAGAGTGTTGGTGAAACACAGAAATTGCATCGGGATTGAATACAACAGTCACCATGCGCACTTTCCTCCATGGGAGTAATGTCTCAAACAGTCTACGTTTGATCGTTCCCTGGAAGACCAGTATTAGTTTCCGATGCACATCTGGAGGCATTCTGTAATCTGTGGACTATCAGAGTGTTGATGAAACACAGAAATTCCATCTGGATTGAATACAACAGTAACCATGCGCACTTTCCTCCGTGGTAGTAATTCTCAAACATTCTACGCTTTGATCGTTCCCTGGAAGACCAGTAGTAGTTTCCGATGCGCATCTGGAGACAATCTGTAATCTGTGGACTATCAGAGTGTTGATGAAACACAGAAATTGCATCGGGATTGAATACAACAGTCACCATCCGCACTTTCCTCCATGGGAGTAACGTCTGAAACAGTCTACGCTTTGATCGTTCCCTGGTAGACCAGTGGTAGTTTCCGATGCACATCTGGTGGCATTCTGTAATCTGTGGACTGTCAGAGTGTTGATGAAACATAGAAATGGCATCGGGATTAGATACAAAAGTCACCATGCGCACTTTCCTCCATGGGAGTAATGACTCACACAGTCTACGCTTTGATCGTTCCCTGGAAGACCAGTAGTAGTTTCCGATGGACATCTGGCGGCATTCTGTAATCTGTGGACTATCAGAGTGTTGATGAGAAACAGAAATAGCATCGGGATTGAATACAACAGTCACCATGCGCACTTCCCCCATGGGAGTAATGTCTCAGACAGTCTACGTTTTGATCCTTTTCTGGAAGACCAGTAGTAGTTTCCGATGCACATCTGATGGCAATCTGTAATCTGTGGACTATCAGAGTGTTGATGAAACACAGAAATTGGATCGGGATTGAATACAACAATCACCATGCGCACTTTCCTCCATGGGAGTAATGTCTCAAACAGTCTACGATTTGATCGTTCCCTGGATGATCAGTAGTAGTTTCCGATGCACATCTGGTGGTATTTTGTAATCTGTGGACTATCAGAGTGTTGATGAAACACAGAAATTGCATCGGGATTGAACACAACAGTCACCATGTGCATTTTCCTCCATATGAGTAATGTCTCAAACAGTCTACGTTTTGATCGTTCCCTGGAAAACCAGTAGTAGTTTCCGATGCACATCTGGAGGCATTCTGTAATCTGTGGATTATCTGAGTGTTGATGAAAAACAGAAATTGCATAAGGAGTGAATACAACAGTCACCATGCGCACTTTCCTAGATGGGAGTAATGTCTCAAACGGTCTACGCTTTGATCGTTCCCTCGAAGACCAGTAGTAATTTCCAATGCACATCTGGAGGCATTCTGTAATCTGTGGACTATCAGAGTGTTGATGAAACACAGATATTGCATCAGGATTGAATACAACAGTCACCATGCGCACTTTCCTCTATGGGAGTAATGTCTCAAACAGTCTACGCTTTGATCATTCCCTGGAAGACCAGTAGCAGTTTCCGATGCACATCTGGAGGCATTCTGTAATCTGTGGACTATCAGAGTGTTGATGAAACACAGAAATTCCATCGGGTTTGAATACAACATTCACCTTGCGCACTTTGCTCCATGGGAGTAATTCTCAAACAGTCTACGCTTTGATCGTTCCCTGGAAGACGAGTAGTAGTTTCCGATGCACATCTGGTGGCTTTCTGTAATCTGTGGACTATCAGAGTGTTGATGAAAAACAGAAATAGCATCGGGATTGAATATAACAGTCACCATGTGCACTTCCCGCATGGGAGTAATGTCTCAGACAGTCTACGCTTTGATCGTTCTCTGGAAGACCAGTAGTAGTTTCCGATGCACATCTGATGGCATTCTGTAATCTGTGGACTATCAGAGTGTTGATGAAACACAGAGAATGCATCGGGATTGAATACAACAGTCACCATGCGCACTTTCCTCCATGGGAGTAATGTCTCAAACAGTCTACGATTTGATCGTTCCCTGGAAGACCAGTAGTAGTTTCCGATGCACATCAGGTGGCATTGTGTAATCTGTGGACTATCAGAGTTTTGAGAAAAACAGAAATTGCTTCCGGATTGAATACAACAGTCACCATGCCTACTTTCCTCCATGGGAGTGACGTCTCAGACAGTCTACGCTTTGATCGTTCTCTGGAAGACCAGTAGTAGATTCCCATGGACAACTGGTGGCATTCTGTAATCTGTAAAATATCAGAGTGTTGATGAAACACAGAAAATGCATCGGGATTGAATACAAAAGTCACCATGCGCACTTTCCTCCATGGGATTAATGTCTCAAACAGTATACGCTTTGATCGTTCCTGGAAGACCAGTAGAAGTTTACGTTGCACATTTGGAGGCATTCTGTAATCTGTGGACTATCAGAGTGTTGATGAAACATAAAAATTTAATCGGGATTGAATACAACAGTCACCTTGCGCACTTTCCTCCATGGGAGTAATTCTCAAACAGTCTACGATTTGATCGTTCCTTGTAAGACCAGTAGTAGTTTCCGATGCACATCTGGTGGCATTCTGTAATCTGTGGACTATCAGAGTGTTGATGAAAAACAGAAATAGCATCGGGATTGAACACAACAGTCACCATGCGCACTTCCCCCATGGGAGTAATGTCTCAGACAGTCTACGCTTTGATCGTTCTCTGGAAGACCAGTAGTAGTTTCCGATGCACATCTGATGGCATTCTGTAATCTGTGGACTATCAGAGTGTTGATGAAACACAGAAAATGCATCGGGATTGAATACAACAGTCACCATGCGCACTTTCCTCCATGGGAGGAATGTCTCAGACAGTCTACGATTTGATCGTTCCCTGGAAGACCAGTAGTAGTTTCCGATGCACATCTGGTGGAATTTTGTAATCTGTGGACTATCAGAGTGTTGATGAAACACAGAAATTGCATCGGGATTGATTACATCAGTCACCATGCGCCCTTTGCTCCATGGGAGTAATGTCTCAAACAGTCTACGCTTTGATCGTTCCCTAGGAAACCAGTAGTGGTTTCCTATGCACAACTGGTGGCATTCTGTAATCTGTGGACTATCAGAGTGTTGATGAAACACAGAAATTGCATCGGGATTGAATACAACAGTCACCATGCGCATTTTCCTCCATATGAGTAATGTCTCAAACAGTCTACGCTTTGATCGTTCTCTGGAAAACCAGTAGTACTCTCCGATGCATATCTGGTGGCATTCTCTAATCTGTGGACTAACAGAGTGTTGATGAAACACAGAAATTGCATCGGGATTGAATACAACAGTCAATATTCCCACATTACTCCATGGGAGTAATGTCTCAAACAGTCTACGCTTTGATCGTTCCCTGGAAGAGCAGTAGTAGTTTCCGATGCACATCTGGTGGCATTCTGTAATCTGTGGACTATCAGAGTGTTGATGAAAAACAGAAATAGCATCGGGATTGAACACAACAGTCACCATGCGCACTTCCCCCATGGGAGTAATGTCTCAGACAGTCTACGCTTTGATCGTTCTCTGGAAGACCAGTAGTAGTTTCCGATGCACATCTGATGGCATTCTGTAATCTGTGGACTATCAGAGTGTTGATGAAACACAGAAAATGCATCGGTATTGAATACAACAGTCACCATGCGCACTTTCCTCCATGGGAGGAATGTCTCAGACAGTCTACGATTTGATCGTTCCCTGGAAGACCAGTAGTAGTTTCCGATGCACATCTGGTGGAATTTTGTAATCTGTGGACTATCAGAGTGTTGATGAAACACAGAAATTGCATCGGGATTGATTACAACAGTCACCATGCGCCCTTTGCTCCATGGGAGTAATGTCTCAAACAGTCTACGCTTTGATCGTTCCCTAGGAAACCAGTAGTGGTTTCCTATGCACAACTGGTGGCATTCTGTAATCTGTGGACTATCAGAGTGTTGATGAAACACAGAAATTGCATCGGGATTGAATACAACAGTCACCATGCGCATTTTCCTCCATATGAGTAATGTCTCAAACAGTCTACGCTTTGATCATTCTCTGGAAAACCAGTAGTACTCTCCGATGCATATCTGGTGGCATTCTCTAATCTGTGGACTAACAGAGTGTTGATGAAACACAGAAATTGCATCGGGATTGAATACAACAGTCAATATTCCCACATTACTCCATGGGAGTAATGTCTCAAACAGTCTACGCTTTGATCGTTCCCTGGAAGAGCAGTAGTAATTTCCGATGCACATCTGGAGGCATTCTGTAATCTGTGTACTATCAGAGTGTTGATGAAACACAGAAATTGCATCGGGATTGAATACAACACTCACCATGCGCACTTTCCTCCACGGGAGTAATGTCTCAAAGAACCTACGATTTGATCGTTCCCTGGAAGACCAGTAGTAGTTTCCGATGCACACCTGGTGGCATTCTGTAATCTGTGGACTATCAGAGTGTTGGTGAAACACAGAAATAGCATCGGGATTGAATACAACAGTACCATGAGCACTTTCCTCCGTGGGAGTAATGTCTCAAACAGTCTACGCTTTGATCGCTCCCTGGAATACCAGTAGTAGTTTCCGATGCACATCTGGAGGCATTCTGTAATCTGTGGACCTTCGAAGTGTTGAGGAAACACAGAATTTGCATCGGGATTGAATACAACAGTCAATATTCCCACTTTCCTCCATGGGAGAAATGTCTCAAACAGTCTACGCTTTGATCGATCCCTGGAAGACCAGTAGCAATTTCTGATGGACATTTGGAGGCATTCTGTAATCTGTGGACTATCAGAGAGTTGATGAAACACAGAAATTGCATCGGGATTGAATACAACAGTCACCATGCGCACTTTCCTCCATGGGAGTAATGTCTCAAACAGTCTACGTTTGATCGTTCCCTGGAAGACCAGTATTAGTTTCCGATGCACATCTGGAGGCATTCTGTAATCTGTGGACTATCAGAGTGTTGATGAAACACAGAAATTCCATCTGGATTGAATACAACAGTCACCATGCGCACATTCCTCAATGGGAGTAATGTCTCAAACGGTCTACGCTTTGATCGTTCCCTGCAAGACCAGTAGCAGTTTCCGATGCACATCTGGACGCATTCTGTATTCTGTGGTCTATCAGAGTGTTGATGAAACACAGAAATTGCATCGGGATTGAATACAACAGTCACCATACGCACTTTCCTCCATGGGAGTAATGTCTCAAACAGTCTACGATTTGATCGCTCCCTGGAATACCAGTAGTAGTTTCCGATGCACATCTGGTGGAATTTTGTAATCTGTGGACTATCAGAGTGTTGATGAAACACAGAAATTGCATCGGGATTGATTACAACAGTCACCTTGCGCACTTTGCTCCATGGGAGTAATTCTCAAACAGTCTACGCTTTGATCGTTCCCTGGAATACCAGTAGTACTCTCCGATGCACATTTGGTGGCATTCTGTAATCTGTGGACTAACAGAGTGTTGATGAAACACAGAAATTGCATCGGGATTCAATACAACAGTCAATATTCCCACTTTCCTCCATGGGAGTAATGTCTCAAACAGTCTACGCTTTGATCGTTCCCTGGAAGAGCAGTAGTAATTTCCGATGCACATCTGGAGGTATTCTGTAATCTGTGGACTATCAGAGTGTTGATGAAACACAGAAATTCCATCTGGATTGAATACAACAGTCACCATGCGCACATTCCTCAATGGGAGTAATGTCTCAAACATTCTACGCTTTGATCGTTCCCTGGAAGACCAGTAGTAGTTTCCGATGCACACCTCGTGGCATTCTGTAATCTGTGGACTATCAGAGTGTTGGTGAAACACAGAAATAGCATCGGGATTGAATACAACAGTCACCATGCGCACTTTCCTCCACGGGAGTAATGTCTCAAACAGTCTACGATTTGATCGTTCCCTGGAAGACCAGTAGTAGTTTCCGATGCACACCTGGTGGCATTCTCTAATCTGTGGACTATCAGAGTGTTGGTGAAACACAGAAATAGCATCGGGATTGAATACAACAGTCAACATGCGCACTTTCCTCCACGGGAGTAATGTCTCAAACAGTCTACGATTTGATCGTTCCCTGGAAGACCAGTAGTAGTTTCCGATTCACATCTGCAGGCATTCTGTAATCTGTGGACTATCAGAGTGTTGATGAAACAGAGAAATTGCATCGGGATTGAATACAACAGTACCATGAGCACTTTAATCCATGGGAGTAATGTCTCAAAGAGTCTACGCTTTGATCGCTCCCTGGAATACCAGTAGTAGTTTCCGATGCACATCTGGAGGCATTCTGTAATCTGTGGACCTTCGAAGTGTTGAGGAAACACAGAATTTGCATCGGGAGTGAATACAACAGTCACAATCTGCTCTTTCCTCCATGGGGTAATGTCTGATACATTCTACGCTTTGATCGTTCCCATTAAGACCTGTAGTAGTTTCCGATGCACATCTGGAGACAATCTGTAACCTGTGTACTATCAGACTGTTGATGAAAGACAGAAATTGCATCGGGATTGAATACAACAGTCACCATCCGCACTTTCCTCCATGGGAGTAGTGTCGCAAACAGTCTACGCTTTGATCGTTCCCTAGAAGACTAGTAGTGGTTTCCGATGCGCAACTGGTGGCATTCTGTAATCTGTGGACTATCAGAGTGTTGATGAAACACAGAAAATGCATCGGCATTGAATACAACAGTCACCATGCGCACTTTCCTCCACGGGAGTGATATCTCAAACAGTCTACGCTTTGATCGTTCCCTGGAATACCAGTGGTAGTTTCCGATGCACATCTGGTGGCATTCTGTAATCTGTGGACTAACAGAGTGTTGATGAAACACAGAAATTGCATCGGGATTCAATACAACAGTCAATATTCCCACTTTCCTCCATGGGAGTAATGTCCCAAACAGTCTACGATTTGATCGTTCCCTAGAAGACCAGTAATAGTTTCCGATGCACATCTGGTGGCATTCTGTAATCTGTGGACTATCAGATTGTTGATGAAGTGCAGAAATAGCATCGGGATTGAATACAACAGTCACCATGCGCACTTCTCCCATGGGAGTATTGTCTCAGACAATCTACGCAATGATCGTTCTCTGGAAGACCAGTAGTAGTTTCCGATGCACATCTGATGGCATTCTGTAATCTGTGGACTATCAGAGTGTTGATGAAACACAGAAATTCCATCGGGGTTGTATACAACAGTCACCTTGCGCACTTTGCTCCATGGGAGTAATTCTCAAATGGTCTACGCTTTGATCGTTCCCTGGGGGACCAGTAGTAGATTCCGATGCACATCTGGTGGCATTCTGTAATCTGTGGACTAACAGAGTGTTGATAAAACACAGAAATTGCTTCGGGATTGAATACAACAGTCACCATGCCTACTTTCTTCCATGGGAGTGACGTCTCAGACAGTCTACGCTTTGATCGTTCTCTGGAAGACCAGTAGTAGATTCCGATGGACAACTAGTGGCATTCTGTAATCTGTGGACAATCAGAGTGTTGATGAAACACAGAAAATGCATCGGGATTGAATACAAAAGTCACCATGCGCACTTTCCTCCACGGGAGTGATATCTCAAACAGTCTACGCTTTGATCGTTCCCTGGAATACCAGTAGTAGTTTACGATGCACATGTGGTGGCATTCCGTAATCTGTGGACTATCAGAGTGTTGATGAAACACAGAAATTGCATCGGGATTGAATTCAACAGTCACCATCAGCACTTTCCTCCATGGAAATAACGTCTGAAACCGTCTACGCTTTGATCGTTCCCTGGAAGACCAGGAGTAGTTTCCGATGCACATCTGATGGCATTCTGTAATCTGTGGACTGTCAGAGTGTTGATGAAAGACAGAAATTGCATCGGATTTGAATACAACAGTCAGCATGCGCACTTTCCTCCATGGGATTAATGTCTCAAACAGTCTACGCTTTGATCGTTCCCTGGAAGACCAGTAGTAGTTTCCCATGAACATCTGGTATCATTCTGTAATCTATGGACTATCAGAGTGTTGATGAAACACAGAAATTGCATCGGGAGTGAAAACAACAGTCACCATCAGCACTTTCACCCATGGGAGTAACGTCTGAAACAGTCTACGCTTTGATCGTTCCCTGGAAGACCAGTAGTAGTTTCCGATGCACATCTGATGGCATTCTGTAATCTGTGGACTGTCAGAGTGTTGATGAAACACAGAAATTGCATCAGGGTTGAATACAACAGTCACCATCCGCACTTTCCTCCATGGGAGTAATGTCTGAAACAGTCTACGTTTTGATCGTTACCTGGAAGACCATTAGTACTTTCCGGTGCACATCTGGAAGCATTCTGTAATCTGTGGACCTTCAAAATGTTGGTGAAACACAGAAATTGCATCGGGAGTGAAAACAACAGCCACCGTCAGCACTTTCATCCATGGGAGGAACGTCTGAAACAGTCTACGTTTTGATCGTTCCCTGGAAGACCAGTAGTAGTTTCCGATGCTCATCTGGTGGTATTCTGTAATCTGTGGACTATCAGAGTGTTGTTGAAACACAGAAATTGCATCGGGGTTGATTACAACAGTCACCATGCGCACTTTGCTCCATGGGGGTAATGTCTCAAACAGTCTACGCTTTGATCGTTCCCTAGAAGACCAGTAGTGGTTTCCTATGCACAACTGGTGGCATTCTGTAATCTGTGGACTATCAGAGTGTTGATGAAACACAGAAATTGCATCGGGATTGAATACAACAGTCACCATGCGCATTTTCCTCCATATGAGTAATGTCTCAAACAGTCTACGCTTTGATCGTTCTTTGGAAAACCAGTAGTACTCTCCGATGCATATCTGGTGGCATTGTCTAGTCTGTGGACTAACAGAGCGTTGATGAAACACAGAAATTGCATCGGGATTGAATACAACAGTCAATATTCCCACATTCCTCCATGGGAGTAATGTCTCAAACAGTCTACGCTTTGATCGTTCCCTGGAAGAGCAGTAATAATTTCCGATGCACATCTGGAGGTATTCTGTAATCTGTGGACTATCAGAGTTTTGATGAAACTCAGAAATTGCATCGGGATTGAATACAACACTCACCATGCGCACTTTCCTCTATGGGAGTAATGTCTCAAATAGTCTACGCTTTGATCGTTCCCTGGAACACCAGTAGTAGTTTCCGATGCACATCTGGAGGCATTCTGTAATCTGTGGACTATCAGAGTGTTGATGAAACACAGAAATTCCATTGGGATTGAATACAACAGTAACCATGCGCACTTTCCTCCATGGGAGTAATTCTCAAACATTCTACGCTTTGATCGTTCCCTGGAAGACCAGTAGTAGTTTCCGATGCACACCTCGTGGCATTCTGTAATCTGTGGACTATCAGAGTGTTGGTGAAACACAGAAATAGCATCGGGATTGAATACAACAGTCACCATGCGCACTTTCCTCCACGGGAGTAATGTCTCAAACAGTCTACGCTTTGATCGTTCCCTGGAAGACCAGTAGTAGTTTCCGATGCACACCTGGTGGCATTCTGTAATCTGTGGACTATCAGAGTGTTGGTGAAACACAGAAATAGCATCGGGATTGAATACAACAGTCAACATGCGCACTTTCCTCCACGGGAGTAATGTCTCAAACAGTCTACGATTTGATCGTTCCCTGGAAGACCAGTAGTAGTTTCCGATTCACATCTGCAGGCATTCTGTAATCTGTGGACTATCAGAGTGTTGATGAAACAGAGAAATTGCATCGGGATTGAATACAACAGTACCATGAGCACTTTAATCCATGGGAGTAATGTCTCAAAGAGTCTACGCTTTGATCGCTCCCTGGAATACCAGTAGTAGTTTCCGATGCACATCTGGAGGCATTCTGTAATCTGTGGACCTTCGAAGTGTTGAGGAAACACCGAATTTGCATCGGGAGTGAATACAACAGTCACTATCTGCTCTTTCCTCCATGGGGTAATGTCTGATACATTCTACGCTTTGATCGTTCCCATTAAGACCTGTAGTAGTTTGCGATGCACATCTGGAGGCAATCTGTAATCTGTGTACTATCAGACTGTTGATGAAAGACAGAAATTGCATCGGGATTGAATACAACAGTCACCATCCGCACTTTCCTCCATGGGAGTAGTGTCGCAAACAGTCTACGCTTTGATCGTTCCCTAGTAGACTAGTAGTGGTTTCCGATGCGCAACTGGTGGCATTCTGTTATCTGTGGACTATCAGGGTGTTGATGAAACACAGAAAATGCATCGGCATTGAATACAACAGTCACCATGCGCACTTTCCTCCACGGGAGTGATATCTCAAACAGTCTACGCTTTGATCGTTCCCTGGAATACCAGTGGTAGTTTCCGATGCACATCTGGTGGCATTCTGTAGTCTGTGGACTATCAGAGTGTTGATGAAACACAGAAATTGCATCGGGATTGAATACAACAGTTACCATGCGCATTTTCCTCCATATGAGTAATGTCTCAAACAGTCTGCGCTATGATCGTTCCCTGGAAAACCAGTAGTACTCTACGATGCACATCTGGTGGCTTTCTGTAATCTGTGGACTATCAGACTGTTGATGAAACACAGAAATTGCATCGGGATTGAATACAACAGTCACCATCCGCACTTTCCTCCATGGGAGTAGTGTCGCAAACAGTCTACGCTTTGATCGTTCCCTAGAAGACTAGTAGTGGTTTCCGATGCACCTCTGGAGACAATCTGTAATCTGTGTACTATCAGACTGTTGATGAAACACAGAAATTGCATCGGGATTGAATACAACAATCACCATGCGCACATTCCTCCATGGGAGTAATGTCTCAAACAGTCTACGTTTGATCGTTCCTTGGAAGACCAGTATTAGTTTCCGATGCACATCTGGAGGCATTCTGTAATCTGTGGACTATCATAGTATTGATGAAACACAGAAATTCCATCTCGATTGAATAGAACAGTAACCATGCGCACTTTCCTCCGTGGCAGAAATTCTCAAACATTCTACGCTTTGATCTTTCCCTGGAAGACCAGTAGTAGTTTCCGATGCACATCTGGTGCCATTCTGTAATCTGTGGATTATCAGAGTGTTGGTGAAACACAGAAATAGCATCGGGATTGAATACAACAGTCACCATGCGCACTTACCTCCATGGGAGTAATGTCTCAAACGGTCTACGCTTTGATCGTTCCCTGGAAGACCAGTAGTAATTTCCGATGCACATCTGGAGAAATTCTGTAACCTGTGGACTATCAGAGTGTTGATGAAACACAGAATTTGCAGCAGGATTGAATACAACAGTTACCATGCGCACTTTCCTCAATGGGAGTAATGTCACAAACGGTCTACGCATTGATCGCTCCCTGGAATACCAGTAGTAGTTTCCGATGCACATCTGGAGGCATTCTGTAATCTGTGGACCTTCAAAGTGTTGAGGAAACACAGAATCTGCATCGGGAGTGAATACAACAGTCACAATCCGCTCTTTCCTCAATAGGGTAATGTCTGATACAGTCTACACTTTGATCGCTCCCAGGAAGACCTGTAGTAGTTTCCGATGCACATCTGATGGCATTCTGTAATCTGTGGACTATCAGAGTTTGATGAAACACAGAAATTCCATCGGGGTTGAATACAACAGTCACCTTGCGCACTTTGCTCCATGGGAGTAATTCTCAAACATTCTACTCTTTGATCGTTTCCTGGAATACCAGTAGTACTCTCCGATGCACATCTGGTGGCATTCTGTAATCTGTGGACTAACAGAGTGTTGATGAAACACAGAAATTGCATCGGGATTGAATACAAAGTCACCATGCGCACTTTCCTCCACGGGAGTGATATCTCAACCAGTCTGCGCTTTGATCGTTACCTGGAATACCAATAGTAGTTTCCGATCCGCATCTGGTGGCATTCTGCAATCTGTGGACTATCACAGTGTTGATGAAACACAGAAATTGCATCGGGATTGAATACAACAGTCACCATGCGCATTTTCCTCCAAATGAGTAATGTCTGAATCAGTCTACGCTTTGATCGTTCCCTGGAAAACCAGTAGTACTCTCCGATGCACATCTGGTGGCATTCTGTAATCTGTGGACTAACAGAGTGTTGATGAAACACAGAAATTGCATCGGGATTCAATACAACAGTCAATATTCCCACTTTCCTCCATGGGAGTAATGTCTCAAACAGTCTACGATTTGATCGTTCCCTGGAAGACCAGTAGTAGTATCCGATGCACATCTGGTGGCATTCTGTAATCTGTGGACTATCAGATTGTTGATGAAGTACAGAAATAGCATCGGGATTGAATACAACAGTCACCATGCGCACTTCCCCCATGGGAGTATTCTCTCAGACAGTCTACGCAATGATCGTTCTCTGGAAGACCAGTAGTAGTTTCCGATGCACATCTGATGGCATTCTGTAATCTGTGGACTATCAGAGTGTTGATGAAACACAGAAATACCATCGGGGTTGAATACAACAGTCACCTTGCGCACTTTGCTCCATGGGAGTAATTCTCAAACAGTCTACGCTTTGATCGTTCCCTGGGGGACCAGCAGTAGTTTCCGATGCACATCTGGTGGCATTCCGTAATCTGTGGACTAACAGAGTGTTGATGAAACACAGAAATTTCATCGGGATTGAATACAACAGTCACCATGTGCATTTTCCTCCATATGAGTAATGTCTCAAACAGTCTACGCTTTGCTCGTTCCCTGGAAAACCAGTAGTAGTTTCCGATGCACATCTGGAGGCATTTTGTATTCTGTGGATTATCTGAGTGTTGATGAAACACAGAAATTGTATAGGGAGTGAATACAACAGTCACCATGCGCACTTTCCTAGATGGGAGTAATGTCTCAAACGGTCTACGCTTTGATCGTTCCCTCGATGACCAGTATTAATTTCCAATGCACATCTGGAGGCATTCTGTAATCTGTGGACTATCAGAGTGTTGATGAAACACAGATATTGCATCAGGATTGAATACAACAGTCACCATGCGCACTTTCCTCCATGGGTGTAATGTCTCAAACAGTCTACGCTTTGATCGTTACCTGGAAGACCATTAGTACTTTCCGGTGCACATGTGGAAGCATTCTGTAATCTGTGGACTATCAGAGTGTTGATGAAACACAGAAACTCCATCGGGATTGAATACAACAGTCACCATGCGCACTTTCCTCCATGGGAGTAATTCTCAAACAGTCTAGGCTTTGATCGTTCCCTGAAAGACCAGTAGTAGTCTCCGATGCATATCTGGTGGCATTCTGTAATCTGTGGACTAACAGAGTGTTGATGAAACACAAAAAGTGCATCGGGATTGAATACAACAGTCAATATTGGCACTTTCCTCCATGGGAGTAATGTCTCAAGCAGTCTACGATTTGATCGTTCCCTGGAAGACCAGTAGTAGTTTCCGATGCACATCTGGTGGCATTCTGTAATCTGTGGACAATCAGAGTGTTGATGAAACACAGAAATAGCATCGGGATTGAATACAACAGTCACCATGCGCACTTTCCTCCATGAGAATAATGTCTCAAACAGTCAACGCTTTGATCGTTCCCTGGAAGACCAGTAGTGATTTCCGATGCACATCTGGTGGCAATCTGTAATCTGTGGACTATCAGTGTGTTGATGAAATACAGAAAATGCATCGGGATTGAATACAACAGTCAATATTCGTACTTTCCTCCATGAGAGTAATGTCACAAAGAGTCTACGCTTTGATCGTTCCCTGGAAGACCAGTAGTAGTTTCCGATGCACATCTGGTGGCATTCTGTAACCTGTGGACTATCAGAGTGTTGGTTAAAAACAGAAATAGCATCGGGATTTAATACAACAGTCATATTGCGCACTTTCCTCCACGGGAGTAATGTCTCAAACAGTCTATGCTTTGATCGTTCCCTAGAAGACCAGTAACAGTTTCCGATGCACATCTGGAGGCATTCTGTTATCTGTGGACTATCAGAGTGTTGATGAAACACAGAAATTGAATCGGGATTGAATACAACAGTCACCATCCGCACTTTCCTCCATGGAAGTAACGTCTGAAACAGTGTACTCTTTGATCGTTCCCTGGAAGACCAGTAGTAGTATCCGATGCACATCTGGTGGCATTCTGTAATCTGTGGACTATCAGAGTGATGATGAAAATCAGAAATTGCATCGGGATTGAATACAACAGTCACCATGCGCACTTTCCTCCGTGGGAGTAATGTCTCAAACAGTCTACGCTTTGATCGTTCCCTGGATGAAGAGTAGTAGTTTCCGATGTACATCTGGAGGCATTCTGTAATCTGTAGACTATCAGAGTGTTGATGAAACACAGAAATTCCATCGGGATTGAATACAACAGTCACCATGCGCACTTTCCTCCATGGGAGTAATTCTCAAACAGTCTACGCTTTGATCGTTCCCTGGAAGACCAGTGGTAGTCTCCGATGCACATCTGGTGGCATACTGTAATCTGTGGACTACCAGAGTGTTGATGAAACACAAAAATGCATCGGGAATGAATACAACAATCGCCATGCGCACTTTCCTCCACGGGAGTGATATCTCAAACAGTGTACGCTTTGATCGTTCCCTGGAATACCAGTAGTAGTTTCCAATGCACATCTGGTGGCATTCTGTGATCTGTGGACTATTAGAGTGTTGTTGAAACACAGAAATTCCATCGGGATTGAATACAACAGTCACCATGCGCACTTTCCTACATGGGAGTAATTCTCAAACAGTCTACGCTTTGATCGTTCCCTGGAAGGCCAGTGGTAGTTTCCGATGCACATCTGGTGGCATACTGTAATCTGTGACTACCAGAGTGTTGATGAATCACAGAAAATGCATCGGGAATGAATACAACAATCACCATGCGCACTTTCCTCCATGGGAGTAATGTCTCAAACGGTCTACGCTTTGATCGATACCTGGAAGACCAGTAGTAATTTCCAATGCACATCTGGATGCATTCTGTAATCTGTGGACTATCAGAGTGTTGATGAAACACAGATATTGCATCTGGATTGAATACAACAGTCACCATGCGCACTTTCCTCCATGGGAGTAATGTCTCAAATAGTCTACGCTTTGATCGTTCCCTGGAAGACCAGTAGCAGTTTCCGATGCATATCTGGAGGCATTCTGTAATCTGTGGACTATCAGAGTGTTGATGAAACACAGAAATTCCATCGGGGTTGAATACAACAGTCACCTTGCGCACTTTGCTCCATCGGAGTAATTCTCATACAGCCTACGCTTTGATCGTTCCCTGGAAGACCAGTAGTAGTATCCGATGCACATCTGGTGGCATTCTGTAATCTGTGGACTATCAGAGTGTTGATGAAACACAGAAATTGCATCGGGATTGAATACAACAGCCAATATTCCCACTTTCCTCCATGGGAGTAATGTCTCAAACAGTCTACGCTTTGATCGTTCCCTGGAATACCGGTAGTAGTTTCCGATGCACATCTGGTGGCATTCTGTAATCTGTGGACTATCAGAGTGTTGATGAAAGACAGAAATAGCATCGGGATTGAATACAACAGTCACCATGCGCACTTTCCTCCATAGGACTAATTCTCAAACATTCTACGCTTTGATCGTCCCTGGAAGACCAGTAGTAGTTTCCGATGCACATCTGGTGGCATTCTGTAATCTGTGGACTATCAGAGTGTTGATGAAACACAGAAATTGCATCGCGACTAAATACAACAGTCACCATGCGTACTTTCCTCCATGGGAGTAATGTCTCAGACAGTCTACGCTTTGATCGTTCTCTGGATGACCAGTAGTAGGTACCGATGGACAACTGAAATCATTCTGTAATCTGTGGACTATCAGAGTGTTGATGAAACACAGAAAATGCATCTGGATTTAATACAACTGTCACCATGCGCACTTTCCTCCACGGGAGTAATGTCTCAAACAGTCTATGCTTTGATCGTTCCCTGGAAGACCATTAGTACTTTCCGTTGCTCATCTGGAAGCATTCTGTAATCTGTGGACCTTCAAAATGTTGATGAAACAGAAATTGCATCGGGAGTGTAAACAACAGCCACCATCAGCACTTTCATCCATGGGAGTAACGTCTGAAACAGTCTACGTTTTGATCGTTTCCAGGGAAACCAGTAGTAGTTTCGGATGCACATATGGAGGCAATCTGTAATCTGTTTACTATCAGAGTGTTGATGAAAATCAGAAATTGCATCGGGATTGAATACAACAGTCACCATGCGCACTTTCCTCCGTGGGAGTAATGTCTCAAACAGTCTACGCTTTGATCGTTCCCTGGATGACCTGTAGTAGTTTCCGATGTACATCTGGAGGCATTCTGTAATCTGTAGACTATCAGAGTGTTGATGAAACACAGAAATTCCATCGGGATTGAATACAACAGTACCATACGCACTTTCCTCCATGAGAATAGTGTCTCAAAAATTCTACGCTTTTATCGTTCCCTGGAAGACCAGTAGTAGTCTCCGATGCACATCTGGTGGCATTCTGTAATCTGTGGACTAACAGAGTGTTGATGCAACACAGTAATTGCATCGAGATTGAATACAACAGTCAATATTCGCACATTCCTCCATGGGAGTAATTTCTCAAACAGTCTACGCATTGATCGTTCCCTTGAAGGCCAGTAGTAATTTCTGATGCACATCTGGAGGCATTCTGTAATCTGTGACTATCAGAGTAATGATGAAACACAGAAATTGCATCGGGATTGACTATAACAGTCACGATGCGCACTTTCCTGAGTGGGAGTAATGTCTCAAACAGTCTACGCTTTGATCGTTCCCTGGATGACCAGTAGTAGTTTCCGATGAACATCTGGAGGCATTCTGTAATCTGTAGACTATCAGAGTGTTGATGAAACACAGAAATTCCATCGGGATTGAATACAACAGTCACCATGAGCACTTTCCTCAATGGGAGTAATCCTCAAACAGTCTACGCTTTGATCGTTCCCTAGAAGAACAGTGGTAGTTTTCGATGCACATCTGGTGGCATACTGTAATCTGTGGACTACCAGAGTGTTGATGAATCACAGAAAATGCATCGGGAATGAATACAACAATCACCATGCGCACTTTCCTTCATGGGAGTAATGTCTAAAACGGTCTACGCTTTGATCGTTACCTGGAAGACCAGTAGTAATTTCCAATGCACATCTGGATGCATTCTGTAATCTGTGGACTATCAGAGTGTTGATGAAACACAGATATTGCATCAGGATTGAATACAACAGTCACCATGCGCACTTTCCTCCATGTGAGTAATGTCTCAAACAGTCTACGCTTTGATCGTTCCCTGGAAGACCAGTAGCAGATTCCGATGCACATCTGGAGGCATCCTGTAATCTGTGGACTATCAGAGTGTTGATGAAACACATAAATTCCATCGGGGTTGAATACAACAGTCACCTTGCGCCCTTTGCTCCATGGGAGTAATTCTCAAACAGTACACGCTTTAATCGTTCCCTGGAAGACCAGTAGTAGTATCCGATGCACATCTGGTGGCATTCTGTAATCTGTGGACTATCAGAGTGTTGATGAAACACAGAAATTGCATCGGGATTGAATACAACAGCCTATATTCCCACTTTCCTCCATGGGAGTAATGTCTCAAACAGTCTACGCTTTGATCGTTAACTGGAAGACCAGTAGTTATTTCCGATGCACATCTGGAGGCATTCTGTAATCTGTGGACTATCAGAGTGTTGATGAAACACAGAAATTGGATCGGGATTGAATACAACAGTCACCTTGCGCACTTTCCTCCATGGGAGTAATGTCTCAAACAGTCTACGCTTTGATCGTTCCCTGGAAGACCAGTAGTAGTTTCCGATGCACATCTGGTGGCATTCTGTAATCTGTAGACTATCAGAGTGTTGATGAAACACAGAAATTTCATCGGGATTGAATACAACAGTTTCCATACGCACTTTCCTCCATGGGAGTAATGTCTCAAACAGTCTACGCTTTGATCGTTCCCTGGAAGACCAGTAGTAGTTTCCGATGCACAACTGGTGGCATTCTGTAATCTGTGGACTATCAGAGTGTTGATGAAACACAGAAAATGCATCGGGATTGAATACAACAATCACCATGCGCACTTTCCATCACAGGAGTGATATCTCAAACAGTCTACGCTTTTATCATTGCCTGGAATACCGGTAGTAGTTTCCGATGCACATCTGGTGGCATTCTGTAATCTGTGGACTATCAGAGTGTTGATGAAACACAGAAATAGCATCGGGATTGAATACAACAGTCACCATGCGCAGTTTCTTCCATAGGACTAATTCTCAAACATTCTACGCTTTGATCGTCCCTGGAAGACCAGTAGTAGTTTCCGATGCACATCTGGTGGCAATCTGTAATCTGTGGACTATCAGAGTGTTGATGAAACACAGAAATTGCATCGCGATTAAATACAACAGTCACCATGCGTACTTTCCTCCATGGGAGTAATGTCTCAGACAGTCTACGTTTTGATCGTTCTCTGGATGACCAGTAGTAGATTCCGATGGACAACTGATGGCAATCTGTAATCTGTGGACTATCAGAGTGTTGATGAAACTCAGAAAATGCATCGGGATTGAATACAACAGTCACCATGGGCATTTTCCTCCATGGGAGTAATGTCTCAAACAGTCTACGCTTTGATCGTTCCCTGGAAGACCAGTAGTAGTCGCCGATGCACATCTGGTGGCATTCTGTAATCTGTGGACTAACAGAGAGTTGATGCAACACAGAAATTGCATCGAGATTGAATACAACAGTCAAAATTCGCACTTTCCTCCATGGGAGTAATATCTCAAACAGTCTACGCTTTGATCGTTCCCTGGAAGACCAGTAGCAATTTCCGATGCACATCTGGAGGCATTCTGTAATCTGTGTCTATCAGAGTGTTGATGAAACACAGAAATTGCATCGGGATTGAATATAACAGTCACCATGCGCACTTTCCTCCGTGGGAGTAATGTCTCAAACAGTCTACGCTTTGATCGTTCCCTGGAAGGCCAGTAGTAGTTTCCAATGCACATGCTGGAGGCATTCTGTAATCAGGGGACTATCAGAGTGATGATGAAACACAGTAATTCCATCGGGATTGAATACAAGAGTAACCATGCGCACTTTCCTCCATGGGAGAAATTATCAAACATTCTATGCTTTGATCGTTCCCTGGAAGACCAGTAGTAGTTTCCGCTGCACATCTGGTGGCATTCTGTAACCTGTGGACTATCAGAGTGTTGGTAAAACATAGAAATAGCATCGGGATTTAATACAACAGTCACCATGCGCACTTTCCTCCATGGGAGTAATGTCTGATACAGTCTACGCTTCGATCGTTCCCAGGAAGACCAGTAGTAGTTTCCGATGCACATCTGGAAACAATCTGTAATCTGTGGACTATCAGAGTGTTGATGAAACACAGAAATTGCATCGGGATTGAATACAACAGTCAACATCCGCACTTTCCTCCATGGAAGTAACGTCTGAAACAGTGTACGCTTTGATCGTTCCCTGGAAGACCAGTAGTAGTTTCCGATGCACATCTGGTGGCATTCTGTAATTTGTGGACTATCAGAGTGTTGATGAAACACAGAAATTGCATCGGGATTGAATACAACAGTCACCATACGCACTTTCCTCCATGGGAGTAATTTCTCAAACAGTCTACGCTTTGATCGTTCCCTGGAAGACCAGTAGTAATTTCCGATGCACATCTGGAGGCATTCTGTAATCAGTGGACTATCAGAGTGATGATGAAACACAGAAATTCCATCGGGATTGAATGTAACAGTCACCATAAGCACTTTCCTCGATGGGAGTAATGTCTCAAACAGTCTACGCTTTGATCGTTCCCTGGAAGACCAGTAGTAGTTTCCGATGCACATCTGGAGGCATTCTGTAATCAGTGGACTATCAGAGTGATGATGAAACACAGATATAGCATCGGGATTGAATACAACAGTCATCATGCGCACTTTCTTCCATAGGACTAATTCTCAAAAATTCTACGCTTTGATCGTCCCTGGAAGACCAGTAGTAGATTCCGATGCACATCTGGTGGCATTCTGTAATCAGTGGACTATCAGAGTGATGATGAAACACAGAAATTCCATCCGGATTGAATACAAGAGTAACCATGCGCACTTTCCTCCATGGGAGAAATTATCAAACATTCTATGCTTTGATCGTTCCGTGGAAGACCAGTAGTAGTTACCGATGCACATCTGGTGGCATTCTGTAACCTGTGGACTATCAGAGTGTTGTTGAAACATAGAAATAGCATCGGGATTTAATACAACAGTCACCATGCGCACTTGCCTCCATGGGAGTAATGTCTGATACAGTCTACGCTTCGATCGTTCCCAGGAAGACCAGTAGTAGTTTCCGATGCACATCTGGAGGCATTCTGTAATCAGTGGACTATCAGAGTGATGATGAAACACAGAAATTCCATCGGGATTGAATACAAGAGTAACCATGCGCACTTTCCTCCAGGGGAGAAATTATCAAACATTCTATGCTTTGATCGTTCCCTGGAAGACCAGTAGTAGTTTCCGATGCACATCTGGTGGCATTCTGTAACCTGTGGACTATCAGAGTGTTGGTGAAACATAGAAATAGCATCGGGATTTAATACAACAGTCACCATGCGCACATTCCTCCATGGGAGTAATGTCTGATACAGTCTATGCTTCGATCGTTCCCAGGAAGACCAGTAGTAGTTTCCGATGCACATCTGGAAACAATCTGTAATCTGTGGACTATCAGAGTGTTGATGAAACACAGAAATTGCATCGGGATTGAATACAACAGTCACCATCCGCACTTTCCTCCATGGAAGTAACGTCTGAAACAGGGTACTCTTTGATCGTTCCCTGGAAGACCAGTAGTAGTATCCGATGCACATCTGGTGGCATTCTGTAATCTGTGGCTATCAGAGTGTTGATGAAACACAGAAATTGCATCGGCATTGAATACAACAGTCACCATGCGCATTTTCCTCCATATAAGTAATGTCTCAAACAGTCTACGCTTTGATCGTTCCCTGGAAAACCAGTAGTACTCTCCGATGCACATCTGGTAGCATTCTGTAATCTGTAGACTAACAGAGTGTTGATGAAACACAGAAATTGCATCGGGATTGAATACAACAGCCAATATTCCCACTTTCCTCCATGGGAGTAATGTCTCAAACAGTCTACGCTTTGATCGCTCCCTGGAAGACCAGTAGTAATTTCCGATGCACATCTGGAGGCATTCTGTAATCTGTGGATTATCAGAGTGTTGATGAAACACAGAAATTGGATCGGGATTGAATACAACAGTCACCTTGCGCACTTTCCTCCATGGGAGTAATGTCTCATACAGTCTAGGCTTTGATCGTTCCCTGGAAGACCAGTAGTAGTTTCCGATGCACATCTGGTGGCATTCTGTAATCTGTGGACTATCAGAGTGTTGATGAAACACAGAAATTGCATCGGGATTGTATACAACAGCCACCATACGCACTTTCCTCCATGAGAACAGTGTCTCAAACAGTCTACGCTTTGATCGTTCCCTGGAAAACCAGTAGTGATTTCCGATGCACAACTGGTGGCATTCTGTAATCTGTGGACTATCAGAGTGTTGATGAAACACAGAAAATGCATCGGGATTGAATACAACAATCACCATGCGCACTTTCCATCACAGGAGTGATACCTCAAACAGTCTACGCTTTGATCGTTCCCTGGAATACCGGTAGTAGTTTCCGATGCACATCTGGTGGCAATCTGTAATCTGTGGACTATCAGAGTGTTGATGAAACACAGAAATAGCATCGGGATTGAATACAACAGTCACCATGCGCACTTACCTCCATAGGACTAATTCTCAAACATTCTACGCTTTGATCGTCCCTGGAAGACCAGTAGTAGTTTCCGATGAACATCTGGTGGCATTCTGTAATCTGTGGACTATCAGAGTGTTGATGAAACACAGAAATTGCATCGCGATTAAATACAACAGTCACCATGCGTACTTTCCTCCATGGGAGTAATGTCTCAGACAGTCTACGCTTTGATCGTTTTCTGGATGACCAGTAGTAGATTCCGATGGACAACTGATGGCATTCTGTAATCTGGGGGCTATCAGAGTGTTGATGAAACACAGAAAATGCATCGGGAAGGAATACAACAGTCAGCATGGGCATTTTCCTCCATGGGAGTAATGTCTCAAACAGTCTACGCTTTGATCGTTCCCTGGAAGACCAGTAGTAGTCGCCGATGCACATCTGGTGGCATTCTGTAATCTGTGGACTAACAGAGTGTTGATGCAACGCAGAAATTGCATCGAGATTGAATACAGCAGTCAATATTCGCACTTTCCTCCATGGGAGTAATTTCTCAAACATACTACGCTTTGATCGTTCCCTGGAAGACCAGTAGTAATTTCCGATGCACATCTGGAGGCATTCTGTAATCTGTGACTATCAGAGTGTTGATGAAACACAGAAATTGCATCGGGATTGAATATAACAGTCACAATAAGCACTTTCCTCGATGGGAGTAATGTCTCAAACAGTCTACGCTTTGATCGTTCCCTGGAAGACCAGTAGTAGTTTCCGATGCACATCTGGTGGCATTCTATAACCTGTGGACTATCAGAGTGTTGATGAAACATAGGAATAGCATCGGGATTTAACACAACAGTCACCTTGCGCACTTTCCTCCATGGGAGTAATGTCTCAAACAGTCTACGCTTTGATCGTTCCCTGGAAGACCAGTAGTAGTCGCCGATGCACATCTGGTGGCATTCTGTAATCTGTGGACTAACAGAGTGTTGATGCAACGCAGAAATTGCATCGAGATTGAATACAACAGTCAATATTCGCACTTTCCTCCATGGGAGTAATTTCTCAAACATACTACGCTTTGATCGTTCCCTGGAAGACCAGTAGTAATTTCCGATGCACATCTGGAGGCATTCTGTAATCTGTGACTATCAGAGTGTTGATGAAACACAGAAATTGCATCGGGATTGAATATAACAGTCACAATAAGCACTTTCCTCGATGGGAGTAATGTCTCAAACAGTCTACGCTTTGATCGTTCCCTGGAAGACCAGTAGTAGTTTCCGATGCACATCTGGAGGCATTCTGTAATCAGTGGACTATCAGAGTGATGATGAAACACAGAAATAGCATCGGGATTGAATACAACAGTCACCATGCGCACTTTCTTCCATAGGACTAATTCTCAAACATTCAACGCTTTCATCGTCCCTGGAAGACCAGTAGTAGATTCCGATGCACATCTGGTGGCATTCTGTAATCTGTGGACTATCAGAGTGTTGATGAAACACAGAAATTGCATCGCGATTAAACACAACAGTCACCTTGCGTACTTTCCTCCATGGGAGTAATGTCTCAGACAGTCTACGCTATGATCGTTCTCTGGATGACCAGTAGTAGATTCCGATGGACAACTGATGGCATTCTGTAATCTGTGGACTATCAGAGTGATGATGAAACACAGAAAATGCATCGGGATTGAATACAACAGTCACCATGGGCATTTTCCTCCATGGGAGTAATGTCTCAAACAGTCTACGCTTTAAACGTTCCCTGGAAGACCAGTAGTAGTCGCCGATGCACATCTGGTGGCATTCTGTAATCTGTGGAGTAACAGAGTGTTGATGCAACACAGAAATTGCATCGAGATTGAATACAACAGTCAATATTCGCACTTTCCTCCATGGGAGTAATTTCTCAAACATACTACGCTTTGATCGTTCCCTGGAAGACCAGTAGTAATTTCCGATGCACATCTGGAGCCATTCTGTAATCTGTGACTATCAGAGTGTTGATGAAACACAGAAATTGCATCGGGATTGAATACAACAGTCAACATCCGCACTTTCCTCCATGGGAGTAATGTCTCAAACAGTCTACGCTTTGATCGTTCCCTGGAAGACCAGTAGTAGTTTCCGATGCACATCTGGAGGCATTCTGTAATCAGTGGACTATCAGAGTGATGATGAAACACAGAAATTCCATCCGGATTGAATACAAGAGTAACCATGCGCACTTTCCTCCATGGGAGAAATTATCAAACATTCTATGCTTTGATCGTTCCCTGGAAGACCAGTAGTAGATTCCGATGCACATCTGGTGGCATTCTCTAATCTGTGGACTATCCGAGTGATGAAGAAACACAGAAATTGCATCGCGATTAAATACAACAGTCACCATGCGTACTTTCCTCCATGGGAGTAATGTCTGATACAGTCTACGCTTCGATCGTTCCCAGGAAGACCAGTAGTAGTTTCCGATGCACATCTGGAAACAATCTGTAATCTGTGGACTATCAGAGTGTTGATGAAACACAGAAATTGCATCGGGATTGAATACAACAGTCAACATCCGCACTTTCCTCCATGGAAGTAACGTCTGAAACATTGTACGCTTTGATCGTTCCCTGGAAGACCAGTAGTACTTTCCGATGCACATCAGGTGGCATTCTGTAATCTGTGGACTATCCGAGTGTTGATGAAACACAGAAATTGCATCGGGATTGAATACAACAGTCACCATACGCACTTCCCTCCATGAGAATAGTGTCTCAAACAGTCTACGCTCTGATCGTTCTCTGGATGACCAGTAGTAGATTCCGATGGACAACTGATGGCATTCTGTAATCTGTGGACTATCAGAGTGTTGATGAAACACAGAAAATGCATCGGGATTGAATACAACAGTCAGCATGGGCATTTTCCTCCATGGGAGTAATGTCTCAAACAGTCTACGCTTTGATCGTTCCCTGGAAAACCAGTAGTAGTCGCCGATGCACATCTGGTGGCATTCTGTAATCTGTGGACTAACAGAGTGTTGATGCAACGCAGAAATTGCATCGAGATTGAATACAACAGTCAATATTCGCACTTTCCTCCATGGGAGTAATTTCTCAAACATACTACGCTTTGATCGTTCCCTGGAAGACCAGTAGTAATTTCCGATGCACATCTGGAGGCATTCTGTACTCTGTGACTATCAGAGTGTTGATGAAACACAGAAATTGCATCGGGATTGAATATAACAGTCACAATAAGCACTTTCCTCGATGGGAGTAATGTCTAAAACAGTCTACGCTTTGATCGTTCCCTGGAAGACCAGTAGTAGTTTCCGATGCACATCTGGTGGCATTCTATAACCTGTGGACTATCAGAGTGTTGATGAAACATAGGAATAGCATCGGGATTTAACACAACAGTCACCTTGCGCACTTTCCTCCATGGGAGTAATGTCTCAAACAGTCTACGCTTTGATCGTTCCCTGGAAGACCAGTAGTAGTCGCCGATGCACATCTGGTGGCATTCTGTAATCTGTGGACTAACAGAGTGTTGATGCAACGCAGAAATTGCATCGAGATTGAATACAACAGTCAATATTCGCACTTTCCTCCATGGGAGTAATTTCTCAAACATACTACGCTTTGATCGTTCCCTGGAAGGCCAGTAGTAATTTCCGATGCACATCTGGAGGCATTCTGTAATCTGTGACTATCAGAGTGTTGATGAAACACAGAAATTGCATCGGGATTGAATATAACAGTCACAATAAGCACTTTCCTCGATGGGAGTAATGTCTCAAACAGTCTACGCTTTGATCGTTCCCTGGAAGACCAGTAGTAGTTTCCGATGCACATCTGGTGGCATTCTGTAACCTGTGGACTATCAGAGTGTTGATGAAACATAGGAATAGCATCGGGATTTAACACAACAGTCACCTTGCGCACTTTCCTCTTTGGGAGTAGTGTCTCATACTGTCTATGCTTTGATCGTTCCCTGGAAAGCCAGTAGTAGTTTCCGATGCACATCTGGTGGCATTCTGTAACCTGTGGACTATCAGAGTGTTGGTGAAACATAGAAATAGCATCGGGATTGAATACAACAGTCACCATCCGCACTTTCCTCCATGGAAGTAACGTCTGAAACAGTGTACTCTTTGATCGTTCCCTGGAAGACCAGTAGTAGTATCCGATGCACATCTGGTGGCATTCTGTAATCTGTGGCTATCAGAGTGTTGATGAAACACAGAAATTGCATCGGCATTGAATACAACAGTCACCATGCGCACATTCCTCCATGGGAGTAATGTCTGATACAGTCTATGCTTCGATCGTTCCCAGGAAGACCAGTAGTAGTTTCCGATGCACATCTGGAAACAATCTGTAATCTGTGGACTATCAGAGTGTTGATGAAACACAGAAATTGCATCGGGATTGAATACAACAGTCACCATCCGCACTTTCCTCCATGGAAGTAACGTCTGAAACAGTGAACTCTTTGATCGTTCCCTGGAAGACCAGTAGTAGTATCCGATGCACATCTGGTGGCATTCTGTAATCTGTGGCTATCAGAGTGTTGATGAAACACAGAAATTGCATCGGCATTGAATACAACAGTCACCATGCGCATTTTCCTCCATATGAGTAATGTCTCAAACAGTGTACGATTTGATCGTTCCCTGGAAAACCAGTAGTACTCTCCGATGCACATCTGGTAGCATTCTGTAATCTGTAGACTAACAGAGTGTTGATGAAACACAGAAATTGCATCGGGATTGAATACAACAGCCAATATTCCCACTTTCCTCCATGTGAGTAATGTCTCAAACAGTCTACGCTTTGATCGCTCCCTGGAAGACCAGTAGTAATTTCCGATGCACATCTGGAGGCATTCTGTAATCTGTGGACTATCAGAGTGTTGATGAAACACAGAAATTGGCTCGGGATTGAATACAACAGTCACCTTGCGCACTTTCCTCCATGGGAGTAATGTCTCATACAGTCTAGGCTTTGATCGTTCCCTGGAAGACCAGTAGTAGTTTCCGATGCACATCTGGTGGCATTCTGTAATCTGTGGACTATCAGAGTGTTGATGAAACACAGAAATTGCATCGGGATTGTATACAACAGCCACCATACGCACTTTCCTCCATGAGAACAGTGTCTCAAACAGTCTACGCTTTGATCGTTCCCTGGAAAACCAGTAGTGATTTCCGATGCACAACTGGTGGCATTCTGTAATCTGTGGACTATCAGAGTGTTGATGAAACACAGAAAATGCATCGGGATTGAATACAACAATCACCATGCGCACTTTCCATCACAGGAGTGATATCTCAAACAGTCTACGCTTTGATCGTTCCCTGGAATACCGGTAGTAGTTTCCGATGCACATCTGGTGGCATTCTGTAATCTGTGGACTATCAGAGTGTTGATGAAACACAGAAATAGCATCGGGATTGAATACAACAGTCACCATGCGCACTTTCCTCCATAGGACTAATTCTCAAACATTCTACGCTTTGATCGTCCCTGGAAGACTAGTAGTAGTTTCCGATGAACATCTGGTGGCATTCTGTAATCTGTGGACTATCAGAGTGTTGATGAAACACAGAAATTGCATCTCGATTAAATACAACAGTCACCATGCGTACTTTCCTCCATGGGAGTAATGTCTCAGACAGTCTACGCTTTGATCGTTCTCTGGATGACCAGTAGTAGATTCCGATGGACAACTGATGGCATCCTGTAATCTGTGGACTATCAGAGTGTTGATGAAACACAGAAATTGCATCGGGATTGAATACAACAGTCACCATCCGCACTTTCCTGCATGGAAGTAACGTCTGAAACAGTGTACGCTTTGATCGGTCCCTGGAAGACCAGTAGTAGTTTCCGATGCACATCTGATGGCAGTCTGTAATCTGTGGACTGTCAGAGTGTTGATGAAACACAGAAATTGCATCGGGTTTGAATACAACAGTCAGCATAAGCACTTACCTCCATGGGATTAATGTCTCAAACAGTCTACGCTTTGATCGTTCCCTGGAAGACCAGTAGTAGTTTCCGATGATCATCTGGTATCATTCTGTAATCTATGGACTATCAGAGTGTTGTCGAAACACAGAAATTGCATGGGGATTGATAACAACAGACACTATGCGCACTTTCTTCCACGGGAGTAATGTCTCAAACAGTGTACGCTTTGATTATTCGATGGAAGACCAGTAGTAGTTTCCGATGCACATCTGGAGGCATTCTGTAATCTGTGGACTATCTGAGTGTTGATGAAACACAGAAATGGCATCGGGATTGAATACAACAGTCACCATGCGCACTTTCCTCCATAAGAGTAATTCTCAAACAGTATACGCTTTGATCGTTCCCTGGAAGACCAGTGGTAGTTTCCGATGCACATCTGGTGGCATACTGTAATCTGTGGATTACCAGAGAGTTGATGAAACACAGAAAATGCATCGGGATTGAATACAACAATCACCGTGCGCACTTTCCTCCACGGGAGTGATATCTCAAACAGTCTACGCTTTGATCGTTCCCTGGAATACCTGTAGTAGTTTCCGATGCACATCTAGTGGCATTCTGTAATCTGTGCACTATCAGAGTGTTGATGAATCACAGAAATAGCATCGGGATTGAATACAACAGTCACCATGCGTACTTTCCTCCATGGGAGTAATGTCTCAAACAGTCTACGCTTTGATCGTTCCCTGGAAGACCAGTAGTAGTTTCCGATGCACATCTGGAGGCATTCTGTAATCAGTGGACTATCAGAGTGATGATGAAACACAGAAATAGCATCGGGATTGAATACAACAGTCACCATGCGCACTTTCTTCCATAGGACTAATTCTCAAACATTCTACGCTTTCATCGTCCCTGGAAGACCAGTAGTAGATTCCGATGCACATCTGGTGGCATTCTGTAATCTGTGGACTATCAGAGTGTTGATGAAACACAGAAATTGCATCGCGATTAAACACAACAGTCACCATGCGTACTTTCCTCCATGGGAGTAATGTCTCAGACAGTCTACGCTTTGATCGTTCTCTGGATGACCAGTAGTAGATTCCGATGGACAACTGATGGCATTCTGTAATCTGTGGACTATCAGAGTGTTGATGAAACACAGAAAATGCATCGGGATTGAATACAACAGTCACCATGGGCATTTTCCTCCATGGGAGTAATGTCTCAAACAGTCTACGCTTTGATCGTTCCCTGGAAGACCAGTAGTAGTCGCCGATGCACATCTGGTGGCATTCTGTAATCTGTGGAGTAACAGAGTGTTGATGCAACACAGAAATTGCATCGAGATTGAATACAACAGTCAATATTCGCACTTTCCTCCATGGGAGTAATTTCTCAAACATACTACGCTTTGATCGTTCCCTGGAAGACCAGTAGTAATTTCCGATGCACATCTGGAGCCATTCTGTAATCTGTGACTATCAGAGTGTTGATGAAACACAGAAATTGCATCGGGATTCAATACAACAGTCAACATCCGCACTTTCCTCCATGGTAGTAATGTCTCAAACAGTCTACGCTTTGATCGTTCCCTGGAAGACCAGTAGTAGTTTCCGATGCACATCTGGAGGCATTCTGTAATCAGTGGACTATCAGAGTGATGATGAAACACAGAAATTCCATCCGGATTGAATACAAGAGTAACCATGCGCACTTTCCTCCATGGGAGAAAATATCAAACATTCTATGCTTTGATCGTTCCCTGGAAGACCAGTAGTAGATTCCGATGCACATCTGGTGGCATTCTCTAATCTGTGGACTATCCGAGTGTTGATGAAACACAGAAATTGCATCGCGATTAAATACAACAGTCACCATGCGTACTTTCCTCCATGGGAGTAATGTCTGATACAGTCTACGCTTCGATCGTTCCCAGGAAGACCAGTAGTAGTTTCCGATGCACATCTGGAAACAATCTGTAATCTGTGGACTATCAGAGTGTTGATGAAACACAGAAATTGCATCGGGATTGAATACAACAGTCAACATCCGCACTTTCCTCCATGGAAGTAACGTCTGAAACAGTGTACGCTTTGATCGTTCCCTGGAAGACCAGTAGTACTTTCCGATGCACATCTGGTGGCATTCTGTAATCTGTGGACTATCAGAGTGTTGATGAAACACAGAAATTGCATCGGGATTGAATACAACAGTCACCATACGCACTTTCCTCCATGAGAATAGTGTCTCAAACAGTCTACGCTCTGATCGTTCTCTGGATGACCAGTAGTAGATTCCGATGGACAACTGATGGCATTCTGTAATCTGTGGACTATCAGAGTGTTGATGAAACACAGAAAATGCATCGGGATTGAATACAACAGTCAGCATGGGCATTTTCCTCCATGGGAGTAATGTCTCAAACAGTCTACGCTTTGATCGTTCCCTGGAAAACCAGTAGTAGTCGCCGATGCACATCTGGTGGCATTCTGTAATCTGTGGACTAACAGAGTGTTGATGCAACGCAGAAATTGCATCGAGATTGAATACAACAGTCAATATTCGCACTTTCCTCCATGGGAGTAATTTCTCAAACATACTACGCTTTGATCGTTCCCTGGAAGACCAGTAGTAATTTCCGATGCACATCTGGAGGCATTCTGTACTCTGTGACTATCAGAGTGTTGATGAAACACAGAAATTGCATCGGGATTGAATATAACAGTCACAATAAGCACTTTCCTCGATGGGAGTAATGTCTCAAACAGTCTACGCTTTGATCGTTCCCTGGAAGACCAGTAGTAGTTTCCGATGCACATCTGGTGGCATTCTATAACCTGTGGACTATCAGAGTGTTGATGAAACATAGGAATAGCATCGGGATTTAACACAACAGTCACCTTGCGCACTTTCCTCCATGGGAGTAATGTCTCAAACAGTCTACGCTTTGATCGTTCCCTGGAAGACCAGTAGTAGTCGCCGATGCACATCTGGAAACAATCTGTAATCTGTGGACTATCAGAGTGTTGATGAAACACAGAAATTGCATCGGGATTGAATACAACAGTCACCATCCGCACTTTCCTCCATGGAAGTAACGTCTGAAACAGTGTACTCTTTGATCGTTCCCTGGAAGACCAGTAGTAGTATCCGATGCACATCTGGTGGCATTCTGTAATCTGTGGCTATCAGAGTGTTGATGAAACACAGAAATTGCATCGGCATTGAATACAACAGTCACCATGCGCATTTTCCTCCATATGAGTAATGTCTCAAACAGTGTACGATTTGATCGTTCCCTGGAAAACCAGTAGTACTCTCCGATGCACATCTGGTAGCATTCTGTAATCTGTAGACTAACAGAGTGTTGATGAAACACAGAAATTGCATCGGGATTAAATACAACAGCCAATATTCCCACTTTCCTCCATGTGAGTAATGTCTCAAACAGTCTACGCTTTGATCGCTCCCTGGAAGACCAGTAGTAATTTCCGATGCACATCTGGAGGCATTCTGTAATCTGTGGACTATCAGAGTGTTGATGAAACACAGAAATTGGCTCGGGATTGAATACAACAGTCACCTTGCGCACTTTCCTCCATGGGAGTAATGTCTCATACAGTCTAGGCTTTGATCGTTCCCTGGAAGACCAGTAGTAGTTTCCGATGCACATCTGGTGGCATTCTGTAATCTGTGGACTATCAGAGTGTTGATGAAACACAGAAATTGCATCGGGATTGTATACAACAGCCACCATACGCACTTTCCTCCATGAGAACAGTGTCTCAAACAGTCTACGCTTTGATCGTTCCCTGGAAAACCAGTAGTGATTTCCGATGCACAACTGGTGGCATTCTGTAATCTGTGGACTATCAGAGTGTTGATGAAACACAGAAAATGCATCGGGATTGAATACAACAATCACCATGCGCACTTTCCATCACAGGAGTGATATCTCAAACAGTCTACGCTTTGATCGTTCCCTGGAATATCGGTAGTAGTTTCCGATGCACATCTGGTGGCATTCTGTAATCTGTGGACTATCAGAGTGTTGATGAAACACAGAAATAGCATCGGGATTGAATACAACAGTCACCATGCGCACTTTCCTCCATAGGACTAATTCTCAAACATTCTACGCTTTGATCGTCCCTGGAAGACTAGTAGTAGTTTCCGATGAACATCTGGTGGCATTCTGTAATCTGTGGACTATCAGAGTGTTGATGAAACACAGAAATTGCATCGCGATTAAATACAACAGTCACCATGCGTACTTTCCTCCATGGGAGTAATGTCTCAGACAGTCTACGCTTTGATCGTTCTCTGGATGACCAGTAGTAGATTCCGATGGACAACTGATGGCATTCTGTAATCTGTGGACTATCAGAGTGTTGATGAAACACAGAAAATGCATCGGGATTGAATACAACAGTCAGCATGGGCATTTTCCTCCATGGGATTAATGTCTCAAACAGTCTACGCTTTGATCGTTCCCTGGAAGACCAGTAGTAGTTTCCGATGATCATCTGGTATCATTCTGTAATCTATGGACTATCAGAGTGTTGTCGAAACACAGAAATTGCATGGGGATTGATAACAACAGACACTATGCGCACTTTCTTCCACGGGAGTAATGTCTCAAACAGTGTACGCTTTGATTATTCGATTGAAGACCAGTAGTAGTTTCCGATGCACATCTGGAGGCATTCTGTAATCTGTGGACTATCTGAGTGTTGATGAAACACAGAAATGGCATCGGGATTGAATACAACAGTCACCATGCGCACTTTCCTCCATAAGAGTAATTCTCAAACAGTATACGCTTTGATCGTTCCCTGGAAGACCAGTGGTAGTTTCCGATGCACATCTGGTGGCATACTGTAATCTGTGGATTACCAGAGAGTTGATGAAACACAGAAAATGCATCGGGATTGAATACAACAATCACCGTGCGCACTTTCCTCCACGGGAGTGATATCTCAAACAGTCTACGCTTTGATCGTTCCCTGGAATACCTGTAGTAGTTTCCGATGCACATCTAGTGGCATTCTGTAATCTGTGCACTATCAGAGTGTTGATGAATCGCAGAAATAGCATCGGGATTGAATACAACAGTCACCATGCGTACTTTCCTCCATGGGAGTAATGTCTCAAACAGTCTACGCTTTGATCTTTCCCTGGAAGACCAGTAGTAGTTTCCGATGCACATCTGGAGGCATTCTGTAATCAGTGGACTATCAGAGTGATGATGAAACACAGAAATAGCATCGGGATTGAATACAACAGTCACCATGCGCACTTTCTTCCATAGGACTAATTCTCAAACATTCTACGCTTTCATCGTCCCTGGAAGACCAGTAGTAGATTCCGATGCACATCTGGTGGCATTCTGTAATCTGTGGACTATCAGAGTGTTGATGAAACACAGAAATTGCATCGCGATTAAACACAACAGTCACCATGCGTACTTTCCTCCATGGGAGTAATGTCTCAGACAGTCTACGCTTTGATCGTTCTCTGGATGACCAGTAGTAGATTCCGATGGACAACTGATGGCATTCTGTAATCTGTGGACTATCAGAGTGTTGATGAAACACAGAAAATGCATCGGGATTGAATACAACAGTCACCATGGGCATTTTCCTCCATGGGAGTAATGTCTCAAACAGTCTACGCTTTGATCGTTCCCTGGAAGACCAGTAGTAGTCGCCGATGCACATCTGGTGGCATTCTGTAATCTGTGGAGTAACAGAGTGTTGATGCAACACAGAAATTGCATCGAGATTGAATACAACAGTCAATATTCGCACTTTCCTCCATGGGAGTAATTTCTCAAACATACTACGCTTTGATCGTTCCCTGGAAGACCAGTAGTAATTTCCGATGCACATCTGGAGCCATTCTGTAATCTGTGACTATCAGAGTGTTGATGAAACACAGAAATTGCATCGGGATTCAATACAACAGTCAACATCCGCACTTTCCTCCATGGGAGTAATGTCTCAAACAGTCTACGCTTTGATCGTTCCCTGGAAGACCAGTAGTAGTTTCCGATGCACATCTGGAGGCATTCTGTAATCAGTGGACTATCAGAGTGATGATGAAACACAGAAATTCCATCCGGATTGAATACAAGAGTAACCATGCGCACTTTCCTCCATGGGAGAAAATATCAAACATTCTATGCTTTGATCGTTCCCTGGAAGACCAGTAGTAGATTCCGATGCACATCTGGTGGCATTCTCTAATCTGTGGACTATCCGAGTGTTGATGAAACACAGAAATTGCATCGCGATTAAATACAACAGTCACCATGCGTACTTTCCTCCATGGGAGTAATGTCTGATACAGTCTACGCTTCGATCGTTCCCAGGAAGACCAGTAGTAGTTTCCGATGCACATCTGGAAACAATCTGTAATCTGTGGACTATCAGAGTGTTGATGAAACACAGAAATTGCATCGGGATTGAATACAACAGTCAACATCCGCACTTTCCTCCATGGAAGTAACGTCTGAAACAGTGTACGCTTTGATCGTTCCCTGGAAGACCAGTAGTACTTTCCGATGCACATCTGGTGGCATTCTGTAATCTGTGGACTATCAGAGTGTTGATGAAACACAGAAATTGCATCGGGATTGAATACAACAGTCACCATACGCACTTTCCTCCATGAGAATAGTGTCTCAAACAGTCTACGCTCTGATCGTTCTCTGGATGACCAGTAGTAGATTCCGATGGACAACTGATGGCATTCTGTAATCTGTGGACTATCAGAGTGTTGATGAAACACAGAAAATGCATCGGGATTGAATACAACAGTCAGCATGGGCATTTTCCTCCATGGGAGTAATGTCTCAAACAGTCTACGCTTTGATCGTTCCCTGGAAAACCAGTAGTAGTCGCCGATGCACATCTGGTGGCATTCTGTAATCTGTGGACTAACAGAGTGTTGATGCAACGCAGAAATTGCATCGAGATTGAATACAACAGTCAATATTCGCACTTTCCTCCATGGGAGTAATTTCTCAAACATACTACGCTTTGATCGTTCCCTGGAAGACCAGTAGTAGTTTCCGATGCACATCTGGTGGCATTCTATAACCTGTGGACTATCAGAGTGTTGATGAAACATAGGAATAGCATCGGGATTTAACACAACAGTCACCTTGCGCACTTTCCTCCATGGGAGTAATGTCTCAAACAGTCTACGCTTTGATCGTTCCCTGGAAGACCAGTAGTAGTCGCCGATGCACATCTGGTGGCATTCTGTAATCTGTGGACTAACAGAGTGTTGATGCAACGCAGAAATTGCATCGAGATTGAATACAACAGTCAATATTCGCACTTTCCTCCATGGGAGTAATTTCTCAAACATACTACGCTTTGATCGTTCCCTGGAAGACCAGTAGTAATTTCCGATGCACATCTGGAGGCATTCTGTAATCTGTGACTATCAGAGTGTTGATGAAACACAGAAATTGCATCGGGATTGAATATAACAGTCACAATAAGCACTTTCCTCGATGGGAGTAATGTCTCAAACAGTCTACGCTTTGATCGTTCCCTGGAAGACCAGTAGTAGTTTCCGATGCACATCTGGTGACATTCTGTAACCTGTGGACTATCAGAGTGTTGATGAAACATAGGAATAGCATCGGGATTTAACACAACAGTCACCTTGCGCACTTTCCTCTTTGGGAGTAGTGTCTCATACAGTCTACGCTTTGATCGTTCCCTGGAAAGCCAGTAGTAGTTTCCGATGCACATCTGGTGGCATTCTGTAACCTGTGGACTATCAGAGTGTTGGTGAAACATAGAAATAGCATCGGGATTTAATACAACAGTCACCATGCGCACATTCCTCCATGGGAGTAATGTCTGATACAGTCTATGCTTCGATCGTTCCCAGGAAGACCAGTAGTAGTTTCCGATGCACATCTGGAAACAATCTGTAATCTGTGGACTATCAGAGTGTTGATGAAACACAGAAATTGCATCGGGATTGAATACAACAGTCACCATCCGCACTTTCCTCCATGGAAGTAACGTCTGAAACAGTGTACTCTTTGATCGTTCCCTGGAAGACCAGTAGTAGTATCCGATGCACATCTGGTGGCATTCTGTAATCTGTGGCTATCAGAGTGTTGATGAAACACAGAAATTGCATCGGCATTGAATACAACAGTCACCATGCGCATTTTCCTCCATATGAGTAATGTCTCAAACAGTGTACGATTTGATCGTTCCCTGGAAAACCAGTAGTACTCTCCGATGCACATCTGGTAGCATTCTGTAATCTGTAGACTAACAGAGTGTTGATGAAACACAGAAATTGCATCGGGATTGAATACAACAGCCAATATTCCCACTTT
Source organism: Schistocerca gregaria (assembly GCF_023897955.1). Lineage (NCBI taxonomy): Eukaryota > Metazoa > Arthropoda > Insecta > Orthoptera > Acrididae > Schistocerca > Schistocerca gregaria. The sequence goes on along the minus strand of NC_064929.1, from coordinate 100,190,236 downwards.
CCTCCATGTGAGTAATGTCTCAAACAGTCTACGCTTTGATCGCTCCCTGGAAGACCAGTAGTAATTTCCGATGCACATCTGGAGGCATTCTGTAATCTGTGGACTATCAGAGTGTTGATGAAACACAGAAATTGGCTCGGGATTGAATACAACAGTCACCTTGCGCACTTTCCTCCATGGGAGTAATGTCTCATACAGTCTAGGCTTTGATCGTTCCCTGGAAGACCAGTAGTAGTTTCCGATGCACATCTGGTGGCATTCTGTAATCTGTGGACTATCAGAGTGTTGATGAAACACAGAAATTGCATCGGGATTGTATACAACAGCCACCATACGCACTTTCCTCCATGAGAACAGTGTCTCAAACAGTCTACGCTTTGATCGTTCCCTGGAAAACCAGTAGTGATTTCCGATGCACAACTGGTGGCATTCTGTAATCTGTGGACTATCAGAGTGTTGATGAAACACAGAAAATGCATCGGGATTGAATACAACAATCACCATGCGCACTTTCCATCACAGGAGTGATATCTCAAACAGTCTACGCTTTGATCGTTCCCTGGAATATCGGTAGTAGTTTCCGATGCACATCTGGTGGCATTCTGTAATCTGTGGACTATCAGAGTGTTGATGAAACACAGAAATAGCATCGGGATTGAATACAACAGTCACCATGCGCACTTTCCTCCATAGGACTAATTCTCAAACATTCTACGCTTTGATCGTCCCTGGAAGACTAGTAGTAGTTTCCGATGAACATCTGGTGGCATTCTGTAATCTGTGGACTATCAGAGTGTTGATGAAACACAGAAATTGCATCGCGATTAAATACAACAGTCACCATGCGTACTTTCCTCCATGGGAGTAATGTCTCAGACAGTCTACGCTTTGATCGTTCTCTGGATGACCAGTAGTAGATTCCGATGGACAACTGATGGCATTCTGTAATCTGTGGACTATCAGAGTGTTGATGAAACACAGAAAATGCATCGGGATTGAATACAACAGTCAGCATGGGCATTTTCCTCCATGGGAGTAATGTCTCAAACAGTCTACGCTTTGATCGTTCCCTGGAAGACCAGTAGTAGTCGCCGATGCACATCTGGTGGCATTCTGTAATCTGTGGACTAACAGAGTGTTGATGCAACGCAGAAATTGCATCGAGATTGAATACAACAGTCAATATTCGCACTTTCCTCCATGGGAGTAATTTCTCAAACATACTACGCTTTGATCGTTCCCTGGAAGACCAGTAGTAATTTCCGATGCACATCTGGAGGCATTCTGTAATCTGTGACTATCAGAGTGTTGATGAAACACAGAAATTGCATCGGGATTGAATATAACAGTCACAATAAGCACTTTCCTCGATGGGAGTAATGTCTCAAACAGTCTACGCTTTGATCGTTTCCTGGAAGACCAGTAGTAGTTTCCGATGCACATCTGGTGGCATTCTGTAACCTGTGGACTATCAGAGTGTTGATGAAACATAGGAATAGCATCGGGATTTAACACAACAGTCACCTTGCGCACTTTCCTCTTTGGGAGTAGTGTCTCATACAGTCTACATTTTGATCGTTCCCTGGAAAGCCAGTAGTAGTTTCCGATGCACATCTGGTGGCAATCTGTAATCTGTGGACTACCAGAGTGTTGATGAAACACAGAAATTGCATCGGGATTGAATACAACAGTCACCATCCGCACTTTCCTGCATGGAAGTAACGTCTGAAACAGTGTACGCTTTGATCGGTCCCTGGAAGACCAGTAGTAGTTTCCGATGCACATCTGATGGCAGTCTGTAATCTGTGGACTGTCAGAGTGTTGATGAAACACAGAAATTGCATCGGGTTTGAATACAACAGTCAGCATAAGCACTTACCTCCATGGGATTAATGTCTCAAACAGTCTACGCTTTGATCGTTCCCTGGAAGACCAGTAGTAGTTTCCGATGATCATCTGGTATCATTCTGTAATCTATGGACTATCAGAGTGTTGTCGAAACACAGAAATTGCATGGGGATTGATAACAACAGACACTATGCGCACTTTCTTCCACGGGAGTAATGTCTCAAACAGTGTACGCTTTGATTATTCGATGGAAGACCAGTAGTAGTTTCCGATGCACATCTGGAGGCATTCTGTAATCTGTGGACTATCTGAGTGTTGATGAAACACAGAAATTGCATCGGGATTGAATACAACAGTCACCATGCGCACTTTCCTCCATAAGAGTAATTCTCAAACAGTATACGCTTTGATCGTTCCCTGGAAGACCAGTGGTAGTTTCCGATGCACATCTGGTGGCATACTGTAATCTGTGGATTACCAGAGAGTTGATGAAACACAGAAAATGCATCGGGATTGAATACAACAATCACCGTGCGCACTTTCCTCCACGGGAGTGATATCTCAAACAGTCTACGCTTTGATCGTTCCCTGGAATACCTGTAGTAGTTTCCGATGCACATCTAGTGGCATTCAGTAATCTGTGCACTATCAGAGTGTTGATGAATCACAGAAATAGCATCGGGATTGAATACAACAGTCACCATGCGTACTTTCCTCCATGGGAGTAATGTCTCAAACAGTCTACGCTTTGATCGTTCCCTGGAAGACCAGTAGTAGTTTCCGATGCACATCTGGAGGCATTCTGTAATCAGTGGACTATCAGAGTGATGATGAAACACAGAAATAGCATCGGGATTGAATACAACAGTCACCATGCGCACTTTCTTCCATAGGACTAATTCTCAAACATTCTACGCTTTCATCGTCCCTGGAAGACCAGTAGTAGATTCCGATGCACATCTGGTGGCATTCTGTAATCTGTGGACTATCAGAGTGTTGATGAAACACAGAAATTGCATCGCGATTAAACACAACAGTCACCATGCGTACTTTCCTCCATGGGAGTAATGTCTCAGAAAGTCTACGCTTTGATCGTTCTCTGGATGACCAGTAGTAGATTCCGATGGACAACTGATGGCATTCTGTAATCTGTGGACTATCAGAGTGTTGATGAAACACAGAAAATGCATCGGGATTGAATACAACCGTCACCATGGGCATTTTCCTCCATGGGAGTAATGTCTCATACAGTCTACGCTTTGATCGTTCCCTGGAAGACCAGTAGTAGTCGCCGATGCACATCTGGTGGCATTCTGTAATCTGTGGAGTAACAGAGTGTTGATGCAACACAGAAATTGCATCGAGATTGAATACAACAGTCAATATTCGCACTTTCCTCCATGGGAGTAATTTCTCAAACATACTACGCTTTGATCGTTCCCTGGAAGACCAGTAGTAATTTCCGATGCACATCTGGAGCCATTCTGTAATCTGTGACTATCAGAGTGTTGATGAAACACAGAAATTGCATCGGGATTCAATACAACAGTCAACATCCGCACTTTCCTCCATGGGAGTAATGTCTCAAACAGTCTACGCTTTGATCGTTCCCTGGAAGACCAGTAGTAGTTTCCGATGCACATCTGGGGGCATTCTGTAATCAGTGGACTATCAGAGTGATGATGAAACACAGAAATTCCATCCGGATTGAATACAAGAGTAACCATGCGCACTTTCCTCCATGGGAGAAAATATCAAACATTCTATGCTTTGATCGTTCCCTGGAAGACCAGTAGTAGATTCCGATGCACATCTGGTGGCATTCTCTAATCTGTGGACTATCCGAGTGTTGATGAAACACAGAAATTGCATCGCGATTAAATACAACAGTCACCATGCGTACTTTCCTCCATGGGAGTAATGTCTGATACAGTCTACGCTTCGATCGTTCCCAGGAAGACCAGTAGTAGTTTCCGATGCACATCTGGAAACAATCTGTAATCTGTGGACTATCAGAGTGTTGATGAAACACAGAAATTGCATTGGGATTGAATACAACAGTCAACATCCGCACTTTCCTCCATGGAAGTAACGTCTGAAACAGTGTACGCTTTGATCGTTCCCTGGAAGACCAGTAGTACTTTCCGATGCACATCTGGTGGCATTCTGTCATCTGTGGACTATCAGAGTGTTGATGAAACACAGAAATTGCATCGGGATTGAATACAACAGTCACCATACGCACTTTCCTCCATGAGAATAGTGTCTCAAACAGTCTACGCTCTGATCGTTCTCTGGATGACCAGTAGTAGATTCCGATGGACAACTGATGGCATTCTGTAATCTGTGGACTATCAGAGTGTTGATGAAACACAGAAAATGCATCGGGATTGAATACAACAGTCAGCATGGGCATTTTCCTCCATGGGAGTAATGTCTCAAACAGTCTACGCTTTGATCGTTCCCTGGAAGACCAGTAGTAGCTTCCGATGCACATCTGGTGGCATTCTATAACCTGTGGACTATCAGAGTGTTGATGAAACATAGGAATAGCATCGGGATTTAACACAACAGTCACCTTGCGCACTTTCCTCCATGGGAGTAATGTCTCAAACAGTCTACGCTTTGATCGGTCCCTGGAAGACCAGTAGTAGTCGCCGATGCACATCTGGTGGCATTCTGTAATCTGTGGACTAACAGAGTGTTGATGCAACGCAGAAATTGCATCGAGATTGAATACAACAGTCAATATTCGCACTTTCCTCCATGGGAGTAATTTCTCAAACATACTACGCTTTGATCGTTCCCTGGAAGACCAGTAGTAATTTCCGATGCACATCTGGAGGCATTCTGTAATCTGTGACTATCAGAGTGTTGATGAAACACAGAAATTGCATCGGGATTGAATATAACAGTCACAATAAGCACTTTCCTCGATGGGAGTAATGTCTCAAACAGTCTACGCTTTGATCGTTCCCTGGAAGACCAGTAGTAGTTTCCGATGCACATCTGGTGACATTCTGTAACCTGTGGACTATCAGAGTGTTGATGAAACATAGGAATAGCATCGGGATTTAACACAACAGTCACCTTGCGCACTTTCCTCTTTGGGAGTAGTGTCTCATACAGTCTACGCTTTGATCGTTCCCTGGAAAGCCAGTAGTAGTTTCCGATGCACATCTGGTGGCATTCTGTAACCTGTGGACTATCAGAGTGTTGGTGAAACATAGAAATAGCATCGGGATTTAATACAACAGTCACCATGCGCACATTCCTCCATGGGAGTAATGTCTGATACAGTCTATGCTTCGATCGTTCCCAGGAAGACCAGTAGTAGTTTCCGATGCACATCTGGAAACAATCTGTAATCTGTGGACTATCAGAGTGTTGATGAAACACAGAAATTGCATCGGGATTGAATACAACAGTCACCATCCGCACTTTCCTCCATGGAAGTAACGTCTGAAACAGTGTACTCTTTGATCGTTCCCTGGAAGACCAGTAGTAGTATCCGATGCACATCTGGTGGCATTCTGTAATCTGTGGCTATCAGAGTGTTGATGAAACACAGAAATTGCATCGGCATTGAATACAACAGTCACCATGCGCATTTTCCTCCATATGAGTAATGTCTCAAACAGTGTACGATTTGATCGTTCCCTGGAAAACCAGTAGTACTCTCCGATGCACATCTGGTAGCATTCTGTAATCTGTAGACTAACAGAGTGTTGATGAAACACAGAAATTGCATCGGGATTGAATACAACAGCCAATATTCCCACTTTCCTCCATGTGAGTAATGTCTCAAACAGTCTACGCTTTGATCGCTCCCTGGAAGACCAGTAGTAATTTCCGATGCACATCTGGAGGCATTCTGTAATCTGTGGACTATCAGAGTGTTGATGAAACACAGAAATTGGCTCGGGATTGAATACAACAGTCACCTTGCGCACTTTCCTCCATAGGAGTAATGTCTCATACAGTCTAGGCTTTCATCGTTCCCTGGGAGACCAGTAGTAGTTTCCGATGCACATCTGGTGGCATTCTGTAATCTGTGGACTATCAGAGTGTTGATGAAACACAGAAATTGCATCGGGATTGTATACAACAGCCACCATACGCACTTTCCTCCATGAGAACAGTGTCTCAAACAGTCTACGCTTTGATCGTTCCCTGGAAAACCAGTAGTGATTTCCGATGCACAACTGGTGGCATTCTGTAATCTGTGGACTATCAGAGTGTTGATGAAACACAGAAAATGCATCGGGATTGAATACAACAATCACCATGCGCACTTTCCATCACAGGAGTGATATCTCAAACAGTCTACGCTTTGATCGTTCCCTGGAATATCGGTAGTAGTTTCCGATGCACATCTGGTGGCATTCTGTAATCTGTGGACTATCAGAGTGTTGATGAAACACAGAAATAGCATCGGGATTGAATACAACAGTCACCATGCGCACTTTCCTCCATAGGACTAATTCTCAAACATTCTACGCTTTGATCGTCCCTGGAAGACTAGTAGTAGTTTCCGATGAACATCTGGTGGCATTCTGTAATCTGTGGACTATCAGAGTGTTGATGAAACACAGAAATTGCATCGCGATTAAATACAACAGTCACCATGCGTACTTTCCTCCATGGGAGTAATGTCTCAGACAGTCTACGCTTTGATCGTTCTCTGGATGACCAGTAGTAGATTCCGATGGACAACTGATGGCATTCTGTAATCTGTGGACTATCAGAGTGTTGATGAAACACAGAAAATGCATCGGGATTGAATACAACAGTCAGCATGGGCATTTTCCTCCATGGGAGTAATGTCTCAAACAGTCTAATCTTTGATCGTTCCCTGGAAGACCAGTAGTAGTCGCCGATGCACATCTGGTGGCATTCTGTAATCTGTGGACTAACAGAGTGTTGATGCAACGCAGAAATTGCATCGAGATTGAATACAACAGTCAATATTCGCACTTTCCTCCATGGGAGTAATTTCTCAAACATACTACGCTTTGATCGTTCCCTGGAAGACCAGTAGTAATTTCCGATGCACATCTGGAGGCATTCTGTACTCTGTGACTATCAGAGTGTTGATGAAACACAGAAATTGCATCGGGATTGAATATAACAGTCACAATAAGCACTTTCCTCGATGGGAGTAATGTCTCAAACAGTCTACGCTTTGATCGTTCCCTGGAAGACCAGTAGTAGTTTCCGATGCACATCTGGTGGCATTCTATAACCTGTGGACTATCAGAGTGTTGATGAAACATAGGAATAGCATCGGGATTTAACACAACAGTCACCTTGCGCACTTTCCTCCATGGGAGTAATGTCTCAAACAGTCTACGCTTTGATCGTTCCCTGGAAGACCAGTAGTAGTCGCCGATGCACATCTGGTGGCATTCTGTAATCTGTGGACTAACAGAGTGTTGATGCAACGCAGAAATTGCATCGAGATTGAATACAACAGTAATATTCGCACTTTCCTCCATGGGAGTAATTTCTCAAACATACTACGCTTTGATCGTTCCCTGGAAGACCAGTAGTAATTTCCGATGCACATCTGGAGGCATTCTGTAATCTGTGACTATCAGAGTGTTGATGAAACACAGAAATTGCATCGGGATTGAATATAACAGTCACAATAAGCACTTTCCTCGATGGGAGTAATGTCTCAAACAGTCTACGCTTTGATCGTTCCCTGGAAGACCAGTAGTAGTTTCCGATGCACATCTGGTGACATTCTGTAACCTGTGGACTATCAGAGTGTTGATGAAACATAGGAATAGCATCGGGATTTAACACAACAGTCACCTTGCGCACTTTCCTCTTTGGGAGTAGTGTCTCATACAGTCTACGCTTTGATCGTTCCCTGGAAAGCCAGTAGTAGTTTCCGATGCACATCTGGTGGCATTCTGTAACCTGTGGACTATCAGAGTGTTGGTGAAACATAGAAATAGCATCGGGATTTAATACAACAGTCACCATGCGCACATTCCTCCATGGGAGTAATGTCTGATACAGTCTATGCTTCGATCGTTCCCAGGAAGACCAGTAGTAGTTTCCGATGCACATCTGGAAACAATCTGTAATCTGTGGACTATCAGAGTGTTGATGAAACACAGAAATTGCATCGGGATTGAATACAACAGTCACCATCCGCACTTTCCTCCATGGAAGTAACGTCTGAAACAGTGTACTCTTTGATCGTTCCCTGGAAGACCAGTAGTAGTATCCGATGCACATCTGGTGGCATTCTGTAATCTGTGGCTATCAGAGTGTTGATGAAACACAGAAATTGCATCGGCATTGAATACAACAGTCACCATGCGCATTTTCCTCCATATGAGTAATGTCTCAAACAGTGTACGATTTGATCGTTCCCTGGAAAACCAGTAGTACTCTCCGATGCACATCTGGTAGCATTCTGTAATCTGTAGACTAACAGAGTGTTGATGAAACACAGAAATTGCATCGGGATTGAATACAACAGCCAATATTCCCACTTTCCTCCATGTGAGTAATGTCTCAAACAGTCTACGCTTTGATCGCTCCCTGGAAGACCAGTAGTAATTTCCGATGCACATCTGGAGGCATTCTGTAATCTGTGGACTATCAGAGTGTTGATGAAACACAGAAATTGGCTCGGGATTGAATACAACAGTCACCTTGCGCACTTTCCTCCATGGGAGTAATGTCTCATACAGTCTAGGCTTTGATCGTTCCCTGGAAGACCAGTAGTAGTTTCCGATGCACATCTGGTGGCATTCTGTAATCTGTGGACTATCAGAGTGTTGATGAAACACAGAAATTGCATCGGGATTGTATACAACAGCCACCATACGCACTTTCCTCCATGAGAGCAGTGTCTCAAACAGTCTACGCTTTGATCGTTCCCTGGAAAACCAGTAGTGATTTCCGATGCACAACTGGTGGCATTCTGTAATCTGTGGACTATCAGAGTGTTGATGAAACACAGAAAATGCATCGGGATTGAATACAACAATCACCATGCGCACTTTCCATCACAGGAGTGATATCTCAAACAGTCTACGCTTTGATCGTTCCCTGGAATATCGGTAGTAGTTTCCGATGCACATCTGGTGGCATTCTGTAATCTGTGGACTATCAGAGTGTTGATGAAACACAGAAATAGCATCGGGATTGAATACAACAGTTACCATGCGCACTTTCCTCCATAGGACTAATTCTCAAACATTCTACGCTTTGATCGTCCCTGGAAGACTAGTAGTAGTTTCCGATGAACATCTGGTGGCATTCTGTAATCTGTGGACTATCAGAGTGTTGATGAAACACAGAAATTGCATCGCGATTAAATACAACAGTCACCATGCGTACTTTCCTCCATGGGAGTAATGTCTCAGACAGTCTACGCTTTGATCGTTCTCTGGATGACCAGTAGTAGATTCCGATGGACAACTGATGGCATTCTGTAATCTGTGGACTATCAGAGTGTTGATGAAACACAGAAAATGCATCGGGATTGAATACAACAGTCAGCATGGGTATTTTCCTCCATGGGAGTAATGTCTCAAACAGTCTACGCTTTGATCGTTCCCTGGAAGACCAGTAGTAGTCGCCGATGCACATCTGGTGGCATTCTGTAATCTGTGGACTAACAGAGTGTTGATGCAACGCAGAAATTGCATCGAGATTGAATACAACAGTCAATATTCGCACTTTCCTCCATGGGAGTAATTTCTCAAACATACTACGCTTTGATCGTTCCCTGGAAGACCAGTAGTAATTTCCGATGCACATCTGGAGGCATTCTGTAATCTGTGACTATCAGAGTGTTGATGAAACACAGAAATTGCATCGGGATTGAATATAACAGTCACAATAAGCACTTTCCTCGATGGGAGTAATGTCTCAAACAGTCTACGCTTTGATCGTTTCCTGGAAGACCAGTAGTAGTTTCCGATGCACATCTGGTGGCATTCTATAACCTGTGGACTATCAGAGTGTTGATGAAACATAGGAATAGCATCGGGATTTAACACAACAGTCACCTTGCGCACTTTCCTCCATGGGAGTAATGTCTCAAACAGTCTACGCTTTGATCGTTCCCTGGAAGACCAGTAGTAGTCGCCGATGCACATCTGGTGGCATTCTGTAATCTGTGGACTAACAGAGTGTTGATGCAACGCAGAAATTGCATCGAGATTGAATACAACAGTCAATATTCGCACTTTCCTCCATGGGAGTAATTTCTCAAACATACTACGCTTTGATCGTTCCCTGGAAGACCAGTAGTAATTTCCGATGCACATCTGGAGGCATTCTGTAATCTGTGACTATCAGAGTGTTGATGAAACACAGAAATTGCATCGGGATTGAATATAACAGTCACAATAAGCACTTTCCTCGATGGGAGTAATGTCTCAAACAGTCTACGCTTTGATCGTTCCCTGGAAGACCAGTAGTAGTTTCCGATGCACATCTGGTGGCATTCTGTAACCTGTGGACTATCAGAGTGTTGATGAAACATAGGAATAGCATCGGGATTTAACACAACAGTCACCTTGCGCACTTTCCTCTTTGGGAGTAGTGTCTCATACAGTCTACACTTTGATCGTTCCCTGGAAAGCCAGTAGTAGTTTCCGATGCACATCTGGTGGCAATCTGTAATCTGTGGACTACCAGAGTGTTGATGAAACACAGAAATTGCATCGGGATTGAATACAACAGTCACCATCCGCACTTTCCTGCATGGAAGTAACGTCTGAAACAGTGTACGCTTTGATCGGTCCCTGGAAGACCAGTAGTAGTTTCCGATGCACATCTGATGGCAGTCTGTAATCTGTGGACTGTCAGAGTGTTGATGAAACACAGAAATTGCATCGGGTTTGAATACAACAGTCAGCATAAGCACTTACCTCCATGGGATTAATGTCTCAAACAGTCTACGCTTTGATCGTTCCCTGGAAGACCAGTAGTAGTTTCCGAAGATCATCTGGTATCATTCTGTAATCTATGGACTATCAGAGTGTTGTCGAAACACAGAAATTGCATGGGGATTGATAACAACAGACACTATGCGCACTTTCTTCCACGGGAGTAATGTCTCAAACAGTGTACGCTTTGATTATTCGATGGAAGACCAGTAGTAGTTTCCGATGCACATCTGGAGGCATTCTGTAATCTGTGGACTATCTGAGTGTTGATGAAACACAGAAATTGCATCGGGATTGAATACAACAGTCACCATGCGCACTTTCCTCCATAAGAGTAATTCTCAAACAGTATTATTTGATCGTTCCCTGGAAGACCAGTGGTAGTTTCCGATGCACATCTGGTGGCATACTGTAATCTGTGGATTACCAGAGAGTTGATGAAACACAGAAAATGCATCGGGATTGAATACAACAATCACCGTGCGCACTTTCCTCCACGGGAGTGATATCTCAAACAGTCTACGCTTTGATCGTTCCCTGGAATACCTGTAGTAGTTTCCGATGCACATCTAGTGGCATTCAGTAATCTGTGCACTATCAGAGTGTTGATGAATCACAGAAATAGCATCGGGATTGAATACAACAGTCACCATGCGTACTTTCCTCCATGGGAGTAATGTCTCAAACAGTCTACGCTTTGATCGTTCCCTGGAAGACCAGTAGTAGTTTCCGATGCACATCTGGAGGCATTCTGTAATCAGTGGACTATCAGAGTGATGATGAAACACAGAAATAGCATCGGGATTGAATACAACAGTCACCATGCGCACTTTCTTCCATAGGACTAATTCTCAAACATTCTACGCTTTCATCGTCCCTGGAAGACCAGTAGTAGATTCCGATGCACATCTGGTGGCATTCTGTAATCTGTGGACTATCAGAGTGTTGATGAAACACAGAAACTGCATCGCGATTAAACACAACAGTCACCATGCGTACTTTCCTCCATGGGAGTAATGTCTCAGACAGTCTACGCTTTGATCGTTCTCTGGATGACCAGTAGTAGATTCCGATGGACAACTGATGGCATTCTGTAATCTGTGGACTATCAGAGTGTTGATGAAACACAGAAAATGCATCGGGATTGAATACAACAGTCACCATGGGCATTTTCCTCCATGGGAGTAATGTCTCATACAGTCTACGCTTTGATCGTTCCCTGGAAGACCAGTAGTAGTCGCCGATGCACATCTGGTGGCATTCTGTAATCTGTGGAGTAACAGAGTGTTGATGCAACACAGAAATTGCATCGAGATTGAATACAACAGTCAATATTCGCACTTTCCTCCATGGGAGTAATTTCTCAAACATACTACGCTTTGATCGTTCCCTGGAAGACCAGTAGTAATTTCCGATGCACATCTGGAGCCATTCTGTAATCTGTGACTATCAGAGTGTTGATGAAACACAGAAATTGCATCGGGATTCAATACAACAGTCAACATCCGCACTTTCCTCCATGGGAGTAATGTCTCAAACAGTCTACGCTTTGATCGTTCCCTGGAAGACCAGTAGTAGTTTCCGATGCACATCTGGGGGCATTCTGTAATCAGTGGACTATCAGAGTGATGATGAAACACAGAAATTCCATCCGGATTGAATACAAGAGTAACCATGCGCACTTTCCTCCATGGGAGAAAATATCAAACATTCTATGCTTTGATCGTTCCCTGGAAGACCAGTAGTAGATTCCGATGCACATCTGGTGGCATTCTCTAATCTGTGGACTATCCGAGTGTTGATGAAACACAGAAATTGCATCGCGATTAAATACAACAGTCACCATGCGTACTTTCCTCCATGGGAGTAATGTCTGATACAGTCTACGCTTCGATCGTTCCCAGGAAGACCAGTAGTAGTTTCCGATGCACATCTGGAAACAATCTGTAATCTGTGGACTATCAGAGTGTTGATGAAACACAGAAATTGCATCGGGATTGAATACAACAGTCAACATCCGCACTTTCCTCCATGGAAGTAACGTCTGAAACAGTGTACGCTTTGATCGTTCCCTGGAAGACCAGTAGTACTTTCCGATGCACATCTGGTGGCATTCTGTAATCTGTGGACTATCAGAGTGTTGATGAAACACAGAAATTGCATCGGGATTGAATACAACAGTCACCATACGCACTTTCCTCCATGAGAATAGTGTCTCAAACAGTCTACGCTCTGATCGTTCTCTGGATGACCAGTAGTAGATTCCGATGGACAACTGATGGCATTCTGTAATCTGTGGACTATCAGAGTGTTGATGAAACACAGAAAATGCATCGGGATTGAATACAACAGTCAGCATGGGCATTTTCCTCCATGGGAGTAATGTCTCAAACAGTCTACGCTTTGATCGTTCCCTGGAAGACCAGTAGTAGCTTCCGATGCACATCTGGTGGCATTCTATAACCTGTGGACTATCAGAGTGTTGATGAAACATAGGAATAGCATCGGGATTTAACACAACAGTCACCTTGCGCACTTTCCTCCATGGGAGTAATGTCCCAAACAGTCTACGCTTTGATCGTTCCCTGGAAGACCAGTAGTAGTCGCCGATGCACATCTGGTGGCATTCTGTAATCTGTGGACTAACAGAGTGTTGATGCAACGCAGAAATTGCATCGAGATTGAATACAACAGTCAATATTCGCACTTTCCCCCATGGGAGTAATTTCTCAAACATACTACGCTTTGATCGTTCCCTGGAAGACCAGTAGTAATTTCCGATGCACATCTGGAGGCATTCTGTAATCTGTGACTATCAGAGTGTTGATGAAACACAGAAATTGCATCGGGATTGAAAATAACAGTCACAATAAGCACTTTCCTCGATGGGAGTAATGTCTCAAACAGTCTACGCTTTGATCGTTCCCTGGAAGACCAGTAGTAGTTTCCGATGCACATCTGGTGGCATTCTGTAACCTGTGGACTATCAGAGTGTTGATGAAACATAGGAATAGCATCGGGATTCAACACAACAGTCACCTTGCGCACTTTCCTCTTTGGGAGTAGTGTCTCATACAGTCTACGCTTTGATCGTTCCCTGGAAAGCCAGTAGTAGTTTCCGATGCACATCTGGTGGCAATCTGTAATCTGTGGACTACCAGAGTGTTGATGAAACACAGAAATTGCATCGGGATTGAATACAACAGTCACCATCCGCACTTTCCTGCATGGAAGTAACGTCTGAAACAGTGTACGCTTTGATCGGTCCCTGGAAGACCAGTAGTAGTTTCCGATGCACATCTGATGGCAGTCTGTAATCTGTGGACTGTCAGAGTGTTGATGAAACACAGAAATTGCATCGGGTTTGAATACAACAGTCAGCATAAGCACTTACCTCCATGGGATTAATGTCTCAAACAGTCTACGCTTTGATCGTTCCCTGGAAGACCAGTAGTAGTTTCCGATGCACTTCTGGTATCATTCTGTAATCTATGGACTATCAGAGTGTTGTTGAAACACAGAAATTGCATGGGGATTGATAACAACAGTCACTATGCGCACTTTCTTCCACGGGAGTAATGTCTCAAACAGTGTAAGCTTTGATTATTCGATGGATGACCAGTAGTAGTTTCCGATGCACATCTGGAGGCATTCTGTAATCTGTGGACTATCTGAGTGTTGATGAAACACAGAAATTGCATCGGGATTGAATACAACAGTCACCATGCGCACTTTCCTCCATAAGAGTAATTCTCAAACAGTATACGCTTTGATCGTTCCCTGGAAGACCAGTGGTAGTTTCCGATGCACATCTGGTGGCATACTGTAATCTGTGGATTACCAGAGAGTTGATGAAACACAGAAAATGCATCGGGATTGAATACAACAATCACCGTGCGCACTTTCCTCCACGGGAGTGATATCTCAAACAGTCTACGCTTTGATCGTTCCCTGGAATACCAGTAGTAGTTTCCGATGCACATCTAGTAGCATTCTGTAATCTGTGATCTATCAGAGTGTTGATGAAACACAGAAATAGCATCGGGATTGAATACAACAGTCACCATGCGTACTTTCCCCCATGGGAGTAATGTCTCAAACAGTCTACGCTTTGATCGTTCCCTGGAAGACCAGTAGTAGTTTCCGATGCACATCTGGAGGCATTCTGTAATCAGTGGACTATCAGAGTGATGATGAAACACAGAAATAGCATCGGGATTGAATACAACAGTCACCATGCGCACTTTCTTCCATAGGACTAATTCTCAAACATTCTACGCTTTCATCGTCCCTGGAAGACCAGTAGTAGATTCCGATGCACATCTGGTGGCATTCTGTAATCTGTGGACTATCAGAGTGTTGATGAAACACAGAAATTGCATCGCGATTAAACACAACAGTCACCATGCGTACTTTCCTCCATGGGAGTAATGTCTCAGACAGTCTACGCTTTGATCGTTCTCTGGATGACCAGTAGTAGATTCCGATGGACAACTGATGGCATTCTGTAATCTGTGGACTATCAGAGTGTTGATGAAACACAGAAAATGCATCGGGATTGAATACAACAGTCACCATGGGCATTTTCCTCCATGGGAGTAATGTCTCAAACAGTCTACGCTTTGATCGTTCCCTGGAAGACCAGTAGTAGTCGCCGATGCACATCTGGTGGCATTCTGTAATCTGTGGAGTAACAGAGTGTTGATGCAACACAGAAATTGCATCGAGATTGAATACAACAGTCAATATTCGCACTTTCCTCCATGGGAGTAATTTCTCAAACATACTACGCTTTGATCGTTCCCTGGAGGACCAGTAGTAATTTCCGATGCACATCTGGAGCCATTCTGTAATCTGTGACTATCAGAGTGTTGATGAAACACAGAAATTGCATCGGGATTGAATACAACAGTCAACATCCGCACTTTCCTCCATGGGAGTAATGTCTCAAACAGTCTACGATTTGATCGTTCCCTGGAAGACCAGTAGTAGTTTCCGATGCACATCTGGAGGCATTCTGTAATCAGTGGACTATCAGAGTGATGATGAAACACAGAAATTCCGTCCGGATTGAATACAAGAGTAACCATGCGCACTTTCCTCCATGGGAGAATTTATCAAACATTCTATGCTTTGATCGTTCCCTGGAAGACCAGTAGTAGATTCCGATGCACATCTGGTGGCATTCTCTAATCTGTGGACTATCCGAGTGTTGATGAAACACAGAAATTGCATCGCGATTAAATACAACAGTCACCATGCGTACTTTCCTCCATGGGAGTAATGTCTGATACAGTCTACGCTTCGATCGTTCCCAGGAAGACCAATAGTAATTTCCGATGCACATCTGGAAACAATCTGTAATCTGTGGACTATCAGAGTGTTGATGAAACACAGAAATTGCATCGGGATTGAATACAACAGTCAACATCCGCACTTTCCTCCATGGAAGTAACGTCTGAAACAGTGTACGCTTTGATCGTTCCCTGGAAGACCAGTAGTACTTTCCGATGCACATCTGGTGGCATTCTGTAATCTGTGGACTATCAGAGTGTTGATGAAACACAGAAATTGCATCGGGATTGAATAAAACAGTCACCATACGCACTTTCCTCCATGAGAATAGTGTCTCAAACAGTCTACGCTCTGATCGTTCAATGGAAGACCAGTAGTGATTTCCGATGCACAACTGGTGGCATTCTGTAATCTGTGGACTATCAGAGCGATGATGAAACACAGAAAATGCATCGGGATTGAATACAACAATCACCATGCGCACTTTCCATCACAGGAGTGATATCTCAAACAGTCTACGCTTTGATCGTTCCCTGGAATACCGGTAGTAGTTTCCGATGCACATCTGGTGGCATTCTGTAATCTGTGGACTATCAGAGTGTTGATGAAACACAGAAAAGCATCGGGAATGAATACAACAGTCACCATGCGCACTTTCTTCCATAGGACTAATTCTCAAACATTCTACGCTTTGATCGTCCCTGGAAGACCAGTAGTAGATTCCAATGCACACCTGGTGGCATTCTGTAATCTGTGGACTATCAGAGTGTTGATGAAACACAGAAATTGCATCGCGATTAAATACAACAGTCACCATGCGTACTTTCCTCCATGGGAGTAATGTCTCAGACAGACTACGCTTTGATAGTTCTCTGGATGACCAGTAGTAGATTTCGATGCACATCTGGAGGCATTCTGTAATCTGTGACTATCAGAGTGTTGATGAAACACAGAAATTGCATCGGGATTGAATATAACAGTCACCATGCGCACTTTCCTCCATGGGAGTAATGTCTGATACAGTCTACGCTTCGATCGTTCCCAGGAAGACCAGTAGTAATTTCCGATGCACATCTGGAGGCATTCTGTAATCAGTGGACTATCAGAGTGATGATGAAACACAGAAATTCCATCGGGATTGAATATAACAGTCACAATAAGCACTTTCCTCGATGGGAGTAATGTCTCAAACAGTCTACGCTTTGATCGTTCCCTGGAAGACCAGTAGTAGTTTCCGATGCACATCTGGAAACAATCTGTAATCTGTGGACTATCAGAGTGTTGATGAAACACAGAAATTGCATCGGGATTGAATACAACAGTCAACATCCGCACTTTCCTCCATGGAAGTAACGTCTGAAACAGTGTACGCTTTGATCGTTCCCTGGAAGACCAGTAGTACTTTCCGATGCACATCTGGTGGCATTCTGTAATCTGTGGACTATCAGAGTGTTGATGAAACACAGAAATTGCATCGGGATTGAATACAACAGTCACCATACGCACTTTCCTCCATGAGAATAGTGTCTCAAACAGTCTACGCTCTGATCGTTCAATGGAAGACCAGTAGTGATTTCCGATGCACAACTGGTGGCATTCTGTAATCTGTGGACTATCAGAGCGATGATGAAACACAGAAAATGCATCGGGATTGAATACAACAATCACCATGCGCACTTTCCATCACAGGAGTGATATCTCAAACAGTCTACGCTTTGATCGTTCCCTGGAATACCGGTAGTAATTTCCGATGCACATCTGGAGGCATTCTGTAATCAGTGGACTATCAGAGTGATGATGAAATACAGAAATTCCATCGGGATTGAATATAACAGTCACAATAAGCACTTTCCTCGATGGGAGTAATGTCTCAAACAGTCTACGCTTTGATCGTTCCCTGGAAGACCAGTAGTAGTTTCCGATGCACATCTGGAGGCATTCTGTAATCAGTGGAGTATCAGAGTGATGATGAAACACAGAAATAGCATCGGGATTGAATACAACAGTCACCATGCGCACTTTCTTCCATAGGACTATTTCTCAAACATTCTACGCTTTGATCGTCCCTGGAAGACCAGTAGTAGATTCCTATGCACATCTGGTGGCATTCTGTAATCTGTGGACTATCAGAGTGTTGATGAAACACAGAAATTGCATCGGGATTCAATACAACAGTCAACATCCGCACTTTCCTCCATGGAAGTAACGTCTGAAACAGTGTACGCTTTGATCGTTCCCTGGAAGACCAGTAGTACTTTCCGATGCACATCTGGTGGCATTCTGTAATCTGTGGACTATCAGAGAGTTGATGAAACACAGAAATTGCATCGGGATTGAATACAACAGTCACCATACGCACTTTCCTCCATGAGAATAGTGTCTCAAACAGTCTACGCTCTGATCGTTCAATGGAAGACCAGTAGTGATTTCCGATGCACAACTGGTGGCATTCTGTAATCTGTGGACTATCAGAGTGATGATGAAACACAGAAAATGCATCGGGATTGAATACAACAATCACCATGCGCACTTTCCATCACAGGAGTGATATCTCAAACAGTTTACGTTTTGATCGTTCCCTGGAATACCGGTAGTAGTTTCCGATGCACATCTGGTGGCATTCTGTAATCTGTGGACTATCAGAGTGTTGATGAAACACAGAAATAGCATCGGGATTGAATACAACAGTCACCATGCGCACTTTCCTCCATGGGAGTAATGTCTCAGACAGTCTACGCTTTGATCGTTCTCTGGATGACCAGTAGTAGATTCCGATTTACAACTGATGGCATTCTGTAATCTGTGGACTATCAGAGTGTTGATGAAACAAAGAAAATGCATCGGGATTGAATACAACAGTCACCATGGGCATTTTCCTCCATGGGACTAATGTCTCAAACAGTCTACGCTTTGATCGTTCCCTGGAAGACCAGTAGTAGTCGCCGATGCACATCTGGTGGCATTCTGTAATCTGTGGACTAACAGAGTGTTGATGCAACACAGACATTGCATCGAGATTGAATACAACAGTCAATATTCGCACTTTCCTCCATGGGAGTAATTTCTCAAACAGTCTACGCTTTGATCGTTCCCTGGAAGACCAGTAGTAATTTCCGATGCACATCTGGAGGCATTCTGTAATCTGTGACTATCAGAGTGTTGATGAAACACAGAAATTGCATCGGGAATGAATACAACAGTCACCATGCGCACTTTCCTCCATGAGAGTGATATCTCAAAAATTCTACGCTTTGATCGTTCCCTGGAATACCAGTAGTAGTTTACGATGCACATCTGGTGGCATTCTGTAACCTGTGGACTATCAGAGTGTTGGTGAAGCATAGAAATAGCATCGGGATTTAATACAACAGTCACCATGCGCACTTTCCTCCATGGGAGTAATGTCTGATACAGTGTACGCTTCGATCGTTCCCAGGAAGACCAGTAGTAGTTTCCGATGCACATCTGGAAACAATCTGTAATCTGTGGACTATCAGAGTGTTGATGAAACACAGAAATTGCATCGGGATTGAATACAACAGTCACCATACGCACTTTCCTCCATGAGAATAGTGTCTCAAACAGTCTACGCTCTGATCGTTCAATGGAAGACCAGTAGTGATTTCCGATGCACATCTGGAGGCATTCTGTAATCTGTGGACTATCAGAGTGATGATGAAACACAGAAAATGCATCGGCATTGAATACAACAATCACCATGCGCACTTTCCATCACAGGAGTGATATCTCAAACAGTCTACGCTTTGATCGTTCCCTGGAATACCGGTAGTAGTTTCCGATGCACATCTGGTGGCATTCTGTAATCTGTGGACGATCAGAGTGTTGATGAAACACAGAAATAGCATCGGCATTGAATACAACAGTCACCATGCGCACTTTCTTCCATAGGACTAATTCTCAAACATTCTACGCTTTGATCGTCCCTGGAAGACCAGTAGTAGATTCCGATGCACATCTGGTGGCATTCTGTAATCTGTGGACTATCAGAGTGTTGATGAAACACAGAAATTGCATCGCGATTAAATACAATAGTCACCATGCGTACTTTCCTCCATGGGAGTAATGTCTCAGACAGTCTACGCTTTGATCGTTCTCTGGATGACCAGTAGTAGATTCCGATTTACAACTGATGGCATTCTGTAATCTGTGGACTATCAGAGTGTTGATGAAACACAGAAAATGCATCGGGATTGAATACAACAGTCACCATGGGCATTTTCCTCCATAGGAGTAATGTCTCAAACAGTCTACGCTTTGATCGTTCCCTGGAAGACCAGTAGTAGTCGCCGATGCACATCTGGTGGCATTCTGTAATCTGTGGACTAACAGAGTGTTGATGCAACACAGACATTGCATCGAGATTGAATACAACTGTCAATATTCGCACTTTCCTCCATGGGAGTAATTTCTCAAACAGTCTACGCTTTGATCGTTCCCTGGAAGACCAGTAGTAATTTCCGATGCACATCTGGAGGCATTCTGTAATCTGTGACTATCAGAGTGTTGATGAAACACAGAAATTGCATCGGGATTGAATATAACAGTCACCATGCGCACTTTCTCCACGGGAGTAATGTCTCAAACAGTCTACGCTTTGATCGTTCCCTGGAAGACCAGTAGTAGTTTCCGATGCGCATCTGGAGGCATTCTGTAATCAGTGGACTATCAGAGTGATGATGAAACACAGAAATTCCATCCGGATTGAATACAAGGGTAACCATGCGCACTTTCCTCCATGGGAGAAATTATCAAACATTCTATGCTTTGATCGTTCCCTGGAAGACCAGTAGTAGTTTAAGGTGAACATCTGGTGGCATTCTGTAACCTGTGGACTATCAGAGTGTTGGTGAAACATAGAAATAGCATCGGGATTTAATACAACAGTCACCATGCGCACTTTCCTCCATGGGAGTAATGTCTGATACAGTGTACGCTTCGATCGTTCCCAGGAAGACCATTAGTAGTTTCCGATGCACATCTGGAAACAATCTGTAATCTGTGGACTATCAGAGTGTTGATGAAACACAGAAATTGCATCGGGATTGAATACAACAGTCACCATACGCACTTTCCTCCATGAGAATAGTGTCTCAAACAGTCTACGCTCTGATCGTTCAATGGAAGACCAGTAGTGATTTCCGATGCACATCTGGAGGCATTCTGTAATCTGTGGACTATCAGAGTGATGATGAAACACAGAAAATTCATCGGGATTGAATATAACAATCACCATGCGCACTTTCCATCACAGGAGTGATATCTCAAACAGTCTACGCTTTGATCGTTCCCTGGAATACCGATAGTAGTTTCCGATGCACATCTGGTGGCATTCTGTAATCTGTGGACTATCAGAGTGTTGATGAAACACAGAAATAGCATCGGCATTGAATACAACAGTCACCATGCGCACTTTCTTCCATAGGACTAATTCTCAAACATTCTACGCTTTGATCGTCCCTGGAAGACCAGTAGTAGATTCCGATGCACATCTGGTGGCATTCTGTAATCTGTGGACTATCAGAGTGTTGATGAAACACAGAAATTGCATCGGGATTGAATATAACAGTCACAATAAGCACTTTCCTCGATGGGAGTAATGTCTCAAACAGTCTACGCTTTGATCGTTCCCTGGAATACCGGTAGTAGTTTCCGATGCACATCTGGTGGCATTCTGTAATCTGTGGACTATCAGAGTGTTGATGAAACACAGAAATTGCATCGGGATTGAATACAACAGTCAACATCCGCACTTTCCTCCATGGAGGTAACGTCTGAAACAGTGTACGCTTTGAACGTTCCCTGGAAGACCAGTAGTAGTTTCCGATGCACATCTGGTGGCATTCTGTAATCAGTGGACTATCAGAGTGATGATGAAACACAGAAATTCCATCGGGATTGAATATAACAGTCACAATAAGCACTTTCCTCGATGGGAGTAATGTCTCAAACAGTCTACGCTTTGATCGTTCCCTGGAAGACCAATAGTAGTTTCCGATGCACATCTGGAGGCATTCTGTAATCAGTGGACTATCAGAGTGATGATGAAACACAGAAATTCCATCGGGATTGAATATAACAGTCACAATAAGCACTTTCCTCGATGGGAGTAATGTCTCAAAGAGTCTACGCTTTGATCGTTCCCTGGAAGACCAGTAGTACTTTCCGATGCACATCTGGTGGCATTCTGTAATCTGTGGACTATCAGAGAGTTGATGAAACACAGAAATTGCATCGGGATTGAATACAACAGTCACCATACGCACTTTCCTCCATGAGAATAGTGTCTCAAACAGTCTACGCTCTGATCGTTCAATGGAAGACCAGTAGTGATTTCCGATGCACAACTGGTGGCATTCTGTAATCTGTGGACTATCAGAGTGATGATGAAACACAGAAAATGCATCGGGATTGAATACAACAATTTCCATGCGCACTTTCCATCACAGGAGTGATATCTCAAACAGTCTACGCTTTGATCGTTCCCTGGAATATCGGTAGTAGTTTCCGATGCACATCTGGTGGCATTCTGTAATCTGTGGACTATCAGAGTGTTGATGAAACACAGAAAAGCATCGGGATTGAATACAACAGTCACCATGCGCACTTTCTTCCATAGGACTAATTCTCAAACATTCTACGCTTTGATCGTCCCTGGAAGACCAGTAGTAGATTCCGATGCACACCTGGTGGCATTCTGTAATCTGTGGACTATCAGGGTGTTGATGAAACACAGAAATTGCATCGCGATTAAATACAACAGTCACCATGCTTACTTTCCTCCATGGGAGTAATGTCTCAGACAGTCTACGCTTTGATCGTTCTCTGGATGACCAGTAGTAGATTCCGATGGACAACTGATGGCATTCTGTAATCTGTGGACTATCAGAGTGTTGATGAAACACAGAAAATGCATCGGGATTGAATACAAAAGTCACCATGGGCATTTTCCTCCATGGGAGTAATGTCTCAAACAGTCTACGTTTTGATCGTTCCCTGGAAGACCAGTAGCAGTCGCCGATGCACATCTGGTGGCATTCTGTATTCTGTGGACTAACAGAGTGTTGATGCAACACAGAAATTGCATCGAGATTGAATACAACAGTCAATATTCGCACTTTCCTCCATGGGAGTAATTTCTCAAACAGTCTACGCTTTGATCGTTCCCTGGAAGACCAGTACTAATTTCCGATGCACATCTGGAGGCATTCTGTAATCTGTGACTATCAGAGTGTTGATGAAACACAGAAATTGCATCGGGATTGAATATAACAGTCACCATGCGCACTTTCTCCACGGGAGTAATGTCTCAAACAGTCTACGCTTTGATCGTTCCCTGGAAGACCAGTAGTAGTTTCCGATGCACATCTGGAGGCATTCTGTAATCAGTGGACTATCAGAGTGATGATGAAACACAGAAATTCCATCCGGATTGAATACAAGAGTAACCATGCGCACTTTCCTCCATGGGAGAAATTATCAAACATTCTATGCTTTGATCGTTCCCTGGAAGACCAGTAGTAGTTTACGATGCACATCTGGTGGCATTCTGTAACCTGTGGACTATCAGAGTGTTGGTGAAACATAGAAATAGCATCGGGATTTAATACAACAGTCACCATGCGCACTTTCCTCCATGGGAGTAATGTCTGATACAGTCTACGTTTCGATCGTTCCCAGGAAGACCAGTAGTAGTTTCCGATGCACATCTGGAAACAATCTGTAATCTGTGGACTATCGGAGTGTTGATGAAACACAGAATTTGCATCGGGATTGAATACAACAGTCACCATACGCACTTTCCTCCATGGGAATAGTGTCTCAAACAGTCTACGCTCTGATCGTTCAATGGAAGACCAGTAGTGATTTCCGATGCACATCTGGAGGCATTCTGTAATCTGTGGACTATCAGAGTGATGATGAAACACAGAAAATGCATCGGGATTGAATACAACAATCACCATGCGCACTTTCCATCACAGGAGTGATACCTCAAACAGTCTACGCTTTGATCGTTCCCTGGAATACCGGTAGTAGTTTCCGATGCACATCTGGTGGCATTCTGTAATCTGTGGACTATCAGAGTGTTGATGAAACACAGAAATAGCATCGGCATTGAATACAACAGTCACCATGCGCACTTTCTTCCATAGGACTAATTCTCAAACATTCTACGCTTTGATCGTCCCTGGAAGACCAGTAGTAGATTCCGATGCACATCTGGTGGCATTCTGTAATCTGTGGACTATCTGAGTGTTGATGAAACACAGAAATTGCATCGCGATTAAATACAACAGTCACCATGCGTACTTTCCTCCATGGGAGTAATGTCTCAGACAGTCTACGCTTTGATCGTTCTCTGGATGACCAGTAGTAGATTCCGATTTACAACTGATGGCATTCTGTAATCTGTGGACTATCAGAGTGTTGATGAAACACAGAAAATGCATCGGGATTGAATACAACAGTCACCATGGGCATTTTCCTCCATGGGAGTAATGTCTCAAACAGTCTACGCTTTGATCGTTCCCTGGAAGACCAGTAGTAGTCGCCGATGCACATCTGGTGGCATTCTGTAATCTGTGGACTTACAGAGTGTTGATGCAACACAGACATTGCATCGAGATTGAATACAACAGTCAATATTCGCACTTTCCTCCATGGGAGTAATTTCTCAAACAGTCTACGCTTTGATCGTTCCCTGGAAGACCAGTAGTAATTTTCGATGCACATCTGGAGGCATTCTGTAATCTGTGACTATCAGAGTGTTGATGAAACACAGAAATTGCATCGGGATTGAATATAACTGTCACAATAAGCACTTTCCTCGATGGGAGTTATGTCTCAAACAGTCTACGCTTTGATCGTTCCCTGGAATACCGGTAGTAGTTTCCGATGCACATCTGGTGGCATTCTGTAATCTGTGGACTATCAGAGTGTTGATGAAACACAGAAATTGCATCGGGATTGAATACAACAGTCAACATCCGCACTTTCCTCCATGGAAGTAACGTCTGAAACAGTGTACGATTTGAACGTTCCCTGGAAGACCAGTAGTAGATTCCGATTTACAACTGATGGCATTCAGTAATCAGTGGACTATCAGAGTGATGATGAAACACAGAAATTCCATCGGGATTGAATATAACAGTCACAATAAGCACTTTCCTCGATGGGAGTAATGTCTCAAACAGTCTAAGCTTTGATCGTTCCCTGGAAGACCAATAGTAGTTTCCGATGCACATCTGGAGGCATTCTGTAATCAGTGGACTATCAGAGTGATGATGAAACACAGAAATTCCATCCGGATTGAATACAAGAGTAACCATGCGCACTTTCCTCCATGGGAGAAATTATCAAACATTCTATGCTTTGATCGTTCCCTGGAAGACCAGTAGTACTTTCCGATGCACAACTGGTGGCATTCTGTAATCTGTGGACTATCAGAGTGATGATGAAGCACAGAAAATGCATCGGGATTGAATACAACAATCACCATGCGCACCTTCCATCACAGGAGTGATATCTCAAACAGTCTACGTTTTGATCGTTCCCTGGAATACCGGTAGTAGTTTCCGATGCACATCTGGTGGCATTCTGTAATCTGTGGACTATCAGAGTGTTGATGAAACACAGAAATAGCATCGGGATTGAATACAACAAACACCATGCGCACTTTCTTCCATAGCACAAATTCTCAAACATTCTACGCTTTGATCGTCCCTGGAAGACCAGTAGTAGATTCCGATGCACATCTGGTGGCATTCTGTAACCTGTGGACTACAAGAGTGTTGATGAAACACAGAAATTGCATCGCGATTAAATACAACAGTCACCATGCGTACTTTCCTCCATGGGAGTAATGTCTCAGACAGTCTACGCTTTGATCGTTCTCTGGATGACCAGTAGTAGATTCCGATGGACAACTGATGGCATTCTGTAATCTGTGGACTATCAGAGTGTTGATGAAACACAGAAAATGCATCGGGATTGAATACAACAGTCACCATGGGCATTTTCCTCCATGGGAGTAATGTCTCAAACATTCTACGCTTTGATCGTTCCCTGGAAGACCAGTAGTAGTCGCCGATGCACATCTGGTCGCATTCTGTAATCTGTGGACTCACAGAGTGTTGATGCAACACAGAAATTGCATTGAGATTGAATACAACAGTCAATATTCGCACTTTCCTCCATGGGAGTAATTTCTCAAACAGCCTACGCTTTGATCGTTCCCTGGAAGACCAGTAGTAATTTCCGATGCACATCTGGTGGCATTCTGTAATCTGTGACTATCAGAGTGTTCATGAAACACAGAAATTGCATCGGGATTGAATATAACAGTCACCATGCGCACTTTCCTCCATGGGAGTAATGTCTGATACAGTCTACGCTTCGATC